>NC_086445.1:491650957-492279723 GCF_028390025.1 Pseudophryne corroboree | reverse complement strand
ATGAATAGCCCTTTGCTCTCTTATTTTTAAAGGAACGAAAAGGCTGCGATTGAAAGGTCGGTGCCTTTTTCTGTTGGGGAGTGACTTGAGGTAGAAAGGTGGATTTCCCGGCCGTAGCCGTGGCCACCAAATCCGATAGACCGACCCCAAATAACTCCTCTACGCATCGCCTGTCCACTGTCGTGTCCATAAAGCTCTTCTGGCCGAAATGGACATAGCACTTACCCGTGATGCCAGTGTGCAGATATCTCTCTGTGCATCACGCATATAAAGAAATGCATCCTTTATTTGTTCTAACGACAGTAAAATATTGTCCCTGTCCAGGGTATCAATATTTTCGATCAGGGACTCTGACCAAACTACCCCAGCACTGCACATCCAGGCAGTCGCAATAGCTGGTCGTAGTATAACACCTGCATGTGTGTATATACCTTTTTGGATATTTTCCATCCTCCTATCTGATGGATCTTTAAGTGCGGCCGTCTCAGGAGAGGGTAACGCCACTTGTTTTGATAAGCGTGTTAGCGCTTTGTCCACCCTAGGAGGTGTTTCCCAGCGCTCCCTAACCTCTGGCGGGAAAGGGTATAAAGCCAATAACTTCTTTGAAATTAGCAGTTTTTTATCGGGGCACCCCACGCTTCATCACACACGTCATTTAATTCTTCTGATTCGGTAAAAACTACTGGTAGTTTTTTCACACCCCACATAATACCCTGTTTAGTGGTACCTGTAGTATCAGCTAAATGTAACATCTCCTTTATTGCCAAAATCATATAACGTGTGGCCCTTTTGGAAAATACGGTTGATTCGTCACCTTCACTACCGGAATCAGTGCCTGTGTCTGGGTCTGTGTCGACCGACTGAGGCAAGGGGCGTTTTACAGCCCCTGACGGTGTTTGAGGCGCCTGGACAGGCACTAAGTGAGTGTCCGGCCGCCTCATGTCGGCAAACGACTGCTTAAGCGAGTTGACGCTATCCCGTAATTCCACAAATAAAGGCATCCATTCTGGTGTCGACCCCCTAGAAGGTGACATCCTCATATTTGGCAATTGCTCCGCCTCCACACCAATAACGTCCTCATACATGTCGACACACACGTACCGACACACAGCAGACACACAGGGAATGCTCTATACGAAGACAGGACCCACTAGCCCTTTGGGGAGACAGAGGGAGAGTCTGCCAGCACACACCAAAAAGCGCTATATATGACAGGGATAGCCTTATGATTAAGTGCTCCCTTATAGCTGCTTTTATATTTATATATTGCCATTTATTTTGCCCCCCCTCTCTGTTATACCCTGTTTCTGTAGTGCAGTGCAGGGGAGAGACCTGGGAGCCTTCCTGACCAGCGGAGCTGTGACAGAAAATGGCGCCGTGTGCTGAGGAGATAGGCCCCGCCCCTTTTCCGGCGGGCTCGTCTCCCGCTATTTAGTACATTTAGGCAGGGGTAAATATCTCCATATAGCCTCTGGGGCTATATGTGAGGTATTTTTAGCCTTTTTAAAGGTTTACATTTGCCTCCCAGGGCGCCCCCCCCCCCAGCGCCCTGCACCCTCAGTGACTGCCGTGTGAAGTGTGCTGAGAGGAAAATGGCGCACAGCTGCAGTGCTGTGCGCTACCTTAAGAAGACTGCAGGAGTCTTCAGCCGCCGATTCTGGACCTCTTCTTGCTTCAGCATCTGTGAGGGGGCCGGCGGCGTGGCTCCGGTGACCATCCAGGCTGTACCTGTGATCGTCCCTCTGGAGCTTCATGTCCAGTAGCCAATCCATCCTGCACGCAGGTGAGTTCACTTCTTCTCCCCTCTGTCCCTCGTTGCAGTGATCCTGTTGCCAGCAGGAATCACTGTAAAATAAAAAACCTAAGCTAAACTCTCTAAGCAGCTCTTTATGAGAGCCACCTAGAATTGCACCCTTCTCGGCCGGGCACAAAAATCTAACTGGAGTCTGGAGGAGGGTCATAGGGGGAGGAGCCAGTACACACCACCTGACCTGTAAAAGCTTTACTTTTGTGCCCTGTCTCCTGCGGAGCCGCTATTCCCCATGGTCCTTTCAGGAACCCCAGCATCCACTTAGGACGATAGAGAAAAGTACAGTGATATGAGTGGGAATAACAGCTCCCACTTAAAGTAGTTTTCTTCCTGATACTTAACATCTTTGATTACACTTTGTTGGTTTTTATAATAAAAGCTTTCAAAATTGCATACAAGGCTTCTTTCTTACAACTCACACAAGACTTGGACCTTGATTATTTGTCCCAGTTGGGATTTCGAGTTTGACATGCCTGGTCTACCACAAAAGGGAAAAAAACAAAAACAAAACACCACACTTCCCTAGCCAATTTAGGGACGTTGGCCTTCATTCAATATATACAGCAACATTTTAATTACAGAAATAAAAAAAACTCCTCAGTAATTGAAGTTACTAATAGTTGAAAAATGTATATCTTAATGGAGAAGTCACTCCACAGTTTTCCAAAAAGAAAAAAAAAAAGGCTGGACAAAAATGCGTGACAATGGCAGAAATATAATTAAAAAAAAATATATATATATACCTTATCAGCAGATCCAGTCGCCAGGATAAACTCACTATATGGGTTAAATGACAAGCAGTTGACCTCCGCTGTGTGAGCATCCACTGAATGACTTGGTTTAGATGTGGTATTAGAACGTGTGTCCCATCTAGTAAAAAAAAAAAAAAAAAAAAAATTATATTATATTATATATTATATTATATTTTTCCCATTTAGACTAGAGGTTTACATTTTAAAAATGATTTTTACAGGCCTGGGGAGTTTCTACTAAGTGTTGCATGTTTTGTAATGTTTTTAGTGAAAATCTATTATATTGTGGCCAATACCAGTTCCAGAACTGAATGCTTACTTCAAAACACAAGTAGTCCCTAGTTAACCTCAAAAATAACCAACTTGGTTGGAAGGGGCGCTCTAGCTGTGGCTCCAATTTATGTGTTAAGCAGCTGTCTAAATAGGCTAGTCACACCTATATCATAATACATACAGACAAGAAAAAATAAGAATTTACTCACCAGTAATTCTATTTCTCGTAGTCCGTAGTGGATGCTGGGAACTCCGTAAGGACCATGGGGAATAGACGGGCTCCGAAGGAGACTGGGCACTCTAAAAGAAAGATTAGGTACTATCTGGTGTGCACTGGCTCCTCCCTCTATGCCCCTCCTCCAGACCTCAGTTAAGGAAACTGTGCCCGGAAGAGCTGACATTACAAGGAAAGGATTTGGAATCCAGGGTAAGACTCATACCAGCCACACCAATCACACCGTACAACTCGTGATAACCATACCCAGTTAACAGTATGAACAACTGAGCCTCAGTAACAGATGGCTCATACAATAACCCTTTAGTTAAGCAATAACTATATACATGTATTGCAGAGAGTTCGCACTTGGGACGGGCGCCCAGCATCCACTACGGACTACGAGAAATAGAATTACCGGTGAGTAAATTCTTATTTTCTCTGACGTCCTAGTGGATGCTGGGAACTCCGTAAGGACCATGGGGATTATACCAAAGCTCCCAAACGGGCGGGAGAGTGCGGATGACTCTGCAGCACCGAATGAGCAAAGGCAAGGTCCTCCTCAGCCAGGGTATCAAACTTATAGAACTTAGCAAATGTGTTTGAACCCGACCAAGTAGCAGCTCGGCAAAGCTGTAAAGCCGAGACCCCTCGGGCAGCCGCCCAAGAAGAGCCCACCTTCCTTGTGGAATGGGCTTTAACCGATTTAGCATGCGGCAATCCTGCAGCAAAATGAGCTTGCTGAGTCGTGTTACAGATCCAGCGCGCAATAGTTTGCTTTGAAGCAGGAGCACCCAGCTTGTTGGGCGCATGCAGGATAAACAGCGAGTCAGTTCTCCTGGCTACATAGATTTTCAAAGCCCTGACTACATCTAGTAACTTGGAATCCTCCAAGTCCCGAGTAGCCGCAGGCACCACAATAGGTTGGTTCAAATGAAACGCTGATACCACCTTAGGGAGAAATTGGGGACGAGTCCTCAATTCTGCCCTGTCCATATGGAAGATCAGATAAGGGCTTTTACACGACAAAGCCGCCAATTCTGACACCCGCCTAGCCGAAGCTAAGGCCAATAGCATGACCACTTTCCACGTGAGATATTTTAGCTCTACGGTCTTAAGTGGCTCAAACCAGTGGGATTTCAGGAAATCCAACACAACGTAAAGATCCCAAGGTGCCACTGGAGGCACAAAAGGGGGTTGAATATGCAGCACTCCTTTAACAAACGTCTGAACTTCAGGCAGTGAAGCCAGTTCTTTTTGAAAGAAAATAGATAGGGCCGAAATCTGGACCTTTATGGATCCTAATTTTAGGCCCATAGTCACTCCTGACTGTAGGAAGTGCAGGAATCGACCCAGCTGGAAATCCTCTGTAGGGGCCTTCCTGGCCTCACACCAAGCAACATATTTTCGCCATATACGGTGATAATGTTGTGCTGTCACGTCTTTCCTAGCCTTTATCAGTGTAGGAATGACCTCCTCCGGAATGCCTTTCTCCGCTAGGATCTGGCGTTCAACCGCCATACGCAGCCGCGGTAAGTCTTGGAACAGACAGGGCCCCTGTTGCAACCAGTCCTGTCTTAGAGGAAGAGGCCACGGTTCCTCTGTGAGCATTTCTTGCAGATCTGGATACCAAGTCCTTCGTGGCCAATCTGGAACAATGAGTATCGTTCTCACTCCTCTTTCTTATTATTCTCAGCACCTTGGGTATGAGAGAAAGAGGAGGAAATACATAGACCGACTGGAACACCCACGGTGTCACTAGAGCGTCTACAGCTATCGCCTGAGGGTCTCTTGACCTGGCGAAATACCCCTGTAGTTTTTTGTTGAGGCGGGATGCCATCATGTCCTTCTGTGGCAGTTCCCACCGACATGCAGTCTGTGCGAAGACTTCCTGATGAAGTCCCCACTCTCCCGGGTGGAGGTCGTGTCCCGGTATGAACACTGCTGACAGTGCGCTTACGTGATTTTCCGCCCAGCGAAGAATTCTGGCGGCTTCCGCCATCGCTTCCCTGCTCCAAGTGCCGCCTCGTCGGTTTACATGAGCCACTGCGGTGATGGGGTCTGACTGAATCAGAACCGGTTGGTCGCGAAGCAGGGTCTCCGCTTGACGTAGGACGTTGTATTCGGCCCTTAGTTCCAGGATGTTGATGTGAAGGCAAGTCTCCTGACTTGACCACAGACCTTGGAAATTTCTTCCCTGTGCGACTGCTCCCCATCCTCGGAGGCTTGCATCCGTGGTCACCAGGACCCAGTCCTGAATGCCTAATCTGCGGCCCTCGAGAAGGTGAGCACTCTGCAGCCACCACAGTAGAGACACCCTGACCCTGGGGGATAGGGTGATTAACCGATGCATCTGAAGATGTGATCCGGACCATTTGTCCAGTAAGTCCCATTGAAAGGTCCTCGCATGGAACCTGCCGATGGGAATGGCCTCGTATGATGCCACCATCCTTTCCAGGACTCGAGTGCAGTGATGCACTGACACTTGTTTTGGTTTTAATAGGTTCCTGACCAGTGTCATGAGCTCCTGAGCTCTCTCTCTATCGGGAGATAAACCCTTTTCTGGTCTGTGTCTAGAATCATGCCTAGGAAAGGCAGACGAGCCGTAGGAACCAACTGCGACTTTGGAATATTTAGAATCCAGACCGTGTTGCCGTTACACTTCCAGAGAAAGTGCTACGCTGATCAGCAACTGCTCTCTTGATCCCGCTTTTATGAGGAATCGTCCAAGTATGGAATAATCGCGACCCCTTGCTTCCGCAGGAGTACCATCATTTCCGCCATTACCTTGGTAAATATTCTCTGTGCCGTGGAGAGACCAAACGACAACGTCTGAAATTGGTAATGACAATCCTGTACCACAAATCTGAGGTACGCCTGATGAGGTGGATAAATGGGGACATGAAGGTATGCATCCTTTATGACCAGAGACACCATAAAATCCCACCCTTCCAGGCTTGCGACGACCGCTCTCAGCGATTCCATCTTGAACTTGAACCTTTTCAAGTACATGTTCAGGGATTTTAAATTCAATATGGGTCTGACCGAACCGTCCGGTTTCGGGACTACAACATGGTCGAATAATAACCCCCTCCTCGTTGAAGGAGGGGAACCTTGACCACCACCTGTTGAAGATACAATTTGTGAATTGCAGTTAACACTATTTCCCTCTCGTGGGGGGAAGCCGGCAGGGCCGTCGGTGAGGGGGCATCTCCTCGAAGTCCAGCTTGTATCCCTGAGACACAATATCTATTGCCCAGGGATCCAACAGGGAGTGAACCCACTTGTGGCTGAAATTTCGAAGGCGTGCCCCCACCGGGCCTAGCTCCGCCTGTGGAGCCCCAGCAACATGCGGTGGATTTTGTAGAGGCCAGGGAGGACTTCTGTTCCTGGGAACTAGCTGTGTTGTGCAGCTTCTTTCCTCTGCCCCTGCCTCTGGCAAGAAAGGACGCACCTCAGACTTTGTTTCTTTGTGATCGAAAGGACTGCATTTGATAATGTCGTGCTTTCCTAGGCTGTGCGGGAATATAAGGCAAAAAGATCAGAATTACCAGACATAGCTGTGGAGACCAGGTCCGAGATCCCTTCTCCACATAATCCTCAGCCTTGTAAGGTAAACCTTCCAGATGCCTCTTAAGTCGGCATCACCTGTCCATTGCATGTTCCACAGGACACGTCAAGCAGAAATCGACATAGCGTTGACTCTAGAACCCAGTAGACTAATGTCTTTGGGCATGATAGATAGAGATATATATATATATATATATATATATATATATCTCTATCTCTAAGACAGCTATATATATATATATATATTATATATATTATATATATTATATATATATATATATATATATATATATATATATAGCCACACACATACACATACTAGGGTCTCAATCTCTGCTAAGGTATCTGTCCACGCTGCTACAGCGCTATAAACCCATGCCGACACAATCATCGGTCTGAGTAGTGTACCAGAACGTGTGTAAATGGACTTCAAAGTACTTTTACTGCATGCTATCTTCAGGATCCCTGAGGATAGCTGTTAAGTCAGCGCTACCTTTTGGGCAAACGTGACACCCTAGGGGAAGATTCCCATCATATCCTGGCCCTAGTGGGGAAAGGATACTCCCTGAGAATTCTTTGTGGGAAACTGCAGTCTCTTGTCTGGAGATTCCCGCTCTTTTTCTTCATGAGAGGAGGGAAATTTACCTCAGCTTTCTTCCCCTTAAACATGTGTACCCTTGTGTCAGGGACAGATGAGTCATCAGTGATATGCAAAACATTTTTTATTACAATAATCATATATTGAATACTTTCCTGCCATTTTGGCTGTAACTTTGCATTATCGTAGTCGACACTGGAGTCAGACTCCGTGTCGATATCAGTGTCTATTATTTTGGATAGTGATCATTGACTCTGAAGGTCTCTGCGACATAGGGACAGACATGGGTAGATTCCCTGTCTGTTCTCTGTTTTGTGCAATAAATTTACCTTAGCACTTAATTTCACATATTCAAACAGGTGTCAGCGTTGTCGACGGAGACACCACTCACACACATTTGCTCCATCTCCTCCTTAGGGGAGCGTTTTACCTCAGACATGTCGACACACACGTACCGACACCACACACTCAGGGAATGCTCATCTGAAGACAATTCCCCCACAAGGCCCTTTGGAGAGACAGAGAGAGTATGCCAGCACACACCCCAGCACTATAAACCCAGGAATAACACAGTAACTTAATGTTAACCCAGTAGCTGCTGTTTATATTGTTTTTTGCGCCTAATTATGTGCCCCCCCTCTCTTTTTACCCTCTTCTACCGTGTATCTGCAGGGGAGAGCCTGGGGAGCTTCCTCTCAGCGGAGCTGTGGAGAAAAAATGGCGCAGGTGAGTGCTGAGGAAGAAGCCCCGCCCCCTCGACGGCAGGCTTCTGTCCCGCTTAAATATACATTTTCTTGGCAGGGGCTCATACATATATACAGTGCCCAACTGTATGTATCTGTACTTTTGCCAAAAAAGGTCCATATGCTGCCCAGGGCGGGCGGGCGGGCGGGCGGGCGGGCGGGCGCCCCCCCCCCCCCCCCCCCCCCCCTGCACCCTTACAGTGACCGGAGTATGTGAGGTGTGTGGGAGCAATGGCGCACAGCTCCAGTGCTGTGCGTTACCTCAGTGAAGAACGGAGTCTTCTGCCGCCGATTTCGAAGTCTTCTTGCTTCTCATACTCACCCGGTTTCTGTCTTCCGGCTCTGCGAGGGGGGCGGCGGCACGGCTCTGGGATCGGACGACGAGGGTGAGATCCTGTGTACGATCCCTCTGGAGCTAATGGTGTCCAGTAGCCTAAGAAGCAGGACCTAGCTTCAGAGAGTAGGGCTGCTTCTCTCCCCTCTGTCCCACGATGCAGGGAGTCTGTTGCCAGCAGAGCTCCCTGAAAATAAAAAAACCTAACAAAATACTTTCTCACAGCAAGCTCAGGAGAGCTCACTGAATAGCACCCAGCTCAGTCTCAAACTGAGGTCTGGAGGAGGGACAGAGGGAGGAGCCAGAGCACACCAGAATCTAAATTCTTTCTTTAAGTGCCCATGTCTCCTGCGGAGCCAGTCTATTCCCCATGGTCCTTACAGAGTCCCCAGCATCCACTAGGACGTTAGAGAAAATTAGAGTACAAATAAAATGTTTAAGATTAAATTGGTCACACTGCACCAATGAGCTTCTAGTCACCATACATATATAAGTTAGTCACTTGCCGCTTGCTCCAATGTCCCCATGGGACCCGCACAGTTTGAATGTCCCTAATCCTGGGGTTGTTGCACAGTCCCCGGGCCGAATACTTGTAACAACAACGCTGGAGGAATAACTGTCCCAGTAGTGTGGCAATACAACAGGAAAGTCCTCAGCAGTAGTGCGTAGTTGTATTAAAGTTCGGTCCTTGGTATATGGATGTGGGTTCAAGTAGCAGCGCTTTTTGGCAGAGTCCACAGAGGTCCAAGCGGTGATGAATAATCAGTGAAGAGGTGACAGGCTCACACCGACACGTTTCACAGCTAAAGTGCTGCTTTATCAAAGGTGACTGTGGTCCTAACTGGCAGTGTATTTATACCTAAGTTAATTACTCCATTCATTACAGCTGGTCAGACAATCCATCTCGTTCCATATATGTAAATTACTAAAAATCATCACTATGGGGTCTATTCATGCAGCAGTGAAAAGCCCTGTTTTGCGTTAAACAGGGCTTTTCTCTGCCTACTGCAATTCACAGAGCCGGTTACTGTGGAGAAGTGTCTGACTTCTCCAGCGGTACCTCCGCTCTGTGCCTGAATCGCATCACCATACCTTTGTATGGTGAGTGCGATTCATGAAGGTGCGGAAAGCTCTGCTTTCCACTTCTCCATGGAGTTCAGGTTCGCCATCTCAGGACGGCGTAACCTGAACTGTAGTGCGGAGACGTCAGGGGTGGTGGGGGGGGGGAATCGGTACAAGACCCTCTGCAAACAAGAAGTATTCTGGATGCTTAAAATCAATAGCATATTCCCTGCAGGTCTAAATGAGTCAGTGGAACTCAATTGTGTAATTTAAATCATGAAGACTCCCCCATTTTGAATATAGTAATGCTCTGAACACCTTCCATTAGTGCAGGCATTGATTTAATTTAATCTAATCATGCACTATACAGTAAGACCCCTCCCCCCCTTTAGGGCTATTATATTTTTTCAGTTAGGTCTTGATATATTGGTGGGTCTCAGTGAGCCAGTAGAATCTGTTGATGCAATTTTTAGCATCAAATATAAGATTCCTTTCTAGCTCAATTGTTATAAAGTTTCACCTATTTCTCAAGAATTGATGTTGTGCCTCCCTAGATGCAGATAATTATATACTAAGTAACCACTATGCACTTTTATTTTTGACACATTTTGTTTCTTGACATGCCCTAAGGCATGCATGTCCAAACTGCGGCCCTCCAGCTGTTGTGAAACTACATATCCCAGCATGCCCTGACACCGTTTTGCTGTCAGAGAATGCTGAAGCTGTGTCAGGGCATGCTGGGATGTGCAGTTTCACAACAGCTGGAGGGCCGCAGTTTGGACATGCCTGCCCTAAGGTAATCATGTATAGATACTTACCTGATCACTGTATGAAGCAATTGATTTTTATTTATATTAAGATAACAATAGTAAAATAACTGGATAGTGAATGAGGTAGAAGATTGCTTTGTATTAATCATGTGACTTTATTAAATGAAACTCCCCCTATCCGCCAATGAATGATCAGATGACGGAAGGCTAGAAAAATAGATAATTTATGCAACATTACTATGTTATCAGCCGGACGAAAATAGTTAGGTTCTGTAGCACAATATGCACTCCACTGAATGCCATCACGTGACCATGTTTGCGCCACATGATTGGAGTAGAGGTAGACTATCTCCATAACAACCAATGCGGGTCACCGACCGGAAGTCCGCGTGCGTTCCAGCATTCCCGAACTGAATTTTTTATGTATTTTAACAATAAAAATAAGGTAAAACGGTTCATATTGCATATTGTGTCTTTTATATTGCCTTGAGTCTATCTACATAACACATAGTGATGATAGTTCGTAATTTACATATATGGAACGAGATGTATTGTCTGACAAGCTGTAATGAATGGAGTAATTAACTTAGGTATAAATACACTGCCAATTAGGATCACAGTCACCTTTGATAAAGCAGCAGTTTAGCTATGAAACGCGTCAGGTGTGAGCCTGTGTCACCTCTTCACTGATTATTTATCACCGCTTGGACCTCTGTGGACTCTGCCAAAAAGCGCTGCTACTTGAACCCACATCCATATACCAAGGACCGAACTTCATTACAACTACGCACTACTGGCGAGGACTTTCCTGTTGTATTGCCACACTACTGGGACAGATATTCCTCCAGCGTTATTACAAGTATTCGGCCCGGGGACTGTGCAACAACCCCAGGATAAGGGACATTCAAACTGTGCGGGTCCCATGGGGACATTGGAGCAAGCGGCAAGTGACTAACTTATATATGTATGGTGACTAGAAGCTCATTGGTGCAGTGTGACCAATTTAATCTTAAACATTTTATTTGTACTCTAATTTTAATTCATTAAATATCACTGTATTTTAGAAGACAATCCATCTCAGTTAGCCCTGTCTCATTCCTGTTTTTCCTAGTTAACCTCAGTCAGAAAGGTCATGACTGCTGACAGACAGCTTACGATATCACTGCAAGGGGATGGAGTCGTCTACCTACATTGATTGCACTGAGAAAGTGTGTCCCAAGACAATCATTGAAAAAAAAAAAAAAAAAAACTGGGGTCCTACATTGACAGGACCCTGAAACAATTGAAAATTAAAAAAAAAATTAAAAAAAATACAGAGTTGCAGCTTTAAGGGACTTAAAGAATTTTTTTTTTTTTAAACATTTTATTAAACATATTTAGGAATTGCTAACACTTTTATACACCGCACCCTATTTTCCGGGTCGCAAATGTAATTGGACAATCAAAAACATTAATTTAATAGTTTGTGGAGTATCCGTTGAGGGCAATGACTGCAAGTCTGGTACCCATATACATCACCAAATACTGGCTATCCTCCTTTGTTATGCTTTGCCAGCCCTTACTGCAGTTGACTTTAGTAGTTTGTCTTTCTGCCTTTAGTATAGTCTTTAGCAAGTGAAATGCATGCTCGATTGGGTTGAGATTAGGTGATCCACCTGCCAATGCTTTGGGTCACTGTCCATCACCCAGTCAACTTTGCTGAATATAAGCAGACCATTTATACACTTCAGTACTCATCTGGCTGCTTCTATCATATCATCAATAAATAGGCACCCAGTGCCATTTGAAGACATGCATGTCCATGCCATTACGCTGCCTCCACAGTGTTACTTTGGATCATGAGCCATGGCAAGCATTCTCCGTACTTTGTTCTTCCCATCATTTTGGTACAGGTTGATCTTTGTTTAGTATGTCCAAAAAAGCAGTTACAGCACTGGGATAGCTTTATAGAGGTCTCTTTGGCAAGACTACCCTGGCCTATCTATTCTTGAGGATAATGAATGGATTCCACCTTATGGTAAACCCTCTATTTGCTGTCGTGAAGTTCTCTCTTGTATGATATGCCTACCTCCTGGAGTGTTCTTCAATTGGCTAGATGTTGTGAACAGGATCCTGCGATCATTCACCAGTGTTATCTTTCATGAACATCCAGGCCTTTTCATGTCGCCATGCTCACCAATGCATTCTGTTTCTCCGTTTTCCTCCAAACTGTTGATTTGGCAACTTCTAAGGTTCTGCCATCACTGATGGGCTTTTTTTTTTGCAGCCTATGAATGGCCTGTTTCATTTGCAATGAGGGCTCCTTTGACCACATGTTGCGGGATCAGAGCAACAGCTTCCAAATGCCACACTTAAATCAACTCCAGACCTTTTGCCTGCTTAATTGATGAACAAAGGTATTCCCCACATTTGTCAATGAAAAAGATTTTGAATCAATTGTTCAATTACTTTTGGTCCCTTGAAAAAAATGGGGCACATATTAAACGGCTGTAATTCCTAATGCCCTTCCTCCAATATGTTTTGGTAAAATGCCAAAATAAAAAAAAAATTGTCATTTAGCCACATAAAGTGGCTAAACTTGACTCAAGTGATGGGCGCGATTGTGAAAAGTCCCGTTTGGGTGCCAAACGGGTCACTCTTTGCGCATTTCAGCTCATCACCCCTCGGAACAGCGAGCTGACATACTGATACCACAAATTGGCAAAAACGTTTGAATAGCTGCCGGCGGGCACGATAGGGGGTGGCAACAACTGAATTCTGCCCGCAGATGTAGATGGTTTCAGTCAATGGTTAGACTAGTATCTAGTTAGTCAATAGATGGAAATGCGATATATCGACACCTTGAAAAGGTCAACAAGTTGCTTTTTGTGTGTGTGTGTGTGGGGGGGGGGGGTCAACTTTTGCTTCATTTACCATCCACATGGACTACAACTGTGAATAGTAACTTTACCTAAAGTGAGCCCGTGAGGGTCTATTTTTCCCCTAATCGTGATCACAGACAAAAGGACAAAATTTTGGGGGGACATAGCTGTCAACCTTAGAAACAGTCTACCTTTTCACTGTCGACCATATAGTGTCGACCTATTGACTTGTCTGTTTATTCTGTAGAGCTATTATACCACACGCAATGTAGATATTTATCTATAAAATCTGCTGCAAGTAGGCTCAAATGTGAGCACACTGGACTGGCCCAAGTCTTCAGTTGAGACTCTGAATATGAAAGGAGAGTACACTTTACTGAAATTCAATAGTATTTAATGCAAACATAACAGTGCAGGAATTGCAGAAGTGAGGTAGCAGTTTATGTTTAAATATTTTGATCAAAGTATGAACCAAGTCATCATACATTCACTATGCTAGAAAGTTTTGCTTTGAGGATAAGCACTGACAATTGTTGGTCTGCTTTATATTTACATGGCATTGCCATACAGCTGTAGAAAAAAAAAAAAATTATATACGTGTGAAGAAAAGGGCGCATTCTAGTGTCTCAGGTATAAAGTGTGAAATCAATATTGATGAATGGACGCTACTTATCGGATACGGTATTTCTTCGGTCATATGACCATTAGGGGTATGATATAGAAAAAATAAAACAAATATAACAGTGCGTACAGTTTTCATACCATTGTTACTCATATAAACAGGTTGTATATAATAAACCTTTTTAAGGGCAAATTTGTCCCCAAATTATTGTAATCCACAGCCAGGGATTTAAAGGTTTTTCACAATTTTAATACAACAAATACAAATGGTAAAAATGCAAACATACAAGATAAGAGAAAATGTAAGCTTTAACTGGGTGTGAACTGGCTCCTCCCTCTATGCCCCTCCTCCAGACCTCAGTTAGACTTTGTGCCCAGGAGTGAAGGGACACACACTAGGGGAGCTCTCCTGAGTTTCTCTAAAAGACAGTGTTAGGTTTTTTATTTTCAGGTAGACCTGCTGGCTACAGGCTCCCTGCAGCGTGGGAGTGAGTGGAGAGAAGCAGGACCTACTACTTCTTAGTTCAAGGGCTCTGCTTCTCGGCTACTGGACACCATTAGCTCCAGAGGGTTCGATCACTTGGTGCACCTAGCTGCTTGCTCCCAGAGCCGCGCCGTCAACCCCCCTCACAGAAGCCAGAAGTCGGGTGAGTATTAGAAGAACAGAAGACTTCAGTGACGGCAGAAGACTTCAGTAACGGAGGTAACATGCGGCAGTCATGCTGCGCTCCATGCTCCCACACACCAACGCACTCACAGGGTGCAGGGTGCTGGGGGTGGGGAGCGCCCTGGGCAGCAAGTTACTGAGGCTCTTTTAAACAAAATAGGCTGGCTTGAGTTTGTTATTCGATGGGGGGGCGGCGCACTGGGCAGTATGTTTACTTTATTTTTACACTCCCAGTATACATATACAGTGGGTAGCCACTGTATATGATCCCCTGCCTGCATATAACGGGTTAAATATAGTGGGCTACCGTGCGCCGATAAGGGGCGGGGCTTAGCCCTCACTGAAAGAGACCGCGCCATTTTAAGCAATGTCCCCGCCAAAACGTGTGTACAGCACAGACAAGGGGGGGCACATATATGTTAGTGTTATGTAGGAATGTTTAACACTATTTAAGTTGAAAATGGGCATGTACTCTTGGTTGTGTATACTCTGTGTGCTTCCTGTCAGAAACACTTGTCGACATGTGTGAATGTTCTGTTACTAACGCTTCTGGAGTTCATTGTCGGCATCGCCGACACCTGTTTGGTACTTGATACAGTAGATACTGAGTCAACAGATCGGTTGTGTTATACTTGTTCATAGTAAACACAGTATTGGAGACAGTAGTAGGTGGGTGACCCTGTCGGCACTGTTATTACCGGGTGTAAATTGACATGCTGTAACTAACTTATACCTGTATATATATTTATATGTATTTATATGGATCGGTTCCGTGACTCTGTAGCTCGAGCACAGACATGGTTATTAAAATAAGAATTTACTTACCGATAATTCTATTTCTCGGAGTCCGTAGTGGATGCTGGGGTTCCTGAAAGGACCATGGGGAATAGCGGCTCCGCAGGAGACAGGGCACAAAAAGTAAAGCTTTAGGATCAGGTGGTGTGCACTGGCTCCTCCCCCTATGACCCTCCTCCAAGCCTCAGTTAGGATACTGTGCCCGGACGAGCGTACACAATAAGGAAGGATTTATGAATCCCGGGTAAGACTCATACCAGCCACACCAATCACACTGTACAACCTGTGATCTGAACCCAGTTAACAGTATGATAACAGCGGAGCCTCTGAAAGATGGCTCACAACAATAACCCGATTTTTGTAACTATGTACAAGTATTGCAGATAATCCGCACTTGGGATGGGCGCCCAGCATCCACTACGGACTCCGAGAAATAGAATTATCGGTAAGTAAATTCTTATTTTCTCTATCGTCCTAGTGGATGCTGGGGTTCCTGAAAGGACCATGGGGATTATACCAAAGCTCCCAAACGGGCGGGAGAGTGCGGATGACTCTGCAGCACCGAATGAGAGAACTCCAGGTCCTCCTTAGCCAGGTTATCAAATTTGTAGGATTTTACAAACGTGTTTGCCCCTGACTAAATAGCCGCTCGGCAAAGTTGTAAAGCCGAGACCCCTCGGGCAGCCGCCCAAGATGAGCCCACCTTCCTTGTGGAATGGGCATTTACATATTTTGGCTGTGGCAGGCCTGCCACAGAATGTGCAAGCTGAATTGTATTACACATCCAACTAGCAAAAGTCTGCTTAGAAGCAAGAGCACCCAGTTTGTTGGGTGCATACAGGATAACAGCAAGTCAGTTTTCCTGACTCCAGCCGTCCTGGAACCTATATTTTCAGGGCCCTGACCACATCTAGCAACTTGGAGTCCTCCAAGTCCCTAGTAGGCGCAAGACACCACAATAAGCTGGTTCAGGTGAAACACTGACACCACCTTAGGGAGAGAACTGGGGACGAGTCCGCAGCTCTGCCCTGTCCGAATGGACAAACAGATATGGGCTTTTTTGAGAAAAAAACCACCAATTTGACACTCGCCTGGTCCAGGCCAGGTCCAAGAGCATGTTCACTTTTCATGTGAGATGCTTCAAATCCACAGATTTGACTGGTTTTAAACCAATGTGTTTTGAGGAATCCCAGAACTACGTTGAGATCCCACAGTGCCACTGGAGGCACAAAAGGGGGTTGTATATGCAATACTCCCTTGACAAACTTCTGGACTTCAGGAACTGAAGCCAATTCTTTCTGGAAGAAAAATCGACAGGGCCGGAATTTGAACCTTAATGGACCCCAATTTGAGGCCCATAGACACTCCTGTTTGCAGGAAATGCAGGAATCGACAGAGTTGAAATTTCTTCGTGGGGCCTTCCTGGCCTCACACCACGCAACATATTTTCGCCACATGTGGTGATAATGTTGTGCGGTCACCTCCTTTCTGGCTTTGACCAGGGTAGGAATGACCTCTTCCTGAATGCCTTTTCCCTTAGGATCCGGCGTTCCACCGCCATGCCGTCAAACGCAGCTGCGGCAAGTCTTGGAACAGACATGGTACTTGCTGAAACAAGTCCCTTCTTAGCGGCAGAGGCCATAAGTCCTCTGTGAGCATCTCTTGAAGTTCCGGGTACCAAGTCCTTCTTGGCCAATCCGGAGCCATGAGTATAGTTCTTACTCCTCTACGTCTTATAATTCTCAGCACCTTAGGTATGAAAAGCAGAGGATGGAACACATACACCGACTGGTACACCCACGGTGTTACCAGAACGTCCACAGCTATTGCCTGAGGGTCTCTTAACCTGGCGCAATACCTGTCCCGTTTTTTGTTCAGACGGGACGCCATCATGTCCACCTTTGGTAATTCCCAACGGTTTACAATCATGTGGAAAACTTCCCCATGAAGTTCCCACTCTGCCGGGTGGAGGTCGTGCCTACTGAGGAAGTCTGCTTCACAGTTTCCATTCCCGGAATGAAACACTGCTGACAGTGCTATCACATGATTTTCCGCCCAGCGAAAAGTCCTTGCAGTTTTTGCCACTGCCCTCCTGCTTCTTGTGCCGCCCTGTCTATTTACGTGGGCGACTGCCGTGATGTTTTATCCCACTGGATCAATACCGGCTGACCTTGAAGCAGAGGTCTTGCTAAGCTTAGAGCATTATAAATTTACCCTTAGCTATATTTATGTGGAGAAAAGTCTCCAGACTTGATCACACTCACTGGAAATTTTTTCCTTGTGTGACTGCTCCCCAGCCTCTCGGGCTGGCCTCCGTGGTCACCAACATCCAAAACTGAATGCCGAATCTGCGGCCCTCTAGAAGATGAGCACTCTGTAACCACCACAGGAGAGACACCCTTGTCCTTGGATATAGGGTTATCCGCTGATGCATCTGAAGATGCGATCCGGACCATTTGTCCAGCAGATCCCACTGAAAAGTTCTTGCATGAAATCTGCCGACTGGAATTGCTTCGAAGGAAGTCACCATTTTTTTTACCATGGCCCTTGTGCAATGATGCACTGATTTTAGGAGGTTCCTGACTAGCTCGGATAACTCCCTGGCTTTCTCTTCCGGGAGAAACACCTTTTTCTGGACTGTGTCCAGAATCATCCCTAAGCACAGGAGACTTGTTGTCGGGATCAGCTGCGATTTTGGAATATTTAGAATCCACCCCTGTTGTAACAGTATCCGAGATAGTGCTACTCCGACCTACAACTGTTCCCTGGACTTTGCCCTTATCAAGAGATCGTCCAAGTAAGGGATAATTAAGACGCCTTTTCTTCGAAGAAGAACCATCATTTCGGCCATTACCTTGGTAAAGACCCGGGGTGCCGTGGACAATCCAAACGGCAGCGTCTGAAACTGATAGTGACAGTTCTGTACCACGAACCTGAGGTACCCTTAGTGATAAGGGCAAATTTGGGACATGGAGGTAAGCATCCCTGATGTCTCGGGACACCATATAGTCCCCTTCTTCCCGGTTCGTTATCACTGCTCTGAGTGACTCCATCTTGATTTGAACCTTTGTAAGTGTTCAAATTTTTTTAGATTTAGAATAGGTCTCACCTAGCCTTCTGGCTTCAGTACCACAATATAGTGTGGAATAATACCCCTTTTCTTGTTGTAGGAGGGGTAATTTAATTATCACCTGCTGGGAATACAGCTCGTGAATTGTTTCCCATACTGCCTCCTTGTCGGAGGGAGACCTTGGTAAAGCAGACTTCAGGAGCCTGCGCAGGGGAAACGTCTCGACATTCCAATCTGTACCCCTGGGATACTACTTGTAGGATCCAGGGGTCCTGTACGGTCTCAGCGTCATGCTGAGAGCTTGTCAGAAGCGGTGGAACGCTTCTGTTCCTGGGAATGGGCTGCCTGCTGCAGTCTTCTTCCCTTTCCTCTATCCCTGGGCAGATATGACTCTTATAGGGACGAAAGGACTGAGGCTGAAAAGACGGTGTCTTTTTCTGCAGAGATGTGACTTAGGGTAAAAAACGGTGGATTTTCCAGCAGTTGCCGTGGCCACCAGGTCCGATGGACCGACCCCAAATAACTCCTCTTCCTTTATACGGCAATACACCTTTGTGCCGTTTGGAATCTGCATCACCTGACCACTGTCGTGTCCATAAACATCTTCTGGCAGATATGGACATCGCACTTACTCTTGATGCCAGAGTGCAAATATCCCTCTGTGCATCTCGCATATATAGAAATGCATCCTTTAAATGCTCTATAGTCAATAAAATACTGTCCCTGTCAAGGGTATCAATATTTTTAGTCAGGGAATCCGACCAAGCCACCCCAGCTCTGCACATCCAGGCTGAGGCGATCGCTGGTCGCAGTATAACACCAGTATGTGTGTATATACTTTTTATGATATTTTCCAGCCTCCTGTCAGCTGGCTCCTTGAGGACGGCCCTATCTATAGACGGTACCGCCACTTGTTCTGATAAGCGTGTGAGCGCCTTATCCACCCTAAGGGGTGTTTCCCAACGCGCCCTAACTTCTGGCGGGAAAGGGTATACCGCCCATATTTTCTATCGGGGGGAACCCACGCATCATCACACACTTCATTTAATTTATCTGATTCAGGAAAAACTACGGTAGTTTTTTCACATCCCACATAATACCCTCTTTTGTGGTACTTGTAGTATCAGAAATATGTAACACCTCCTTCATTGCCCTTAACGTGTGGCCCTAATAAGGAATACGTTTGTTTATTCACCGTCGACACTGGATTCAGTGTCCCTGTGTGTCGACCAACTAAAGTAAACGGGCGTTTTAAAACCCCTGACTGTTTGAGACGTCTGGACCGGTACTAATTGTTTGTCGGCCGTCTCATGTCGTCAACCGACCTTGCCGCGTGTTGACATTATCACGTAATTCCCTAAATAAGCCATCCATTCCGGTGTCGACTCCCTAGAGAGTGACATCACCATTACAGGCAATTGCTCCGCCTCCTCACCAACATCGTCCTCATACATGTCGACACACGTACCGACACACAGCACACACACAGGGAATGCTCTGATAGAGGACAGGACCTACTAGCCCTTTGGAGAGACAGAGGGAGAGTTTGCCAGCACACACCAAAAACGCTATAATTATATAGGGACAACCTTATATAAGTGTTTTCCCTTATAGCATCTTTTTTATATATTTCTAACGCCAAATTAGTGCCCCCCCTCTCTGTTTTAACCCTGTTTCTGTAGTGCAGTGCAGGGGAGAGCCTGGGAGCCTTCCCTCCAGCCTTTCTGTGAGGGAAAATGGCGCTGTGTGCTGAGGAGATAGGCCCCGCCCCTTTTTCGGCGGCCTCGTCTCCCGCTCTTAACGGATTCTGGCAGGGGTTAAATATCTCCATATAGCCCCCGGAGGCTATATGTGAGGTATTTTTAGCCAAAAATAGGTTTTCATTGCCTCCCAGGGCGCCCCCCTTCCAGCGCCCTGCACCCTCAGTGACTGCCGTGTGAAGTGTGCTGAGAGGAAATGGCGCACAGCTGCAGTGCTGTGCGCTACCTTAAGAAGACTGAGGAGTCTTCATGCCGCCGATTCTGGACCTTCTTGTTTCAGCATCTGCAAGGGGGCCGGCGGCGAGGCTCCGGTGACCATCCAGGCTGTACCTGTGATCGTCCCTCTGGAGCTAATGTCCAGTAGCCAAAGAAGCCAATCCATCCTGCACGCAGGTGAGTTCACTTCTTCTCCCCTAAGTCCCTCGTTGCAGTGATCCTGTTGCCAGCAGGACTCACTGTAAAATAAAAAACCTAAGCTAAACTTTTCTAAGCAGCTCTTTAGGAGAGCCACCTAGATTGCACCCTTCTCGGCCGGGCACAAAAATCTAACTGAGGCTTGGAGGAGGGTCATAGGGGGAGGAGCCAGTGCACACCACCTGATCCTAAAGCTTTACTTTTTGTGCCCTGTCTCCTGCGGAGCCGCTATTCCCCATGGTCCTTTCAGGAACCCCAGCATCCACTAGGACGATAGAGAAAATTATATATGTATAATTCCCTCGGGGTCACAAGTATGTTATTTTGCCTGGTTGCTACTCCCTGCTGTCGACGATTACTAGGTTTTCTGTCGACTATAATGTTTCCTGGTACAGCCACAACTGCGGATTCAGTACATGGTCATACACATTCAGAACACATTAATGACACTTGGGTCCTGAAGGTTCCGGACAATCCGCTTATATGTATGTTATATGTATATATAGGTGGGATATGTGTGTATGTGTATTACAATATGTATATTCATCTTATGATTTATAATGAATGCTGAAGTAATAGTATTCTCACTCATGTGCTGGTCGCTCTGTTGATAAAGCTCTAGGTTGGCAGTGAGGAGTGGGTCTCCCGTCCTCTCAAGGAGTCCGAATGTTTATTATTTTCCCGCGGCGGAGAGAATACTGTGAAAGTCAACTCCTGGTCGACACGGGGTCCTGTCACAAAGGATCGGATACAGGAGGCTAAGTGATATTTTATTTCTATTCTTTGGACTTATTTGCATTACACGCACATGAGGGAGTGTTTATATTCGGAGGGATATCAGATAGAATTATCCTGCAGAGATGGGGGATTTTCCTTATGTTGGGTCTTCTCTATACATCGCGGCAGGCTGCAGTGCGTATACAGGAGGTGGCCAGGGAAATGCTGAGGCTGACTCCGAGAGATACTGGAATTTTCTCCCTAGGGCGGTGTGCCGCTGTTTGGGGATGCCTTAGTTCAGTCAATCTCGGCGGATACGGCTGGTAAATCTAACTTAAGGCCCGTACACACTGGTCGATGTATCGGCCGTTCTCTTGAACGGACGATACATCGCGGGACCGTCGGCCAGTGTGTACGGGCGATACGTCTGTGAACTCAGTCGTTCACAGACGTATCGCGTCGGCCGCGCAGCACAGCCGACAGCCAATATATCTAACGATATATTGGCCCGTCGCTGTGTGTGTACGGGGCGGTCGTCCGACCGCCCGTACACATGCTGCGGCGGCCGGCGGTGATAGACAGTTGTACTGGGCGGGCGCGAGCGCCCGCCCAGTTCATGACGTCAGTCCCCCGACGGATCGGGCTGTGTGTATGCACAGCACACTGCCCGATCCGTACATAGATATATCTGCATATCAATTGATCTGCAGATATATCTAATAGTGTGTACCCACCTTTAGCGAGTTAGATTCCCTCACAACGGTTGCTGACGCATTCTTTTGTGGGATGCAATCGTTTTAACTAGTTCGATACCGTTTTTTTCCTTCTCTGTGCAGATGGAAGGTGAAAAGGTAAGTGTTCTGCAGCCTTGTTAGGTTCGCAGAAGCAGATGTCGTTTTCTGTTTCTCACACATCCACCACATGGTGCTGAGTCTACCTGCCTGGACCCCACTTCGGTGGGGACTCGTCTACTACTTTTCAGTTAGTCCGGGAATGGACCAGGACCTGTGAGTTAATTGTAGAATCCAGAGGGGGACTGTCTGGAGTTAGATGTATCCCCTCACTGATTTTCTAATGGATCTTGCCGTGTCCCCTCTGGAATGAGAGGTAGTACGCGACGCCATACCAGAGGTGCGTCAGGTTCAGGGCCTTGTCCTCCTGTCCCGGTTATAAAAAAATAAAAAAAATAAAATAAAAAAGTTTACATGCCTGATTGAGGAGAGGTCAAGAAACAAGTGGTGCGAATCGTTGTTTCTCTGACTGATCTTCAACACAGGGAAGGGCTGTTGTTCCCAACGACGCAGATGTCGGAGGTGGTATCAGGGTAGATACTGACCAGTTGAGGTTGTGTTTTCCTGTGGAAAGAGGTCTGAGGATCCTGACTCGGATCAGATTTGCAGTGCCAATCCATCTATATGTTCCGTTGATGAAGAAGTTGGGTGCGGCCTAAGAGGCCTTTTCGGTGAGCAGGTCAAATGCCAGGAGTGGTTTTCACGGGACTTGCTGGGAATGTGGTCCGGGTCTCACCGGCACATGCACCGGAATATAATTCTAATGGTCAGGATATCGCTCCTGTGGTGTCTGCTCAGTTCTCACCTCCTAGAGGGACGAAGGTTCGGGATCCAGCATTAGATCCTGGGGTCCATGTATGCAGATCTCCGAGGCTGGGGAGCAGTCCTTGCATGGGAAGTAGTTCCAGAGGAAAAGGTCAAGCTGCGAAGCTTGTCTACGATAAGCTTTCTTGAAGTAAGAGCTATTTTCAACAAACATATTCTTCGTGATCTGCCAGTGTTAATTCTGTCGGACGACTTGGCAGCAGTGGCGTAAGTAAGCCGCTAGGGCGGAACAAGGATCAAAGCGGCAATGGCAGAAGCTGAAATAGATTTCCGCTGGGTGGAAAGACTGGTAAACTTTATATTAGCAGTCTTAGTTCCGGACGTAAACGACGGAGAAATAGATTTCTCTGCAGACGCGCTCTCCATCCGGGAGAAATACAGTAGTCATCGATAAGTTTTACAGAAGTGACAAGTATTTGAGGAGTGCCTCATTTGGGCATGTTGGCGTCTCACCTCAACGAGAGACCTCAGGAATATGGTTCCAGGTCAAGGGACACTCAAGCTACAGCAGTGGACGCCCTCATGTCACCTTGGGTGTTTTCAGTCGGTCTGTGTGTCCCCTCCGCTTTCACTCTGCTGAAGGTGATAAACGCAAGAGGAACAGAGGTCCCGGCGATTCTCATTGTTCCGGTCTAGCCAAGGAGGGCTTGGTATCCAGTTCAAGATTTATTCATAGACGATCCCTGGCCTCTTCCTCTACGGGAGGAACGGTTACAGCAAGATCCGGGCGTTTATCAGGACTTACCGCGGCTGCGTTTGACGGCGTAGCGGTTGAACGCCATATCCTAGTCCGATCGGGTATTCCCAGTGAGGTCATTTCCACACTTCTTCAGGCTAAATAAGAAGTAACGGCAAAGCCTTAACACCGTATTTGCCGTGAATGTGTGTCTTGGTATAAATCTAAGAGGCTTCCTACGACAGACTTTCAGCTGAGTCGTTCTTCTCCATTCTTTGCAAGCAGGTGTGGATGCAGGCCTACAGTTAGGCTCCGTTTCAGGGCAGTTTTAGCCTTGTAAATTTTCTTAAAAAAATAAAATAAAAAAAAGGAATTGGCCACCTTTCTGGAAGTTCAGACTTTCGTGAAAGGAGTACTGCACATCCAACCTCAATTTGTGCCCCATTGGCACAGTGGGCTCTTGACGTGGTGTTGCATTTCTTGTGTCTCACTGATTGGAACCTTTATTAAAGGTTGTGTTAAAATTTCTCTCTTGGAGAGTGGTCATGCTTTTGCTTTTTGGGAAACCGCAAGGCGGTTGTCGGAAGTAGCGGCTTTGTCTCACAGGAGCTCCTGTTTGATCTTCCAAGTGGATAGAATTGAGAACGCGGATAGTAGTTCTGCCTAAAAGGGTTTTCGGGGTTTATCAAAAACCTGCCTAGTTTGATGCCTGTGGTAACTTCAGCATTGGCTGATTCAATGTCTCTCGATGTAATCAGGGTTTTGAAGATTTATGTCGCCAATTGGGCTCAGTTTGGGGAAACAGAGGCTCTGTTTGTGCGGTATGCTACCAGCGTGCTTGGGGCGCCTGCGTCTCTGCAGTCTGTTACACGCTGGATCTGTGATACGATTCGGTGTGCTAGTTCTACGGCTGGATTGCCGTTACCGAAGTCAGGGGAGACACTCTACTGGGAAGATGGGCTCTTCTTGGGCGGATGCCCGAGGTGTCTCGGCGGGTTAACTTTGCAGAGCGGCTACTTGGTCGGGTTTCGAGCACCTTTGCTAAGCTCTACAAGTTTGATACCCTGGATGATGGGGACCTCATGTTTGCTCAATCGGTGCTGCAGAGTCGTCCGCACTCTCCCGCCCGTTCTGGAGCTTTGGTATAGACCCCATGGTCTTTTTGGAGTCCCCAGCATCCTCGAGGACGTAAGAGAAAATAGGATTTTAGTACCTACCAGTAAATCCTTTTCTCCTAGTCCGTAGAGGATGCTGGGCGCCTGTCCCAGAGCGTACTGTGTCTGCAGTTATTGATTTTGGTTGCACTTTGTGGTGTTTCTTCTCTGTCAGGCTATTACCAACGTTGTTCATGCCATGGCATGCGATTTCTTATTGTTGGTAGGGTTGACACACAGGTTGTGTTACATATTCTCTCAGCATATGGCTGTATGGTTTTCATACCGTGGGCTGGTATTCTGTTGAAGGCCATGTCTTGCGGTATGTTCGTGGTGTGAGCTGGTATGACACTCGTGGTGTTTAAATTATAAATTCTTTCCTCGAAATGTCCGTCTCTCCTGGGCACAGTTTTCTAACTGAGGTCTGGAGGAGGGGCATAGAGGGAGGAGCCAGTTCACACCAAGTTTAAGTCTTTATAGTGTGCCCAAGCTCCTGCGGATCAGTCTATACCCCATGGTCCTTTTGGAGTCCCCAGCATCCTCTACGGACTAGGAGAAAAGGATTTACCGGTAGGTACTAAAACACTATTTTTTTGTTTATATGAGCAACAATGGTATTTTTGGAGCCACAAAAACAAAAATACATCTTCAGACA
Source organism: Pseudophryne corroboree (assembly GCF_028390025.1). Taxonomy (NCBI): domain Eukaryota; kingdom Metazoa; phylum Chordata; class Amphibia; order Anura; family Myobatrachidae; genus Pseudophryne; species Pseudophryne corroboree. Next base: position 492,254,591 of record NC_086445.1, on the reverse strand, counting down.
CCAACTTAACCATAAGCAGTTTAGATACCAGACAAATGATATAAAAGTTAACAGAACTTACATCATGAGTTTCTGATCATCTGCAACTGAGCCAAACAAAGATTCATGCAAAAGATGCCATGCCACATCCTCAACCACAGCCGAGTGCCCAGTAAAGATAGCTTTAGCATCAACTATTTTGCCTTCTTTTGGTCCAGCACTTATATCCCACAAGCAAACAGTCTGCAAAAGAAAAAAAAAGAAAAAAAATAAGAATTTACTTACCGATAATTCTATTTCTCGGAGTCCGTAGTGGATGCTGGGGTTCCTGAAAGGACCATGGGGAATAGCGGCTCCGCAGGAGACAGGGCACAAAAGTAAAGCTTTCCGATCAGGTGGTGTGCACTGGCTCCTCCCCCTATGACCCTCCTCCAAGCCAGTTAGGTACTGTGCCCGGACGAGCGTACACAATAAGGGAGGAATTTTTGAATCCCGGGTAAGACTCATACCAGCCACACCAATCACACCGTACAACTTGTGATCTAAACCCAGTTAACAGTATGATAACAGCGGAGCCTCTGAAAAGATGGCTCACAACAATAATAACCCGATTTTTGTAACTATGTACAAGTATTGCAGATAATCCGCACTTGGGATGGGCGCCCAGCATCCACTACGGACTCCGAGAAATAGAATTATCGGTAAGTAAATTCTTATTTTCTCTATCGTCCTAGTGGATGCTGGGGTTCCTGAAAGGACCATGGGGATTATACCAAAGCTCCCAAACGGGCGGGAGAGTGCGGATGACTCTGCAGCACCGAATGAGAGAACTCCAGGTCCTCCTTAGCCAGGGTATCAAATTTGTAGAATTTAGCAAACGTGTTTGCCCCTGACCAAGTAGCTGCTCGGCAAAGTTGTAAAGCCGAGACCCCTCGGGCAGCCGCCCAAGATGAGCCCACCTTCCTTGTGGAATGGGCATTTTCATATTTTGGCTGTGGCAGGCCTGCCACAGAATGTGCAAGCTGAATTGTATTACACATCCAACTAGCAATAGTCTGCTTAGAAGCAAGAGCACCCAGTTTGTTGGGTGCATACAGGATAACAGCAAGTCAGTTTTCCTGACTCCAACCGTCCTGGAACATATTTTCAGGGCCCTGACAACATCTAGCAACTTGGAGTCCTCCAAGTCCCTAGTAGGTGCAAGGCACCACAATAAGCTGGTTCAGGTGAAACACTGACACCACCTTAGGGAGAGAACTGGGGACGAGTCCGCAGCTCTGCCCTGTCCGAATGGACAAACAGATATGGGCTTTTTTGAGAAAAAACCACCAATTTTGACACTCGCCTGGTCCAGGCCAGGGCCAAGAGCACGGTCACTTTTCATGTGAGATGCTTCAAATCCACAGATTTGACTGGTTTTAAACCAATGTGATTTGAGGAATCCCAGAACTACGTTGAGATCCCACAGTGCCACTGGAGGCACAAAAAGGGGGTTGTATATGCAATACTCCCTTGACAAACTTCTGGACTTCAGGAACTGAAGCCAATTCTTTCTGGAAGAAAATCGACAGGGCCGAAATTTGAACCTTAAGGGACCCCAATTTGAGGTCCATAGACACTCCTGTTTGCAGGAAATGCAGGAAACGACCGAGTTGAAATTTCTTTGTGGGGCCTTCCTGGCCTCACACCACGCAACATATTTTCGCCACATGTGGTGATAATGTTGTGCGGTCACCTCCTTTCTGGCTTTGACCAGGGTAGGAATGACCTCTTCCGGAATGCCTTTTTCCCTTAGGATCCGGCCTTCCACCGCCATGCCGACAAACGCAGCTGCGGTAAGTCTTGGAACAGACATGGTACTTGCTGAAGCAAGTCCCTTCTTAGCGGCAGAGGCCATAAGACCTCTGTAAGCATCTCTTGAAGTTCCGGGTACCAAGTCCTTCTTGGCCAATCCGGAGCCATGAGTATAGTTCTTACTCCTCTACGTCTTATAATTCTCAGCACCTTAGGTATGAGAAACAGAGGAGGGAACACATACACCGACTGGTACACCCACGGTGTTACCAGAACGTCCACAGCTATTGCCTGAGGGTCTCTTGACCTGGCGCAATACCTGTCCCGTTTTTTGTTCAGACGGGACGCCATCATGTCCACCTTTGGTATTTCCCAACGGTTTACAATCATGTGGAAAAAACTTCCCGATGAAGTTTCCACTCTCCCGGGTGGAGGTCGTGCCTGCTGAGGAAGTCTGCTTTCCAGTTTCCATTCCCGGGATGAAAAACTGCTGACAGTGCTATCACATGATTTTCCGCCCAGCGAAAAGTCCTTGCAGTTTTTGCCATTGCCCTCCTGCTTCTTGTGTCGCCCTGTCTGTTTACGTGGGCGACTGCCGTGATGTTTTTCCCACTGGATCAATACCGGCTGACCTTGAAGCAGAGGTCTTGCTAAGCTTAGAGCATTATAAATTTACCCTTAGCTCCAGTATATTTATGTGGAGAAAAGTCTCCAGACTTGATCACACTCCCTGGAAATTTTTTCCTTGTGTGACTGCTCCCCAGCCTCTCGGGCTGGGCTCCGTGGTTACCAGCATCCAATCCTGAATGCCGAATCTGCGGCCCTCTAGAAGATGAGCACTCTATAACCACCACAGGAGAGACACCCTTGTCCTTGGATATAGGGTTATCCGCTGATGCATCTGAAGATGCGATCCGGACCATTTGTCCAGCAGATCCCACTGAAAAGTTCTTGCGTGAAATCTGCCGAATGGAATTTGCTTCGTAGGAAGCCACCATTTTTACCAGGACTCTTGTGCAATGCTGCACTGTGTTTAGGAGGTTCCTGACTAGCTCGGATAACTCCCTGGCTTTCTCTTCCGGGAGAAACACCTTTTTCTGGACTGTGTCCAGAATCATCCCTAGGCACAGCAGACGTGTCGTCGGGATCAGCTGCGATTTTGGAATATTTAGAATCCACCCGTGCTGTTGTAGCAGTATCCGAGATAGTGCTACTCCGAGCTCCAACTGTTCCCTGGACTATGCCCTTATCAGGAGATCGTCCAAGTAAGGGATAATTAAGACGCCTTTTCTTCGAAGAAGAATCATCATTTCGGCCATTACCTTGGTAAAGACCCGGGGTGCCGTGGACAATCCAAACGGCAGCGTCTGAAACTGATAGTGACAGTTCTGCACCACGAACCTGAGGTACCCTTAGTGAGAAGGACCAATTTGGGACATAGAGGTAAGCATCCCTGATGTCCCGGGACACTATATAGTCCCCTTCTTCCTGGTTCGTTATCACTGCTCTGAGTGACTCCATCTTGATTTGAACCTTTGTAAGTGTTCAAAAAAATTTTTTAGAATAAATCTCACCTAGCCTTCTGGCTTCAGTACCACAATATAGTGTGGAATAATACCCCTTTTCTTGTAGTAGGAGGGGTAATTTAATTATCACCTGCTGGGAATACAGCTTGTGAATTTTTTCCCATACTGCCTCCTTGTCGGAGGGAGACCTTGGTAAAGCAGACTTCAGGAGCCTGCGAAGGGGAAACGTCTCGACATTCCAATCTGTACCCCTGGGATACTACTTGTAGGATCCAGGGGTCCTGTACGGTCTCAGCGCCATGCTGAGAACTTGTCAGAAGCGGTGGAACGCTTCTGTTCCTGAGAATGGGCTGCCTGCTGCAGTCTTCTTCCCTTTCCTCTATCCCTGGGCAGATATGATCTTATAGGGACGAAAGGACTGAGGCTGAAAAGACGGTGTCTTTTTCTGCAGAGATGTGACTTAGGGTAAAAAACGGTGGATTTTCCAGCAGTTGCCGTGGCCACCAGGTCCGATGGACCGACCCCAAATAACTCCTCTTCCTTTATACGGCAATACACCTTTGTGCCGTTTGGAATCTGCATCACCTGACCACTGTCGTGTCCATAACATCTTCTGGCAGATATGGACATCGCACTTACTCTTGATGCCAGAGTGCAAATATCCCTCTGTGCATCTCGCATATATAGAAATGCATCCTTTAAATGCTCTATAGTCAATAAAATACTGTCCCTGTCAAGGGTATCAATATTTTTAGTCAGGGAATCCGACCAAGCCACCCCAGCTCTGCACATCCAGGCTGAGGCGATCGCTGGTCGCAGTATAACACCAGTATGTGTGTATATACTTTTTATGATATTTTCCAGCCTCCTGTCAGCTGGTCCTTGAGGACGGCCCTATCTATAGACGGTACCGCCACTTGTTTTGATAAGCGTGTGAGCGCCTTATCCACCCTAAGGGGTGTTTCCCAACGCGCCCTAACTTCTGGCGGGAAAGGGTATACCGCCCATAATTTTCTATCGGGGGGAACCCACGCATCATCACACACTTTATTTAATTTATCTGATTCAGGAAAAACTATGTTAGTTTTTTCACATCCCACATAATACCCTCTTTTGTGGTACTTGTAGTATCAGAAATATGTAACACCTCCTTCATTGCCTTTAACGTGTGGCCCTAATAAGGAATACGTTTGTTTATTCACCGTCGACACTGGATTCAGTGTCCCTGTCTGTGTCTGTGTCGACCGACTAAAGTAAACGGGCGTTTTAAAACCCCCGACGGTGTTTTTGAGACGTCTGGACCGGTACTAATTGTTTGTCGGCCGTCTCATGTCGTCAACCGACCTTGCAGCGTGTTGACATTATCACGTAATTCCCTAAATAAGCCATCCATTCCGGTGTCGACTCCCTAGAGAGTGACATCACCATTACAGGCAATTGCTCCGCCTCCTCACCAACATCGTCCTCCTACATGTCGACACACACGTACCGACACACAGCACACACACAGGGAATGCTCTGATAGAGGACAGGACCCACTAGCCCTTTGGAGAGAGAGGGAGAGTTTGCCAGCACACACCAAAAACGCTATAATTATATAGGGACAACCTTATATAAGTGTTTTCCCTTATAGCATCTTTTTTATATATTTCTAACGCCAAATTAGTGCCCCCCCTCTCTGTTTTAACCCTGTTTCTGTAGTGCAGTGCAGGGGAGAGCCAGGGAGCCTTCCCTCCAGCCTTTCTGTGAGGGAAAATGGCGCTGTGTGCTGAGGAGATAGGCCCCGCCCCTTTATCGGCGGCCTCGTCTCCCGCTCTTAACGGATTCTGGCAGGGGTTAAATATCTCCATATAGCCTCCGGAGGCTATATGTGAGGTATTTTTAGCCAAAATAGGTATTCATTTGCCTCCCAGGGCGCCCCCCTCCCAGCGCCCTGCACCCTCAGTGACTGCCGTGTGAAGTGTGCTGAGAGGAAAATGGCGCACAGCTGCAGTGCTGTGCGCTACCTTTAGAAGACTGAGGAGTCTTCTGCCGCCGATTCTGGACCTCTTCTTACTTCAGCATCTGCAAGGGGGCCGGCGGCAAGGCTCCGGTGACCATCCAGGCTGTACCTGTGATCGTCCCTCTGGAGCTGGTGTCCAGTAGCCAAGAAGCCAATCCATCCTGCACGCAGGTGAGTTCACTTCTTCTCCCCTAAGTCCCTCGTTGCAGTGATCCTGTTGCCAGCAGGACTCACTGTAAAATAAAAAACCTAAGCTAAACTTTTCTAAGCAGCTCTTTAGGAGAGCCACCTAGATTGCACCCTTCTCGGCCGGGCACAAAAATCTAACTGGCTTGGAGGAGGGTCATAGGGGGAGGAGCCAGTGCACACCACCTGATCGGAAAGCTTTACTTTTGTGCCCTGTCTCCTGCGGAGCCGCTATTCCCCATGGTCCTTTCAGGAACCCCAGCATCCACTAGGACGATAGAGAAAATATATTAAATTAAGTCATTCTGGTATAGTAGTGCATTACAATACATTAAAAAACTCTGGGAGTAATTCTATTGTTTTTGAACACCCCCCCCACCCCCCAACTCGATGGCACCCAAGAAATTGTTCTGCCAAGCAGATATTTCTGCTCGCAGCCTCCTTAAGTGTAAAAAATAAGATTTTACTTACCGATAAATCTATTTCTCGTAGTCCGTAGTGGATGCTGGGACTCCGTCAGGACCATGGGGATTAGCGGCTCCGCAGGAGACAGGGCACAAAAATAAAAGCTTTAGGACTAGGTGGTGTGCACTGGCTCCTCCCCCTATGACCCTCCTCCAAGCCTCAGTTAGGATACTGTGCCCGGACGAGCGTACACAATAAGGAAGGATTTTGAATCCCGGGTAAGACTCATACCAGCCACACCAATCACACCGTACAACCTGTGATCTGAACCCAGTTAACAGTATGATAAACGTAGGAGCCTCTGAACAGACGGCTCACAACAATAACAACCCGATTTTTTTGTAACAATAACTATGTACAAGTATTGCAGACAATCCGCACTTGGGATGGGCGCCCAGCATCCACTACGGACTACGAGAAATAGATTTATCGGTAAGTAAAATCTTATTTTCTCCGACGTCCTAGTGGATGCTGGGACTCCGTCAGGACCATGTGGATTATACCAAAGCTCCCAAACGGGCAGGAGAGTGCGGATGACTCTGCAGCACCGAATGAGAGAACTCCAGGTCCTCTTTAGCCAGGGTATCAAATTTGTAGAATTTTACAAACGTGTTCTCCCCCGACCACGTAGCTGCTCGGCAGAGTTGTAATGCCGAGACCCCTCGGGCAGCCGCCCAAGATGAGCCCACCTTCCTTGTGGAATGGGCCTTGATAGATTTAGGCTGTGGCAGGCCTGCCACAGAATGTGCAAGCTGAATTGTACTACAAATCAACGAGCAATCGTCTGCTTAGAAGCAGGAGCACCCAGCTTGTTGGGTGCATACAGGATAAACAGCGAGTCAGATTTTCTGACTCCAGCCGTCCTTGAAATATATATTTTCAATGCCCTGACAACGTCCAGCAACTTGGAATCCTCCAAATCGCTAGTAGCCGCAGGCACCACAATAGGCTGGTTCAGGTGAAACGCTGAAACCACCTTAGGCAGAAACTGAGGACGCGTCCGCAGTTCTGCCCTGTCCGAATGGAAAATCAGATATGGGCTTTTATACGATAAAGCCGCCAATTCTGACACTCTCCTGGCTGAAGCCAGGGCCAGTAGCATGGTTACTTTCCATGTAAGATATTTCAAATCCACCGATTTGAGTGGCTTAAACCAATGGGATTTGAGAAAATCCAAAACTACATTAAGATCCCACGGAGCCACTGGGGGCACAACCGGGGGCTGTATATGTAGTACTCCTTTTACAAAAGTCTGGACTTCAGGAACTGAAGCCAATTCTTTCTGGAAGAAAATCGACAGGGCCGAAATTTGAACCTTAATGGACCCTAATTTGAGGCCCATAGACAATCCTGTTTGCAGGAAATGTAGGAATCGACCCAGTTGAAATTCCTCCGTCGGGGCCTTCCTGGCCTCACACCACGCAACATATTTTCTCCAAATGCGGTGATAATGTTGTGCAGTCACCTCCTTCCTGGCTTTTACCAGGGTAGGGATAACCTCTTCCGGAATGCCTTTTTCCCTTAGAATTCGGCGTTCAACCGCCATGCCGTCAAACGCAGCCGCGGTAAGTCTTGGAATAGACACGGTCCCTGCTGAAGCAGGTCCCATCTTAGAGGTAGAGGCCACGGATCTTCCGTGAGCATCTCCTGAAGTTCCGGGTACCAAGTTCTTCTTGGCCAATCCGGAGCCACGAGTATCGTTCTTACTCCCCTTTGCCGTATAATTCTCAGTACTTTTGGTATGAGAGGCAGAGGAGGAAACACATACACTGACTGGAACACCCACGGTGTTACCAGAGCGTCCACAGCTATTGCCTGAGGGTCTCTTGACCTGGCGCAATACCTGTCCAGTTTTTTGTTGAGGCGGGACGCCATCATATCCACCTTTGGTTTTTCCCAACGGTTCACAATCATGTGGAAGACTTCTGGATGAAGTCCCCACTCTCCCGGGTGTAGATCGTGTCTGCTGAGGAAGTCCGCTTCCCAGTTGTCCACTCCCGGAATGAACACTGCTGACAGTGCTATCACATGATCTTCCGCCCAGCGAAGAATCCTTGCAGCTTCTGCCATTGCCCTCCTGCTTCTTGTGCCGCCCTGTCTGTTTACGTGGGCGACTGCCGTGATGTTGTCCGACTGGATCAACACCGGCTGACCCTGAAGCAGGGGTTTTGCCAGGCTTAGAGCATTGTAAATCGCTCTTAGCTCCAGTATATTTATGTGAAGAGACATCTCCAGGCTTGACCACACTCCCTGGAAGTTTCTTCCCTGTGTGACCGCTCCCCAGCCTCTCAGACTGGCATCCGTGGTCACCAGGACCCAGTCCTGTATGCCGAATCTGCGGCCCTCTAACAGATGAGCACTCTGCAACCACCACAGAAGAGACACCCTTGTCCGTGGAGACAAAGTTATCCGCTGATGCATCTGCAGATGCGATCCGGACCATTTGTCCAGCAGATCCCACTGAAAAGTTCGTGCGTGGAATCTGCCGAATGGAATCGCTTCGTAAGAAGCCACCATTTTTCCCAGGACTCTTGTGCATTGATGCACAGACACTTTTCCTGGTTTTAGGAGGTTCCTGACAAGTTCGGATAACTCCCTGGCTTTCTCCTCCGGAAGAAACACCTTTTTCTGAACCGTGTCCAGAATCATTCCCAGGAACAGCAGACGTGTCGTCGGGGTCAATTGAGATTTTGGAAAATTCAGAATCCACCCGTGCTGTTGCAGCACTACTTGGGTTAGTGCTACTACGTCCTCCAGCTGTTCTCTGGACCTTGCCCTTATCAGGAGATCGTCCAAGTAAGGGATAATTAATACGCCTTTTCTTCGCAGAAGAAACATCATTTCGGCCATTACCTTGGTAAAGACCCGAGGTGCCGTGGACAATCCAAACGGCAGCGTCTGAAACTGATAATGACAGTTTTGCACCACGAACCTGAGGTACCCTTGATGTGAAGGGCAAATTGGGACATGCAGGTCAGCATCCTTGATGTCCAGGGACACCATAAAGTCCCCTTCTTCCAGATTCGCTATCACTGCTCTGAGTGACTCCATCTTGAACTTGAATTTTTGTATGTACAGGTTCAAAGATTTCAGATTTAGAATAGGTCTTACCGAGCCGTGCGGCTTCGGTACCACAAATAGTGTGGAATAATACCCCTTTCCCTGTTGTAGGAGGGGTACCTTGACTATCACCTGCTGAGAATACAGCTTGTGAATGGCTTCCAATACCGTCGCCCTGTCTGAGGGAGACGCTGGCAGAGCAGACTTTAGGAACCGGCGAGGGGGAGACTTCTCGAATTCCAACCTGTAACCCTGAGATACTACCTGCAGGATCCAGGGGTCCACCTGTGAGTGAGCCCACTGTGCGCTGAAATTCTTGAGTCGACCCCCCACCGCCCCTGAGTCCGCTTGTAAAGCCCCAACGTCATGCTGAGGGCTTTGCAGAAGCCGGGGAGGGCTTCTGCTCCTGGGAGGGAGCTGCTTGGTGCACTCTCTTACCCTTTCCTTTGCCTCGGGGCAGATATGACTGTCCTTTTGCCCGCTTGTTCTTATAGGAACGAAAGGACTGCGGCTGAAAAGACTGTCTTTTTCTGTTGGGAGGGTACCTGAGGTAAAAAGGTGGATTTCCCGGCTGTTGCCGTGGCCACCAAATCCGATAGACCGACCCCAAATAATTCCTCCCCTTTATACGGCAATACTTCCATATGCCGTTTGGAATCCGCATCACCTGACCACTGTCGCGTCCATAAACTTCTTCTGGCAGATATGGACATCGCACTTACTCGATGCCAGAGTGCAAATATCCCTCTGAGCATCTCGCATATAAAGAAAAGCATCCTTTAATTGCTCTATAGTCAATAAAATACTGTCCCTATCCAGGGTATCAATATTTTCAGTCAGGGAATCCGACCAAACCACCCCAGCACTGCACATCCATGCTGAGGCGATGGCTGGTCGCAGTATAACACCAGTATGAGTGTATATACTTTACAGGGTAGTTTCCAGCCTCCTATCAGCTGTAACCTTGAGGGCGGCCGTTTCAGGAGACGGTAACGCCACTTGTTTTGATAAGCGTGTGAGTGCCTTATCCACCCTAGGGGGTGTTTCCCAGCGCGCCCTAACCTCTGGCGGGAAAGGATATAATGCCAATAACTTCTTTGAAATTAGCAGTTTTCTATCGGGGTTAACCCACGCTTCATCACACACTTCATTCAATTCCTCTGATTCAGGAAAAACTACAGGTAGTTTTTTCAGACCCCACATAATACCCCTTTTTGTGGTACTTGCAGTATCAGAGATATGCAAAGCCTCCTTCATTGCCGTGATCATATAACGTGTGGCCCTACTGGAAAATACGTTTGTTTCTTCACCGTCGACACTAGATTCGGTGTCCGTGTCTGGGTCTGTGTAACGTGCCGACATTATCACGTAATTCCATAAACAAAGCCATCCATTCCGGTGTCGACTCCCTAGGGGGTGACATCACCATTACCGGCAATTGCTCCGCCTCCACACCAACATCGTCCTCATACATGTCGACACACGTACCGACACAGCAGACACAGGGAATGCTCTTATCGAAGACAGGACCCCACTAGCCCTTTGGGGAGACAGAGGGAGAGTTTGCCAGCACACACCCAAGCGCTATAAATATATAGGAACAACCCTACAGAAGTGTTGTTTCCTTTATAGCAGCTTAATATATCAATATCGCCAAAAAAGTGCCCCCCCTCTCTGTTTTTTTACCCTGTTTCTGTGCAGTGCAGGGGAGAGTCCTGGGAGCCTTCCTCGCAGCGGAGCTGTGCAGGAAAATGGCGCTGTGTGCTGAGGAGATAGGCCCCGCCCCCTATTTCGGCGGGCTCTTCTCCCGGTGTTTGTGAGACCTGTGATAAATCTAAATATTTATCGTATATAATACCCTTTATGAGGTCTAAGAACACTGTACGCTAACTACGTATGAAGTACCGCAAGGGTACGCACGTTGCGTAACGATCGCTTAGCCGTGGTCGAGACGCTCAAGCGTTACGTTCGCTCACGGCCAAGAGATCACTGGCAGGCACGCTATTGGCTGCCGACTACCGTAATGATTCGCTATAGCGATGCGACCGCTCGAGACCACGAAGAGATCACCAGCGACGCATACGCTCACAATGTAAAACCTTTATATCTAAACCATAAACAGTGTATTATGCAGTAAACCCTTTGTGTAGTGATATGGTGTAAATGCAACACAGTATAACCTTACTAGCTTAAAAGCAGTTTGAGCGTCACCGACGCTCTGAGAATACTTAACTCTAAGAAATACACAGATACCTGGGCTTAGGGTCCAACGCCTAATATATATATATATATATATATATATATATATATATATATATATATATATATATATATATATATATATATATATATATATATATATATATATATATATATATATTTTATATGATATACTTGCAAAAGAATTAATACAAATACAAATCATACACTACAATATAACATAGACTAACTAACCAGGTAACTATACAGTACATACAATACAATTAAGTTTAAGAGAAAATGAGAGAGAGAAGAGAGAGAAAGATATGGCCCATAATAACAAGAGAAACAGTATGATTACGGAGAAAAACTTACGCACAAAGGAAACGATCGCATGCGCCTCTGGACATCCAGCTCCCGATTTTCAGCAATGATAACCGTTGAAGAGTGAGCTGGATGTGATCGGCTTGCCTATTTATGCCCCACACACAATACAATTCAATGGTCCCTACAATCTCACTGTTCATTGGACACAGGAATTCGGCTTCGCATTATAACAAAAGGTCATAGGTTGATTCATACAGGTGGGCTGTGACTGCTTCCAACTGTTCAGGTGGGTGGGATACTGAGTTTCCCGCCGCATGACTAAATAAGAACAAATAATAGTAAATGGACAAACTTCTTATGTCCATAACTATTCGCACGAGCGATTAATCCGCTCCAAACCAACACCGGAATATTGCTATTTAAATACTCTTCCGATGGGTACCAAACACCACTGTATGACCCCTGTTAGACCCTTCGTACAATACAAAGAGGGATCTCTCTGTTCAGGAACATGCTATGTTAACTAAACTTTCAGAATCTATCAAAGGGACCATGATCTACAAAATACATTATTACTGAAAATATGTAACGATTGAGTCGCACGCTACGATCACATAAACTCTACCGTAAATACGCATACCGTGCGCCTGCGGGTGCCCGCGACTGAGTATGCGCACGCACGGGAGAGCGCACGCATGCGCAGCGCGGACCAGAATGAGGTGCAAATATGGCAGTGTGTATAGAGATATTTTTCTGACTTTGACACCTGGCAGGGGTTAAATACATCCATATAGCCCCAGGGGCTATATGTGATGTATTTTTAGCCAGAACAAGGTATTATCATTGCTGCCCAGGGCGCCCCCCCCCAGCGCCCTGCACCCTCAGTGACCGCTGGTGTGAAGTGTGCTGACAACAATGGCGCACAGCTGCAGTGCTGTGCGCTACCTCATGAAGACTGAAAAGTCTTCTGCCGCCGGTTTCTGGACCTCTTCACTTTTCGGCATCTGCAAGGGGGTCGGCGGCGCGGCTCCGGGACCGGACTCCATGGCTGGGCCTGTGTTCGATCCCTCTGGAGCTAACGGTGTCCAGTAGCCTAAGAAGCCAATCCATCCTGCACGCAGGTGAGTTCACTTCTTCTCCCCTAAGTCCCTCGTTGCAGTGAGCCTGTTGCCAGCAGGACTCACTGAAAATAAAAAACCTAATAACTTTTTCTAAGCAGCTCTTTAGGAGAGCCACCTAGATTGCACCCTGCTCGGACGGGCACAAAAACCTAACAGGCTTGGAGGAGGGTCATAGGGGGAGGAGCCAGTGCACACCACCTAGTCCTAAAGCTTTTATTTTTGTGCCCTGTCTCCTGCGGAGCCGCTAATCCCCATGGTCCTGACGGAGTCCCAGCATCCACTAGGACGTCAGAGAAATAAGAATTTACTCACCGGTAATTCTATTTCTCGTAGTCCGTAGTGGATGCTGGGAACTCCGAAAGGACCATGGGGAGTAGCGGGCTCCGAAGGAGGCTGGGCACTCTAGAAAGATTTATGACTACCTGGTGTGCACTGGCTCCTCCCACTATGACCCTCCTCCAAGCCTCAGTTAGGACACTGTGCCCGGACGAGCGTACACAATAAGGAAGGATTTTGAATCCCGGGTAAGACTCATACCAGCCACACCAATCACACCGTATAACTCGTGATATTATACCCAGTTAACAGTATTAAACAATTGAGCCTCTCAACAGATGGCTCAACAATAACCCGATTTAGTTAACAATAACTATGTACAAGTATTGCAGATAAACCGCACTTGGGATGGGCGCCCAGCATCCACTACGGACTACGAGAAATAGAATTACCGGTGAGTAAATTCTTATTTTCTCTGACGTCCTAGTGGATGCTGGAAACTCCGAAAGGACCATGGGGATTATACCAAAGCTCCCAAACGGGCGGGAGAGTGCGGATGACTCTGCAGCACCGAATGAGAGAACTCCAGGTCCTCCTTAGCCAGGGTATCAAATTTGTAGAATTTTGCAAACGTGTTTGCCCCTGACCAAGTAGCAGCTCGGCAAAGTTGTAAAGCAGAGACCCCTCGGGCAGCCGCCCAAGATGAGCCCACCTTCCTTGTGGAATGGGCATTGACAGATTTTGGCTGTGGCAGGCCTGCCACAGAATGTGCAAGCTGAATTGTACTACAAATCCAACGAGCAATAGTCTGCTTAGAAGCAGGAGCACCCAGCTTGTTGGGTGCATATAAACTAAACAGCGAGTCAGATTTTCTGACTCCAGCTGTCCTGGAAACATATTTTCAGGGCCCTGACAACGTCTAGCAACTTGGAGTCCTCCAAGTCCTTAGTAGCCGTAGGCACCACAATAGGCTGGTTCAGGTGAAACGCTGACACCACCTTAGGGAGAAACTGGGGACGAGTCCTCAATTCTGCCCTATCCGTATGGAAAATTAGATAAGGGCTTTTACATGATAAAGCCGCCAATTCCGATACTCGCCTGGCCGAAGCCAAGGCCAATAACATTACCACTTTCCACGTGAGATATTTCAGATTCACGGTCTTTAGTGGCTCAAACCAATGTGATTTTAAGAAAACTCAACACCACGTTGAGATCCCAAGGTGCCACAGGAGGCACAAATGGGGGCTGAATATGCAGCACTCCTTTTACAAAATGTCTGAACTTCAGGTACTGAAGCTAGTTCTTTTTGAAAGAAAATCGACAGCCGAGATCTGTACCTTAATGGAACCTAATTTTAGGCCCATATTCACTCCTGCTTGCAGGAAATGCAGAAATCGACCTAGTTGAAATTCCTCTGTTGGGGCCCTTTCGGCCTCACACCATGCAACATATTTCCGCCATATGCGGTGATAATGATTTGCTGTAACCTTTCCTGGCTTTAATAAGCGTAGGAATGACTTCTTCCGGAATGTCCTTTTCCTTTAGGATCCGGCGTTCAACCGCCATGCCGTCAAACGCAGCCGCGGTAAGTCTTGGAAAAGACAGGGCCCTTGCTGTAGCAGGTCTTGTCTGAGCGGCAGAGGCCACGGGTCCTCTGAGATCATCTCTTGAAGTTCCGGGTACCACGCTCGTCTTGGCCAATCCGGAACCACGAGAATTGTGTTTACTCCTCGCCTTCTTATTATTCTCAATACCTTTGGTATGAGAGGCAGAGGAGGAAACACATAAACTGACTGATACACCTCCGGTGTCACTAGAGCGTCCCCAACTATTGCCTGAGGGTCTCTTGACCTGGCGCAATACCTCTAGTTTTTTGTTTAGGCGGGACGCCATCATGTCCACCTGTGGACAATCACACTGATTTACAATCATTTGGAAGACTTCTGGATGAAGTCCCCACTCTCCCGGGTGGAGGTCGTGCCTGCTGAGAAAGTCTGCTTCCCAGTTGTCCACTCCCGGAATGAACACTGCTGACAGTGCTAGTAGATGATTTTCCGCCCATCGGAGAATTCTTGTGGCTTCTGCCATTGTCATCCTGCTTCTTGTGCCGCTTTGTCGATTCACATGGGCGACTGCCGTGATGTTGTCTGACTGGATCAGCACCGGCTGGTGTAGGAGCAGGGATTTTGCTTGACTTAAGGCATTGTACATGGCCCTTAGTTCCAGAATATTTATGTGAAGGGAAGTCTCCTGACTTGACCATAGTCCTTGGAAGTTTCTTCCCCTTGTGACTGTCCCCCAGCCTCGAAGGCTGGCATCCGTGGTCACCAGGACCCAGTCCTGTATGCCGAATCTGCGGCCCTCCAGAAGATGAGCACTGTGCAGCCACCACAGAAGAGACACCCTGGTTCTTGGAGACAGGGTTATTAAACGATGCATCTGATTAGGAGATCGTCCAAGTACGGGATAGTTAAAAACTCCCTTTTTTCGAAGGAGTATCATTATTTCGGCCATTACCTTGGTAAACACCCTCTGTGCCATGTACAGTCCAAACGGCCGTGTCTGGACTTGGTAATGGCAAACCTGTACCACAAATCTGAGGTACTCCTGGCGAGGATGGTAAATGTGGACACGCAGGTAAGCATCCTTGATGTCCCGGGATACCATGTAATCCCCCTCGTCCAGGCTTGCAATAACCGCCCAGAGCGATTCCATCTTGAACTTGAATTTTTTTATGTATGTGTTCAAGGATTTTAAATATAAAATGGGTCACACCGAACCATGCGGTTTCGGTATCCCATACCGTGTGGAATAGTAACCCCGTCCTTGTTGAAGTAGGGGCACCTTGAGTATTACCTGCTGGGAATACCGCTTATTAATTGCCTCTAGCACAGCCTCCCTGCCTGAGGGAGTTGTCGGCAAGGCATATTTGAGGAAACGGCGGGGGGGGGGGGGGGGGGGGGGGGGGGGGAGACATCTCGAATTCCAGCTTGTACCCCTGAAATACTATTTGAAAGAAACAGGGATCCACCTGTGAGCGAGCCCACTAATTGCTGAAATTTTTGAGACGGCCCCCCACCGTACCTGGCTACACCTGTGGAGCCCCCGCGTCATGCTGTGGACTCACAGGAAGCGGGGGAAGAATTTTGATTCTGGGAACAGGCTGACTGGTGCAGCTTTTTCCCTCTTCCCTGGTCTCTGTACAGAAAGGAAGCGCCATTTGACCCGCTTGCTTTTCTGAAGCCGAAAGGACTGTACCCGATAATACAGTGCTTTCTTAGTCTGTGAGGAAACCTGAGGTAAAAATATTTCTTCCCAGCAGTTGCTGTGGATACGAGGTCCCAGAGACCATCCCCAAATCATTCCTCACCCTTATAAGGCAGAATCTCTATGCGCCTTTTAAGTCAGCATCACCTGTCCAGTGACAGGTCTCTAATACCCTCCTGACAGAATGGACATTACATTCATTTTGGATGCCAGCCGGCAAAATATATCTCTGTGCATCCCTCATATATAAGACGACGTCTTTAATATGTTCTCATATTAGCAAACTAGTATGCTTGACAGGGTCACCGACCACGCTGCAGCAGCACGATCTGCAGGTTTCAGTCTAGTACCTGAGTGTGTAAATACAGACTTCAGGATAGCCTCCTGCTTTTTATCAACAGGTACCTTCAAAGTGGCCGTTCCTAAAACGGCAGTGCCACCTTTTTTGACAACCGTGTGAGCGCCTTATCCACCCTAGGGGATATCTCCCAGCGTAACTTATCCTCCTGGCGGGAAAGGGTACGCCATCAGTAACTTTTTAAAAATTACCAGTTTCTTAACGGGGGAACCCACGCTTTTCACACACTTCATTTATTCATCTGATGGGGGAACAAAACACTGCCTGTTTTTTCTCCCCAACCTAAAACCCATTTTTAGAGGTGCTTGGGTTAATGTCAGAAATGTATAACACATTTATTATTTGCCGGGATCAAGTCACGGATGTTCCTAGTGGATTGTGTATATGTCTCAACCTTGTCGACACTGGAGTCAGACTCCGTGTCGACATCTGTGTCTGCCATCTGAGAGAGCGGGCGTTTTTGAGCCCCTGATGGCCTTTGAGACGCCTGGGCAGGCGCGGGCTGAGAAGCCGGCTGTCCCACAGTTGTTACGTCATCCACCCTTTTATGTAAGGAGTTGACACTGTCGGTTAATACCTTTCACCTATCCATCCACTCTGGTGTCGGCCCCACAGGGGGTGACATCACATATATCAGCCTCTGCTCCGTCACCATATAAGCCTCCTCATTCAACATGTCGACACAGCCGTACCGACACACCGCAAACACACAGGGAATGCTCTAAACGAGGACAGGACCCACAAAAGCCCTTTGGGGGGACAGAGTGAGAGTATGCCAGCACACACCAGAGCGCTATATAATGCAGGGACTAACTGAGTTATGTCCCCTATAGCTGCTGTTTCTATATAATGTATACTGCGCCTAAATTTAGTGCCCCCCCTCTCTTAGACTGCAGGGGAGAGCTAGGGAGCTTCCTTCCAGCGGAGCTGTGAGGGAAAAATGGCGCCAGTGTGCTGAGGGAGATAGCTCCGCCCCTTTTCCGCAGCCTATTCTCCCGCTTTTTTATGGAATCTGGCAGGGGTATTTACCTCATATATAGCCCCTGGGGCTATATATTGAGGTATTTTTGCCAGCCAAGGTGTTTTTATTGCTGCCTCAGGGCGCCCCCCCCCAGCGCCCTGCACCCTCAGTGACCGGAGTGTGAAGTGTGTGAGAGGAGCAATGGCGCACAGCTGCAGTGCTGTGCGCTACCTTGGTGAAGACTGATGTCTTCATGCCGCCGATTTTCCGGACCATCTTCTTGCTTCTGGCTCTGTAAGGGGGACGGCGGCGCGGCTCCGGGACCGAACATAAAGGCTGGGCCTGCGGTCGATCCCTCTGGAGCTAATGGTGTCCAGTAGCCTAAGAAGCCCAATCCGGCTGCAAGCAGGCGAGTTCGCTTCTTCTCCCCTTAGTCCCTCGCTGCAGTGAGCCTGTTGCCAGCAGGTCTCACTGAAAATAAAAAACCTAAGTCTATCTTTCTTTCTAAGAGCTCAGGAGAGCCCCTAGTGTGCATCCAACCTCGGCCGGGCACAAAATCTAACTGAGGCTTGGAGGAGGGTCATAGTGGGAGGAGCCAGTGCACACCAGGTAGTCAAATCTTTCTAGAGTGCCCAGCCTCCTTCGGAGCCCGATATTCCCCATGGTCCTTTCGGAGTTCCCAGCATCCACTAGGACGTCAGAGAAACAGATTTGTTTAAAAAGTGTCCCGTTTGGGTGCCCAAATAGGGATTTTGCACGTTGCAGGCACTATTTTAGTCAGGCTAAACCAGATTCTTTTAAGCACTTGAAAAGTAACAGGCGCCCAATCGGAGTAAAAACCGGAATTGCTTTGATGGGCCCGCTGAAACACCTATAAATCGCCCCCTACATCTATAGTACTAGTAGGTCAACTTCGAGGACATCTCCATATCAACATAATTCGTGTATTGAAATTTATCCAGCATGTAAGGTTAAATCATACAGATCAAGCCCAGAAGCACCTATTTTTGCCCACTGCATAAGTGTTATCAGTGGGCAGTACAATAGATGCCAAAACACTGACCCAATCTGACCGATTATAGCAAAGCATGTGGCATTGGGCTTTCCATCTTTCTAAAAAAAAAATACATTTGAGGTACAGATGCTATTTCAGGACAAAAATGGGAACAGCTAGTAATTATAAATACAAAGTGTTAAAGAAATTTGAACTACATAGTGAAGCATTACATTACATTATATGCTAATGGTAAGAAAAGAGCTTACGTACATGATCATCTGATGCACTTAGCAAATGTCCACTCAAGTTTGAATTCCAGGAGAGGCCATAGCCTTCCTTTTGGTGACCTCTCAAACGAAGATCAGGATTACATTCTCCACTAGGGTCTACAAGTAAAGCCAGGAAACCAATACATTTAATAACATAAGTTATTTTGGCTATCAAATCTACTTTGGGTTTGAAAGCAGCAAATTTGCAGTTCTGAAATGAAATCTCCAAAATATGGATGAGCTTCAGACCAGAGTTCAGATTAAGAAAGTCTTGAAGAAAGTAGTTCTCATGAATAGCACCTTTGACTCAGAAATGTGATAGATGCCGTCACATTGGAAGCAAAAAAAAAAAAAAACACAACCACTACATAAGTTACATTGACTGGTATTCTATACGCCTCATGTTTCACTTTCTGCAGAATGAAATTAGTATGCATTTTTCAAAACCAAGAAAGAAAAATTATAAACTGCGTTCAATTACATGTGCAGTTGCTTTAAAACTAGTGCTCCGTAAATATTCCATTTGTTTTTGGCCATAAGACTACAGAAAAGATGCAAGTTTACAGGGGATTAGCTTTTCAAGACCACAAGCTGGTATCCGTTTGATAAACATACCTACTTGATGACTAATCACCATTAACTGACACTGGAGGACTTTTTTGTGGCACATGATGGACCAGTGGAGACATGGACTCCAAAACTTCTGAAGGTGGCCTGTGATATCTGGCACCAGGACACTAGCAGCAGATCCTTTAATTGCTGTAAGTTATAATGTGTATCCTCCATGGCTCAGACTAGTTTTCCCAGCACTTCTCACAGATGCCTGACCGGATTGAGCTCTGGAGAATTTGGAGGCCAAATTAACACCCTGAACTCTTGGTTATGTTCCTCAAACCATTACTGAACAATTTCAATGTGGGAGGGTGCATTATCCTGCTCATAGATGCCACTGCCATCAGAGAATACCACTGCCATAAGAGGTGTACTTGGTCTTCAACAATGTTTAGATTGGCAGTACCTGTCAAAGTAACATTCGCATGAATGCCAGGACCCAATGTATCCCAGCCAACAATGCATAGCAAAGAATCACACTGCCTCCATCTGCTTGCTTGTTGCCCACAGTTCATCCTGGTGCCTTATCTTCCCCAGGTGAACAACTCACACGCACCCTGTCGTCCACGTTATTTAAAAGAAAACATTCACCAGACCAGTTCACATTCTTGCATTGCTCCACAATCCAGTTATTTAATTTATTACCAGTTATTTATATAGCACACACATTCAGCAGTGCACTACAGAGAATATTTGGCCATTCACATCAGTCCCTACCCCAGTGGAGCTTACACTCTATATTCCCTATCCCATTTATACGCACACATTCATACTAGGGATAATTTTATCAGATGCCAATTAACCTACCAGTATATTTTTGGATTGTGGGAGAAAACCGAAGGAAACCCACGCAAGTACGGGGAGACCATACAAACTCCACAGTTAGAGCCATTGTGGGAAGTTCTGAAGCTCACATACCACGCTTTCAGAGGTAGACAGGAGTCAGCATAGGCAGAAACTGACATTTCTGCAACCACTCAGCAAGCTGTGACGAACTGTGTGTTCCAACTCCTTTCTATAGTAGCCAGCATTAACTTTCAGCTATTTGTGCTACAGTCGCTCTTCTGTGGGAAGACAGGCTAGCATTCACATCAATAAGTCTTGTCCACCTATGACCCCATCACAGGTTCAGTGGTTGTCCTTCCTTGGACCACTTTTGGTAGGTACTAAACACTCCATACTGGAAACACCCCACAAGACATGCTGTTTTAGAGATGCTCTGATCCAGTTGTCTAGCCATTACACAATGCTGCTCGGATCCTTACATCTGCCCATTTTCTTCTTCCAACCCCTCAACAACTGTGTGTTATCTTGCTGCTTCATAACTTCCACCCCTTTACAGATGCCATTGTAACTAGATAATCCCTTCATCTATCAGTGGTTTTAATGTTACGGCTGAACGGTGTATGTGCGCAAACATTGTGTGTATACAGACAAAATTTTTATACACACACACCTGAACTTTTAATTAATGCTCTGTAAGACCCTCTTTTAGATGTGGTATTCCGAAGTTTCCAACTGACATGTGTAAAATACTGTAAACCATTAGATAGGATGTATTAGCTTTTCAATTACCCTTAGTGGTATTTGTTAATTTTAGACAACTAGCATACTCACCAGGTTTCGATGGGTGCTTTGTATAATCAAATACTAGCACATCTGAGGAGGGCGTTTTAGTTGCAATGATACATGGATTCTGAGGCATGTACCTGGCACGATTCACTTCACCTTCATGGTTGATTTTTATTTCGGTTTCAATTTTGCCACTAACAGAACCAAAGCCACCAAACTCTGGAAAAACAAAATAAAGTTGTAACATGCGCCTTCCTTTTCTTATACCAGACAGATCATGCAATAAAAAGCCTGATAATCACAGTGGATGGCCATGACTGATCAGCGATGATTGGATGGCAGAGCATGAGAAATCTTCCAACATGTCCAACTGATTCACTGTTCGCCCACCTCTAGCAGTGTTTGCACTGTCAAGAACAACATTTCTACTGTTCCCAGATATGGTGTGGTAGTGGCAAGAAAGAGTATATCAGTCCGACAGACATTATCCGACAATGTATGCCCAGCATTATCATACTTAACTTCGATTTTTGTGTGAATCATGGGTAGCAGTCTGATTTGTTGCTTATTAAGAAGGCAGCATTTTGTTGAGGCTTACCTCCTTTCTCACTGTCGTAGTGAGAGGCATCAAACTGTGCATCATCATTGGGAATTTGTACTCTGGCCACTACAAGGTGATTTTGTTCATCTGATGTGTGAGTCCCAAGCACCAACCAATGTAAGGCATAATCTTTTCCTTCTGGTCTACGGGGGTGACAGATGCAAATTTAGATTTAAACAATACAATGTGCACTCTGAAATTCTACAGCAGTGGAAATGTGATCAAACATAAAACGTGTAAAATTGAAAAAAAAAAACAACGAGATTTATGGTAAGAACTTACTGTTAAATCTTTCTGCGAGGTACACTGGGCTCCACAGGGAATGACATTAAGGTGTAGAATAGGATCTTGATCCGAGGCACCAACAGGCTCAAAGCTTTAACTGTTCCCAGGATGCCTAGCGCAGCCTCTATAACCCCGCCTCCTTGCACAGGAGCTCAGTTTTTGTTAACCAGTCCAATGCAGCAGCAGGTAAAAGACAACAGTTAGTAGCCACATACACCACACACACTCACGACAGGAGAGGGTGTCAGCGGCTAATGCCATACCAACCCAAAGAAGCTAAGTGCGTCAGGGTGGGCGCCCTGTGGAGCCCAGTGTACCTCGCAGAAAGATTTAACTAAGTTCTTACCATAAATCTTGTTTTCTGCTGCGGGGTACACTAGGCTCCACAGGGAATGACATTGGGGATGTCCTAAAGCAGTTCCTTATGGGAGGGGACACACTGTAGCGGGCACAAGAACCCGGCGTCCAAAGGAAGTATCCTGGGAGGGAAGTATCGAAGGCAAAGAACCTTATGAACGTGTTCACCGAGGACCACGTAGCCACCTTGCACAATTGTTCAAGGGTCGCACCACGGCAGGCCGCCCAAGAAGGTCCAACAGACAGTAGAGTGGGCCTTGATGGTAGCAGGAGCTGGAAGGCCAGCCTGTACATAAGCATGTGCAATCACCATTCTAATCCATCTGGCCAGGGTCTGCTTGTGAGCAGGCCAGCCACATTTGTGAAAACCAAACAGAACAAAGAGAATCAGACTTCCTGATGGAGGCAGTTCTCTTCACACAGATACAGAGAGCCCGTACTACATCCAAAGACCGCTATTTGGAAGATAATTCAGGAGAGGCAAAAGGCTGGAACCACAATCTCCTGATTAAGGTGGAAAGACGACACCACCTTAGGTAAATACCCGGGACGTGTTCTCAGAACCGCCCGATCACGGTGAAAAATCAGATATGGTGACCTACAAGACAAGGCACCCAAATCCGACACCCATCTAGCAGAGGCAATAGCCCGCAGAAACACTACCTTAAGAGAAAGCCACTTAAGGTCTGCAGATTCAAGAGGCTCAAACGGAGACCCTTGCAACGTCGTGGTTTTGGAGGCAAGTCCCAAGGTGCCACAGGTGAGATATAGGGAGGTTGAATCCGAAACATTACCTGATGTACATACGTTAACTCAGGGTAAGTCGCAATTTTTCTCTGGAATCAAACAGACAAGGCAGAAATATGAACCTTGATGGAGGCCAGACGAAGGACCAAGATTGTTAGATGCGCACCAAGCAAAGTAAGAATTCCAGACCCTATGGTAAATCCGAGCAGAAGCAGGTTTCCAGGCCTTCAACATGGTTTGAATGACCGCCTCAGAAAATCCTTTGGCCCTCAAGACGGAGGCTTCAAGAGCCACGCAGTCAAAGCCAATCGGGCTAAATCCTGATATACACAGGGGCCCTGAACGAGGAGATCTGGGTGCTGTCGAAGTAGAAGGGGATGCTCTTTCTAGAGACCCTGAAGGTCTGAGAACCAGTGCCGTCCAGGACACGCTGGAGCGGTCAGAAGTAGGATTCCTCCTTCTTGCTTAGTACTCTGGGCAAAAGTGACACCGGAGAGAACACGTACGGCAGCCGAAAGGTCCATGAAATTGCCAGTGTTGGTTTTAAGTGTCCAACAACGCTCCCAGGTGCACCATGCTCTGAGCAGGGACCAGGGAGGATTTCTTTCAGTTGATGAGCCAACCGTGGGCTTGCAGAAACTGGACAGTCAGATCCAGATGTAGGAGAACCTCTGGGGAATTTGCTAGGATCAACAAGTAGTCCAAGTACGGTAGGATCCTGACACCTTGACGACAGTACAGCCATCATCTTGGTAAAGACTCGCAGAGCCGTTGTCAAACCAAAAGGTAACAACCGAAACTGGTAATAGAGGTTGCCAACCGCAAACCTCAGGTACTGCTGATGCAACACTGCAATGGGAATATGCAGGTAAGCATCCTGTATGTCCAGAGAGACCATATAGTTCCAAGGCCAGAACAATAGAGCAAAGAGTTTCCATACGAAACTTGGAGACCTTCACAAACTTGTTCAAGTACTTGAGATTGAGAATGGGTCGGGAAGAACCATTTGGTTTCGGGACTAGGAACAGCGGCGAATAGAACCGCTTGCCTCTCTGAGCCAGAGGCACCTGTACTACCACTCCTGTGTTCAGGAGGGACTGTACCCCCGACTGAAGAGTCTTTGCCTTCACGTGATCCACAGGGACATCTGTCAGGCAAAATCGATGAGGGGGGACGATTCTTGAAGGATACGGCGCAACCTCGAGTGACGACTTACCGTAGCCAGGCATCAGAAGTGGTACTCATCCATTTCTGGGTAAACCCTAAAAGTCGGCCCCCCACCCTGGGATCCCCCAGAGGGAGGCCTGCCCCATCATGCAGCAGGCTTGTCAGTTTTGGAAGCAGGCTGAAGGGCAGCCCAGGCCCATTTGGGTTTGGGCTTATTGGGTTTGGAAGTGCGAACTTGTTTTGGGTACGTCTGACCTTTTGCTTTCCCTCAAGGACGAAAGGAAGGACTCGACCTTCGGCACCGAAGGAGCAGTACTAGGAAGACATGCTGTTTTAGCGGACGCTAAGTCAGCCACTATCTTGTCAAGGTTTTCTCCGAAAAGAATATCTCCTTTGAAGGGGAGTACCTCCAGGGTTTTCTTAGAGTCCATGTCCACAGACCAGGACCGTAACCAGAAAATTCAGCGAGCCAACAATGGACGTAGTAGAAGCCTTGGCCGCCAGAATACCGGCATCAAAAGCAAACTCTTTAATGCAATGAGAGACTAACAATATACGACAGGCATTGTCTAGCATGATCAGAAGCATTGGAAGGCAACTCCGCCTGCAGCTCCTGAGCCCACACTTCTGCAGCCCATGTTGCTGCAATAGTGGGCCAATGCACTGCACAGTTTAGGGCAAGCATGTCCAAACTGCGGCCCTCCAGCTGTTGAGAAACTACACATCCCAGCATGCACTGACACAGCTTTAGCATTTTCTGACAGCAAAACTGTGTTAGGGCATGCTGGGATATGTAGTTTCACCACAGCTGGAGGGCCGCAGTTTGGACATGCCTGGTTTAGGGTGTAGATTGCCTTCAAACAACCTTCCACACGCTTGTCCGTCGTCTCTCTCAAGGACGTGACAGTAGTTACAGGCAGAGCTGAGGAAACTACCAGCCACGACACTTGCAAAACCACTGGCGGGGGTGTTTCCCAATTTTTACCAAGCTCTGTAGCGAGGGAATAGCGAGCCAGCATCTTGTGAGGCGTGAACTTCTTTCCTGGATTTTGCCAGGACTCCTGACATACGCAAACTAAATGGTCAGAGTGAGGTAAAACTTGTTTAACCACCTTCTGACGTTTAAACCTGTCCGGTTTCTTAGGGGCAGCGTCAGGCTCCGGTTCATCATCAACCTGAAGAATGAGCCTGATTGCCTCCAACAAGTCAGGAACATCCACCTGCGAAACAACTCCCCATCAGAATCAGAATCTGTGCGGTCCGTATAAACGCCATCCTCATCAGACGTGGTGTCTGCGACATTGGTGGATTGTGAGGAAGTAATTGCCCGCTTAGAGGACCCCTTGGTCTTAGGAGGGCGAGGGTTAGACTTTTGAGCAGTTAGTGATTGGTTCAATTGCTGTAACTGATTGGACAGTTGATCTGCCCATGGCGGGTTAACTGCGGGGAACATAAGCGGTTGTACCGGCACAGGAGGTCCCATAGGGTGCGTTAGTCTAGTTAACAGCGTATTCAATAGCGTGGAGAAGGTAGAACAAGGTGGGACATTTTGCACCTCTGTTGCTACAGTCCCACTGGGGGGCAAAGAACCCCCAGAACCTGAACCCTCAGCTGCTATGTTAACCTCAAAAGTGTCTGTAGCGTCAACACGCAATGTGGGATCAGCCCCAGCTCCATTGCCCTTTGTAGCCGACATAATCAAAAGCTCAATGCAAGGCAACACGGTACAATATCAGCAGTACAACCCCTGACAAGAACCCCCTGTGTAGTGTATCAGCACAAACAGGGAATTCAAGAGGTATACGGTGACTAAAAATCAGAGAAAAAATAAGATTTTAAACCTACCGGTGAATTTTTCTCCTAGTCCGTAGAGGATGCCGGGGACTCCGTAAGGACCATGGGGTATAGACGGGCTCCGCAGGAGACATGGGCACTATAAAGAACTTTAGAATGGGTGTGCACTGACTCCTCCCTCTATGCCCCTCCTCCAGACCTCAGTTAGAGAAACTGTGCCCAGAGGAGATTGACAATACGAGGAAAGGATTTTGTTAATCTAAGGGCAAGATTCATACCAGCCCACATCATCCACACCGTATAACCTGGAATATACGCAACCAGTTGAACAAAAAAACAAAAAAAACAGTATCAGCTAAAGACTGATCTCAACTGTAACATAACCCTTATGTAAGCAACAACTATATACAAGCCCTGCAGATTTTGTCCGCACTGGGACGGGCGCCCAGCATCCTCTATGGACTAGGAGAAAATAAGAATTTACTTACCGATAATTCTATTTCTCGTAGTCCGTAGTGGATGCTGGGGACTCCGTAAGGACCATGGGGAATAGCGGCTCCGCAGGAGACAGGGCACAAAAGTAAAAGCTTTAGGATCAGGTGGTGTGCACTGGCTCCTCCCCCTATGACCCTCCTCCAAGCCTCAGTTAGGATACTGTGCCCGGACGAGCGTACACAACAAGGAAGGATTTTGAATCCCGGGTAAGACTCATACCAGCCACACCAATCACACTGTACAACCTGTGATCTGAACCCAGTTAACAGCTTGATAACAGCGGAGCCTCTGAAAAGATGGCTCACAACAATAATAACCCGATTTTTGTAACAATAACTATGTACAAGTATTGCAGACAATCCGCACTTGGGATGGGCGCCCAGCATCCACTACGGACTACGAGAAATAGAATTATCGGTAAGTAAATTCTTATTTTCTCTGACGTCCTAAGTGGATGCTGGGGACTCCGTAAGGACCATGGGGATTATACCAAAGCTCCCAAACGGGCGGGAGAGTGCGGATGACCCTGCAGCACCGAATGAGAGAACTCCAGGTCCTCCTCAGCCAGGGTATCAAATTTGTAGAATTTTGCAAACGTGTTTGCCCCTGACCAAGTAGCAGCTCGGCAAAGTTGTAAAGCCGAGACCCCTCGGGCAGCCGCCCAAGATGAGCCCACCTTTCTTGTGGAATGGGCATTTACATATTTTGGCTGTGGCAGGCCTGCCACAGAATGTGCAAGCTGAATTGTACTACACATCCAACTAGCAATCGTCTGCTTAGAAGCAAGAGCACCCAGTTTGTTGGGTGCATACAGGATAACAGCAAGTCAGTTTTCCTGACTCGAGCCGTCCTGGAAACCTATATTTTCAGGGCCCTGACAACATATAGCAACTTGGAGTCCTCCAAGTCCCTAGTAGCCGCAGGTACCACAATAAGCTGGTTCAGTTGAAACGCTGACACCACCTTAGGGAGAAACTGGGGACGAGTCCGCAGCTCTGCCCTGTCCGAATGGACAATCAGATATGGGCTTTTGTGAGACAAAGCCGCCAATTCTGACACTCGCCTGGCCGAGGCCAGGGCCAACAGCATGGTCACTTTCCATGTGAGATATTTCAAATCCACAGATTTGAGCGGTTTAAACCAATGTGATTTGAGGAATCTCAGAACTACGTTGAGATCCCACAGTGCCACTGGAGGCACAAAAGGGGGTTGTATATGCAGTACTCCCTTGACAAACTTCTGGACTTCAGGAACTGAAGCCAATTCTTTCTGGAATAAAATCAACAGGGCCGAAATTTGAACCTTAATGGACCCCAATTTGAGGCCCATAGACACTCCTGTTTGTAGGAAATGCAGGAATCGACCGAGTTGAAATTCCTCCGTGGGGGCCTTCTTGGCCTCACACCATGCAACATATTTTCGCCAAATGCGGTGATAATGTTGTGCGGTCACCTCCTTCCTGGCTCTGACCAGGGTAGGGATGACCTCTTCCGGAATGCCTTTTTCCCTTAGGATCCGGCGTTCAACCGCCATGCCGTCAAACGCAGCCGCGGTAAGTCTTGGAACAGACATGATCCTTGCTGAAGCAAGTCCCTTCTTAGTATCTCTTGAAGTTCCGGGTACCAAGTCCTTCTTGGCCAATCCGGAGCCACGAGTATAGTTCTTACTCCTCTCCGTCTTATAATTCTCAGTACCTTGGGTATGAGAGGCAGAGGAGGGAACACATACACCGACTGGTACACCCACGGTGTTACCAGAGCGTCCCAGCTATTGCCTGAGGGTCTCTTGACCTGGCGCAATACCTGTCCAGTTTTTTGTTCAGACGGGACGCCATCATGTCCACCTTTGGTCTTTCCCAACGGTTCACAATCATGTGGAAGACTTCCAGATGAAGTCCCCACTCTCCCGGGTGGAGGTCATGCCTGCTGAGGAAGTCTGCTTCCCAGTTGTCCACTCCCGGAATGAACACCGCTGACAGTGTTATCACATGATTTTTCGCCCCGCGAAGAATCCTTGCTGCCATTTCCCTCCTGCTTCTTGTGCCGCCCTGTCTGTTTACGTGGGCGAATGCCGTGATGTTGTCCGACTGGATCAGCACCGGTTGACTTTGAAGCAGAGGTCTTCCTAGGCTCAGAGCATTGTAAATTGCCCTTAGCTCCAGTATATTTATGTGGAGAGAAGTCTCCAGACTTGACCACACTCCTTGGAAATTTCTTCCCTGTGTGACTGCTCCCCAGCCTCTCCGGCTGGCATCCGTGGTCACCAGGACCCAGTCCTGAATGCCGAATCTGCTGCCCTCTAGTAGATGAGCACTCTGCAGCCACCACAGAAGAGACACCCTTGTCCTTGGAGACAGGATTATCCGCTGATGCATCTGAAGATGCAATCCGGACCATTCGTCCAGCAGATCCCACTGAAAAATTCTTGCGTGAAATCTGCCGAATGGAATCGCTTCGTAAGAAGCCACCATTTTTCCCAGGACTCTTGTGCATTGATGCACTGACACTTGGCCTGGTTTTAGGAGGTTTCTGACTAGCTCGGATAACTCCCTGGCTTTCTCCTCCAGGAGAAACACCTTTTTCTGGACTGTGTCCAGAATCATCCCTAGGAACAGCAGACGTGTCGTCGGAATCAGCTGCGATTTTGGAATATTTAGAATCCACCCGTGCTGTCGTAGAACTACTTGAGATAGTGCTACTCCGACTTCCAACTGTTCTCTGGACCTTGCCCTTATCAGGAGATCGTCCAAGTAAGGGATAATTAAGACGCCTTTTCTTTGAAGAAGAATCATCATTTCGGCCAATACCTTGGTAAAGACCCGGGGTGCCGTGGACAATCCAAACGGCAGCGTCTGAAACTGATAGTGACAGTTCTGTACCACGAACCTGAGGTACCCTTGGTGAGAAGGGCAAATTGGGACATGGAGGTAAGCATCCTTGATGTCCAGGGACACCATATAGTCCCCTTCTTCCTGGTTCGCTATCACTGCTCTGAGTGACTCCATCTTGATTTGAACCTTTGTATGTAAGTGTTCAAAGATTTCAGATTTAGAATAGGTCTCACCGAGCCGTCTGGCTTCAGTACCACAAATAGTGTGGAATAATACCCCTTTCCTTGTTGTAGGAGGGGTACTTTGATTATCACCTGCTGGGAATACAGCTTGTGAATTGTTTCCAATACTGCCTCCCTGTCGGAGGGAGACGTTGGTAAAGCAGACTTCAGGAACCTGCGAGGGGGAGACGTCTCGAATTTCCAATCTGTACCCCTGGGATACTACTTGTAGGATCCAGGGGTCCACTTGCGAGTGAGCCCACTGCGTGCTGAAACTCTTGAGACGACCCCCCACCGCACCTGAGTCCGCTTGTACGGCCCCAGCGTCATGCTGAGGACTTGGTGGAGGGCTTCTGTTCCTGGGAAGGGGCTGCCTGCTGCAGTCTTCTTCCCTTTCCTCTACCCCTGGGCAGATATGACTGGCCTTTAGCCCGCTTGCCCTTATGGGGACGAAAGGACTGAGGCTGAAAAGACTGTCTTTTTCTGCTGAGTTGTGACTTGGGGTAAAAAAGGTGGATTTTCCAGCTGTTGCCGTGGCCACCAGGTCCGATGGACCGACCCCAAATAACTCCTCCCCTTTATACGGCAATACTTCCATGTGCCGTTTGGAATCTGCATCACCTGACCACTGTCGTGTCCATAAACATCTTCTGGCAGACATGGACATCGCACTTACTCTTGATGCCAGAGTGCAAATATCCCTCTGTGCATCTCGCATATATAGAAATGCATCCTTTAAATGCTCTATAGTCAATAAAATACTGTCCCTATCAAGGGTATCAATATTTTCAGTCAGGGAATCCGACCAAGCCACCCCAGCGCTGCACATCCAGGCTGAGGCGATCGCTGGTCGCAGTATAACACCAGTATGTGTGTATATACTTTTTTGGATATTTTCCAGCCTCCTATCAGCTGGCTCCTTGAGGGCAGCCGTATCTGGAGACGGTAACGCCACTTGTTTTGATAAGCGTGTGAGCGCCTTATCCACCCTAGGGGGTGTTTCCCAACGCGCCCTAACTTCTGGCGGGAAAGGGTATAACGCCAATAATTTTTTATCGGGGGAAACCCACGCATCATCACACACTTCATTTAATTTATCTGATTAAGGAAAAACTACAGGTAGTTTTCACACCCCACATAATACCCTTTTTTGTGGTACTTGTAGTATCAGAAATATGTAACACCTCCTTCATTGCCCTTAACATGTAACGTGTGGCCCTAATGGAAAATACGTTTGTTTCTTCACCGTCGACACTGGAGTCAGTGTCCGTGTCGACCGACTGAGGTAATGAGCGTTTTAAAGCCCCTGACGGTGTTTGAGACGCCTGGACAGGTACTAATTGGTTTGCCGGCCGTCTCATGTCGTCAACCGACCTTGCAGCGTGTTGACATTATCACGTAATTCCCTAAATAAGCCACCCATTCCGGTGTCGACTCCCTAGAGAGTGACATCACCATTACAGGCAATTGCTCCGCCTCCTCACCAACATCGTCCTCATACATGTCGACACACACGTACCGACAGCACACACACAGGGAATGCTCTGAGGACAGGACCCCACTAGCCCTTTGGGGAGACAGAGGGAGAGTTTGCCAGCACACACCAAAACGCTATAATTATACAGGGACAACCTTATATAAGTGTTTTCCCTTATAGCATCTTAATATATAATAATATCGCCACATAAAATGCCCCCCCTCTCTGTTTTAACCCTGTTTCTGTAGTGCAGTGCAGGGGAGAGCCTGGGAGCCTTCCTAGCAGCGGAGCTGTGTAGGAAAATGGCGCTGTGTGCTGAGGAGAATAGGCCCCGCCCCCTTTTCGTCGGGCTTCTTCTCCCGTTTTTCTGACAACCTGGCAGGGGTTAAATACATCCATATAGCCCCAGAGGCTATATGTGATGTATTTTTAGCCAGAATAGGTACTTTCATTGCTGCCCAGGGCGCCCCCCTCAGCGCCCTGCACCCTCAGTGACCGTTGGTGTGAAGTGTGCTGAGAGCAATGGCGCACAGCTGCAGTGCTGTGCGCTACCTCATGAAGACTGAGAAGTCTTCAGCCGCCGGTTTCTGGACCTCTTCTCTCTTCGGCATCTGCAAGGGGGTCGGCGGCGCGGCTCCGGTGACCCATCCAGGCTGTACCTGTGATCGTCCCTCTGGAGCTAGTGTCCAGTAGCCTAAGAAGCCAATCCATCCTGCACGCAGGTGAGTTCACTTCTTCTCCCCTAAGTCCCTCGTTGCAGTGAGCCTGTTGCCAGCAGGACTCACTGAAAATAAAAAACCTAACAAAACTTTTACTCTAAGCAGCTCTTTAGGAGAGCCACCTAGATTGCACCCTTCTCGGACGGGCACAAAAACCTAACTGAGGCTTGGAGGAGGGTCATAGGGGGAGGAGCCAGTGCACACCACCTGATCCTAAAGCTTTTACTTTTGTGCCCCGTCTCCTGCGGAGCCGCTATTCCCCATGGTCCTTACGGAGTCCCCAGCATCCACTTAGGACGTCAGAGAAAAAGATTTACCGGTAGGTTTAAAATCTTATTTTCTCTTATGTCCTAGAGGATGCTGGGGACTCCGTAAGGACCATGGGGTTTATACCAAAGCTCCAGACCGGGCGGGAGAGTGCGGACGACTCTGCAGCACCGACTGAGCAAATGCAAGGTCCTCATCAGCCAGGGTATCAAACTTATAGAACTTTGCAAAAGTGTTTGAACCCGACCAGGTAGCTGCTCGGCAAAGCTGTAAAGCCGAGACGCCTCGGGCAGCCGCCCAAGAAGAGCCCACCTTCCTAGTGGAATGGGCCTTTACCGAATTTGGTAACGGCAATCCAGCTGTAGAATGCGCCTGCTGAATCGTGTTACAGATCCAGCGAGCAATAGTCTGCTTAGAAGCAGGAGCGCCAAGTTTGTTGGCTGCATACAGGACAAACAGTGCCTCTGTTTTCCTAACCCGAGCTGTCCTGGCTACTTAGATTTTTAAGGCCCTGACTACATCCAGGAACTTGGGAGTCCTCCAAGTCTCCCGTAGCCACAGGCACCACAATAGGCTGGTTCATATGAAATGATGAAACCACCTTGGGCAAAAACTACGCTCTATTCATATGGAAAATCAGATAGGGGCTCTTGTGAGACAAGGCCGCCAATTCGGATACCCGCCTCGCAGATGCCAAGGCCAATAACATGACCACCTTCCAAGTGAGAAAATAAGAATTTACTCACCGGTAATTCTATTTCTCGTAGTCCGTAGTGGATGCTGGGGACTCCGTAAGGACCATGGGGAATAGCGGGCTCCGCAGGAGACTGGGCACTCTAAAGAAAGATTTAGTACTATCTGGTGTGCACTGGCTGCTCCCTCTATGCCCCTCCTCCAGACCTCAGTTAAGGAAACTGTGCCCGGAAGAGCTGACATTGCAAGGAAAGGATTTTGGAATCCAGGGTAAGACTCATACCAGCCACACCAATCACACTGTACAACTTGTGATAAACTTACCCAGTTAACAGTATGAACAACTGAGCATCACTCAACCGATGCTACATAACCATAACCCTTTGTTAAGCAATAACTATATACACGTATTGCAGAAAGTCCGCACTTGGGACGGGCGCCCAGCATCCACTACGGACTACGAGAAATAGAATTACCGGTGAGTAAATTCTTATTTTCTCTAACGTCCTAGTGGATGCTGGGGACTCCGTAAGGACCATGGGGATTATACCAAAGCTCCCAAACGGGCGGGAGAGTGCGGATGACTCTGCAGCACCAAATGGGCAAACACAAGGTCCTCCTCAGCCAGGGTATCAAACTTATAGAATTTTGCAAATGTGTTTGAACCCGACCAAGTAGCAGCTCGGCAAAGCTGTAATGCCAAGACCCCTCGGGCAGCCGCCCAAGAAGAGCCCACTTTCCTTGTGGAATGGGCTTTCACTGATTTTGGATGCGGCAATCCAGCCGCAGAATGAGCCTGCTGAATCATGTTACAGATCCAGCGAGCAATAGTTTGCTTTGAAGCAGGAGCACCCAGCTTGTTGGATGCATACAGGATAAACAGCGAGTCAGTTTTCCTGACTCCAGCCGTCCTAGTAACATAGATCTTCAAAGCCCTGACTACATCAAGCAACTTGGAATCCTCCAAGTCACGAGTAGCCGCAGGCACCAGAATGGGTTGGTTCAAATGAAAAAAATGACACCACCTTTGGCAGAAACTGCGGACGAGTCCGCAATTCTGCCCTATCCATATGGAAAACCAGATAGGGGCTTTTACATGACAAAGCCGCCAATTCTGACACACGCCTAGCTGAGGCCAAGGCCAACAGCATGACCACTTTCCACGTGAGATACTTTAGCTCCACTGCCTTAAGTGGCTCAAACCAGTGGGATTTCAGGAAACCCAAGACCACGTTAAGATCCCATGGTGCCACTGGTGGCACAAAAGGAGGCTGAATATGCAGCACTCCCTTAACAAACGTCTGAACCTCAGGCAGTGAAGCCAGTTCTTTTTGAAAGAAAATGGATAGGGCCGAAATCAGGACCTTTATGGACCCTACTTTTAGGTCCATAGTCACACCTGACTGTAGGAAGTGCAGGAATCGACCCAGCTGGAATTCCTCTGTAGGGGCCTTCCTAGCCTCACACCAAGCAACATATTTTCGCCATATACGGTGATAATGTTTTGCTGTCACGTCCTTCCCAGCCTTTATCAGCGTAGGAATAACTGCATCCGGAATGCCCTTTTCTGCTAGGATCTGGCGTTCAACCGCCATGCCGTCAAACGCAGCCGCGGTAAGTCTTGGAACAGACAGGGCCCCTGTTGCAACAGGTCCTGTCTGAGAGGCAGAGGCCATGGGTCCTCTATGAGCATTTCTTGCAGTTCCGGGTACCAAGTCCTTCTTGGCCAATCCGGAACAATGAGTATTGTTCTCACTCCTCTTTTTCTTACTATTCTCAGTACCCTGGGTATGAGAGGAAGAGGAGGAAACACAGACCGACTGAAATACCCACGGTGTCACCAGTGCGTCCACAGCTATCGCTTGAGGGTCCCTTGACCTGGCGCAATACCTCTAAGTTTTTGTTGAGGCGGGACGCCATCATGTCCACCTGTGGCAGTTCCCACCGATTTACAATCTGCGTGAAGACTACTTGATGAAGTCCCCACTCTCCCGGGTGGAGGTCGTGTCTGCTGAGGAAGTCTGCTTCCCAGTTGTCCACTCCCGGAATGAACACTGCCGACAGTGCTTGCACGTGATTCTCCGCCCAACGAAGAATCCTGGTGGCTTCCGCCATTGCCACCCTGCTTCTTGTGCCGCCCTGGCGGTTTACATGAGCGACTGCCGTGATGTTGTCTGACTGAATCAGCACTGGTTGGTCTCGAAGCAGAGGCTCCGCTTGACTCAGGCGTTGTATATGCCCGTAGCTCCAGGATATTTATGTGCAGACAAGTCTCCTGACTTGACCACCGCCCTTGGAAGTTTCTTCCTTGAGTGACTGCCCCCCACCCTCGGAGGCTTGCATCCGTGGTCACCAGGACCCAGTCCTGTATGCCGAATCTGCGGCCCTCGAGGAGGTGAGCACCTTGTAGCCACCACAGAAGAGACACCCTGGCCCTGGGGGACAGGGTGATCATCCGATGCATCTGAAGATGCGATCTGGACCACTTGTCCAGCAGATCCCACTGAAAGATCATCGCATGGAACCTGCTGAAGGGAATGGCTTCGTATGACGCCACCATCTTTCCCAGGACTCGTGTGCAGTGATGCACAGACACCTGTTTTGTCTTTAGGAGGTCTCTGACCAGAGTCATGAGCCCCTGAGCCTTCTCCTCCGGGAGAAACACCTTCTGGTCTGTATCCAGAATCATGCCCAAGAAGGGCAGACGCGTCGCAGGAATCAGCTGCGACTTTGGTATGTTCCGAATCCAGCCGTGCTGACGCAACACTTCCTGAGTGTGGGGTACGCTGATCAGCAACTGCTCCCTGGACCTCGCCTTTATGAGGAGATCGTCCAAGTATGGGATAATTGTAACCCCTTGCTTCCGAAGGAGCACCATCATTTCCGCCATCACCTTGGTAAAAACTCTCGGTGCCGTGGACAGGCCAAACGGCAACGTCTGGAATTGGTAATGACCGTCCCAAACCACAAACCTGAGGTACTCCTGATGAGGCGGATAAATGGGGACATGCAAGTAAGCATCCTTGATGTCCAGAGACACCATAAAATCGCCCTCTTCCACGCTTGCAATGACCGCTCTGAGCGATTCCATTTTGTACTTGAATTTCTTCAGATAAATGTTCAGGGATTTTAAATTTAAAATGGGTCTGACCGAACCGTCCGGTTTCGGTACCACAAACATAGCGGAATAGTAGCCCCTTCCCCGTTGAAGGGGGGGAACCTCTACCACCACCTGCTGGAGAAAAAGTTTGTGAACTGCCGCCAACACCATCTCCCTTTCTATGGGGGAAGTTGGTAAGGCCGATTTTAGGTAATGGTGAGGGGGCGTCACCTCGAATTCCAGCTTGTATCCCTGAGACAATTTGTATAACCCAAGGATCCACCTGTGAGCGAACCCACTGCTGAAATGTCAGAGACGCGCCCCCACGGCTCCGCCTGTGGAGCCCCAGCGTCATGCGGTGGATTTAGTGGAAGCCAGGGAAGACTTTTGTTCCTGGGAACTAGCTGCATGGTGCAGCTTTTTTCCTCTACCCCTGCCTCTGGCAAGAAAGGACGCAGCTCTGACCTTCTTGCTCTTCTGAGAACGAAAGGACTGCATTTGGTAATACGGCGCTTTCTTAGGCTGTGGAGGGACATAAGGCAAGAAATTTGACTTCCCAGCCGTAGCTGTGGAAACTAGGTCCGAGAGACCGTCTATCCGTCCCTGCAGCTACCGCACTAC
The DNA here is from genome assembly GCF_028390025.1 of Pseudophryne corroboree. Classification (NCBI taxonomy): domain Eukaryota; kingdom Metazoa; phylum Chordata; class Amphibia; order Anura; family Myobatrachidae; genus Pseudophryne; species Pseudophryne corroboree. The sequence goes on along the minus strand of NC_086445.1, from coordinate 492,218,246 downwards.
ACATCCAGGCCGCAGCAATTGCCGGCCTCAGCAGTGTGCCAGAATGTGTATAAACAGACTTCAGGATAGCTTCCTGCTTTCTAAACGCAGGATCCTTTAGGGCGGCCGTATCCTGAGACGGCAGGGCCACCTTCTTAGACAAGCGTGTCAACGCCTTGTCTACCCTAGGGGAGGATTCCCAGCGCAACCTGTCCGTTGACGGGAAAGGATATGCCATAAGTAATCTCTTGGAAATTATCACCTTCCTGTCAGGGGAATCCCAAGCTTCTTCACATAATTCATTTAATTCATGTGAAGGGGGAAAAGTCACTTCATGCTTTTTCTCCCCATACATATAAATCCTCTCGTCAGGGACAGGATTTTCCTCAGAAATGTGTAATACATCCTTCATTGCCACAATCATGTAGCGGATGGCTTTAGTCATTTTAGGCTGCAACTTTGCATCATCGTCATCGACACTGGAATCAGCTTCCGTGTTGACAACTGTGTTAACTATCTGGGATAGTGTGCGCTTTTGAGACCCCGACGCTGTAGGATCAGGCATGGGTTGAGACCCTGACTGTCCCAAGGTTACAGTTTTATCCAATCTGTTATGCAAGGAGTTTACATTATCATATAACACCTTCCACATATCCATCCAATCAGGTGTCGGCACCGTCGGCGGCGACACCACACAGCTGCACTTGTTCTGCCTCCACGTATCCATCATCAAACATGTCGACACAGGCGTACCGACACACAGCGCACACACAGGGAATGCTCTGACTGAGGACAGGACCACACAAAGGCTTTTGGAGACTCAGGGAGAGAGTATGCCAGCACACACCCCAGCGCTATATAACCCAGGGATTACACTGTACCTTAGTGTTTACCCCGTAGCTGCTGTTAAATATATCTCTGCGCCTAAATTTGTGCCCCCCCTCTCTTTTTTTACCCTCTATTGCACCTGTATACTGCAGGGGAGAGCCTGGGGAGCGTCCTTCCAGCGGAGCTGTGAAGAGAAAATGGCGCTGGTGTGCTGAGGAAGAAAGCCCCGCCCCTTCAGCGGCAGGCTTCTGTCCCGCTTTAATGTGTAAAAAATGGCGGAGGCTCGGGCATATATACAGTCCCAGACTGTAGATATGTCTATTTTTGCCAAAAAGGTAATTAATTGCTGCCCAGGGCACCCCCCCCTGCGCCCTGCACCCTACAGTGACCGGAGTGTGCGGTGTGCTGTGGGAGCAATGGCGCACAGCTGCAGTGCGCTACCTTAAGTGAAGACAGGAGTCTCCAGCCGCCGATTTCGATGTCTTCAGGCTTCTGCTGCTTCTGGCTCTGCGAGGGGGACGGCGGCGCGGCTCCGGGAACGGACGATCAAGGTTAGGTACCTGTGTTCGATCCCTCTGGAGCTAATGGTGTCCAGTAGCCTAAGAAGCGCTACCTAGCTGCCGTGAGTATGTTTGCTTCTCTCCCCTCAGTCCCTCGTAGCAGAGAGTCTGTTGCCAGCAGAAGCTCTCTGAAAATAAAAAACCTGACAAAATACTTTTTCTAGCAAGCTCAGGAGAGCCCACTAGGAGCATCCAGCTCTGGCCGGGCACAGATTCTAACTGAGGTCTGGAGGAGGGGCATAGAGGGAGGAGCCAGTGCACACCAGATAGTACTAAATCTTTCTTTAGAGTGCCCAGTCTCCTGCGGAGCCCGCTATTCCCCATGGTCCTTACGGAGTCCCCAGCATCCACTAGGACGTTAGAGAAATTTTAATGCAACCGTCTGAAGCGGTTCAAACCAGTGAGAGTTTAGGAACCGTAACACCACGTTAAGGTCCCATGGTGCCACTAGGGGCACAAAAGGAGGCTGGATGTGCAGCACTCCCTTTACAAAAGTCTGGACTTCTGGAAGAGAAGCCAATTCCTTCTGAAAGAAAATAGATAGGCTCCATTAAGGTACAGATTTCGGCCCTAACTTCAGGCCCATATCCACTCCTGTCTGTAGAAAGTGGAGAAAACGGCCCAGATGGAAGTCTTCCGTAGGAGCACTCTTGGCTTCACACCAAGATACATACTTCCTCCAAATACAGTGATAATGTTTCGCAGTCACCTCCTTCCTAGCCTTTATCAGCGTAGGGATGACTTCTTCCGGAATACCTTTCCCAGCTAGGATTCGGTGTTCAACCGCCAGGGGAGGACTTCTGCTCCTGGGTACTAGCGGTAGCAGACTTTCTTTTCCCTCTACCCTTACCTCTGGCGAGAAAGGATGAGCCCCGACCTCTTCTGGACTTATGCGACCGAAAGGACTGCATCTGATATTGTGGAGTTTTCTTTTGTTGTGGGGGAACAAAAGGCAAAAAAGTAGATTTACCCGCGATAGCTGTGGAAACCAGGTCCGCGAGACCTTCCTTCCCCAAATAAAACCTCACCCTTGTAAGGTAAAACCTCCATATGCCTCTGAGTCGGCATCACCTGTCCATTGGCGGTTCCACAGGGCTCGCCTACCCGAAATCGCCATGGCGTTGGCTCTCGAACCTAGCAGCCCAACGTCTCTCATATATAAGACTGCGTCTTTAATGTGACCTAAGGTCAATAAAATGGTATCCCTACCTAGGGTATCCATATCCGCTGACAAAGTATCTGTCCAAGCTGCAACTGCGCTACATACCCATGCCGATGCTATTGCCGGCCTGAGTAAAGCACCCGTATGTGTATAGATTTTAAAGGTAGTTTCCTGTCAGCAGGATCCTTGAGGGCTGCCGTATCTGTAGACGGTAGCGCCACCTTCTTGGACAAACGCGTTAAAGCCTTATCCACCCTGGGCGAGGATTCCCATCGTACCCTGTCCCGTGCAGGAAAAGGATACGCCATAAGAATCCTCTTGGGAATCTGCAGTTTTTTTTATCTGGAGTTTCCCAAGCTTTTTCAAATAACTCGTTTAGCTCATGAGATGGGGGAAAGGTTACCTCAGGTTTCTTTTCCTTATACATGCGCACCCTCGTGTCAGGGACAGAGGGGTCATCCGTGATATGCAAAACCTCTTTTATTGCAATAATCATATAATGAATACTTTTGGCCACCCTTGGGTGTAACCTTGCATCATCGTAGTCGACACTGGAGTCAGAATCCGTGTCGGTATCAGTGTCTGCTATTTGGGATAGAGGACGTTTTTGGGACCCTGAAGGGCCCTGTGACACAGCTAAAGCCATGGATTGACTCCCTGCTTTTTCACAGTACTCTGCTTTGTCCATCCTTTTATGTAATAAAGTCACATTTGCATTTAAAACATTCCACATGTCCAACCAATCAGGTGTCGGCGTTGCAGACAGAGACACCACAATCATCTGCTCCACCTCCTCCTTAGACGAGTCTTCCGCTTCAGACATGCCGACACACTCGTACCGACACCCCCACACACACAGGGATACATATATATGGAGACAGTTCCCCAATAAGGCCCTTTGGAGAGAGACAGTATGCCAGCACACACCCAGCGCCAACTCACACTGGAAACAAAATTCCCAGATAAATAGCGCTTTTATATATAATTATCTGTATATAATACACTCACTGCGCCTTACAAATGCCCCCCTCCCCCTCTTTTCTGCCCTGTGTCACAGTGTTCAGCAGGGGAGAGTACGGGGAGCCAGCTTCTCTGCAGTGCTCTGTGGAGAAAATGGCGCTGTTTAGTGCTGTGGTATCAAGCTCTGCCCCCCCCCCAGCGTCGGGCTTCGGTACCGCTCAATTTTGTAATACGGAGTCCCCAGCATCCTCTAGGACATAAGAGAAATACACACTGAGTATATCCTGTGAACTGCCTATATCAAATGATGAACCTGACGCACTTAGCCCCCTCAGGTTATAGAATATAGGGATAGCAATCTGAGTGAGACACACGAAATGGAGGTCGCACAGCAGCTATATGCACACACACAGTCACAGTTTGTATAATGCAAAAATTATGACATGCAATAAAACTGCACTGGACTAGCAATACAGAGTAGTACTACGTATAGCTATACACTTCATAGATATAACAATGCACAGTAAAAGACTGGATGTATATCACAGGGTACTTGTACTAAATAACCCTGACTAAATGCACTTTTTCTTAACACTGTCAGCAGACATGTAGAATACTTAAGTGTCCTGTAAAATGCACAGCGATGACATGCAGGCGGCTTTACAGAGGAGGATTTCCCCAAACAGTTCCAGGATCAGCTCTGCTTGCTATAATGGCACCCAAACGCTGACAGGGAGTGAGGGAGAGAGAGATGCAGCTCCAGGGCGGGAACATTTACTCTAAATGGCGCCCTGGGGCTGGGGGAGGGGCTATAGGTCAAAGCCTTATCCCCCTGCTGGACTTCACCACCGGGTACTGGGGCTTAGTAAAATGGTTTTGAGAGAAAAATCGACCTGTGCCCATGCCCTGGTGGTCTAGTGGGGTCCCAGTGCTACCACAGTGTCCCCGCCAGCACGCGCAGCCAGCCTCCCACCGGCCGCACGAGATCATGATTTACAGTGGGTCCCGTTGAGGGGACCCCTTACCTCCTCCCTGAGTGCGGAGACGCATTCCAGGAGAGCAGCGGTCATGTGTGACTAACCAGGAAGAAAACCGGAGCCTCCGCTGTAGGTATCCGGAAGCCCAGAGCGCGGGAGTGTACAGCGCCGCTGTGGGAGGTGATGGAGCTGCAGCAGGAGATGTCTGACTGACAACTAACACAGTCAGTGTCTCTGCTGCAGCCCTTCAAGTCTTCAAAATTCTTTAAAAGCTTCTCTCAGGGCACAAATTACAGAACTGAGCTGTGTACGGAGGCGGGGTTATAGAGGCGGCGGCACTAGGCATTCTGGGAACATTCAAAGCTTTGAGCCTGTTGGTGCCTCGGATCAATATCCTACCCTACACCCCAATGTCATTCCCTGTGGAGCCCAGTGTACCCCACAGCAGAAACTAGATTCAGTTAATTATCACATTTTTCAACAAGGAGGTATTAAAAAAATAAAATAAAAATAAAAATTGATTAAATCACTTTAAAAGATAATAAAATCTAGAGGGGACTTCAATTAGACCCCGCCACTAGCTGACACACCAGACCTATTCAGTCAGCAGGGTTCACCCCATGCGCGAGTCCCCAGGGTTTACTGAATAGAAAAGTCAGCATAAAAAACCCTCAGGATCCGGTAGTGTGCAGGGGAGGGAAGAAAAAAAAAAATTTGAATACTCAACAAAATTAAGATCCTACATTCCAGCTCTATAAAATATTAGCTACTATATAAAAACTACACAACATAATGTACTAGGAGAAAAAATAATCTGAATGAATTTCTAGAGTGTCTAATAAGTCTTCCACTGTGAATCTTTAATTTACTGGCTTACACATGCCCATTATCCCAACATTTACAGGACTGCTTTTTCTTCTTCAGCATCTTATTTTAACAAAAGCCTTTACAGAGTGAAGGTAAGAGTTGTCAATCATCAAGGTAGCTGAATATTGCACACTCAACACAAAAGTTAGCCACACATCTTAACAATGGCACACACTATACAGACTACACAAGCCACTGTATGGTGTAATATATTGTTGCATGTGTGGGACGATGAAACCACCCATTTCATCAAGCGATGAATTTTGTGCAAATACTGCACGAAGGTCATTGCGATCCATCACACTTCACAACATTTTCCAATATATCAAATAGTGTGTACCCAGCTCTTCTCATATGTACTGGTATCCTTGTTGAGGGAGTAGAATCTGAAAATACATCCCGGCTACACTAGTGACACTTAGCAGCATGATGCTGGTGGAAGACAATTACTTAGCAGCCAGTGGATCATTCACATGAAACAAGGTGTGCCTTGATTTCACCTGGAAAAACAAGTGCTTGGAGAAGCAGCAAATGGTGGAATAACCAATAAGCTTTACATAGCACTTGCTAATAATAAAGTCTGCATACTAGTTTTATTTGTGGTTTATTACTGTCAATAACATTACTTATGGCATGCCACCAGACATCACTTTTTTTTAGCCTATTACTACTGCTCACTAAAACTATAGGTAAAAAGCATTGCCATCATTTACTAAGCACTACTACATAGGGCATACTAACAGACTACTATAATTCACATCCTACTGGTAGCATATTAATGAACATTATTGGTAATGTTTTTGTTATTTGACATTAATAACAGAAATGGTCATCAGCATGTGTTACTACTAACATGCTATTTGGCTTGACATCTTGTTGGGCATTGTTGCCAAGCTTAGCATAATCTCAGGTATTACTACTGCGGCTTGACTACAAATTTCCAGGTAGGGCCACATGCAAAGTCCTTATAATATAAAGGGGTATATGCAATTGCGGTCGAATTCCGGCTGGAATTCGACAGTCACATACCCTCCCGCCGGGACCCGAATTCGACAGTCCCGCTGTTGAAAAACAGACCAATTGACGGATATGTGCGTCCTGGATTCGAACTTTTGGACGGCACAAAAATGTTTAAAAAACCCAGAAAAATAATTGGGGGGGGGGGGGGCGGCTTGATTAAAGGGGTCTCCACTCCTCCAGGGTACCCCAGCCAGGGGTGACTAGTTAGTGATTTAATGCCAGGGACCGGTATAAAAGTGTCCCCCGGCTGTGGCATTCTCTCTCTGACTAGTGGAGCCCGGTGCGGATGTTAAAAATATACAGGGGACCCCTACGCTTTTTGTCCCCCGTATTTTTGGCACCAGGACCGGACGCAGAGCCCGGTGCTGGTTGTGAAAATACGGAGGATCCCCTGTCATTCCCCCCCCCCCGTATTTTTACAACCAGGACTGGCTAAAAGAGCCCGAGGCTTAGGAGGGGGAAACCCCACGCATTTTTTTTTTCTTGATTTTAACCCATTCCCACTGAAAACCATGCTTTGATCTCCCCATATTATTTTAGTCAGTTAAAAAAAAAAAAATATTCTTTTAAAAAAATATATAAATAATACTTGTGTCTCCTAATAGACAAACCAAGTACATAATCCCTTCTAATATAAATAGATATGCTAAAAGCAAAAAAAAACAAAAAAAACATGTTTACATTTTTTTATTAGATTCCGCCAGCAAAGTGAAGCGGAATGAAATTGACGCAATTACTGTCGAAAAGCACTGTTGTCGAATAGACATTCTTCAATTGAATATACTTTTGTTGAAAAGCCGCATTTTTACCATTGCAGACATGTTGAATTTGACAACTGTCGAATTTCAAAAAGTCGAATCTGAAACGTCCGTTTTTTTTGTCGAAAAGTACTGTATTGCATTGTCGAAATTTTTTTGGTGTCGAAAATGCCCCGTTTTTCGACATTTGCGGCAATTCGACCGCAATTGCATATACCCCTATGTATGCTAACTGATAAAAGCCTTTTTAAACCAACAGAAATAGCAGTTTAACAAATTGAAGAAAGCATTGTACAAACATTTAGACCAGGGGCGGCCAGACTTTTGGAGTCGGTGATCTACTGTGAAAGCTAAAAAGCTTTTGTGATCTACCTAGGAGCAAAAAATAAGAATTTACTTACCGATAATTCTATTTCTCGTAGTCCGTAGTGGATGCTGGGAACTCCGTAAGGACCATGGGGAATAGCGGCTCCGCAGGAGACTGGGCACATCTAAAGAAAGCTTTAGGATCACCTGGTGTGCACTGGCTCCTCCCCCTATGACCCTCCTCCAAGCCTCAGGATACTGTGCCCGGACGAGCGTACACAATAAGGAAGGATTTTGAATCCCGGGTAAGACTCATACCAGCCACACCAATCACACTGTACAACTTGTGATCTGAACCCAGTTAACAGCATGATAATAGAGGAGCCTCTAGAAAAGATGGCTCACTACAGCAATAACCCGAATTTTTTTTGGTAACAATAATTATGTACCAGTATTGCAGATAATCCGCACTTGGGATGGGCGCCCAGCATCCACTACGGACTACGAGAAATAGAATTATCGGTAAGTAAATTCTTATTTTCTCTGACGTCCTAGTGGATGCTGGGAACTCCGTAAGGACCATGGGGATTATACCAAAGCTCCCAAAATGGGCGGGAGAGTGCGGATGACTCTGCAGCACCCAATGAGAGAACTCCTGGTCCTCCTCAGCCAGGGTATCAAATTTGTAGAATTTTACAAACGTATTTGCTCCTGACCAAGTAACTGCTCGGCAAAGTTGTAAAGCCGAGACCCCTTGGCAGCTGCCCAAGATGAGCCCACCTTCCTTGTGGAGTGGGCATTTACAGATTTTTGGCTGTGGCAGGCCTGCCACAGAATGTGCAAGCTGAATTGTACTACAAATCCAACGAGCAATAGTCTGCTTAGAAGCAGGAGCACCCAGCTAGTTGGGTGCATACAGGATAAACAGCAAGTCAGATTTCCTGACTCCGGCCGTCCTGGAAACATATTTTCCGGGTCCTGACAACGTCTAGCAACTTGGAGTCCCCCAAGTCCCTAGTAGCCGCAGGCACCACAATAGGTTTGGTTCAGGTGAACGCTGAAACCACCTTAGGGAGAAACTGAGGACGAGTCCTCAATTCCGCCCTGTCCGAATGGAAACTCAGATAAGGGCTTTTACAGGATAAAGCCACCAATTCTGACACGCGCCTGGCCCAGGCCATAGCCAACAGCATGACCACTTTTTCTGTGAGATATTTTAACTCCACAGATTTAAGTGGGTCAAACCAATGTGACTTTTGGAACCCAAAAACCACCTTGAGATCCCAAAGTGCCACTGAAGGCACAAAAAGGAGTCTGTATATGCAGTACCCCTTTAACAAACGTCTGAACTTCAGGGACTGAAGCTAGATCTTTTTTGGAAGAAAATCGACAGAGCCGAAATTTGAACCTTAATGGACCCCAATTTCAGGCCCATAGATACTCCTGTTTGCAGGAAATGTAGGAATCGACCCAGTTGAATTTCCTCAGTCGAGCCTTACTGGCCTCGCACCACGCAACATATTTTCGCCAAATGCGGTGATAATGTTTTTCGGTTACATCCTTCCCGCCTTGATCAGGATAGGGATGACTTCATCCGGAATGTCTTTTTTCTTAAGGATCCGGCGTTCAACCGCCATGCCGTCAACGCAGCCGCGGCAAGTCTTGGAACAGACAAGGTCCCCGCTGAAGCAGGTCCCTTCTTAGAGGTAGAGGCCACGGATCCTCCGTGAGCATCTCTTGAAGTTCCGGTTACCAAGTCCTTCTTGGCCAATCCGGAGCCACTAATATAGTGCTTACTCCTCTCCATCTTATCAATCTCAGTACCTTGGGTATGAGAGGCAGAGGAGGGAACCCATACACTGATTGGTACACCCACGGTGTTACCAGAGCATCTACAGCTATTGCCTGAGGGTCCCTTGACCTGGCGCAATACCTGCCGAGTTTTTCCCAACGGTTTATAATCATGTGGAAGACTTCTGGGTGAAATCCCTACTCTCCCGGGTGGAGGTCGTGCTGAGGAAATCTGCTTCCCAGTTGTCCACTCCCGGAATGAAAACTGCTGACAGTGCTATCACATGGTTTTCCGCCCAGCGAAGAATCCTTGCAGCTTCTGCCATTGCCCTCCTGCTTCTTGTGGCACCCTGTCTGTTTACGTGGGTGACTGCCGTAATGTTGTCCGACTGAAACAACACCGGCTGACCTTGAAGCAGAGGTCTTGCTAAGCTTAGAGCATTGTAAATGGCCCTTAGCTTCAGGATATTTATGTGAAGTGATGTCTCCAGGCTTGACCATAAGCCCTGGATATTCCTTCCCTGTGTGATTGCTCCCCAGCCTCGCAGGCTGGCATCCGTGGTCACCAGGACCCAGTCCTGAATGCCGAATCGCGGCCCTCTAGAAGATGAGCACTCTGCAACCACCACAGGAGGGATACCCTTGTCCCTGGTGACAGGGTTATCCGCTGATGCATCTGAAGATGCGACCCGGACCATTTGTCCAGTAGGTTCCACTGGAAAGTCTTGCGTGGAATCTGCCGAATGGGATTGCTTCGTAGGAAGCCACCATTTTTACCCAGAACCCTTGTGCATTGATGCACTGAGACTTGGTTTGGTTTTAGGAGGTTCCTGACTAGCTCGGATAACTCCCTGGCTTTTTCCTCCGGGAGAAACACCTTCTTTCTGGACTGTGTCCAGGATCATCCTTAGGAACAGAAGACAAGTCGTCGGAACCAGCTGCGAATCTGGAATATTGAGAATCCAATCGTGCTGCCGCAACACTACCTGAGATAGTGCTACACCGATCTCCAACTGTTCCCTGGATCTTACCCTTATCAGGGAATCGTCCAAGTAAAGGATAACTAAAAATTCCCTTCCTTTGAAGGAATATCATCATTTCGGTCATTACTTCAGTAAAGACCCGGGGTGCCGTGGACCCTCCCTACGGCAGCGTCTGAACTGATAGTGACAGTTCTGTACCATAACCTGAGATACCCTTGGTGAGAAGGGTAAATTTTGACATGAAGGTAAGCATCCTTGATGTCCCGAGACATCATGTAGTCCCCTTCTTCCAGGTTCGCAATCACTGCTCTGAGTGACTCAATTTTGAATTTGAACCTCTGTATGTAAGTGTTCAAAGATTTTAGATTTTAAAATCGGTCTCACCGAGCCGTCTGGCTTCGGTACCACAATAGTGTGGAATAATACCCCGTTCCCTGTTGCAGGAGGGGTACCTTAATTATCACCTGCTGGGAATACAGCTTGTGAATGGCTTCCAAAACTGCCTCCCTGTCAGCGGGAGACGTCGGTAAAACAGACTTTTTGGAAACGGCGAGGGGAATACGTCTCGAATTCCAATTTTGTACCCCTGAGATAACACCTGAAGGATCCCGGGGTCTACTTGCGAGTGAGCCCACTGCGCACTGAAATTCACTGAGAACGGGCCCCCACCGTGCCTGAACTTGTAAAGCCCTAGCGTCATACTGAGGGCTTGGCAGAGGCGGAAAAGGGTTTCTGTTCCTGGGAACTGGCTGATCTCTGCAGCCATTTTCCTCTCCCTCTGTCACGAGCAGAAAAGAGGAACCCTTTTGTCCGCTTGCCAACCAGGACTGCGCCTGATAATACGGCGTCTTATTTTGAGAGGCGACCTAGGGTACATCCCCTTTTTTTTAAGGCAATACTTCCAAATGCCGTTTGGAATCCCTGACCACTTTACTGGTAGAATACAACGCACTTATACTTGATGCCAGTCGGCAAATATTCCGCTGTGCATCATGCATATATAGAAATGCATCTTTTAATTGCTCTATAGGCAATAATATACTGTCCTTATCTAGGATATCAATATTTCCAGTCAGGGAATCCGACCACGTCAACCCAGCACTGCACATCCAGGCTGAGGCGATTGCTGGTCGCAGTATAACACCAGTATGTGTGTAAATACATTTTAGGATACCCTCCTGCTTTTTATCAGCAGGATCCTTAAGGGCGGCCATCTCAAGAGAGGGTAGAGCCCTTGTTCTTACAAGCGTGTGAGCGCCTTATCCCCTGTAGGGGGTGTTTCCCAACGCACCCTAACCTCTGGCGGGAAAAGGTATACTGCCAATAACTTTTTAGAATTATCAATTGTTATCGGGGGGAAACCCACGCATCATCACACACCATTTTATTTTTCAGATTTAGGAAAACTACAGGAAGTTTTTCCTCACCAAACATAATACCCCTTTTTTTTGGTGGTATTCATATTATCAGAAAAGTGTAAACATTTTCCATTGCATCAATCATGCAATGAGTGGCCCTATTGGAAATCACGGTTGTCTCTTCACCGTCGACACAGGAGTCAGTATCCGTGTCGGCGTCTGTATCTGAGGTAACGGGCGCTTTAGAGCCCCTGTATGAGACGTCTGGACATGCACAAGCTGAGTAGCCGGCTGTCTCATGTCAACCACTGTCTTTTATACAAAGCTGACACTGTCACGCAATTTCAACAGTACATCCACTCAGGTGTCGACCCCCTAGGGGGTGATAACACTATTACAGACACTCTACTCCGTCTCCACATCATTTTTCTCCTCATACATGTCGATACAAACGTACCGACACACAGCACACACACAGGGAATGCTCTGATAGAGGACAGGACCCTCTAGCCCTTTGGGGAGACAGAGGGAGAGTTTGCCAGCACACACCAGAGCGCGCGCTATATATATATATATATATATACAAACAGAGAACCCAGCACTCACCAAAGTAAACTCACTTATCCTCAACAATTCAATAAATAAATGATGGGGGTTTAGTTGGTGGATTGGCCAATGCACGGAAGCCTGTATACCGATTCAAGGTACCCCACCTTCATACAGGTCCTACACTATCACAGAGTCTTAAAACCTGACTACCACACTGCTGCATCATCTGCCTGCTAGATGTAATGTGTACCTGCCACAGACTTTATGGCTTTTAAAGGCACACTAGTCACCTATTGCACTGGCTCAAAGATGATTGCTAAAAAACAGCTGAGACAGGTTCAGGATAATAAAGTCCACACAGGGGTGCATGAGAAAGCTAGTGGCCACGGTTAATAAGAGCCAACCATAGATTAACCCCTTCATATACACACAGAGTAAAAACCACAGCACTCACCGCACCAGAAGCGGGGCACAGCTATGCACTTACCACTCACAGGGTGGGGTGCATGTAACACTGCACTCTCCACCACAGAAGCGGGGTACACAGCTGTGCCCCGCTTCTGGTGCGGTGAGTGCTGTGGTTTTTACTCTGTGTGTATATGAAGGGGTTAATCTATGGTTGGCTCTTATTAACCGTGGCCACTAGCTTTCTCATGCACCCCTGTGTGGACTTTATTATCCTGAACCTGTCTCAGCTGTTTTTTAGCAATCATCTTTGAGCCAGTGCAATAGGTGACTAGTGTGCCTTTAAAAGCCATAAAGTCTGTGGCAGGTACACATTACATCTAGCAGGCAGATGATGCAGCAGTGTGGTAGTCAGGTTTTAAGACTCTGTGATAGTGTAGGACCTGTATGAAGGTGGGGTACCTTGAATCGGTATACAGGCTTCCGTGCATTGGCCAATCCACCAACTAAACCCCCATCATTTATTTATTGAATTGTTGAGGATAAGTGAGTTTACTTTGGTGAGTGCTGGGTTCTCTGTTTGTATTTATTAGAGCGATGTGGTCATGGGCTACATGCACCCCGCCCTGTGAGTGGTAAGTACAGCTGTGTACCCCGCTTCTGTGGTGGAGAGTGCAGTGTTACATGCACCCCACCCTGTGAGTGGTAAGTGCATAGCTGTGCCCCGCTTCTGGTGCGGTGAGTGCTGTGGTTTTTACTCTGTGTGTGTATATATATATATATATATATATATATATATATATATATATATATATATATATATATATATATATATATATATATAGGGATAACCTTATATAAGTGTTTTTCCCTTTATAGCTGCTGTATTGTTTATACTGCGCCTAATTTGTGCCCCCCTCTCTTTTTTAACCCCTTTCTGTAGTGTAGTGACTGCAGGGGAGAGCCAGGGAGCTTCCCTCCAACTGAGCTGTGAGGGAAAATGGCGCCAGTGTGCTGAGGAGATAAGGACGCCGAGAAAGGGGCGGAGCCTATCATCCGTTTTTCTGTATGTTTTGGCAGGGGTTAAATGCATCCATATAGCCCAGGAGTTATATGTGATGCATTTATTTTAGCCATATAAGGTTTTTATCGATTTATTGCGTCTCAGGGCGCTGCCCCCCCAGCGCCCTGCACCCTCAGTGACCGGAGTGTGAAGTGTGCTGAGAGCAATGGCGCACAGCTGCGGTGCTGTGCGCTACCTTATCTGAAGACAGGATCGTCTTCTGCCACCGATTTCACCGGACCTCTTCGCTCTTCTGGCTCTGTAAGGGGGCCGGCGGCGCGGCTCCGGGACCCATCCAGGCTGAACCTGTGATCGTCCCTCTGGAGCTAATGTCCAGTAGCCTAAGAAACCCGATCCACTCTGCACGCAGGTGAGTCCGTTTCTTCTCCCCTTAGTCCCACGATGCAGTGAGCCTGTTGCCAGCAGGTCTCACTGAAAATAATAAACCTAAACTAAAACTTTCACAAAGAGCTCAGGAGAGCCCCCCTAGTGTGCACCCTTCTCGTCGGGCACAGAAATCTAACTGGGGCTTGGAGGAGGGTCATAGGGGGAGGAGCCAGTGCACACCAGGTGATCCAAAGCTTTCTTTAGATGTGCCCAGTCTCCTGCGGAGCCGCTATTCCCCATGGTCCTTACGGAGTTCCCAGCATCCACTAGGACGTCAGAGAAAAAAGGGATACAAAAAGTGGGCGTGGGATAACTAAAAAAAAAGGGACGTAGCCTTGCTGCGCAGAGTGTAAAGACTGCCTCGCACGAAATAACACATTGGTCCCACAGTGCCAGATACACATGCCCCCACAGTGCCATGTGCCCACGGTGCCAGATATGCCCCCACGGTGCCAGATACAGATATGCCCCCACAGTGCCACGTCCCCACAGTGCCAGAAATGCCCCCACAGTGCCAGAAATGCCCCCACAGTGCCAGATACAGATATGCCCCCACAGCGCCAGATATGCCCCCACAGTGCCAGATACAGATATGCCCCCACAGCGCCAGATACAGATATGCCCCCACAGCGCCAGATACAGATATGCCCCCACAGCGCCAGATACAGATATGCCCCCACAGCGCCGGATTACAGATATGCCCCCACAGTGCCATGTGCCCGCAGAGCAAGATATGCCCCCAGTGACACATGACCCCACAGTGCCAGATATGCCCCCACTGAGCTATGTGCCCACAATGCCAGATATGCCCCCATAGAAGAGCTCACCGTTGGTGTGTGGAGAGCGCAGCGCATGCTTCTCCTGTCTGCCGCTCTGCCTCCTCAGTCTGATCTCCGGCGGTGACGGCAGCGTGTATGGCTCAAATCAGGTGCCGGTCCGCGAGCTCTCATTGGCTAACGAACTGGCACCTGATTTGAGCTATACACTCGGCCGTCACTGCCGCAGGCAGGCAGGAGAGGCGCGGCTTCGGGTGGCGGATCGCGATCGACTGGTCGCATGTCCGCGATCGACCAGTCGATCGCGATCGACTGTTTGGCCACCCCTGATTTAGACTAATGATACCTAGTGCATGTGCCTGATCACAGATGGAGTCACGCTAATCGTGGCTCCGTCTGAGTGCACCCGGCGAGGCGGACTCCCGTGCACGAATGGGACACGCGTGCGTCAGACGCACACTCGCCTGTATACAGTGTTTCAATTGGTCTCATCACAACTCAGCACTGTACTTTATACTCTAGGATTAAACATCCATAATCCATTCACAATTATCCGCCGCAACAACTATGTCAACAGCCAATTAATCACATTACAAACGTCCAGTACTTTTTGCATGAGAAATCTGGTGCCCTTGATTAGACAAAGGAGGAATTCAAATGTTTGAAAAGTCGGTTGGGTGTCTGTTTTTTTTCCTGTCTATTAGACAGGAAAAAACAGACACCAAACTGACTTTTCAAACAATTGAATACCATCCATTGGGTGGTATTCAAATGTTTCCGCCATCTCCTGCCGACAGCTATTCAAATGTTTCATTGAGATATCATTTCAGCTGGCTACCCCTGGGAGTGGAGAGCAGAAATTAGCAAAGTGACCCATTTGGGAGCCCATTACTTTAGTTGAGTTGAGTTTAGCTGCTTTACGCAGCTAATCCAGGCTACTATAAACACATTATAGGGGGGAACTCAAATGTTTGAAAAGTCGGCTGGGTGTCTTTTTCCCCGTCTATTAGATAGGGAAAAAAAACACAGACACCCAACTGACTTTTCAAACGATTGACTATCCCCCTATGTGCGATAGCAGGGTTCAACTGAATCTCACCCTGCGTTCTCCCGTCACTTTAGAGGGTAGATCGGGAGCGATATATCAATTGAATATCACACAAATATTTGCTAAAATCTGGTTAACTGTGGCCTTAATTGGAGTTAACGTGCCCTGCAAATACAGGCAAGGTATCACACAACAAATCACTTTTCATTTTGAAATTCAAGTCATCACTTCCCACCTCAGTCATTTACTCACACTTCAAATATAACTTCTGTGAAAGCAAGGCCCTAATTATGCGTGTTTTTAAAAGATCAATAGGAGAGGTGGGGACAGACAACAAAGGTACACACTGGCACATAATTATACAGGCTGATCATTACCTAGTAACATCAGGAAGCCACTGTACAGTAAGACTTGGCCACTCCAGGGCATGTGTCATCACCAGGTCATAGAGGAACGGAGTATTCTTCTTCCAGATCTTGTACTCCTCATTTATAACACGTTCCTCAACAGTATCTTCAAACACTAGAACCAGAGACAAGCAAAACACCTCAACAATTTAACCCAAAATATGCCAGTAGAACATGCCACACGTACTTTATACACTTTGCGGAATATCCCTATAATCCAGGGCACCTCTGATTTACACAGGTTCCGTAGCTTGCTAAATACAAGCCTGCATTTAACCTTGGTTCTGCCATAGATCCTGTGTAAATCATAGGTATACCGGATTATAAGTACTGTATATTAAAGACATCTATTTATGGATAGCAAGACTAAAAAGAAAGTTAATCATTACAGTCACATACATGCAGAAGAACCCCATTCACAAAACCAGACGTACACAGTGCAGTAGTTTCATGAGTGTATTTACCTAACAGAATACAGTTACATAGAAGGAACTCATGCGGTCTGCAATGGAACACATGAACCCTGTCCATTCTCTCCGTATACCTGGTCCCGCAGACCAAACCATAGGTTTCTATAAACTATAATGCATCTTTATTGTGCAGTAATGATGGGAATCAGCCGGGTCACATGGGGTACTGGCACATACTGTAGCTGCTGCCTGCCCCATGCAACCAGATCACACACGGGCATGGGCAGCATGCACACACTGCTGAGGGAGGACATGAATGGGGCCCGCTCTGGGGCAGGGGAACACATTGGTCTGGAGGCCGGTGGGTAGGACGGGTATCTGGGCACAGAGCGCCATCAAGCTGCATACAGAGTACAGGCACCACACGGCGATACCTGCCACAGGCCCGCTCCCTCGGCCCCAAACTACACCCGGTCCCCGTTTTTAAACGGTATGAGAGCCAGGCAACGCTTACTTTCTTTATTCGCCATTTTCCCGCCTCTTCCAGATGGCCAGCAACAGCAGCGGGGTCAGAGGCCGCCAGCCGGTCACCGGGGGGGAGCTGCTTCTACTTCCCGCGCGAGGCTGAAGAGAGAGCGTGCACTGCTGGTGACGCAGCCGGAGGAGGATCCCGCCAAACTTACAGACATATAATACCAAAGGCACGATGCCTCCCCCTCAGCCTTCCGCGGCACGCAGAGCGTGCAGCACGCGAGGATGACGCTGGCCAATCAGATCAGGCAGCGCGCGCCGCACGGTGGGTATTCAGGAGAACAAACTCTCTGCGGCCATCTTGAAGACTGGCAGAAAAAAAAATCTGTTGCTAAAAATATTGTAGTAAATTACGTTATGATGGCATGTACGTATTAATACAATTTAATATTTTGTATTTCAGTAAAAAATGTACTACTAATGAATCAAACTGTTATTAAACTATAGCACTCCAGCTGCTATTATGGTCAGGTTACTATTCCAAATAGTTTGTGACATAGACCCAGGGGCTTATGGGTAAGGTCCTCTCCACGAAGGGTAACTAGACGCTACTCTGCTATTACACGTCCAAGCACATACCTCCCGAGTCCCAACATGACCCTCTCCAGGAGGGACATAATGCTCTGCTCCAGGACTTCCCTCTTAATTTATGATTGCCATTACCTGTGCTAAAACACCTTTCCTATCCATTAACCTGTTCAAAACAGGTGCCGGCAATCATAAATGAAGAGAAAAGTCCAGGAGCAGAGCATTGTGTTCCTCCTGGAGAGGGTCATGTTGGGAGGTATGTCAGCATATGCCGCGCCGACACAGTTTTAGCATCGCCACATACCAAAATTGTGGCAGGGCGTGCTGGGATGTGTAGTTCTACAGCAGGTTTTTCTTCAAACTCACCAATATACGGTATAGGAGTTTAAAGCTATATACCTGGGAAAGTTTTTCACTGTTTTTTAATATTCACCATTTGTTTTATTTATTAGATGTTGCAAAAACAACTGGTTATTACACGAAAATCTCACAACTTTTAAGGCCAATTCAAATATGCACAGAGATCACAGTAGTTACATCCAGTGGATGCACTTGTAATAGTTACCTCGTGTAACGCTGGTGATTCTGCGGGCAGCCTATGAAGGTGCGAGCAAAATAAGTACCTACCAAAAGTGGGCAAAAAAATATGCAAGGCGAGCTGCCACTGTCAGCTTGGTGTAACTAAATCCATCCCTAAATCTATAAAACGTATAGATTACACTAAAGGGGGTAATTCCAAGTTGATCGCAGCAGGATTTTTTTTAGCTGTTGGGCAAAACCATGTGCACTGCAGGGGAGGCAGATATAACATGTTCAGAGAGAGTTAGATTTGGGTGGGGTGTGTTCAATCTGCAATCTAATTTGCAGTGTAAAAATAAAGCAGCCAGTATTTACCCTGCACAGAAACAAAATAACCCACCCAAATCTAACTCTTTCTGCACATGTTATATCTGCCTCCCTTGCAGTGCACATGGTTTTGCCCAATTGCTATCAAAAATCCTGCTGCGATCAACTTGGAATTACCCCCCAAGGGGACTATTTGTCATTATTCACCATTTTTGTGGTGCTATGAGACTTACTATTTATTGGCTATTTATCAATATTTTTTCTCTTATGTCCTAGAGGATGCTGGGGTCAACATTAGTACCATGGGGTATAGACGGGTCCACCAGGAGCCATTGGCACTTTAAGAGTTTGAGAGTGTGAGCTAGCTCCTCCCTCTATGCCCCTCCTACCAGACTCAGTTTAGAAAATGTGTCTGGAGGATCCGGTCAAAGCTAGGGGAGCTCTTCAGAGCTTTTCTAGAAAAAAGTTATTTTAGAGTTTTTTTATTTTACAGGGAGGCTGCTGGCAACAGCCTCCCTGCAGCATGGGACTAAGGCGGGGAGGAGTAGTGTCCGCCCTGCGAGGTCTGAGCCACTTACTCCGCTGACAGGACACTGAGCTCCTGAGGGGATAGTTCGCTCCCCGCCACAGGCTATCGCTCACCCCATCAGCATGCTGCCACCCCCTTACAGAGCTGAAGATTGTGGTGAGTAAGACATCGACCCCCCCTTGCGAGCGGGGGGCTGGTGTGAAGATGGTTGCAGCAGGGTAGGAGCGCAGTATTAACTGCGTTTTGGGATGGCTCAGCGGTACATAGTGCGGCGCGTTGAGGGGCACCCTGGTCCAGCGCTTACACCCTACACTGGTCACAAAGCCTGTCGGGGTCCCAGGATCTCAGCCAGCATCAATCCTCCGGACAGTATAATCAGATGAAGAGCGGGAAGACAGCGCCATTTTGGGGGTGGAGGTTCTCCTCAAAGATGACCTATCAGCGTTCAGCGCCATTTTCCTGCCTGCAAAGCGCTGATCAGGAGAAAGAGTTGCTGTGTCCCTCCACAGCAACTCCAGCTATCTCTCACGGTACCAGGGGGTTGTAGAAGGGGGGGGGGGGGGGGGGCTGCAATACAACTGTGTAACCTATTAAGGTGCACAGTCAGTGCTGACAAGGGGTCTCCCTTTGGTTAAAAGCGCTTTGTGTGGGTTGGCTCCAATCTCTGTGTCTCTCTTGCCATTCTTGGGGGTGAAACTCTGTCTGCCCTCCCCTGTGTGTGTGTGGGGTGTTTTGTGGTCTCCTTTAGCTATGTCCAGGGACACTGTGTCATATGCTGCGGAGGACATGTCCTCCCAGGATGATCCCATTCCATGTAATCAGGATAGCACTGGTTTAGCACAGATTCCAGCAAGGGAACCTGAGTGGTTTTCCTCTATCAAATCTTGGATTTCTCAGATTTCAGATAGGGTTGCAAGTAATGAATCTGCAACCCAGTTATTACAGAACTCTATGGCAGTATGGCCCGATTCTGGTACCTCAGGACGCTCCGCTATATACCCCCACAAACGTGCGCTTGTTCATGTCATGCAAGCTGACACGGATACCGCTTCTGATACCACAGATGGTACTAGGGATGTGTTGCGGGGGTCTGCCTCTCTTGCAAAGGGGGTGCAATTGATGATACAGGCTATCAGGGATGTATTGAATATTAATGATACAACACCTGAGCAGGTTGAGGAGGCTTTTTTCACTGAAAATAAGAAAGCCTTGCTAACCTTTCCTGCGTCAAAGGAATTAAATGCTATATATGAGAAAGCATTGGAAAACCCTGAGAAAAAATTCCAGATCCCTAAAAGGGTCCAGGTGGCGTTTCCTTTCCCTGAGGAGGATAGGAAAAAGTGTGAAAGCCCGCCAATTGTTGATGTATCTGTGTCCAGACTCTCCAAAAAGGTGGTTTTACCTGTTCCGGGATCTACCGCCTTAAAGGAGCCGGCTGATCGAAAAATTGATAATACACTTAAATCAATGTACACCGCTTTGGGGGCCATATTACGTCCCACTATTGCTAGTGCATGGATTGCAAAAACTATAGTAAAATGGTCAGGCACCTTACTTGAGGATTTGGATACAATGGATAAGGGTGATGTTGAATTGTTTTTGCGTAACATTCACTATTCAGCAGGTTTTATGGTAGAATCCATGAAAGACCTGGGTTCCATGGCTGCGGGGATCTCTTCCATGTCTGTTTCAGCTCGTCGGGGACTGTGGCTGCGCCAGTGGTCGGCCGACGCGGAATCCAGGAAAAGTGTGGAGTCCCTACCCTACACAGGTCAGGCTCTCATTGGGGAAGAAAACAGCAACGGCTGCGCTGTATATCAGGAGTTAAAAGAAAGGAAAAGAGAGCCAACGTGTGAATATATAAATTTAATGACGATACTTCACAAATTAAAACATATAAAAAATAATAAAAAACAACAGGAGCACACCTAAAGTTATCTCAGGTAATTCATAAACTGTTTTGCCATATACTTAATGGTGAATATGAGTTGGCAATGTCCGTACTCCACAAATTATTAAAGATGGCTGAAGTGGAGAAAATGAAAGTGCTGGGGGTGCAGTTCCAAATAGTTAATAGCTGAAAGTCACCAGGTGAAATGGTTATGTAGATTTTTACCTCTCTGGTGGGCTGGTTAATTAGCCGAGCGTCCTCGGCTAAAAGTCCTGCGTTGCCCACAACACTGTGCAGCGGAGAGGAAACGCAATAGCCGCCGGATGACTTTCGCTGACCGGAGCGGTATGATAAGAGGCAGCCGCCTGCAGTGATGAAGTGGTCAAATGGTGTTATGGTTAGAACAGTTTGGATTGCACTTGACGTTCACCTGGACAAGGTGTGCATAGAGGCGGGGTCCTGACGCTTTCCGTCACGCTCACGTGACTTTATGGAAGGTGTCTCTTTGGGGAAGCTTTGGATGCGTGGATATCCACGGCTACAGTGGGTAAGTCTCCGTTTCTTCCCTCAGCTGCACCTGCTCCGAAGAAATCCTTCTCTTCATCAGCATCACAGTTCTTTCGGTCTAACAAGCCTAGAAAGGCTAAACCGTCCAATACCTTCTTTAGGGGAGGTCGAGCTAAATCCAAGAAACCTGCTGCGGCAGGTTCCCAGGAAACTAAGCCTGCTTCTAGTACGCCAAAGCCCTCCGCATGATGGTGGACCGCGCGGCCTGGAGGTGAGACCAGTGGGAGCGAGGCTCAGACAGTTCAGTCACCTCTGGGTATCGTCCGGCCTGGATCCCTGGGTGACAGATATTGTGTCCCAGGGATACAAGTTGGAATTTCAAAATCTCCCTCCTCACCGATTTTTCAAGTCAGGCTTGCCAGTTCCTCTGACGGACAGGACTATCCTACAAGCAGCGGTCCAGAAGTTGGTGGAAGCACAGGTCATTGTGCCAGTACCTCCTTATTTGCAAGCCATGGGTTACTATTCAAACCTTTTCGTGGTACCGAAACCGGATGGTTCGGTCAGGCCCATTCTGAACCTAAAATCACTGAACCCTTTTCTGAAGGAGTTCAAGTTCAAAATGGAGTCTCTCAGGGCAGTGATATCAGGTCTGGAAGAGGGGAAAATCCTAGTATCCCTGGATATCAAGGATGCGTACCTCCACATTCCGATTTGGCTACCGCATCAGGCTTATGTCCGTTCTGCATTACTGGACTGTCCTTTCCAGTTCCAGGCCCTGCCATTCGGCCTCTCTACAGCACCAAGAGTGTTCACCAAGGTGATGGTGAAGATGATGGTTCTACTCCGAAAACAGAAGGTAAACATCATTCCATATCTGGACGATCTACTGATAAAGGCATCGTCCAAGGAGGAGCTGTTGCAGTCCATTGTACTCGCAACCCGCCTACTCAGAGTCCACGGTTGGATTCTGAACCTTCCAAAATTTCATTTGGAACCAACCCGGAGGTTGTCTTTTCTGGGGATGATCCTCGACACGGAAGTGTAGAGGGTGTTTCTTCCGCAGGAAAAGGCGTTGGTGATACAAACAATGGTCAGGGATATCCTGAAGCCAGCCCGGGTGTTGGTTCATCAATGCATTCGCCTTTTGGGGAAGATGGTGGCCTCTTACGAGGCTCTCGAGTATGGGATGTTCCATGCTCGGGCTTTCCAACTGGATCTCCTGGACAAATGGTCAGGATCTCATCTACACATGCACCAGAGAATTTGTCTGTCGCCAAAGGCCAGGATTTCACTCCTCTGGTGGCTCCAAATGCCTCACCTTCTGGAGGGCCGCAGGTTCGGGATTCAGGACTGGGTCCTTCTAACCACGGATGCGAGCTTCCGGGGCTGGGGCGCAATCACTCAAGGAGAAACCTTCCAAGGAAGGTGGTCAAGTCTGGAAGCCGGCCTGCCGATCAACATCCTGGAACTATGAGCCGTCTACAACGGTCTTCTTCAGGCGGCCCATCTTCTAAGAAATTGGGCCATTCAAGTACAGTCGGACAATGTAACGACGGTGGCTTACATAAACCGACAGGGCGGAATGAAAAGCAGAGCTGCGATGTCAGAGGTGACAAGAATCATCCTCTGGGCAGAATAACATGCGTTGGCGCTCTCTGCAATCTTCATTCCGGGAGTGGACAGCTGGAAAGCAGACTTCCTCAGCAGACATGATCTCCATCCGGGGGAGTGGGGTCTAAATCCGGAGGTGTTCAAGGAAATAACAGACCTTTGGGGGTTACCCCAGATAGACATGATGGCCTCTCGTCTCAACAAGAAGCTTCAGCACTATTGTTCCAGGTCGAGGGACCCACAAGCAGTGGCAGTGGACGCCCTGGTGTCTCCGTGGGTGTTCCAGTCGGTGTAGGTGTTTCCACCACTCCCACTCATTCCAAGAGTTCTAAAGCTCGTAAGAAGAACAGGAGTTCAAGCAATCCTCATTGCTCCAGACTGGCCAAGGCGGGCTTGGTACACGTACCTTCTGAATCTCTTGCAGTTAGAGCCGAGGCCTCTTCCTCTTCAGGAGGACCTGCTGCAGCAGGGGCCGTTCGCCTATCAAGACTTACCGCGGCTACGTTTAACGGCATGGAGGTTGAACGCCTGATACTAGCTCGGAAGGGCATTCCGAAGAAGGCCATCCCTACCATGACACAGGCTGGGAAAGGGGTAACGTCTAAACATTACCATCGTATTTGGAAGAAATATGTCTCTTGGTGTGAGTCCAAGATGTTTCCTGCAGTGGAGTTTCAACTGGGACGTTTTCTCTTACGTCCTAGAGGATGCTGGGGACTCCAAAAGGATCATGGGGTATAGACGGGATCCGCAGGAGACATGGGCACTTTAAGACTTTAAATGGGTGTGAACTGGCTCCTCCCTCTATTCCCCTCCTCCAGACCTCAGTTAGATTCTGTGCCCAGAGAGACTGGACACTAACAGGGGAGCTCTCCTGAATTTCTCTGTAAAAATACTTTTTTGTTAGGTTTTTTGTGTTCAGGGAGCACTGCTGGCAACAGGCTCCCTGCAGCGTGGGACTGAGGGGAGAGAAGCAGACCTACTTCTGTGAGTTCAAAGGCTCTGCTTCTTAGGCTACTGGACACCATTAGCTCCAGAGGGTCCGATCACTTGGTGCGCCTAGCTGCTCGTTCCCGGAGCCGCGCCGTCACCCCCCTCACAGAGCCAGAAGAAAGAAGCCAGGTGAGTATTAAGAAGAAAAGAAGACTTCAGTGACGGCAGAAACCTTCAGTACGGAGGTACCGCGCAGCGGTCGCGCTGCGCGCCAAGCTCCCACACATGCTGACTGCGTCACTTGCAGGGCGCAGGGGGGGCGCCCTGGGCAGCATGATTACTGAAGTTTTTACATGATATATATATATGTTGGTAGTGCCTAGGCACTGGATATAGCCCCCGCCAGTATAAATATTTTAAATTTGAGCAGGACTACAGCGCGCAGGTGAGGGGGCGTGGCTTAGCCCTCATAGCTTACCAGCGCCATTTTCTCTTCGCAGGATGCAGAGACACTGGCCCGGACCTCCACACACCTGCACAAGTAACAGGGTGCAAAACGGGGGGGGGGGGGCACAGTAATTTGGTGCTATTACATTGATAATAACAGCGCAAACAGGTCTGAGGTAGTGTGGATTTGCTCTCAGTACCGGGATAAGCACTGGGGTGTGAGCTGGTAAACTCCCTCTGTGTGTCTCTAACAGGCTTTCCGTGGGTCTGTCCCCTATAGCCAGTGTGTTGGTGCGTGTCGGTACGTGTGTGTCGACATGTCTGAGGCTGAGTGCTCCTCCCCGGAGGAGGTTACTGTGGGGGCGGATAAGGAGCTGGGAGTGACTCCGTCGGCACTGCCGACTGCTGTTTGGGTGGATATGTTGAGTACATTGAATGCAAATGTGGCGTTATTGACTAAAAGGCTGAATAAATCTAATTCTCAGACACAAACGTGGAGGAAATCCATGGAGGACGCCTTGTCTCAGGTCCAGACCCCCTCGGGGTCACAAAAGCGTTAATTTACCCAAATGGTGGATACTGATACCGACACAGACTCTAATTCCAGTGTCAACTATAGTGAGGCCAGTTTAAATCCGAAACTGGTTAAGAGTATTCAGTATATGATTGTGGCAATTAAAGACGTTTTACATATATCAGAAGTACCTACTGTTCCTGATACAAGGGTTTGTTTGTATAAGGGAAAAAAGCCTGAGGTGACGTTTCCCCCCTCTCATGAGCTGAACACTCTTTGTGAAAAAGCTCGGGAATCTCCTGACAAAAGGTGGCAGATTCCCAAGAGAATTCTAATGGCATATCCTTTCCCCTCTGACAACAGGGGAAAGTGGAAGTCATCTCCCAATGTGGACAAGGCTCTATCACAACTGTCCAAGAAGGTGGCGCTTCCGTCTCCTGACACAGCTGTCCTAAAGGACCCTGCGGATCGTAAGCAGGAAACTACCTTAAAATCCATTTATGTCACTATGGGGGCGCTGCTAAGACCTGCCGTGACATCGGCATGGGTTTAGTAGTGCTATTGGAAAGTGGTCAGATAATTTGGCATCTGACATGGATACCCTGGATAGGGATAGCATTCTTTTGACGCTCGGTTATATCAGGGACGCTGCAGCTTATCTAAAGGATGTGGCGAGGGATATTGGCCTCTTGGGATCAAGGGCCAATGCCATGGCAGTTTCGGCCAGGGGAGCGCTGTGGATTCATCAATGGAATGCTGATGCCGACTCTAAGAAAGCTCTGGAAGTTCTCCCATATAAAGGTGGTGTCTTATTTGGTGACGGCCTCGCTTGTCTACAGCTACAGCGGGTAAGTCCTCATTTCTTCCTTATGTTCCTGCACAACAGAAAAAGACGCCGCATTATCAGATGCAGTCCTTTCGGCCTAATAAATACAAAAAAGGAAGAGGGTCGTTCTTCCTTGCCTCTAAAGGTAGAGGAAGGGGAAAAAGGTCGCCTGCTGTGCCAGGTTCCCAGGAGGAGAAGTCCTCCCCGGCTTCTGTCAAGTCCACCGCATGACGCTGGGGCTCCTCTACGGGAGTCCGTACCGGTGGGAGCACGTCTCCGACTCTTCAGTCAGGTCTGGTTTCACTTGGACCTGGATCCTTGGGTGTTAGAAATAGTGTCCCAAGGGTACAAACTGGAGTTTCAAGACATGCCCCCCCACCGATTGTTCCAATCAGCCTTGCCAGATTCTCTTCCGGATAGGGAAGTAGTGCGCGCTGCGATACAAAAATTGTGTCAACAGCGTGTCATTGTCCCGGTACCCCCGTCTCAACGGGGAGAAGGGTTTTATTCGAGCCTATTTGTCGTACCAAAGCCGGATGGCTCGGTCAGACCGATCCTGAACCTAAAATCCCTCAATCTATATTTGAAAAGTTCAAGATGGAATCTCTTCGAGCAGTGATCTCCAGTCTGGAAGGGAGGGATTTTATGGCGTCAGTCGACATCAAGGATGCCTACTTACATGTCCCAATATATCCTCCTCATCAAGCTTTCCTGAGGTTTGCTATTCAGGATTGTCATTACCGATTTCAGACATTGCCGTTTGGTCTTTACACGGCCCCGAGGGTCTTCACCAAAGTAATGGCGGAAATGATGGTTCTCCTACGCAAGCAGAGTGTCACAATTATCCCATACTTGGACGATCTCCTGATAAAGGCGAGATCAAAGGAGCAGTTGCTAAAAAACGTGGCACTCTCCCTGACAGTTCTGCAACAACATGGTTGGATCCTAAATTTGCCAAAGTCACAGTTGATGCCGACGACTCGGCTGTCTTTCTTGGGCATGATCCTGGACACGGAACTACAGAGAGTGTTTCTCCCAGCGGAAAAAGCTCTGGAAATCCGAAACATGGTCAAGGAGATACTATTCATCAATGCACTCGGGTGCTGGGGAAGTTGGTTGCAGCCTACGAAGCCATTCCATCTGGCAGGTTTCATGCCCGGGTGTTTCAGTGGGACCTGTTGGACAAGTGGTCCGGATCTCACCTGCATATGTACCGGAAAATAAGCCTATCTTCCAGGACCAGAATATCTCTCCTATGGTGGCTCCAAAGTTCTCACCTCCTAGAGGGTCGCAGGTTCGGGATCCAGGATTGGGTCCTAGTGACCACGGATGCAAGTCTCCGAAGCTGGGGAGCAGTCACACAGGGAAAAAAATTTCCAGGGAAAATGGTCAAGCCAGGAAGCTTGTCTACACATAAACGTTCTGGAGTTAAGAGCCATCTACAGCGGCCTTCTACAAGCGGAACACTTTCTTCGAGGTCTACCTGTCCTGATTTAGTCGGACAACGTAACAGCAGTGGCGTACATAAACCGCCAGGGCGGAACAAAGAGCAGAGCGGTGATGGCGGAGGCCACAAAAATTCTCTGCTGGGCGGAAAAACATGTAAGCGCTCTGTCAGCGGTCTTCCTTCCGAACGTGGACAACTGGGAAGCAGATTTCCTCAGCAGACACGATCTCCATCCAGGAGAGTGGGGTCTTCATCAAGAGGTTTTTGCAGAAATGACAAATAGTTGGGGAATTCCTCAAATAGACATGATGGCGTCTCGCCTCAACAAGAAGCTTCAGAGATATTGTTCCAGGTCGAGGGACCCTCAAGCCAGTGCGGTGGACGCCCTGGTAACTCCGTGGTTGTTTCAGTCGGTATATGTGTTCCCTCCACTTCCACTCATTCCAAAAGTGATAAGGATCATAAGAAGAACAAGGGTTCAGGCGATACTCATTGTTCCAGATTGGCCACGGAGGGCCTGGTATCCGGAACTTCAGGGATTGCTCATAGAAGATCCCTGGCCTCTTCCTCTCAGAGAGGATCTGTTACTGCAGGGGCCGTGCGTCTTCCAGGACTTACCGCAGTTGTGTTTGACGGCGTGGAGGTTGAACGCCAAATCCTAGCTCGAAAGGGTATTCCCGGTGAAGTCATCACTACTCTGCTAAGCATTATCACCGTATTTGGAGAAATTATGTGTCTTGGTGTGAATCCAAGAAGGCTCCTACGAAGGAGTTTCATCTGGGTCGTTTCCTCCATTTTTTGCAGGCAGGTGTGGATGCAGGCCTAAAATTAGGTTCCATTAAAGTGCAGATTTCGGCTTTATCTATTTTCTTTCAAAAAGAATTGGCAGCCCTACCAGAGGTTCAGACTTTCGTGAAGGGAGTACTGCACATACATCCTCCGTTTGTGCCACCTGTGGCACTATGGGACCTGGACGTGGTGTTGAAATTTCTTATGTCACACTGGTTTGAACCTTTGCGAAAAGGTTGAGTTGAAATTTCTCACTTGGAAAGTGGTCATGCTTTTGGCCTTGGCGTCCGCAAGACGGGTGTCGGAATTGGCGACTTTGTCTCACAAGAGCCCCTATTTGATTTTCCATGTGGATAGAGCGGAATTGAGAACTCGTCAACAATTTTTGCCGAAGGTGGTTTCTTCGTTTCACATAAACCAACCTATTGTGGTGCCTGTGGCTACGGAAGCCTTGGCTGTTTCAAAATCTCTCGATGTAGTCAGAGCTTTGAAAATTTATGTCGCCAGAACGGCTCAAATAAGGAAATCAGAGGCTGTTTGACCTATATGCTCCCAACAAAATTGGGGCTCCTGCTTCCAAGCAGACTATTGCCCGCTGGATCTGTGATACGATTCGGCATGCTCATTCTACGGCTGGATTGCCGTTACCTAATCAGTGAAAGCCCATTCTACCAGGAAGGTGGGCTCATCTTGGGTGGCTGCCCGAGGAGTCTCGGCACTTCAACTTTGTCGAGCAGCTACGTGGTCGGGTTCAATGCTGATGAGGACCTCATGTTTGCTCAATCGGCGCTGCAGAGTCGTCCGCACTCTCCCGCCCGGTCTGGAGCTTTGGTATAAACCCCATTGTCCTTTTGGCGTCCCCAGCATCTTCTAGGACGTAAGAGAAAATAGGATTTTAATACCTACCGTTAAATCCTTTTCTCCTAGTCCATAGAGGATGCTGGGCGCCTGTCCCTGTGCGGACTGTTTTTTGCAGTAGTTTTGGTAGTTATTGCTTCTGTTACACAGAGGTTGTGTATCGGTCATGTTCAGCCTGTTGCTGTTTTTCGTTCATACTGTTAACTGGCGTTGCTTAAAAGCCATGTTGTACGGTGTGTTGTGGTGTGAGCTGGTATGTATCTCACCCTTGGTTAACAAAAATCCTTTTCCTTGAAATGTCCATCTCCCTGGGCACAGTTCCTAACTGAGGTCTAGAGGAGGGGCATAGAGGGAGGAGCCAGTTCACACCCATTTAAAGTCTTAAAGTGCCTATGTCTCCTGCGGATCCCATCTATACCCCATGATCCTTTTGGAGTCCCCAGCATCCTCTACGGACTAGGAGAAAAGGATTTACCGGTAGGTATTAAAATCCTATTTTCTCCTCTTCCTGTAAGCAGGTGTGGATATGGGCCTGAGGTTGGGATCTGTGAAGGTCCAGATTTCGTCCCTTTCCATTTTCTTCCAGAAACAATTGGCTGCCCTCCCTGAGGTTCAGACCTTGTTGAAGGGAGTTCTGCACATCCAACCTCCCTTTGTACCACCTACGGCACCTAGGGACCTTAAAGTGGTGTTGCAGCTTCTCCAGTCGGACTGTTTTGAGCCTCTACAGGAGGTTGAGGTCAAATTTCTTACATGGAAGGCTGTCACGTTGTTGGCCTTAGCTTCTGCTAGACGTGTGTCAGAATTGGGGGCTTTGTCCTGTAAAAGCCCTTACTTGATATTCCACGAAGATAGAGCTGAGCTCCGGACACGTCAGCAGTTTCTTCCAAAGGTTGTGTCGACATTTCATATCAACCAACCTATTGTGGTGCCAGTGGCTACTGACTCCTCAATTTCGTCAAAGTCCTTGGATGTTGTAAGGGCTTTGAGAATCTATGTGAAGAGGACTGCTCGTCACAGGAAATCGGACTCTTTGTTTATCCTGTATGATCCCAAGAAAAATGGGTGTCCTGCTTCAAAGCAGACTATAGCTCGCTGGATAGGTTCACTATCCAGCACGCTTATTCTACGGCAGGATTGCCGTGTCCAAAATCTGTCAAGGCCCACTCTACTCGTAAGGTGGGTTCTTCCTGGGCGGCTGCCCGGGGTGTCTCGGCGTTACAACTTTGCTGAGCGGCAACTTGGTCTGGGTCAAATACGTTTGCTAAGTTCTACAAGTTCGATACTTTGGCCTCTGCTGTTCTGAAGTTCATTCAATCAGTTCTGCAGGAGCCTCCGCGCTCTCCCTCCCGTTCTGGGAGCTTTGGTACATCCCCATGGTACTAATGTGGATCCCAGCATCCTCTAGGACGTAAGAGAAAATAGGATTTTGGTTACCTACCGGTAAATCCTTTTCTCGTAGTCCGTAGAGGATGCTGGGCGCCCGCCCAGTGTTTCGTTTTCCTGCAACCATTATCTGGTTCAGTACGACTTTGTTTAGTTATGTACTGCATTGTTACTTGGTAAGTAATGTTTCAGCAGTTGCTGAGTTTTTCAAGCTAGTTAGCTTTATGTGCCTTGTATGTGTGAGCTGGTATGAATCTTGCCACTATCTGTGTTAAATCCTTCTCTCGAAGATGTCCATCTCCTCGGGCACAGTTTCTAGACTGAGTCTGGTAGGAGGGGCATAGAGGGAGGAGCCAGCCCACACTCTCAAACTCTTAAAGTGCCAATGGCTCCTGGTGTACCCGTCTATGGGGGTCATTCCGACCCGTTCGCACGCAGCGTTTTTTTGCTGCTGTGCGAACGGGTGCAGAATGCGCAGCGGGAGCAGGGCACGTGCGCAACGTTGCCCGGCGACAGGGGTCGCCAGGTTACGTCGCGGCTTCTGACGGGAGCGGTTGCAGCAGCGACCGCTAAGAAGATTGACAGCAAGGAGGCGTGGAGGGGCGGATCCGGACCGTTGGAGAGCGTTTTCGGGGAGTGGTGAGTATAACGCAGGCGTATCCAGGACAACGGAGGGCGGAGGAGTGACGTCAAAGCCGGGCCCATCATCGATGAAGACATCACACAGGGTAAGTAGGTATAGGGCTGGTCTTCTTCTGCTTGATTTTTTTTTTTAGCTTAGCAGGGCTGCACAAGTGATCGCAGCCCTGCTAAGCTAAAATACACTCCCCCATAGGCGTGGACTATTGATGCGATCAACTCGGAATGACCACCTATACCCCATGGTACTAATGTGGACCCCATCATCCTCTATGGACTAAGAGAAAAGGATTTACCGGTAGGTAACCAAAATCCTATTATCAGCCATTGAGGTATTGGCCCTCATTCCGAGTTGTTCGCTCGCTAGCTGCTTTTAGCAGCATTGCACACGCTAAGCCGCCGCCCTCTGGGAGTGTATCTTAGCATAGCAGAATTGCAAACGATAGATTATCAGCCATTGCGATCAGTTCAGTCAGTTTCGTTCCTGGTTTGACGTCACAAACACACCCAGCGTTCGCCCAGACACTCCCCCGTTTCTTCAGACACTCCCGCGTTTTTCCCAGAAACGCCAGCGTTTTTTCGCACGCCCAGAAACGGCCAGTTCCCGCCCAGAAACACCCACTTCCTGTCAATCACAGTACG
The DNA here is from genome assembly GCF_028390025.1 of Pseudophryne corroboree. Lineage (NCBI taxonomy): Eukaryota > Metazoa > Chordata > Amphibia > Anura > Myobatrachidae > Pseudophryne > Pseudophryne corroboree. Next base: position 492,186,725 of record NC_086445.1, on the reverse strand, counting down.
ATCACCAGAACGATGAAAAATCCTTGTTATGCCGTGAGTAAAATACCTAACTTTTGTGTAAAATAACTAAGCGCATGCGCTCTGCGAACCTTGCGCATGCGCAGTAAGCGACTAATCGCAATATAGCGAAAATCGGCAACGAGCGAACAACTCAGAATGACCACCCATGTGTTTTTACTTGTTCCACATTACCATTATGATGATGCAATTTTCTTTTGTACCTCTGCAGCCATATTATGCAGACACAAGTCAGGAAAGCCAAAGGGAGAAGAGAAATTAGTAGGCACCAAGTGAGGGAGTAAGGATTTAGAGGCCGACTTACCGGTGCCCCCACATGGGGGCCAACCAAATAACTGAGACAAGACTACGTAACTGTGAGCAAATTAAATTGGTCACAGCTTTATTCATTAATCATTTAAACACAACAAACCAAATCGCAGGGCAAGGAAAAAGGGAAGCTGTGCGTAAAGGCTCTCTCAACGTTGTAACACCTGGGGCGTGCCCGTCCCAACCTTATAGGTACGCAACCACGTCCCCTACCAGTTTGGGACCAGCTACCATCCGCACAGCACCCTGACCTGGCGCGCAACCCATATGGCCCATGCTGCATTATTGCTGAAACCAGGCGTGGAGCCACCTATTGGTGAATATGCGAGGCATTCTGACAATCCCCTACCTCCATGCCTTGTGCACTGCTCCCTCCCCGCCACACTAGGTCCCCCTGACTGGGGGACCGAAGCTCCGCCCTGCAGCTACCACCCTAAACCTTCCAGGGCATCCTTGCAGAGAGAGTTAGATTTGGGTGGGTTATTTTGTTTCTGTGCAGGGTAAATACTGGCTGCTTTGTTTTTACGCTGCAATTTAGATCATACTTGCCGACTTTTGGGCTGCTCTCTCCGGGAGAGAGCAGCCGGTCGGCTCAGCAGGGCAGACGGGCAGTGTGGTGACGTGCAGAGGGGGGCAGAATGGGGACGTGGCTGCTGGACGCGTCATGTAAGCCACGCCCCCTGCTGTGTAATGCCGCTATTACCGGTATTATACAGCATGGGACGTGGCTATGATGACGCGATTCAACAAGAATCGCGTCATCGCCTGGCCAGACCGCCCACTTTACCCGCTAAGTGGGCAGCCGGGCAGGGGGTGATTCCTGAAATCGGGAGACTTGCCTGCTCTTCCGGGGGGCCGGGAGGTTCACCCGATTTTCGGGAGCCTCCCGCCCATTCCGGGAGGGTAGGCAAGTATAATTTTGATTTCAGTTTGAACACATCTGATAAAGCTAATTATTTATCTTATAACATTCACTATATATTGGTAAGAGACTCAGTACGCAATGGGCGTACGGGGTACCGTAATGGTACGCACTTAGCGTAGCAGACGCTGGGCCGTGGTCGAGACGCACGAGCGGCACGTTCGCTCACGGCTTACGCTGGGTATCGAGCACGCTATAGGCGGCCCGAGCACCGTAATACTACGCTACTAGCGTAGCGGACGCTGTGCCCACGAGAGGTTCACGAGCGGCGCAGACGCTCACAGGATGACACACAGTAAACCTTGTATGCAACACAATGAAAGGCTAAGCCTATACTGTAAACCTTGGTCTTGTAAGGTTAACACAATGTAACGCTGATTAACCTCTATTACGTAAAAGCTGCTCGAGCGATTGAGACGCTCAGAAACCCTCTATACTAGCTAGTGAAACATAGACACCTTGCTGAGGTTCCAACACCTTTACTAACGAGATTTTAGCTATGTAAAAAGGGGAAAACAGTTAACAGCTTATACACTACAGCACTAACATAAAACACCTAAACAGAATAACTGAAAATATACAATATACAACAGCGTCTTAATCCTAAACAATAACAGAGAGAAAGAGAGAGAATATGGCAAATACAAACAGAGAATAAGTTGGTCACAGAGAACTTACACACGTGGGGAATGATCGCTAGCGCAGTCCTGGAACCAGCTCTCTAGTTAGTCATTGATGAAAACCGTTGTGGAGAGTAGACTGAGCTGGCCCTGGCTGGCTGTCCTTATATACACTACATACAGTACACTACAAAGGGCCCTACAATCTCATTGTTCATTGGACACAGGAATCTGTCTTCGCATTATAACCAAAGGTCATAGGTTAGTTTGAACAGGTGGGTTGTGACTATTCCAAAATGCTCAGCTGGGAGGGATTCTCAGGTTTCCCGCCGCATGGATAATGAACTGCAAATACAGTAAATGTCCATAAACTTCTTATAAACATAACTATAAGCAGGAGCGATTAATCTCTTTCAAACCAACACCGGAATGTTACTAATAATATACTCTTCCGTTGCATACTAAACACCACTGCTCAAAACCTGTCTGACCCTTCGTATCATGTAAAGAGGGATCTCTCTGTCCATGAACCAGTTACACTAAACAAACTTACTGATATTATTAAGGGGACCATAACCTATAAAATACACTATTTAGATTAACTATGTAACGATCGAGTCGCCCGCCAGACGCACACAAACTCTACCGTAAATGCGCATATCACGCGCCTGAGCGCACGACCGTGGAGGCGCCGTCACGCAACTGCGAATATGCGCACGCACGGGAGAGAACGTGCACGTGCAGCGGGCAAGCGCATGGGGTTAGTACAAGGCATCATAGGTCGCTATATTTTTCGACTTTGACAGTCCACCCTTTGGCAGTCACCAATAACTGCCACTTCCTAAACAGTTCAAACAGAAAAATATATGTCATCATGTAAATACCTTTTTATGATTGGGTAAAGGGAGGAGAGGAGAAGGTGGGAAAAGTATGACCTAGTGAGACAGTAAAAGCATGTGTGTATGAAATCCATGTTTGAGGGGTCATGTATCATCGTGCCGTAAGTGTTCTAAATCAAGCTTCGAGGTATTACGAAGTATACATTTGAATCCTTCTTATCCCGTATTAAGGGTCTGTGGATGGGCTGTCAAACTCTACCGAGCTCTTTTCGGCTTTTGGTTACAACAAATGGGGAGCACATTTAGTTGGTGATACCTGACGGGGGGGGGACATGTGAATGCTACTATGTGAGAATCACCTGTCGACTATGTGAGATACTACCTGGAGGTTGTAGAGATGAGGATAAGAAACAATCGTTATAAATGCAGTCGTAAACTATGTGAGTTTAAATAAACAGTCGCCGATTGAGGTCTTGTCTGATGTCTTGTCTGATGTACATGTTGTCTGATGTCTCTTGGTGCTTTTGTTGTAAATGGCGAACAAAAGCTGTTCCAGTGTCCATAAAATTACAGTCTCTAAAGTATTGGGCTTTCGTAAAGAGTTAAAGTCACTAGGGATATTGGGGGTCTGTGACATAGTTCATCAATGGTATGTATAAAAGAGGTTGTCAAATTCTTCTTCCAAGTGGATGTCTTTGTGCCTTGGAGGAAAACAAAGGAGAAACGGGTGAAAGAAACGGACCGTGGAATCACATTTTCATCACAACATTGTCTCTATCGTTGGGTCATAAATCAAATTGGTTGTTGTTATTACAGTGTCCTCGCTCCTCAGACTCATCACTCTGGTACTACCTTTACACTTCGTTAAAGTCCGAACGCATCTAAATATCAGACCAACCAATATGACGACTCCCAGAGTACACAAGAGAAATTTTCCTACATCCATTATAATACCTTGGGTCCATTCTCCTAAACCAGAGAACCAATTTCGTGGGTTCAACCATGACACCCAACTGGTCAGCTCATTACCCACAGCAGCGAGTGTGAGATTGTGTTTCCTTCGAAACTCCCACTTCAATTGCAAAATGTCATCCATCTTTTGGTCTATGACCTCGGCCGGGTCCTCAGTGCTGTTTGTAATATACATGCAGCACTTTACTCCATATTGAGTTGCTAGGGTAACACAATACCCGCCTGTCACTGTTGTGAGGTAATTGAGAATCATCCTATGCTGAACCAGCTCTGTTTTGTAGGCTTGTAACTCTCTCCCAGTGTACCTGAACGTGTCGTCATACATTTCGGTGATATTGTCTAATAAGTTTGCTAGCGCAGATATATATCTATAATTTATCACTCCTCTGGCGGTACGAGTGATATCTAACGCGAGTAGGAATTGAATCCCGGTGGATTCATGGATCAGATCAGAGGCCGGATGCTCTGTCCTCTCTATCAGGTGCCTTTTAACGACGTGCTCGTAATGAGTGTGAGTATAAGGAGCTTGGGCACCGCGGTGAATGTCTTTCATTTTGATATGGGATACAGTCATTACTTCAGGCAGTACTTTTCCAATGTAACACAATCCCTCTGAGTTTGGGGCAAGCCACTTATACGCCTTTCTCCCGCATATGAAATATGCATCATCGGGGAGAACATATGGGACGGAGTATGACATAACCATGTTACAAACTTTCCATGTGAAATCTCCTAACCCTAACTCTCCCATCTGTCTAATACACGTATCCGATTGTACGATATGTGCACAGTATCCTGGTGATACTTTTCCAACTCGCATGGAAACTTCCTAGAGTGTACCTATACCGGAAATATTTTCCACTGTTGGCTATCTGGCGTATAAGCTCTGTGTCTATGGGCATTCTATCGGCTCTATATGAAAATGTCATGGTTTGATTACTCCATGACACTTCCCAATTTCCCGGCTTTCGGGGATTGGAAATGTTAAAGCATACTAAGGACTTATCCACATGATACTGGTGGAGCTTCAAACTTGGAGGACTAGAGATATTAAACCTCTTGTCCACCGGCCTCCCACCACTTAACTCAAGTACCTCTCCTACAGTTAAAGGGAATGGTACTAGTCCTGATTTGCTATGACCTTGAGGTACTTGAGAGCATACCCAACAGTCTGTCTGGTTTAACACTTTACCCACTAAGGAGTGATAGTCACTCAATGGATGCCGGTCCATGTGGACATTAAAACTGGACTGACATTTCTTTTTTTTTCAATAATAGTTTTTTATTAATTTTCAAGTACAGAGAAGGAAAGTCAAATAATTGTTCACGATCAAAGGTCAAAAAATTAATTCAGCTTTGAGCAAGTTACAGCAGGTACAATCATATAAACTAGCTCTGAATCTTGAGACTCAGTTCTCTAATCGTGTTCATTACTTCTCACGACTATCAATCGTGACTTTAACCTTAAGAATAATAGACTCGAGAGAGCAGTAGAAAGGGGAAGACAAAACAAGACATCGACACATGAGGGTAAGTTAAAGGGAGGCGAGTATGCGTATCAGGGGGGTACCTTACTCCAATATCGTAACATAGAGATAAATGGATAGTTAGTTAGTTAGTTAGTTAGGAGGGCCTCTGCAGCCCTAGGCATCATCCGGTTGTGAAGGGTGTAGTATTGCCGTATCAATGGGATCACTAAAAATTGTGGAGTGACCTTTTCTCTCCCGGAATTCACTCCATTTAAACCATCTCATATAAATAGAAGAGGGGGAGGAAGAATATACACATCCCGCTGTTTCAAACAGAAAATGCTTATGGGTATTATTAATAACCGTCTGAATGTGGGGTATGGACTGTGATTTCCATAGTTGGCCTATTGCCGCTTTAGCTGATATTAAAACATGTCCTACGATATATTTGTCACAGCTCAGGAAGGTGTGAGAGGGGTAGTGAAATAGAGCCAACATTGGATCCAATGGCACTGTCGTTCCCACTAGTTCCCCCAAGAGCGAGAATACTTCCGTCCACAGAGGCCTCAGGACTGGACAGTCCCAAAAGATATGTAGAATGGAGCCCTCTCCACCACATTTTCTCCAGCATAGCTGGGAAGTCGAGGGCCAGATTTGGTGAAGCCTCTGCGGGGTGAAGTACGCCCTATTGCATAATTTATAAAACATTTCTGAATGCTGGAGACATTTAGAAATTTTAAAGCACAGTGATGAAATTGTATCCCACTCTTCTTCTCGGAGTACCAAAGAGAGATCTCTCTCCTACTTCAGCTGCGCAGGCAACTTCCCTTTTTTATTCAAAAGGACAATATACTGGTACCACCTGGATATCCCACCCCTATGACCAGGTGATGACAATCTGGTGAGCATAATGGCCGGTAAGGGAAGTGGGTCTCCAATCTCGTTTACATACGATTGGAGCCAATGGCGTACCTGTAGGTACTTAAAAAAATCATGTTTTGAAATCCCAAACCGCGACTGAAGCTGGGAGAACGGGATCAAGCTATCATTTGAAAAAAGATCTTTCAGTCTCACAACTCCAGCGTCGATCCAGGTGTCCAAAATAAGATCAGGGATATTACAGGCGACCGTTCTGATAGAGAGGTCTGCTGCAGGTAGTTTTATAGTTGGGTCAGATGCCACCACGGAGTGCCATATCTTCAATGTATTTCTAATCGCGTCACCAGGGCCTGACCATTTCGGAACACTCTGTGTAGGTAATAGAAATAGGTCTGTTATATTAATCGGTCCTAAGAAGGCTTTTTCGATAACAACCCATGGTTTGGGGGAATGCACGACAAACCAATCTCGGGCTTGGCTGAGTAGGCATGCAGAGTGATATGCATCTAGGTTGGGGTAAGCTACCCCACCAAAGCTCTTGGGTAATGAAAGAACCTGCCTAGAGATCCGCGGTTTCGCTCCTTTCCAAATAAAGTGTGATAACATTTTATTAGCCTTAACACTAAGGGCTTTAGGGAAATGGCGGGGGATGGCCCGGAATAGGTAGAGGAGTTTCGGAAGTAGTACCATTTTGGTTGCAGAGATCCGCCCCAACCAGGAGATTTCATGTAGGGACCACTCTTTAATCAATTTGTCGATGGCGCTAAATAAAGGAGTGTAGTTACAATCGAAAAGGTCCTTATCAAGCGATAGATGTATACCTAAGTATTTAATAGATCTCACCTGCCAAGCATATCTGTATCTATCCTTGAGTAAGGCCAGGATATGTGGCTGAATATGAAGTGGTAGGGCTTCCGTTTTGGAAGTATTCAATTTGTAGAATGACAATCTGGAGTACCTATCTAATATGGCGTGGAGTCCTATAAGGGAGGGTTCGGGGTTTGTCAAGCATACTAGTATATCATCTGCAAACAGACTAATTTTATGGCTCAGTCCCCCTATCTCAGGGCCCGAGACTTCTGTGTCGGTTCTAATAGTCTCAGCCAGGGGCTCAATAGCCATAGCGAAGATTAGTGGGGATAAAGGGCACCCTTGTCTTGTGCCGTTTAGAATTTCGAATCCCCTGGAGAGACACCCATTAACATATACCTTGGCGGAGGGGGTAGAATATAATGCAAAGATGGAATCTAGAAACCTACCCTGAAATCCAAACTTCCCCATAACTGATCTTAGGTACCCCCAGTGTAGCCTATCAAACGCCTTTTCTGCGTCTAATGATAGGACCAGGAGGGGCGTTCTATTAGCATTACAATATTCAATGACGTTATAAGCTCTCCGGGTATTGTCTGGGGCCTGCCTGCCCGGGACGAAGCCAACCTGGTCAGCAGCTATAAGAGTAGGCAGTAAGGGGCACAGACGGTTAGCAATTAACTTAGCGAATAGTTTGACGTCTGTATTCAACAAAGCTATCGGTCTGTAATTTTGAACGGATGTGGGAGATTTCCCCGGTTTAGGGATAGCCACTATCCTTGCTTCCAGCATCTCTTTCGGGAACCTCCCTGCTTCTGATGCCTCGTTAAAGACAGCCAATAAGACTGGGGTCAAGTCTGCTTTGTAAGTTTTGTAAAAATTAGATGGAAAACCGTCTGGGCCCGGTGCCTTATCTCGTGGAAGACCATCAATAGCCGCCTCAAGTTCAGACATCGTCCAGGGGGAGCCAAGGGACAGGCAGGTCTCGGAGCTCAGTGTCGGCAGGGATACATTTTTTAGAAATGACTGAATTTCAGCTTCAATGGGTTGGGTGGTATCAGGGTCTGATTGTAAGCTATAGAGTCGGGAATAATACTCTGCAAAAGTATCTGCTATTCTATATGGATCATAGACTTTTGAACCCGTGGGAGAATAAACAAAGTGGATTCTGGCCTTAGCTCGCCTACCTCTCAGTTTCCTCGCCAAAAGACGCCCTGCCTTATTTCCAAATACATAGAATCTCTGATTTAGTCGAGCGAGGTTTCGTTGTACTTCCCGCAGAGAAAAAGTGTTTACCCTTTCCCTTGCGGTCAGCAAAAGCTTAAAGGCAGTTTTATTAAGTGGGTCAGCTTTATGTGCTATTTCTAGTTTGGCAACTTCGCTCTCGGCTTCAGCTCGTTCGGCCATTTGAGAACGTTTCAGTCGTGAAGCGGCCTGAATGGCAGCCCCCCGCATAACAGCCTTACAAGAGCACCAATTATTAAAGACTGAAGTGTCTTCAGGTTTGTTAGTTTCTAAGAATACCCTTAAGGTTTGTTGCAAGGCCAGTGAAGCTTCTAGATTGCCCAACAGGAAGTTTCCAAGTCTCCAGGGACTCGGGATAACTCTACGTGCCTCGAGCTTCCACACGACCTTAATCGGAGAGTGGTCTGACCATGTCATCGGTAGTATGTTAATTTTCATAATAGTCGGTAAAGACCCACTGTCTGTTAGTACTAGATCAATTCTAGAGTATGAGGAGTGGACATGTGAATAAAAGGAGTAATCCCTAACCGTAGGATGTTTAGTTCTCCACGCATCGTAAAGTTCGTATTCTCCTAGTAGTTGTCTGAGTCCAAGGGTATTAATCGGGGAAGTTCTGGATTTAGCTAAGGGACTTCTAGTGGGGAGAGATCTATCTACAGTGGGGTCTACAACTAGATTAAAGTCCCCCAGTAGCATGACTGCACCTTTAGCGTGCTTCTGTATCAGGGAGAATAGATTCCTACAGAAGGAGAGTTGACCAGAGTTGGGTGCATAGCAGGAGGCCAGGGTGACAACTGAGTCTTCCAGCTTTCCGATTAATATTAAATACCTTCCCTCGGGGTCTACAATTTGAGATTCCAGGGTAAATTGGCAATTGTTAGATATTAGTATAGCCACTCCAGCTTTTTTTACGGGGCCATTGGCCATGTAACAGGTAGGAAATTGATTATTATAGAGTCTGGGGGGGTCTAATTTCCTAAAGTGGGTTTCCTGAATAGCGACCACATCCGCCTTCATTCTATAGAAGGAGGATAAGGCCAGTTTGCATTTCTGTGGGGAGTTCAATCCCTTAACGTTCAATGATACCAAGTTAACCATAATAAACTAACCAAGAGGCGGAGCATTCGCTGAAACCAAATAATGTGATCAATAGGTACAATTCCCTGAACATATGTGTAAGGAGGTAGGAGTCCTGGGGGGGAGGGGGAGACACACGAGGAGACATACTAAGGAGGACAAAGAGAGAAAGGAGAAATATAAAGTACACAAAGCAAGGATAGTCAACTTCGTGTAGATACGAAGTCATAGTAAGGCGCCAAAACATACAGCGCCTCACCTAACAAATTAGGGAGGTTAGTGGCCAACCTTCCCGCAATCAAGTAGTCATAGTATTAGTAAATTGTAAATGGTAAATACAATCGCACATGGCATATAAACGGGGTGTCATAAGGAATGTAATAATGGGTTAATTAGTAATGAGACCCAGGGTCCCGGAACTGGCCCAGAGCAATACTGTAAATACTACAATAATAACAATATTAATAATAATAATAATAGGACTCAGCAAGGAGTATACACCCCAGTCCCGGAGCCCGTGGAACCATTCCGCCCTTTGAGGAGAAACAAGAGAAAGGGGAAAAATAAGAAACCCCAACAACTCAACAACCCTGCCATATATAATTCTAATGGATATAGAGCATGTAATAACCAGGCATGCAACTTGTAATAAGCTCTAAGGTCATTACAATCATACTGAAACAACGCTAGTCTTATAGATGGATATCAATGGCAGGGAAAACATTGCAGTGATAAGGGCCTACTTCCCAACCGTCGACCAGTCCGGCTGAAGTCGGCGGTCTGGAGAGTCGGACTCCTGGTCTCCAGCTATATTCCATTTGTGGAGGAGTCTCATGCCGTCGTCGACCGAAGACACTACTATCGTGGATCCTTCTCTAGCAATCAATAGCCGCGTGGGGAAACCCCACCTATATACGATTCCAGCTTTCCTAAGGGCCATGGTGACCGGCTGAAAGGATCTTCTCCTGGTGAGGGTGTAGTGTGAAAAATCTCCGAATAGCTGAAGCCGGCCCATCGCGCTCGCCGTATCTGAAGTAGGTCTGGCTGCTTTAAGTAGGGATTCCTTGATATGAAAAAAGTGGACTCTCATCAGAACATCTCTTGACGCTCCTTCAGGAGCACTGCGGGCCTTCGGGACCCTGTGAATACGGTCCAATATCAAGTCCGCCGATGTAGCGGATGGTAGCAGCTTCTTGAATATTTCGATTGTATAGTCATGTAGGCTGCTATTAGATACGGATTCTGGTACCCCTCGGAGCTTGAGATTATTTCTGCGGGAGCGGTCTTCCAGGTCCGCTACTTTGTCCCGCAGAGCCGCCACCTCCGCTTCAAGAGTATCATGGGAATCGATCAAGGTATTATGCGAGCCTACCACCTCCCCCATCTTAGTTTCCAAGTGTCCGGTCCTCTCGCCCAGCTCCTCAACGGACCGCTGGCAAGACTGCAACATCGTGCGAAATTCGGACGCCACCTCATCCTTAAACTGGTGTAGCAATAGCTTCATGGTGCCCACCGTTAAAGCTTCGCTATCTTCAAGGCGAGGAGAGGGAGGGGGATCCTGGGATGAAGATAATGCCATCATGGGCGATGAAGTTGTGGGCGGGAGATCCGATCCGGAGGCAGAAGATCCAGGACCCTGAGATTTATTTCGATATGGGGAAGGTTTGAAAAATGCAACTTGAGAGATTGGCTTGGAGGCTTTATTCTTTCTTGGAGCCATCATGTATTACTTTGAGGGGATGGGAGGGTTCCAGTAGAAAGGAGAATTCCGTCTAAGGTCTAGGGCGGCAGGTATCCTCTTACGCCATGTGCTAGATTACATCAGCTAAAATGACTGCGGGAGGTGACGGTGAGGATTCATTGAAGAGGGGTCTACATCCTGTATGTGCCGCAGCTTACACCCCAACAACCGCCGGGAGCCGACGACGTCTCCTTTTCGTCAAATAGTGCCCCTGTTCTTTTAGGTGAGGAAGATGCTGTGACTGAGCTATCTATGAGCCACCACCAGGTGGCCTCGGAGTACCGAGTATTGGATGAGGGCCAGGCAATGACAATATAATGCTGGAGAGACTTATAAAGTATGCGGTGTTAAGTGCACCATATGAGCTAGCTCCCAGTGCACACACAGCTCAGAGCCCCTCAGGCTGTCACTGCAAAGGGCTAGTAGGATTCTGCTGGTGGGAAACTGCAGGGACTCCACAGCCAGCGCTGGTCTTGCCACTTCCAAGATGGCCGCCGCTCCTCGGCTTGAACGGGCCTCTCCCTCCTCCGCCGCCGCCCGTGGTCTGTCAGCCCTAATAGGGGCTCTATATAGCTAGCCCAGCCCTCGGTCGGGTGCCAAGGGTGCTGTGCCTGTCTTCAGCGGGGGTCGTCCGGGCGCCCTCCGCCTCTGCTGTTCTCCTCCTGCCTCACCTAAGATGGCCGCCGCCACCGGATCCTCCACGAGCAGGGCCGCAGCTCGTCCCAGCGGCCGGCTTGAAGCTCCTGGGGCTTGCTTCTCACCGCCGCTGCCACTGGTAAGGCTTCTCAGGCTGGGGGAATTTCCTCTTTGTCAGTTGTGTGGCTGCTGTGTCGTCCGGGGCGCACCGAAGTCCGCTCGGCTGGAACTTATAAATTTAGGTCCCGGCTTCACCCCTGGTGGAGGCCGCAACCCGCAAGTGCAGGAATAACCCGCCCTCCGGCTCCGCAGCTCTCCTCCCTGTGATGTGGGGGTCTTATGGGTGCACTATGGGCTAAACTCTGGGTGTGTAGACACCTTAAAAGGGCTTTAATAGCTGAGACACAGCAGGAGCTCATGCACTATGCATCCACTCCAGAGTCCCGCTAGGCCACGCCCCTCGGACTGACATTTCTTGATGCACCCATCCTCAACTATATTGTCACAATGCCTACAGATGCAGTTCTCTTCAGCTAACAATCCTTCACAATTCCTTCTATTGTCAATGCTACCAGATCGTTTTCTGATACTCACCTTTACTTGGTGATTATGTTGCTCTTGGAAAACTATGCCTCCATCCTGGTCATCAGAACCCATTCCAGATCCCTTCTCGACCTCCATGGTACTCTCACCGAAACAGACTGCTCTGGTCAACATCATGGTCAACAGGAAAATCCGGATCACAGTCTCTTGGGACAAGTCCATCTTATAGGAGGAAAAGGAGAAAAATAAGAAGGGGGGAGGAGAATAGGAGGGAGATGGGAACTGGAGAAAATAACAAAAGGGAAAAAGAAATCTGGCTCGACAAAAGCCTCCGGTCTTATTATTCTCAGCGCTCAGGTGTCGTCTCAACCTTCCCGGAACAGACACTCTAGTGATACAACCTCTACCGTCTGTTCTTTATCACGGGACCTCTCTGGGTCAGCAACCTTTTTACAATGAGACAAATGGACCCAAGTCTCTCTCTCGGCAACCTTCAATGCTGTCGTGCTGGTCAATAAGACTTGATATGGTCCTTCCCATCTGTCAATAAGGCAACCTGAGCGTAGAAAATTCCGTATCATTACATAATCCCCAGGTTCAATGTCATGACAATTACTGTCTGGCAAATCAGGAATCACCAACTTTAGATTATCATTCTGATTCCTCAATTGCTTACTCATCTTAACCAAATACTTTACAGTTACTTCATTGTTACATTTCAAATCATCCTGGGGGTTAATCATAACATGGGGTTGTCGACCAAACAGAATTTCAAAAGGAGACAGATTAAGAGGGGACCTGGGAGTGGTTCTGATGCTGTATAATACGATTGGCAAAGCTTCGGGCCACAACAATCCTGTTTCAGCCATTACCTTGCTTAATTTGTTTTTAATAGTGCTGTTTACTCTTTCCACTTTCGCACTCGCCTGGGGGCGGTACGGAGTGTGCAGCTTACTATTAATTCCCATCAACTTGCACATTGCTTGAAAAACTTCACCTGTAAAATGGGTACCCCTATCACTCTCAATGATTCTAGGGATACCGTACCTACACACAAATTCCTGCACAATTTTCTTTGCAGTAAACACAGCGGTATTTGTGGCCGCGGGAAATGCTTCAACCCAATTTGAGAACACGTCAATACAAACCAATACATACTTTAAATTTCTACAAGGTGGCCATTGTAAGAAATCAATTTGTATTACCTGGAAAGGACCATCTGTAGGAGGGATATGGGATGGCTCTGTTGGTATTGCCTTTCCGATATTCTTCCTCAAGCAGGTGAGACATGTCATCGCTCTTTTACCCGCATGGGAAGAAAATCCTGGGGCGCACCAATAAGCTCTTACCAACTTACACATTCCTTCTTTGCATAGATGAGTCAGCCCATGTGCCGCTTCCGCTAGACTTGGAAGGTATGCTCTGGGTGCCACTGGCTTACCCTGTCCATCTGTCCAGAGTCCTGAGGACTCCTGGCCATATCATTTTGACCTCCAGACTGCCTTTTCTTGTGGTGAACACAAATTTTGCATTTCATATAATTTCTGTGTGTTTACAGTATTAAATACCATCAGTTGTGTGCTGTCTGTCTGTATGGGGGTACTGGCTGCTGATTTAGCAGCTTCGTCTGCTCGGCTGTTACCAAGTGATACCGGGTCTTGGCTATACGTGTGAGCTTTACACTTGATAACAGCCACTCTGTCGGGTTCCTGTATCGCTGTTAGAAGTCTTTTGATGTGGGCTGCATGCGCTACGGGTGTGCCAGCTGCCGTCATGAAATTTCTGAGCCACAGGGCCCCGAAATCATGGACTACTCCGAAGGCGTACCTAGAATCTGTGTAGATATTGGCTTCCTTTAGCCAATTCGCATGCTCTGGTTAGGGCAACCAGTTCAGCAACTTGTGCTGAGTGTGGTGGGCCTAGGGGTTCCGCTTCTATGGTACCTTGGTCATCTACGACTGCGTATCCAGTACACAAGTCTCCCGAGTCCGTCTGTCTGTAACAACTGCCGTCAGTGTAGAAAGTGAAATCTACATCTTCCAGTGGGTTGTCACTGATGTCAGGCCTTGCCGTGAAATTTTGGGTCAAATATTCCATACAATCATGTGTGTCATCTCCTGTACTAAATCCTCCTTCACCATCACTCTCATCCTCCACCCTTTGTGCCTGTCCAGGCACACCTGGGAGATATGTTGCAGGATTTAGTGCGCTGCATCTCCTTATGGTGATGTTTACCGGGGCCATTAATGCCAATTCCCATCTTGTAAACCTCGCTGATGAGACGTGTCTGGTTTGGGCAGAATTCAGTAAGGCTGATACTGCATGTGGTGTATGAATTGTGAGGTTGTGTCCTAGCACTACATCTTCGCTTTTACTTACTAGCAATGCTATTGCTGCAACACTTTGCAAGCATGTGGGGAGGGATCGCGCTACCGTGTCTAGCTGAGCGCTATAGTAGGCTACCGGCCTGCTGGCATCACCATGCTTCTGGGTTAAGACACCTGCCGCGCACCCAGCACTCTCTGTTCCGTACAGCTCAAAGGGGTTTCCATAATCTGGCATATCTAATGCTGGTGCCTGCGTTAGGCACTGTTTAAGTCTCTCAAATGCCATCTCAGACTCGTCTGTGTGCGAAATCCGATCAGGTTTGTTTGATGAGACCATCTCCTGCAAAGGCAGGGCCAGTATAGAAAACCCTGGGATTCAGTTACGGCAATACCCACACATCCCTAAAAACGTTCTTATCTGTTGCTGGGTTTGTGGCAGGGTCATGTCACAAATTGCTTGAATTCTATCAGCGGTGAGGTGTCTCAGTCCTTGTGTCAGACAGTGTCCCAAATACTTCACCCTGGTCTGGCATAATTGTAACTTATCTTTGGAAACCTTGTGTCCGGTGTCTGAAAGATGAAACAGGAGTTGTTTTGTATCTCTCAGGGACGATTCAAGCGAATCTGAACACAGCAGTAGGTCATCTACGTACTGTATTAATATTGATCCACTCTCAGGTTGAAAAGACTGTAAACAATCATGCAAGGCCTGTGAGAAAATACTTGGACTGTCAATGAAACCTTGTGGTAAGCGAGTCCAGGTGTACTGAACTCCTCTGTATGTAAATGCGAATAAGTATTGACTGTCAGGGTGCAGAGGTACCGAGAAGAAGGTGGAGCAGAGGTCAATCACAGTGAAAAATTTGGCAGTGGGAGGGATTTGCATAAGGATGACAGCTGGATTTGGCAATACGGGGAATTGACTCTCAACTATTTTGTTGATCCCTCTTAGATCCTGCACTAATCTGTAACCCCTCCCCCCACTCTTTTTAACAGGGAAGATGGGACTATTGGCAGTGCTGGACGTCCTTACCAGAATGCCCTGTTTTAGCAAGCGCTCTATTACAGGGTAAACTCCTAACTCCACCTCTGGCTTCAGAGGGTATTGTGGGATTTTTGGAGCTATCCTACCATCTTTTACTTGCACAACTACTGGGGCTACATTTGCCATTAATCCAGTGTCTTGTCCATCCTTGGTCCAAAGTGATTCCGGTATCTGGGAAATCATTTCCTCTACTTTGGACGGACACCTATTTACAATAACAGTGTGTGACATTAATCTTGTTGGGGAGTCTAACATATCCTGCACTTCCTGAGCGTGGTTTTCGGGTATGTCCAAGAACACACCTTCAGGAGTACAATATATGACACATCCCATTTTGCACAGTAAATCTCTCCCTAGGAGATTAGTCGGAGCCGATGCAGCCAGCAGAAAAGAATGCTTGGTATGCAAAGGCCCTATCGTAATCTCTGCAGGTTTGCTTAAAGGATAGTGTTGTACTACTGTTACTCCCATGGCTGGAATTGTTTTACCAGTGGTTCTCATGCCCACGGTCGAATTTATCACTGACTTGGCCGCCCCCGTATCTACAAGGAAATTTAGAGATTTACCAGCTACATCAATTGTGACCTCGGGTTCACTTCCAAGGCTCGCAATTAATTTCACTGGCTGCAGACTACAGGTGTGGCCCCACCCCTATTGTATGTGGTGACCTCCCTGCATTGCGCTGGCAGCTATTACCTGTGAAGGGGGTAAATGGGAACTATCAGAGACTTGCCAGTCTCTTCTTGGGGGATACCTTTTTGTTTCCTCTGTGTGTGGCTCATAACTCCGTCTCTGCGGTCCTTGATCCCAATTTCGTGTGTCATGTCGTTGTCTAGGGGGTTGATATGATTTTTGTGCATTTTTCAATCTACAGTCTCGTGCAAAATGTCCCTCTTTATGACAGTAATAACAAGTTACCACATTTGACTTACCCACAGGGGTCTGAGACTTATGCTGAATTGGCCTTGTGGTAAGTGCCTGTATACTTACGGCCATCAGCTTATCACTCTGCGACTCACTGTGTCTGGTGATGTTCCGATCATGATCAATAGCGGCCTCTCTCAAAGTAGCCACCGACAAACCTCGCCAACATGGTTGGGTGGTCTGTACCCTCGTCCTCAATACTTCCTTTAAACCATCCATTAACACAGATACTGCTACTTCTCTATGATTCACATTTGTCTTAATGTCTTCTATCCCTGTATACTTAGCCATTTCCTGTAGTGCCCGATGAAAATAATCAGCAGCTATTTCTCCCTCTTTTTGCTTGATGGAGAAAATTTTGTTCCATTTAGCAACAGCTGGGAAATATACTCCTAGCGGCAAATTAATTCTTTTCACATTATCTTGATTGTACTCCTCAGTAAGGGGTACCTCTTCATCTAGTCTACAGTCAGCTATAAATTTCGCTGAGTCGACATTGGAGGGTAAACATGCCCTCAGCAATGTCCGCCAATCTTTGTTATTGGGCTCCACAGTATTTCCTAGCTCTCTAATGTACTTCTGGCTTGCAACTAGATCTTTCCTAGGATCAGGGAATTCAGACACCATTGATCTTAATTCCGTTCGGGAAAAGGGGCAGTGCATGGCGATGTTTCTGACAGGAGTGACTCCTCAAGTGTCAGTTTTCCCATTTGGGACTGCAATTACCCTAACGGGATTAAGTTCAATAACATCATTCTGAGTAGATTCTACAACATGTGGTGTAATGGTTTCTGCATAGTGTACAGTGCCGTACTTAAGAGTTGATACGACCTCACCTGTCCCTCCACTAGGGGCCTTTGATACTGCTCTTACTGGTTGGGACGTGCCCACTGTTGTTTCTGCTATGGTGGCTGCTAGAGAGAGTGCCGATATTGTTGTGGGCTCATCCTCTTGGTCACAATCCTGGGGAAAGTTTAAAACAGGGTACAGCTTGCATGGGTTAGTATTAGCATCAACAATCTTAGTTACATTATTCTTAACATCTATACAGTTACTAAGTGCATGTTTATCATACACCAGTGTGCCATTCTCTGTGACCACTTTCCTGTTATGTATGGTGGTGCGGTGGCTATCAGTTTCCTGATAGGGTTCGATCCAGCCGCTTGAGCCAATCCTCTTTGTATTTCACCCTCCTGTTGCCATAATTGTAAATAATCATAATGTTTGATCAGTCTCTTTGCAGATTTAATGAGACATATCCTTCTCCTTAGATTTTGTAACACCTCGGTGTTATGATTCCAGCACTCTGGTCAGAGGAGATCTTATGGCAAGGACCGGAGCACTGTAACGGAATGCTGGGGAAGGGAGCAGGACAGGAAAATAGCCCCTGGCGCCCTAACTCTGTTGTCTCACCCATGTTGTCAGAAATCCCCTGCGAGACTATGGTTTCTTGAGCCCTTGGCAGCCGCGTTTGAAGGGCGGATTATGTCTGCCCAACTTCGATGCCCCCCGGTCTTAATGAGAGACAAAGGGAAACCCGAGACAGGGTGATAACAAGAGGCCCTCTAACTAAACAACCAGGCCAGGGGCTAAGCAAACTCAAAACTATAATATGTGCGGAGAAACCGCCAGGGAAAAGGACAACCAAAATATCCACTTGTCCAATTCTCCTACCCGGCACCGCCGAGTACCAGAGAGAACTTGTGGAAGCGGAACCCTCCGCAAATGCTCCAAACACAAAATATAAAAGGTAAAGCGGCTGAGCCGCAACACACGGCAGAGCCGCAACTCGCGAACACCACTGGATATAAAACGGTGATCAGTCAGGACTCCAGGGAACCAAACGACCTCTTGGGATGAGATGACAACTCCCGAATACCGGACTTCTGAGGACTGGAATGACCGGATACAGCAGGACTGGAAACAGACTCTCAGCAAACAAAGGCAGCATGCAGGAAGCTATTACCGGCGTCTGTGAGAAGCCCTGGGAGTGTATTTAACAAGGAGTCCTCCAATCAGCTGCTAAAGGCTGATTAGAATAAATGCCGTGCAGCTGCCTTGCTGCACGGCCAGAGAGCAGGTGAATATCTTAATTTCCTAAAGCCTAGCAATGGGAAACGCGGTCCGCCAGTGGTGTCCCCGTTGCTAGGGTCCGTGCGGCTCAGCGCGCCCGGCGTCTAGCGTTGCTAGGGAGCCGGCGGCTGTACGCGCACTGCGTCTCTAGTTGCTAGGCGCCGGGCCGCGCAGACAAGCGGACCCCGGCGCCTAACACTCTGGGCTAAAACTGCCTACCCGTGGGAACTTTTCCCCGTCATGCACAGTCATTCTTTCCCATTCATCGCACAAAACCTCTGTGTGTGAACCGTATTTCTCACACATGATATACCTTGCCGACCCTATTGGCCGGTTTACTAAATCAACCTGAACCAGGGTTGATCGTCCCTTACCTGAACAACTGGCCCCCATCTTTGCAGGTGTTGCTTTCACTGCCTCTGACCTTCAAATCAGGGTCTTCAGCGAACCCTTACAAAAACCAAGTTGCCCGGGGTAAGCCGACGGTGAAAGTTCGACCGAGTGCTTCCACCCACTCCTCGCCCACGTTGGCCAGTACTTCAATCACTGACTCAGAGCTGCTGTACCCAACCTAGGGCCCCTATGAACCTTTATTTACTGGGGCGTTGTGGGAGTAGGTTACCCGTCCCCAGCAAGTATCGGTTGTTAGAGAATTCCTGAGTGACCAGCGAACCTCCCTTAAAATAATTTTTTTTTACACAAATCACGTTAGAATGTACAAATAGCGTTTATGACCCCTCTAGCGTACGCAAATGGTACTGGGTCAAGTTACAAACTAAGACAATTTGAGTGAGTGCGCTGTCAGCGGCAGCCGGTATAGGGATGGTAAGTCCCTAAACAGTAATACAAAGCAGAGAGAAATATACTGGCGCCGGCTGGATCTCAAAAATGAAAGAACGGAAACAGTTGTATCAATTAAAAAATAAAATAATACATTTATTAAATATAAAAAATAATAATAATAAGAGTGGGTATAAATATCTGATATAATATCAAGAGGGTATTTAAAATTCAGCAGTTGAGAGTCACTCAATTTATCCTATGACCACTTGTATTTTCATTAGGCAGTGAATACTGGTATTCTGGCTAGAACTCAGTCCTCCTTGGTATCCTCACAAAATTTCAAATATGGATATTACCATGGTCTCAGATGAAAGGCCCCTTGGTTCTCGTTAGCAATTCGAGGTCCAATAGCAGCAGGGGAATGAGGAGACTTCAGATGGAAAGTGATGGTATGGATCCTGGAGGATTCAAAGTCCAATTATTGCCAGATATTCCAAAAGGTGGTTTGAAGTGCCAGTGGTCAGGGAGGAGTATATCTCTCAAGTTACAAACTAATGCACACAATTACATGCGGTACAATCGTACTGCACATAAGCAACTAATCTTATGTGCGGAACGACCAACGGAATCGAAAATTGTGGCGCGAATTCCTTCAGCCAGAGCTTAAAGGCCTATATGGGTACCGCACCAACCCTCCTGGGGTTGTGCCTCTTGACTTTATCTTATAGCGGACTTCCTAGTCTGCTGCACCTAGACCTCCTGGTCTGTCTCTGGACCTCCTGGTCTGTGACCTCCTGGTCTGCTATACTCTAATGCTCTTATTTCAATATTTAACAAGGGATGCCTCCCAAGCCACCGCGCTGTCACTTTCACGAATGTACCTCACGAGAACTCGAATTTCCTGTGGTTCCACCCAAAAATGAGAAACTTATATATATATGCACACACTCTTTTACCTCATATACTCTTTACTTTCGTTTCTGTACAGAAAATTCCTTTCATGCAGTATCACAGGCTAGTCCCAGAGGAGTTGCAACTAGAGAAGGATTTTAAATTTTGGACACTGAGATTAACTTGCGCTATTATCGCGTTGCTTCCGTATCGCCTACTAAAACAATACTATCGTGTGATTTGTATTACGTGGGCGTACCCATACGCTCCGTTGCGTAATATACGCTACGTGTGTAAGCCCTTGCGTCGCGTACGCTTGTCCCGCCCTTTGTTAGGGACACGTGTACACAGGCCAGACACATCCACAGTAACACAAGTAACACGTTTCTATCAATGCAAATTATATTTAACTGTAATCATTTACCGAGCACCACACAGAACTTCCTTGTATCTTAGGCAAGCCGTGTGCGTGTTTTACAAATTACTTCCTTACGTGTTAATTTTACTTTTAACTACCAATAGCAGCAAATCTTTCTCAGCACGTTATCAATGATAAATGGCAAACAGGAAGACGAGATGTGAAATTGCACAAATGAAAAATACAGGTGTGTGCTTGTGTTGCGTATGCAATGTGTACCAAACAGAAATAAAACAGTTTTAAAAGACAATAGCGCACTGTTCTTACCTTCCGGTTCCGGATTCCACCAGCACTCCTACAACGTAGCGATGCAGACGCTTATCTAGTCAGCACTACCGTATCCCTCACCACCAACACGGATACGAAGGGATACTACCTTCCCGCCCTTTGCTGACAGATAAAGTCTGCTTGTGTTCGCTAGAGCGGATATGTGGAGGACGGACGAGCCGCCAATTGATAAAGCTAATTATTTATCTTATAACATTCACTATATATAGGTAAGAGACTCAGTACGCAATGGGCGTACCGGGTACCGTAATGGTACGCACTTAGCGTAGCAGACGCTGGGCCGTGGTCGAGACGCACGAGCGGCACGTTCGCTCATGGCTTACGCTGGGTATCGAGCACGCTATAGGCGGCCCGAGCACCGTAATGCTACGCTACTAGTGTAGCGGACGCTGTGCCCACGAGAGGAACACGAGCAGCGCAGATGCTCACAGGATGACACACAGTAAACCTTGTATGCAACACAATGAAAGGCTAAGCCTATACTGTAAACCTTGGTCTTGTAAGGTTAACACAATGTAACGCTGATTAACCTCTATTACATAAAAGCTGCTCGAGCGATTGAGACGCTCAGAAACCCTCTATACTAGCTAGTGAAACACAGACACCTTGCTGAGGTTCCAACACCTTTACTAACGAGATTTTAGCTATGTAAAAAGGGGAAAACAGTTAACAGCTTATACACTACAGCACTAACATAAAACACCTAAACAGAATAACTGAAATATACAATATACAACAGCGTCTTAATCCTAAACAATAACAGAGAGAAAGAGAGAGAATATGGCAAATACAAACAGAGAATAAGTTGGTCACAGAGAACTTACACACGTGGGGAATGATCGCTAGCGCAGTCCTGGAACCAGCTCTCTAGTTAGTCAATGATGAAAACCGTTGTGGAGAGTAGACTGAGCCCGACCTAAGGCCTCTCTGGCCTGCACCCATGACATACCCCTGCTGCCGAACCAAAACACAGTTCCCGTCTCCGGACGCAGTCCCAGCTGCTGCCCATATGGCCTTCCCGCAACCCGTTCCGCTGCCCAATGTACATACGAATGCCCAATGATCCAAACCCGCTTCTTCCTACTGAGTTCTGCGAAACACGAGGGGGGGGGGGAAGGGAGTGCCAGCAAATTATAACAATTACTCTTGTGATGGTATCGCAACCACGGGCCTGACGTACGCTTTGTAACTGTCAGACCTCCCTCTTCCTAGCCCTTTTATCTCCTCCACCGACCTTCCCTGAAAGGCCGCGGATGTTGACGCGCCAATCCTAAAAGAGTGTGTACCAAATTTTTTGCCATCCCAGCCCAATGCCGTGATGCATCTCTTAAAGTTTGCTGTGAACTGGTACCTTGTGAGTGCCGCCCTATCCGCGTGTATGAGGAAATTTTCGCCTCCTGCTGGCCTAACTTCTACCAAATTACTCCCTGGTCAATCTTTGACTTGTGGATCCTGTACAGCACCATGCCCTCACTTAACACTACGTTCTTGAATAGAAGCCCAGGAGCCTAGATCTCGTTGCCCTGTTTGACTCTGCAACAAGCTCCCCCACTCTGAACGCTCCACTAAATGCCATAGTAAATGTCGCCCTGAACAGTGCCACTTCTTAGCCTTTCTGAGCCTTTCTATGGTTACTGGCTCGAGCGTGTCTGGCCTCCTTGGCTCGGCTCTAACCCATCCTCTCATGATGGTGCGCACTACAAATACCTTAGTGTGGTCCTCTTTGCCATGTAGCTTGGAAAAGAAAGACATACATGCAGCGTGGTGTTGGCCGTGGCTTTCGACGCCCACTCCTGCCTCATCTTTCCCAGAAAAGACAGTAACTGCCGGAGTGGCTCCAGCCCCTCAGAAATGTCCCTCCCCTGGAACTGCTGCCATCTCCCCTCATGCTACCCTGTAGGCTCTCCGCGTCTTCGGTGCCAGGGACATTTTCACCAACTGGCTTAGATCGGCTCGACTATCTGCCAAAGATGAGAGGTGCATGTTAAGCCTATTTCTTGCGCAAACGGCGCTGCTGCCCTAAATAGCTCCCATTTTGGCGCGACAACGCATCTGCAATCACATTCTGTTCCCCAGGCACTTGTCTCGCCCTGAATGCGATGTTGTGCTGGAGGCATGCTGCCACCAGGCTACGCAGCAATCTAATTACCGGAGGCGATGAAGCTCATTGATTGTTTATGGCTTGTACCACGCTCATATTGACACACCAAAACTGGATGGATCTATTAGCAAGCCTGTGGCCCAGATGCCTACTGCTACCACGATGGGGAATAGCTCTAACGCTGCCAAGTTTTTAGTGAAGCCTTTTTCCCCACAACTGTCTGGCCATGTCTCTGCACACCACTCCCCCTGCAAATAAGCACCGAAACCTGTGGCCCCCCCGCCGCGTCTGTGAACAACGCCAATGTGTGGTTTGACTGGCCGACGCTGGGCCAGATGCGCACCCCATTGAACTATAGCAAGAAATCTTCCCACGCCAACAAATCCTCTTTCAACTCCCTATTGATGCGGATGGGGTGATGCGTTTTCTTCACCCCCGCGGTGGCCCTCTCTAAACGCCTCTTGAAAATCCTACCCATGGGGATTACTTGGCAGGCAAAGTTCAGCAAGCCTAGTAACGATTGCATCCTCTCCAGGGTCACTTTTTCAGCCCTGGCGCATATACTGGTTTCCCTACCTAGCTTCCCGACCTTTTCCGCTGGCAGCCGGCATTGCATTTTCTCTATGTCAATCTCAATGCCCAGGTACGAAATAATTGTTTAAGAGCCTTCATTTTTTTTTCTCCGGCAATGGGGACCCCGAATTCGTCTAGCATAACCTCAAGCTCGTTTAGCAACTGCGCGCACTGATCTGACTGCGCTGGGCCTGCCAGCAGAAAATCGTCCAAATAATGCGCTACCGATCAGTGCCCCGCACGCACTTCCAGGCACCATTGCAAGAATGAGCTGCAGGTCTCGAACAAAGCGCAGGATATGGAAGACCCAGAAGATGCGTGTACCAAGCCCTTCTTGGCCAGTCCGGAGCAATGAGCTTTAGAATCCTTGGAATGAGTGGAAGTAAAGGAAACACGTACACCGACTGGAACACCTACGGAGTCACCAGGGCGTCCAAAGCCACTGCTTGCAGGTCTCTTGACCTGGAACAATACCTCAGAGCTTCTTGTTGAGACGGGAGGCCATTATGTCTATTTGAGGAACCCCCCAAAGATTTGTCACCTCCGTGAACACCTCTGGATGGAGATTGTGTCTGCTGAGGAGGTCCGCTTCCCAATTGTCCACTTCCGGAATGAAAATTGCTGACAGTGCCAACGCATGTCTTTCTGCCCAGAAGATGATTCTTGTTACCGCTAATATCGCAGCTCTTCGTTCCGCCCTGTTGGATTATGTAGGCCACCGTCGTTACATTGTCCGACTGTACTTGAATTGCTTGATCTCGCAGAAGATGGGCCGCTTGGAGAAGACCGTACTACACGGCTCTTAGTTCCAGAATGTTTATCGGAAGACTGGATTCCAGACTTGACCACCTTCCTTGGAAGGTTTCCCCTTGAGTGACCGCACCCCATCCCCGGAGACTGGCGTCCATGGTTAGAAGGATCCAGTCCTGAATCCCGAACCTGCGGCCCTCCAGAAGGTGAGACATTTGCAGCCACCAGAGGAGTGAAATCCTTGCTTTCGTTGACAGGCGTATCCTCAGGTGCATATGCAGATGAGAACCCGACCATTTGTCCAGGAGATCCAGTTGGAAGGATCGAGCATGAAATCTTCCATACTGAAGAGCCTCGTAGGAGGCAACCATCTTCCCTAGAAGGTGAATGCGGTGGTGGCCTGGATGCTGAACGAGGAGGCTGTGCTGTACATGAGCTCCCAGGGACCTGGGAGTTTATGATTAATAAAAAGCCTCCTCACCCTTATATATACACCCAAACTCCCTGGATCAGCACCCTATACCTGTGGAGCAGGCGGTGAGTCGGTGCCGCGGAATCGGGGAGCCGGTTTACTGGCTCCTGCGGATTGCGGCCCACTCGCTGCTCTGAAGCCGGGGCCTCGATTTCCACGCATCCCCCGGCTGCGTGGTTTGCCCTCCCGGAACGCCTGTGGGGTCGGCCTGGTCCTTGTCCCCTAAGCAGACATCCCTACAGACTGCCCAGTATTGATCCCCGTCCAGCGGGACTCGTCTGCTGCCAGATTGGAGCCGGGTGACGCGCTGCAAGGTCCGGGCGGCGGCCATCTTGGGAGACGGAGGGGGAGGAGGGACTCGGCGGTGACCGGAGGAGGACGTGCGGAGGCCTCCGGCTTGCATACCCGGCAGCACTGAGGTGACGGCGGCTCCCTCCCCCCTCCTCCCGCGAGCACTAGTCGCGCACCCGTCCACCGTTGCTACGGTTCGGACACCGGCCCGACGGCGGCCCCCCCCCCTGGCCTGTCGGAAGTGTTGTGGCTCGCTCTGCGGCTGCCCCCCGTGTGCCTGGGGCCCTACTGCAGCATCTATAAACACACTGGGGTGAAGGCTGCCCCGTGCTACGGGCTCTTCCCCCCCTCCCCTGCAGGCTCACATTGGACACCGAGGGATCTCGAGAGGCCCCTGCCCCTCTGCGAGTCCATCCACGGCTGTGGGTGGCTCGCTGGGCAGTGTAGTGGGTCTGCGCTGACTCCTGCGACCTCCGGCCGTCCAGCCCCCGCAACACTCTACCTGCAGCGTTGAGGTCCTGGAGCACGGGTCAAGGAACAGGACGGGACCCGGCGAAACGAGAGAGAGGCGGAGGGCGTGTGGCCTCCAGTCGCGGGGCTCCATGCTCGACTCCTCATTGTGCTGTGCCATCAGCTGAAGTGGGCACACGTTCTGTGCTAGGATCCTGCTGCACGACGGCTGGTCACTGGCTGGTCCGTGACCTGGCGGGCGTGCCCCCCCCCCCCTTTTCTTCTTTCACTTGGCTACCGGGATCGGCACTAGTGGGGACTACCTACCTTACTCGACAATGCCGGCTGTGCCTCACACTTGATTACTACTTATTTTGCCCACTACCATATGAGGTTCATTTGATACCTGCTTTACACTAAATCATTCTGCGACCAGGATGTGATTAGGATCTCACATCTCATAATATTTATTAAGTCTCTGGAAGCTGCTCCCAACCCATCCCATGACCGTGTCAACAACTCTACTGGGCCGATATTACTACTGGACAACTATCAGCTTCTATCATTCCACCATGTCGCAAAAGAACCGCAAAACACCTGCTCAAGCTAAGCCTAGTATCCTCCGAGCATGGGAGAAAGCAGGTGCTACACCACGAGGCTCCCCCTCTGTGGACCCCCAGTCGGATGCCGATGACGATCTTTCACCAAAGTCAGGTCTTACGACCCAAGATGTAGTGGCAATCGTCACTAAGACCATCCAAACGGAAATGAGATCAATCCTGACTGAATTTAGAACTGAACTAGCTGATCTCGGCACCCGCACGGATACCCTGGAACGTAAAGTGGATGAAGTCTGACAGTACCAGGTGGTGGTCGAACAGGAGCTAGCGGAGATCCGGGCGGACATTGCCCAGCAAGAGGATCACTTAGAAGATATGGACAACCGGAATCGCCGGAACAATGTCCGGATCCGTAACATTCCGGAGAGCGTTACTATGGAGGGCCTCCCGACCTTTCTGGAAGGCCTATTGCAAACCATGATCCCCGAAGTCTTAAAGGACTTCCTCCTTCTCGATAGAGCACACCGAGCTCTGCGCCCACGCCCACCACCGTCCCAACCCCCAAGAGATGTCATCCTGCGGTTCCATTATTACAAAACGAAAGAGAAATTTATGATGGCGGCCCGGGATCATCAAACGGTTCTCTATTCTGGAGCCCAACTGCAGATCTTCCAGGACTTAGCCCCCTCCACGCTTCGAAAACGCAAGGACCTGACCGTCATCACTAGAGTCCTTCGAGATAATTCCATCAAATATAAATGGGGTTTCCCGTTCCAGCTCCATGTCACGAAAGATGGCTCTCACCACTCGATAAAAACGCCCTCCCAGGGATATTATTTCCTCAAAACCTTGGGCTTATTTGAGTCTCTTCCTGACGAGATCCGAAAGCAACTTCCTGTCGCCTCCCCTAGGAGACCTGGGGCTCCTGCCCCCGAATGGTCTACTAAATGAACGAGCGGAATCCCCTCATCGGATCAGTAGTTATACTGGATAATGTTTATGAACTCCTCCCATGTTTACTGTCATAACGACTTACTGATATATTATTTTACATGTTAGGTCTCTGTGATCTGCCTACTTCAGTATTTTAAGTTGTCTTATCACATTCCTACATGGCCTTGAGTGGCGACTCTGTCCTGGGGGTGGCTGGCCGCGCCCTTGGGGATAGACGGGCTCTCCGCCTGCTCTGCTCCGGGGGACGGTCTGCCCCTCCGGACCCGGTTTGCCTATTCCAAGGATATAGCTCTTTTCATGTTGCCCACAGTTTTTTTAAGATCTCGATACATGCCCACCCACCTTGGCTCTCACTATAGAGAAATGGGCTATTTTGCAACTAATTATTCTCTTGATATAATTAATATGTTACATTAGTTTATCATACTTCAGTTTATACAATATTATTTGCCTCATCTGGGTTTAGTGGCTGGATCAATTGGACGCAGTCTGAGCCTCCTGTGTCTCGGTTCAGAGTGGTCCCTCTTTCCTTTGCTGGTTTCGTGCCTTGAACTGGGAAGGCTAATCTGCTGCTAGAGTCGAGGGGGCCACTCGGACACCGACCCTGGGGGTGACGATTATAGACACTATTGTGGTCAAGTACCGCCATTGATCTATCTGTACAATATGGTAGGCCACCTTAGTGTTATGCCTTAAGATGCCTTGGTTGAATCTACGTAAATATGCACAGTGATTGTCAATACGAATGATGATAGTGGTATCCTCTATTTTCTACTTACCTCTATTTACTGCCTGATCTGAACTTCCCGCTCCCCTTCTGTCCTGGTCCTCGGAATGTATCTCCTCCTTCTTACACCCTCCTATATGTTCCTCATCTTCCTTGTTATGTGTTACTATAGACATGATCCCACACCCCGAAGGGGCTGCCCGCTTGGTGCCCGCCCCCTCATTCCTAGACCCAACCCGTTTCTAGGAAAGGGTCTAACCCTACAGGTCGCTTTCACGATCTCTTTTACCTGTTACTACTCTCTTTACCCCCCCTCTTTCATACCCCAAGGTCGACCATGTCCAGAGCTGCCTTTTCTATTGAGCTGTTCAGACCTTCGACCCCCATGACTTTGAAAGTTTTATCCATCAACGTCAATGGCCTTAATTCCCCGACCAAGCGTTCCATGGCATTTCAGTTTTTTGCCAGATAAAAGGCGGATATCATATTCTTGCAGGAAACCCATTTTAAGACCCCTCACCCCTCCTTAAGCTCCAAACGCTATCCTCATGCCTTCTACTCCACAATGTCAACTAAACGCAGAGGCACTGCCATCTTGGTTCATCGTGACCTACCCTTAGTTGTCCAAGACACAATTCGTGATGACCATGGCAGATTTGTGATTCTTTCCGGCTCCCTTAATCAAACTCCCATTACTTTAGCATTGGTTTATGCTCCAAACATGCAACAGGGTTCCTTCTTTAGGACGTTCTCTGACCACCTCTCTAAATTCTCGAACCCCTGGGTCATTGTGGCCGGTGATTGCAATGCTACAATGGATCCCCATGTTGACAGATCCCGCCCAGGTGTTGGGCCCTCTCCTCACACCAAATTATCTAAACTCCTTCAGACCTGTGTCACCGCACATAATTTATATGATGCTTGGAAAACACTTTACCCCTCTGCTAAGGGTTATACACACTATTCCCCACAACACGATATATACACTCGTATTGATTACGTATTTGTAGATAGGGACTCCACCCAATCCCTGTTGGGAGCCCAGGTGATTCCGACCACCTGGTCTGACCATTATGCGATTCTGCTTGATCTTGCTTGTTCCCATAGACCTCCGACTTCCCGCAAGTGGCGCCTTAATGAGTCCCTATTTCTTAAGCTTGATAATGTGACTCGAATAGAGGAAGCGATTCATCACTTCCTAAATGATAACGTCTCCCCTGACATATCGCCCACAATACTATGGGAAGCTCACAAAGCGACATTGCGGGGGCTCCTTATTAGCCTTACGTCAACTCAGAGGAAGGTTGAGTCTAAACGGATCGCAGATCTGGAGACTGAATTAACATCTATGACACTCCGTCATCAGCGTTTCCCCAAACGTAAATTATATTTAAAGATACTTGCCCTGAAAGGGCAACTAACCCAAATACTCACAAAGAAAACGATCAAATCGTTATTGTGGATCCGCCAAAAATTCTATGAAAAGTCGGATAAGGCAGACACACTATTAGCTCGGCGACTGCGCGAGAAACGCACGCTCAATCGAATCCTGGCATTGAGATGTCCTGACGGATCCACAACGAATGACCCTAAAGTGATAGCTACCCTCTTTCAGGAATATTATGCTTCCCTCTATAACCTCCCCTCTGAGGCCGCTACCGACCCACATTATATAACAAATATCCAACACTATCTTTCCTCTTGTCAATTACCGAAATTATCCGCAGCGGACCTTAAGTTACTCAATGATCCTATCACGCACGAGGAAATTCTTCTCACAATCGGGCAGCTTCGTCGCTCCTCCGCACCGGGTCCGGACGGATATACTGCCATATATTATAAGAAATTCTCCCAAGCCCTTCTCCCTATGTTACATTCACTATTCAATTCACTGATGGAGGGGAACTCTCTCGATGCAGCGACCACCAGAGCCAATATTATAGTTATTGCCAAACCTGATCGAGATCCTATGGAACTAAAAAAACTATAGACCCATATCGTTATTGAACACAGACTTAAAGTTATTCGCTAAAATCCTGGCTAATCGACTCGCCCCTCATCTTCCCACACTGATACACCCAGATCAAGTAGGCTTTATCCCCAATCGACAGGCTGCTGATAATACTAGGCGCCTTATAGATCTCATTCACCTCTCCCATCGGGACGCCACCCCAACTTTGGTGGTGGCTCTTGACGCGGAGAAAGCCTTTGATAGGGTAGCCTGGCCCTTCATACAGGCAGTCGGTATCCAAGGCCCATTTTATAATGCCATCACCTCGCTTTATGTTAACCCTTCAGCGTCAATTCTGGTTGATGGCCTCACTTCCTCGCCTCTGCCTATCAAAAATGGCACCCGTCAGGGATGCCCACTTTCCCCCTTACTTTTTGCCCTAGTTATGGAACCACTGGCGGCGAAAATCCGTCTGAATCCCAATATCTCAGGTATTCTGGTGGACAACCATGAATATAAAATCGCTCTGTATGCAGATGATGTCATCCTGACTTTGACTAACCCACACATGTCCTTACAACAGCTTTTTCAGGAGATCCATGCATATAGCTCCATTTCAAACTATAAACTCAATGCAGACAAAACAGAGATCCTAGATTTACTAATCCCCCCACAGGATATCAGTACTTTACGTTCTTCCTTTGCCTTTAAATGGCAAAATACTAAACTTAACTATTTAGGTATCTATCTAACCAAATCTTATTCATCGCTATATGCTGCTAACTTCCCACGGCTGATATCTCAGATTAAAACAGATCTTGCTGCCTGGAACAAATTCTTTATTTCCTGGTTTGGTCGCATAGCAGCAGTCAAAATGAATTTATTACCACGGATATTGTACTTATGGCAAACCCTGCCTATTCACATCCCAGTCAAAATATTAAAGAATCTACAGCGAGATATATCTAGCTTTATATGGGCTGGGAAGAAACCCAGGGTTAAGATACGGCTATTACAACAACACCGCTCGGAAGGCGGTCTTGGCGTACCAGACCTTACTCGATACTATCGAGCCGCACACCTAGCTTCATGTGTCCTCTGGCACTCACCTCCAGCACAGAGAACGTGGACATGCATTGAGGCACAATCTCTCCGTATGTTCTCACTCTCAACCCTACTGTGGTCCCCATCCCGCTCTCGACCCGCCTCTACTTTACTCTTGCCAACGGTGCGCTTTTCCTTGTCATTGTGGGATTTTTGCACTCGCTTTTATCAACTCCGATCCCACAACCCCTATCTAACTCCTCTATGGAACAACCCGCACTTCCCACCGGGTAATAATCACGCTGCATTTCATCATTGGACAACACACAATATTCTCTTCCTTCAGGACATTGCCCCTCTTTCCTCATTCCCATCCTTTGAAAATTTACAATCCCGCTACTCGCTCCCTCACTCGGTATTTTACCAATTTTTACAAATTAGACACTTCTACGGTACACTCCCTAAACCCACCAACCCCATTATAGCTACCCCTCTGGAAATATGGTGTTGCGGCTCTCGCTTAACGAAGGGACTCCTTTCACGCATATAGCGAGTGCTACTGTCACACAATATCCCCCCCAAGGAGAGTCACGAGTTGGCGTGGGAGAGGGTGGTGGGGGAGACCTTAACCGTAGAGGAATGGGAGGATATTAGACAGGAAATTACCAAAAGCTCTATCTCAGTTCGTATAGCCGAAAACTCATATAAATTGTATTATCGCTGGTACCTGGTACCTAATAGATTACACTCTATTTATCCAACGTGCTCGGACGAGTGCTGGAGATTATGTGGTTGCAGGGGGACCTTGTTGCATGTTTGGTGGTCTTGTCCAACAATTCGTCAATATTGGAGACAAATTCATAAATTGGTTCTAGAAGTTACGCCCTTAACCGTGCCAGACTCACCCTTTTATTCACTACTTTCCCGCCCCATCCCTGACACCTCGCGCCACCAACGAGCCCTAATTAAACATATTCTGAACACAGCCAAATGTCTAATAGCGTCCAATTGGAAATCTGTGGCCCCTCCTACTATGACCGCTACTATTAACGCAATTTGGTTCACATATAAGTTAGAGCGAATTACGGCTTCTCTTCGAGACTCCCCACTCTCTTTCACTGAGACATGGACACCATGGACCTTGCATTTCAACGCTGAACCACCATTGACAACCATTTAGCATCTAATACCTAGTGCCTCATTCTATATGTTTGGTGCTGATTATTTGGGATGTTAACTGGACCTTATCTGCATCTGAAATTTGCATCCATCGGTAGCTCGGACTGGCCGACCTTTCTCTCTCTTCTCCCCTCCCCCCCCCCCTCTTCATATCCTCTGTTTCTCTCACCCTTTCTCTTAACTCTAATGGATAGTTGTAGCGTTTAGGTAATCTGTCTACATGGAGGCAAGCGTGACAACTATTTATTGATATGTCTATTGAGTGCCCCCCCTCCTGATTATAATATCTCATTCGTTCCTTATATGCCTTCTATTGTTACAACGTTGTATCTATATGTTTATATGCTTATATAATCAATAAAACGTTATTTCAAAAAAAAAAAAAAAAGAAGGTGAATGCACTGATGAACTGATACCCGGGCTGGCTTCAGGACATCCCGGACCATTGTTTGTATCACCAACGCTTTCTCCTCCGGTAGAAAAACCCTCTGCACTTCCATGTCGAGAATCATCCCCAAGAAAGACAATCTCCTTGTCGGTTCCAAATGTGACTTTGGAAGGTTCATGATCCAACCATGGTCCCTGAGCAGACGAGTCGTGAGAGCAATGGACTGCAACAACTTCTCCCTGGTCGAAGCCTTTATCAGCAGATCATCCAGATATGGAATTTTGGGGGTCATTCCGAGTTAATCGCTCGCTAGCAGTTTTTAGCAGCCGTGCAAACGCTATGCCGCCACCCACTGGGAGTGTATCTTAGCTTAGCAGAAGTGCGAACGAATGTATCGCAGAGCGCATGCAAAAACTTTTTGTGTAGTTTCAGAGTAGCTCAAAACCTACTCAGCGCTTACGATCACTTCAGCCTATTCAGTTCCGGATTTGACATAACACACCCGCCCAGCGTTCGCCTAGCCACGCCTGCGTTTTTTCTGGCACGCCTGCGTTTTCCCAAACACTCCCTTAAAACGGTCAGTTGCCACTCAGAAACGCTCACTTCATGTCAATCACTCTGCAGCAACAAGTGCGACTGAAATGCATCGCTAGACCCTGTGCAAAAGTACATCATTTGTTGTGCCCGTACGTCGCGCGGGCGCATTGTGCTGCATACGCATGCGCAGAACTGCCGTTTTTTAGCCTGATCGCTGCGCTGCGAACAAATGCAGCTAGCTATCAACTCGGAATTACCCCCTATGTTCACTCCCTGTCTGCGGAGGAGAACCATCATCTCTGCCATCGCCGTGGAGAGACCGAATGGCAGTGCCTGGAACTGATAGTGACTGTCTAACAGTGCAAATCTGAGATAAGCCTGGTGCGGCGGCCAAATCGGAATGTGGAGGTATGCATCCTTGATATCCAGGGATACCAGAAACTCTCCATCCTCTAGACCTGAGATCACCGCTCTCAGAGACTCCATTTTGAACTTGAACTCCCTCAGATAAGGATTTAACGATTTCAAGTTCAAAATCAGTCTGACCGAACCATCCGGTTTCGGTACCACGAAAAGGTTCGAATAGCAACCCCTGTGTTGCATATGAGGTGGAACTGGAACAATGACCTCTGACTTTTCCAATTTTTGGATGGCTTCCTGTAGGATAGCCCTGTCTGTCAGTAATGCTGGCAAACCTGATCTGAAGAATCGGTGAGGCGGGAGTCCTTGAAACTCCAGTCTGTACCCCTGGGATACAATATCCTGTACCCAGGGATCCAGGCCGGACGACACCCAGACGTGGCTGAAACATCTGAGTCTCGCACCCACCAGCCCGTTCCCCAGGCTGTGCAGTTCACCGTCATGCTGAGGATTTTGAGGAACCAGTAGCAGGCTTCTGGTCCTGGCAGTGACGTGCGGTGGGGTGAGGCAGA
This sequence comes from Pseudophryne corroboree, assembly GCF_028390025.1. Lineage (NCBI taxonomy): Eukaryota > Metazoa > Chordata > Amphibia > Anura > Myobatrachidae > Pseudophryne > Pseudophryne corroboree. The sequence goes on along the minus strand of NC_086445.1, from coordinate 492,152,987 downwards.
GCCTTTCCTGTCATACTTACGTTTGTGCCAGAGTTTTGACTGTGTAAAGTATATGAAAAATACAAACAATATGTTATAAATATATTATTTGCATTATTCTAATCATTTTTATAGCCAAAAGTCTGGAGTAAAAAGTATATGGCAGGCCTCACCTGGCTATCTTTTCCGCACATCTCAGATCAAAACTCACCAAATTTCCTGGAGTTTATACTGCTGCATCTGTGTATAATGCCAAGATGTACGCTTTGGTTCATATATTGTGTGTAAATCTGGCTCTGGGGAAAGCCAGTGTCTCCTGAGCCATTTAGCTCACCGCACGTCCCTGGGTCCTGGGAGCCTGCAGGTGCAGGCTTTTTGGATTTTGCACGATCACCTCTAAAGAAGGTGGTAGGAGGCTTGGACTTTTTTGTCTTAGCGGTCCGAAAGGACTGTGATGCAGATGAAGAAAAGGGTTTCTTCGTAGAAGGTGGAGCTGATGGAAGAAAAGGTGACTTACCCGCGGTTGCCGTGGAAATCCACGCATCCAACGCTTCCCCAAATAGAGCCTGACCTGTGTAGGGTAGGTTCTCCACACTTCTCCTGGAATCCGCATCTGCAGAACATTGGTGTAGCCAGAGTCCCCTGCGAGCTGAGACAGACATGGAAGATATCCTTGCATTCAGCGTACCCAGGTCCTTCATGGACTCCACCATGAACCCTGCAGAATCCTGTATGTTACGTAAAAACAGTTCAATGTCACTTCTATCCATTGTATCTAAGTCTTCTAGTAACGTGCCTGACCACTTTACTATAGCTTTAGAAATCCATGTACAGGCAATAGTAGGCCTTAACGCCACTCCTAAAGCGATGTATATGGATTTGAGCGTAGTGTCAGTCTTACGATCAGCCAGTTCTTTTTCTCTGACGTCCTAGTGGATGCTGGGTACTCCGTAAGGACCATGGGGAATAGACGGGCTCCGCAGGAGACTGGGCACTCTTAAAAGAAAGATTAGGTACTATATCTGGTGTGCACTGGCTCCTCCCTCTATGCCCCTCCTCCAGACCTCAGTTAGAATCTGTGCCCGGCCAGAGCTGGATGCACCTAGTGGGCTCTCCTGAGCTTACTAGAAAAGAAAGTATTTGTTAGGTTTTTTATTTTCAGTGAGATCTGCTGGCAACAGACTCACTGGTACGAGGGACTGAGGGGAGAGAAGCAAACCTAACTGCTTGCAGCTAGCTTGTGCTTCTAAGGCTACTGGACACCATTAGCTCCAGAGGGATCGAACACAGGGCCCGACCTCGATCGTCCGTTCCCGGAGCCGCGCCGCCGTCCCCCTTGCAGAGCCAGAAGACGGAAGATTCCAGGAGAAAATCGGCGGCTGAAGACTCTGGTCTTCAATAAGGTAGCGCACAGCACTGCAGCTGTGCGCCATTGCTCCCACAGCACACCACACGCTCCGGTCACTGGTGGGTGCAGGGCGCTGGGGGGGGTGCCCTGGGCTGCAATATGTATACCTTTGTTGGCAAAATGCACATAATACAGTTATAAACTGTATATGTGCCTAATCCCCCGCCATAAATATTATTAAAAAAGCGGGAGAAGCCCGCCGCTGAAGGGGCGGGGCTATCTTCCTCAGCACAGCCAGTGCCATTTTTTCTTCACAGCTCCGCTGGAAGGACGCTCCCCAGGCTCTCCCCTGCAGTATACACTACGGAAAGGGTAAAAAAGAGAGGGGGGGCACATAAATTTAGGCGCAAAAGGTGATATAAGCAGCTATTGGGGGAAAATTCACTTTGTATTAGTGTAAATCCCTCTGTTATATAGCGCTCTGGTGTGTGCTGGCATACTCTCTCTCTGTCTCCCCAAAGGACTTTGTGGGGTCCTGTCCTCAGTCAGAGCATTCCCTGTGTGTGTGTGTGTGCGGTGCGTTGGTACGGCTGTGTCGACATGTTTGATGAAGACGCTTACGTGGAGGCGGAGCAGGAGCCGATAAGTGTGATGTCGCCCCCTGCGGGGCCGACACCAGAGTGGATGGATATGTGGAAGGTATTAACCGACAGTGTCAACTCCTTGCATAAAAGGTTCGATGACGTAACAGCTTTGGGACAGCCGGCATCTCAGCCCGCGCCTGCCCAAGCGTCTCAGAGGCCATCAGGGGCTCAAAAACGCCCGCTACCTCAGATGGCAGACACAGATGTCGACACGGAGTCTGACTCCAGTGTCGACGAAGATGAGACAAATGTACAATCCACAAGGGCCATCCGATGCATGATTACGGTAATGAAAAATGTGTTGCACATTTCTGACATTAACCCGGTTACCACTAAAAAGGGTATTATGTTTGGCGAGAAAAAGCAGCCAGTGACTTTTCCCCCATCTGATGAGTTAAATGAATTGTGTGAAGAAGCGTGGTGTTCCCCAGATAAGAAATTAGTGATTTCTAAGCGGTTACTAATAACGTACCCTTTCCCGCCAACGGACAGGTTGCGTTGGGAAACATCCCCTAGGGTGGACAAGGCGCTCACACGATTATAAAAAAAAGGTGGCACTGCCGTCTCAGGATACGGCCACCTTAAAGGAGCCTGCGGATAGAAAGCAGGAGGCTATCCTGAAGTCTGTGTATACACACTCAGGTACTATACTGAGACCTGCTATTGCTTCAGCATGGATGTGTAGTGCTGCAGCAGCATGGTCTGATTCCCTGTCAGATAACATTGATTCCCTTGACAGGGATACTATTTTGCTAACCATAGAGCATATTAAAGACGTAGTCTTATATATGAGGGATGCACAGAGGGACATTTGCCGGCTGGCATCTAGAATTAATGCAATGTCCATTTCTGCCAGGAGAGTATTATGGACTCGGCAGTGGACAGGTGATGCTGATTCTAAAAGGCACATGGAAGTTTTGCCTTATAAGGGTGAGGAATTGTTTGGGGACGGTCTCTCGGACCTCGTATCCACAGCAACAGCTGGGAAGTCGACTTTTTTACCTCAGGTTCCCTCACAGCCTAAGAAAGCACCGTATTATCAAGTACAGTCCTTTCGGCCCCAGAAAGGCAAGCGGGTCAGAGGCGCGTCCTTTCTGCCCAGAGGCAGGGGTAGAGGGAAAAAGCTGCACCAGACAGCCAGTTCCCAGGAACAAAAATCCTCCCCTGCTTCCACTAAGTCCACCGCATGACGCTGGGGCTCCACAGGTGGAGCCAGGTGCGGTGGGGGCCCGTCTCCGGAACTTCAGCGACCAGTGGGTTCGCTCACAGGTGGATCTCTGGGTTCTACAAGTGGTATCTCAGGGATACAAGCTGGAGTTCGAGACGTCTCCCCCTCGCCGTTACCTCAAATCAGCCTTGCCAGCTACTCCCAAGGAAAGGGAGGTAGTACTGGCGGCAATTCACAAGCTGTACCTCCAGCAGGTGATAATCAAAGTTCCCCTCCTTCAACAGGGACGGGGTTACTATTCCACAATGTTTGTGGTACCGAAACCAGACGGTTCGGTAAGACCCATTCTAAATTTGAAATCCTTGACACTTATATAAGATACTCCTTCGAAAGAAGGGAGTTATAATTATCCCGTACTTGGACGATCTCCTTATAAAGGCAAGGTCCAAGGAGCAGTTGTTGTTCGGAGTAGCACTATCTCAGGAAGGGCTACAACAGCACGGCTGGATTCTGAATATCCCAAAGTCGCAGCTGGTTCCTACGACGCGTCTGCTGTTCTTGGGCATGATTCTGGACACAGAACAGAAGAAGGTGTTTCTCCCGGAGGAGAAGGCCAAGGAGTTGTCATCTCTGGTCAGAGACCTCCTGAAACCAAAACAGGTGTCGGTGCATCACTGCACGCGAGTCCTGGGAAAAATGGTAGCTTCTTACGAAGCAATTCCCTTCGGCAGGTTCCATGCAAGGATCTTTCAGTGGGATCTGTTAGACAAGTGGTCCGGATCGCGTCTTCAGATGCATCGGCTGATCACCCTGTCCCCGAGGGCCAGGGTGTCTCTGCTGTGGTGGCTGCAGAGTGCTCTTCTTCTTGAGGGCCGCAGATTCGGCATTCAGGACTGGGTCCTGGTGACCACGGATGCAAGCATCCGAGGTTGGGGGGCAGTCACTCAGGGAAGAAACTTCCAAGGACAATGGTCGAGTCAGGAGACTTCCCTACACATAAATATTCTGGAACTAAGGGCCATTTACAATGCCCTAAGTCAAGCAGAACCCATGCTTCAAAACCAGCCGGTGCTGATTCAGTCAGACAACATCACGGCGGTCGCCCATGTAAACCGACAGGGCGGCACAAGAAGCAGGATGGCGATGGCAGAAGCCACAAGGATTCTCAGATGGGCGGAGAATCACGTGCTAGCACTGTCAGCAGTGTTTATTCCGGGAGTGGACAACTGGGAAGCAGACTTCCTCAGCAGGCACGTCCTCCACCCGGGAGAGTGGGGACTTCATCCAGAAGTCTTCCAGCTGATTGTAAATCATTGGGAAAGGCCACAGGTGGACATGATGGCATCCCGCCTCAACAAAAAGCTAAAAAGATATTGCGCCAGGTCAAGGGACCCTCAGGCGATAGCTGTGGACGCTCTAGTGACACCGTGGGTGTACCAGTCGGTTTATGTGTTCCCTCCTCTTCCTCTCATACCAAAGGTACTGAGGATAATAAGAAAGAGAGGAGTAAGAACTATACTCATCGTTCCGGATTGGCCAAGAAGAACTTGGTACCCGGAACTACAAGAAATGATCTCAGAGGACCCTTGGCCTCTGCCGCTCCGACAGGACCTGCTACAGCAGGGGCCCTGTCTGTTCCAAGACTTACCGCGGCTGCGTTTGACGGCATGGCGATTGAACGCCGGATCCTAATGGAATAGGGCATTCCGGTTGAAGTCATTCCTACGCTGATAAAAGCTAGGAAGGATGTGACAGCAAAACATTATCACCGCATATGGCGAAAATATGTTGCTTGGTGTGAGGCCATGAAGGCCTCAACAGAGGAATTTCAGCTGGGTCGATTCCTGCACTTCCTACAGTCAGGAGTGACTATGGGCCTAAAATTGGGATCCATTAAAGTCCAGATTTTGGCCCTGTCTATTTTCTTTCAAAAAGAACTGGCTTCACTGCCTGAAGTTCAGACGTTTGTTAAGGGAGTGCTGCATATTCAGCCCCCTTTTGTGCCTCCAGTGGCACCTTGGGATCTCAACGTAGTGTTGGATTTCCTAAAATCACATTGGTTTGAGCCACTTCAGACCGTGGAGTTGAAGTATCTCACGTGGAAGGTAGTCATGCTGTTGGCCTTGGCCTCAGCTAGGCGTGTGTCAGAATTGGCGGCTTTGTCCTGTAAAAGCCCATATCTGATTTTCCATATGGACAGGGCAGAATTGAGGACTCGTCCCCAATTTCTCCCAAAGGTGGTATCAGCGTTTTATTTGAACCAACCTATTGTGGTGCCTGCGGCTACTCGGGACTTGGAGGATTCCAAGTTGCTGGACGTAGTCCGGGCCCTGAAAATCTATGTTTCCAGGACGGCTAGAGTCAGAAAAACTGACTCGCTGTTTATCCTGCATGCACCCAACAAGCTGGGTGCTCCTGCTTCAAAGCAGACTATTGCTCGCTGGATCTGTAGCACGATTCAACTTGCACATTCTGCGGCTGGACTGCCGCATCCTAATTCAGTAAAAGCTCATTACACGAGGAAGGTGGGCTCTTCTTGGGCGGCTGCCCGAGGGGTCTCGGCTTTACAACATTGCCGAGCTGCTACTTGGTCGGGATCAAACACTTTTGCAAAATTCTACAAGTTTGATACCCTGGCTGAGGAGGACCTTGAGTTTGCTTATTCGGTGCTGCAGAGTCATCCGCACTCTCCCGCCCGTTTGGGAGCTTTGGTATAATCCCCATGGTCCTTACGGAGTACCCAGCTAGGACGTCAGAGAAAATAAGAATTTACTCACCGGTAATTCTATTTCTCGTAGTCCGTAGTGGATGCTGGGAGCCCGTCCCAAGTGCGGACTTTCTGCAATACTTGTATATAGTTATTGCTTAACTATAGGGTTATTGTTCTGAGCCATCTGTTAAATGAGGCTCAGTTGTTGTTCATACTGTTAACTGGGTATAATTATCACAAGTTGTACGGTGTGATTGGTGTGGCTGGTATGAGTCTTACCCTGGATTCCAAATCCTTTCCTAGTAATGTCAGCTCTTCCGGGCACAGTTTCCCTAACTGAGGTCTGGAGGAGGGGCATAGAGGGAGGAGCCAGTGCACACCAGATATAGTACCTAATCTTTCTTTTAAGAGTGCCCAGTCTCCTGCGTAGCCCGTCTATTCCCCATGGTCCTTACGGAGTACCCAGCATCCACTACGGACTACGAGAAATAGAATTACCGGTGAGTAAATTCTTATTTAATGCGGTAGATCCAGGGACAGGTAAAACCACCTTTTTTGGCAGTCTGGAGACAGATGCGTCAACTATGGGTGGGTTTTCCCATCTTTTTCTATCCTCCTCAGGGAAGGGAAAAGCAAACAGAACCCTCTTGGGGATCTGGAATTTTTTCTCCAGGTTTTCCCAGGATTGTTCAAATAGAGCATTTAATTCTTTAGACGCAGGGAAGGTTAGCGAGGCTTTCTTATTGTTTGTGACGTAAGCCTCCTCAACCTGCTCAGGTGCTGTGTCATTAATTTTTAACACATCTCTAATGGCCTTAATCATGAGCTGCACACCCTTTGCCAGGGATGCCGTCCCCCTCAGCACATCCTCATCACCGTCTGCCGTGTCAGAGTCGGTATCCGTGTCATCTTGCATACTCTGGGCAAGTGCACGTTTCTTTGGGTATCTACTAGGGGATTTAGAAGGAATAGGAACAGAAACTGACCAAACTGCCATAGAATTCTTTAAAACCTGAGTTTCAGTCTAAGTATGAGCCACCCTAGTAGAGATCTGAGAGATCATTCCCTTAATAGAAGTCAGCCATTCTGGCTCAGTAATAGGGATCTGAGACAAGACATTACATTCCTGGGTACATGAAATGGATTCCTCTGGAAAAGAAACATCCTCTGCAGCATAAGACACAGAGTCCCTGGACATGGCTATGTGAGAAAACACACCCACACTCACACAGGAAAATGTCAGACACAGTTTCCCTCCCAAGTACCTTCAGAGAAACACAGAGCTTGGAGCCAGCACACACACAGGGCTCAGTTAGGTGGTATAACCAACCTGGCTCTGCCTGTGTACCCTTAATAGACTACACAGTAATACACAGCCTCCCCCCCTTCTACAACCCCCTGGTACCGCACAGGATAGCTGGAGTCGTGTGGAGGGACAGCACTCCCTGTCAGCGTCTCTGGAGCTGCACATGCAAGGAGAAAATGGCGCTGAACGCTGCTGGGTCCGCTCTGCGGAGAAGCTCCGCCCCCTGGATATGGTGCCAGGTGGCGGCATGCGTGAGCAATCGCCACGGGCGGCCAACGATCATCACTCTCAGGAGCTCAGTGTCCTGTCAGCGGAGATAGTGGCCATTAATCTCTCTGGGTTGGGCACTACTCACTCCCTAAGTCCCACGAAGCAGGGAGGCTGTTGCCAGCAGCCTCCCTGTGCCTAAAAAATAAATAAAACTAGAGAAACTCCTATGGAGCTCCCCTAGCAGTGACCGGCTCCTCCGGGCATATTTTCTAAACTAAGTCTGGTAGGAAGGGCATAGAGGGAGGAGCCAGCCCACACTATTAAACTCTTAAAGTGCCAGTGACTCTTAGTGGACCAGTCTATACCCCATGGTACTAATGTGGACCCCAGCATCCTCTAGGACGTAAGAGAAAGAAAGAAAGAAAGAAAGAAAGAAAGAAAGAAAGAAAGAAAGAAAGAAAGAAAGAAAGAAAGAAAGAAAGAAAGAAGTAATAATGCCACTGTATAGGTCATTGGTACAGCCTCATCTAGAATACTGTGTTCAATTCTGGAGGCCATATCTTCAGAAGGATATTAATACATTTGAGACTGTACAAAGAAGGGCAACTAAAATGGTGCATGGCCTACATCACAAAACTTACCTGGAAAGACTAAAGGATCCTAACATGTATAATTTGGAGTAGATAAGGAAAAGGTGGACATGATAGAAATTATCAAATACTGTATATCAGGGGTTTTAACAAGGTGTAGGAGGGAGACATTTTTCAAGGGAAGAGAAGTATTAGAACACGAGGACATGCACTGAAATTGGAGGGAAGTAAGTTCAAGGGAAACATGAGGAAAAATAAGATTTTAAACCTACCGGTAAATCTTTTTCTCGTAGTCCGTAGAGGATGCTGGGGACTCCGTAAGGACCATGGGGATAGACGGGCTCTGCAGGAGACATGGGCACTTTAAGAAAGACTTTAGGTATGGGTGTGCACTGGCTCCTCCCTCTATGCCCCTCCTCCAGACCTCAGTTAGAGAAACTGTGCCCAGAGGAGACGGACAGTACGAGGAAAGGATTTTTGTTAATCCAAGGGCAAGATTCATACCAGCCACAACAATCACACCGTATAACTTGGGATATACTAACCAGTTAACAGTATGAAAACAACATAGCATCAGTCCAAGACCGATGAAACTATAACATAACCCTTATGTAAGCCAAACTATATACAAGTCTTGCAGAAGTAGTCCGCACTTGGGACGGGTGCCCAGCATCCTCTACGGACTACGAGAATAAGATTTACCGGTAGGTTTAAAATCTTATTTTCTCTTACGTCCTAGAGGATGCTGGGGACTCCGTAAGGACCATGGGGATTATACCAAAGCTCCCAAAACGGGCGGGAGAGTGCGGATGACTCTGCAGCACCGATTGAGCAAACAGGAGGTCCTCCTCAGCCAGGGTATCAAACTTATAGAACTTTGCAAAGGTGTTTAAACCAGACCAAGTAGCAGCTCGGCATAGTTGTAGTGCCGAGACCCCTCGGGCAGCCGCCCAAGACGAGCCCACCTTCCTAGTGGAATGGGCCTTAACCGATTTTGGTAACGGCAATCCAGCCGTAGAAAGCGCCTGCTGAATCGTATTACAGATCCAGCGAGCAATAGTCTGCTTTGAAGCAGGGGCGCCAACCTTGTTGGCTGAATATAGGACAAACAGTGCTTCTGTTTTTCTGACACTAGCCGTTCTGGCCACGTAAATTTTCAAAGCCCTGACTACATCAAGGGACTCGGAATCCTCCAAGTCACGCGTAGCCACAGGCACCACAATAGGTTGGTTCATATGAAAAGATTACACCACCTTAGGCAAGAATTGAGTACGGGTCCGCAATTCCGCTCCATCCATATGGAAAACCAGATAGGGGCTTTTATAAGACAAAGCCGCCAATTCCGACACTCGCCTAGCCGAAACCAAGGCTAATAACATGACCACCTTCCAAGTGAGATATTTTAACTCCACCGTTTGAAGTGGTTCAAACCAGTGCGACTTAAGGAAACTCAACACCACGTTAAGGTCCCAAGGCGCCACCGGAGGTATAAAAGGAGGCTGAATATGCAGCACTCCCTTCACAACAGTCTGTACTTCTGGGAAAGAAGTCAATTCTTTTTGAAAGAAAATGGATAAGGCCGAAATCTGAACCTTAATGGAGCTTAATTTTAGGCCCAAATTCACTCCAGTCTGTAGGAAGTGAAGGAAACGGCCTAAATGGAATTCTTCCATAGGAGCATTCCTGGCCTCACACCAAGAAACATGTTTAGCTGTCACGTCCTTCCTAGCCTTTTTCAGCGTAGGAATGACCTCATCCGGAATGCCTTTTTCCGCTAGGATCCTGCATTCAACCGCCATGCCGTCAACGCAGCCGCGGTAAGTCTTGGAACAGACAGGGCCCCTGTTGCAACAGGTCCTGTCGTAGAGGAAGAGGCCACGGATCTTCTGTGAGCATTTCCAGCAGATCCGGATACCAGGTCCTTCGTGGCCAATCTGGAACAATGAGAATTGTTCTCACTCCTCTTTTTCTTATTTTTCTCAACACCTTGGGTAACACATAGACCGACTGGAACACCCACGGTGTCACTAGGGCGTCTACAGCTACCGCCTGAGGGTCTTTTGATCTGGCGTAATACCTCTGTAGCTTTTTGTTGAGGCGGGACGCCATCATGTTTATCTGGGGCAGTCCCCACTGACTTGCAATCTGTACGAAGACTTCCTGATGAAGTCTCCACTCTCCTGGATGCAGGTCGTGTCTGCTGAGGAAGTCTGCTTCCCAGTTGTCCACTCCCGGAATGAACACTGCTGTCAGTGCGCTTACAAGATTTTCCGCCCAGTGAAGGATCCTGGCGGCTTCCGCCATTGCCACTCTGCTCCTTGTGCCGCCTTGGCGGTTTACATGAGCCACTGCGGTGATGTTGTCTGACTGGATCAGAACTGGTTGGTCGCGAAGTAAAGTCTCCGCTTGACATAGGGCGCTGTATATGGCCCTCAGTTCCAGGATGTTGATGTGAAGACAAGTCTCTTGACTTGACCGAAGACCTTGGGAGTTTCTTCCCTGTGTGACTGCTCCCCAACCTCGGAGACTCGCGTCCGTGCTCACCAGGATTCAGTCCTGAATGCCGAACCTGCGGCCTTCTAGAAGGTGAGCACTCTGCAGCCACCACAGGAGAGATACCCTGGTTCTGGGCGACAGGGTGATCAACTGATGAATTTGTAGATGTGACCTGGACCACTTGTCCAGTAGGTCCCATTGGAAAGTCCTCGCATGGAACCTGCCGAAGGGAATGGCTTCGTATGATGCCACCATCTTTCCCAGGACTCGAGTGCAGTGATGCACTGACACCTGTTTTGGCTTCAATAGGATCCTGACCAGAGTCATGAGTTCCTGAGCTTTTTCTATCGGAAGATAAACCCTTTTCTGGTCTGTATCCAGAATCATGCCCAAGAGGGTAGACGAGTCGTAGGAACCAACTGCGACTTCGGGATATTGAGAATCCAGCCGTGTTGCTGTAACACCTTCAGTGAAAGTGAGACGCTGTTCAGCAACTGCTCTCTTGATCTCGCTTTTATGAGGAGATCGTCCAAGTACGGGATAATTGTGACACCCTGCTTGCGCAGGAGCACCATCATTTCCGCCATTACCTTGGTGAAAATTCTCGGGGCCGTGGAAAGCCCAAGCGGCAACGTCTGAAATTGGTAATGACAATCCTGTACCGCAAATCTCAGATACGCCTGATGAGGTGGATACATGGGAACATGAAGGTACGCATCCTTTATGTCCAGAGATACCATAAAATCCCCCCCTTCCAGGCTGGCGATGACCGCCCTGAGCGATTCCATCTTGAACTTGAACCTTTTCAAGTACAGATTCAGGGATTTTAAATTTAAAATGGGTCTGACCGAACTGTCCGGTTTCGGGACTACAAACAAAGGCCCTCATTCCGAGTTGTTCGCTCGGAGATTTTCATCGCATCGCAGTGAGAATTCTCTTAGTGCGCATGCGCAATGTTCGCACTGCGACTGCGCCAAGTAACTTTACTATGAAGAAAGTAAGTTTACTCACGGCTTTTTCATCGCTCCGACGTTCGCATTGTGATTGACAGGAAATGGGTGTTACTGGGCGGATGCACGGCGTTTTAGGGGCGTGTGGCTGGAAACGCTACCGTTTCCGGAGAAAACGCAGGAGTGGCCGGGGAAACGGTGGGTGTGCCTGGGCGAACGCTGGGTGTGTTTATGACGTCAGCCAGGACCGAAAAGCACTGAACTGATCGCACAGGCAGAGTAAGTCTGAAGCTACTCAAAAACTGCTAACTCGTTTGTAATCGCAATATTGCGCATACATCGGTCGCACATTTAAGAAGCTAAGATTCACTCCCAGTAGGCGGCGGCTTAGCGTGTGTAACTCTGCTACATTCGCCTTGCGAGCGATCAACTCGGAATGAGGGCCAAGGTTGAGTAATATCCCCTCCCTTGTTGAAGTAGGGGAACCTTGACCACCACCTGTTGAAGATACAATTTGTGAATTGCATTTACCATTATCTCCCTTTCTGGGGAAGAAGTCAGCATGGCAGATTTGAAAAACCGGCGAGGAGGCACCTCTTCGAATTCCAGCTTGTAACCCTGAGAAACAATTTCTATTGCCCAGGGATCCACCTGTGAGTGAACCCAGATGTGGCTGAAAATTCGAAGACGTGCCCCCACTGGGGCGGACTCCCTTAGCGGAGCCCCAGCGTCATGCGGTGGATTTTGTAGAGGCCTGGGAGGACTTCTGTTCCTGGGAACTAGCTGTGTTGTGCAGCTTCTTTCCTCTGCCCTTACCTCTGGCAAGAAGGGACGCACCTCGTACTTTCTTGTTTCTCTGTGACCGAAAGGACTGCATCTGATAATGTGGTGCTTTCTTAGGTTGTGAGGGAATAAAAGGCAAAAATTTTGATTTACCAGCTGTAGCTGTGGAGACCAGGTCCGAGAGACCTTCCCCAAACAATTCCTCACCCTTGTAAGGTAAAACCTCCATATGCCTCTTTGAGTCAGCATCACCTGTCCGTTGCCAGGTCCATAGGACTCGTCTAGCAGAAATCGACATAGCGTTGGTTCTAGAACCCAGTAGGCCAATGTCTCTTTGAGCATCTCTCATATATAAGACAGCATCGTTAATATGACCCCGGGTCAATAAAATGGTACCCTTATCCAGGGTATCCATTTCCGTCGATAATGTACCTATCCACGCTGCTACCGCGCTACAAACTCCAGCAGACACTATTGCCGGTCTGAGTAAGGTACTAGAATGTGTGTAAATGGACTTTAAGGTAGCCTGCTGTTTGCGATCAGCAGGATCCCTGAGGGTAGCCATATCTTGGGATGGCAGCTTTACTCTTTTGGATAAGCGTGTCCACGCTTTTTTTCCCCCTTGGGGAAGATTCTCACCGTATCTTGTCCTTAGCGGGAAAGGATACACCCTAAGAATCCTTTTGGGAATCTGCAGTTTCTTGTCTGGAGATTCCCAAGCCTTTTCAATAACTCGTTCATGAGATGGGGGAAAGGTTACCTCAGGTTTCTTTACCCTATACATGTGTACCCTCGTGTCAGGGACAGGGGGTTTCTCTATGATATGCAAAACATCTTTTATTACAATAATCATATATTGAATACTATTTGCCAATTCTGGCTGTAACTTTGCATCCTCGTAGTCGACACAGGAGTCAGAATCCGTGTCGGCGTCAGTGTCTACTATTCTGGATTCTGGGCGCTTTTGAGACCCCGGAGGTCCCTGTGACATAGGGGAAAGGCAGGGTTTGACGCCTGTACATTCCCTAGACTGAGTGCAATAAATTCACATTAGCACTAAAACATTCCACATATCCAACCAGTCAGGTGTCGGTGTTGCCGACAGAGACACCACAGTCATTAACTCCACCACCTCCCTATGAGAGCCTTTTACTTCAGACATGCCGACACACGCGTACCGACACACCACACACTCAGGGAATCCTCTTATCTGAAGACAGTTCCCCCACAAGGCCCTTTGGAGAGACAGAGAGAGAGTATGCCAGCACACACCCAGCGCTATATGACCCAGGAAAAAAACACACAATATGTTTACCCAGCTAGCGCTGTAATCTTTATTTTTGCGCCAAATTATGTGCCCCCCCTTCTTTAAAACCCTCTTTCACTGTGGATAAGCAGGGGAGAGTCCGGGTAGCTTCCTCTCAGCGCTGTGCTGTGGAGAAAATGGCGCTGGTGAGTGCTGAGGAAGAAGCCCCGCCCCCTCAGCGGCGGGCTTCTGTCCCGCTAAAATATATAAAAAACTGGCGGGGGCTCTTTATATATACAGTGCCTAGCTGTATATATCTTCTTTTGCTAGAAATTGAGGTTATATTGCTGCCCAGGGCGCCCCCTCCCACTGCGCCCTGCACCCTTACAGTGACTGCCGTTTCTGTGTGCTGTGTGGGAGCAATGGCGCACAGCTTAACTGCTGTGCGTTACCTCAGTGAAGATCTGAAGTCTTCTGCCGCCTCTGAAGTCTTCTTTCTTCTCATACTCACCCGGCTTCTATCTTCCGGCTCTGTGAGGAGGACGGCGGCGCGGGCCGGGACGAACTCCAGGGTGAGACCTGTGTTCCGACTCCCTCTGGAGCTAATGGTGTCCAGTAGCAGGGCCGGCTCCAGGCATGTTCGACTAGAGCGGCCGCGCGGGGCGTCACTCTTACAGGGCGCCGCACGCTGCGGCCGCCATTTTCCTGCCTGGAGCCAGCCTCTGTGTGTCCGACTCCGACTCCCGGCCGCTTGTGTGCGCGCTATGCAGCGCGCTGTGCGGCGCCGGCGTCTGACGTTGGACGCCGGCGCCGCGCAGCGTGCATAGCGCGCACACAGTTTTGTTCCTCCGTCCGCGGCCCGCCCACAGCAGTATTCCCGGCTCTCAGCAGCACCGCAGTGTCAGTGATAGACAGGTAAGTTAAAATCTGTCTGGCACTGTGTGGGGCCGTTTATTTTTCTGGCACTGTGGGGGCATTATTTTTCTGGCACTGTGGGGGCATATCTGCACTGTGGGGGCATTATTTTTCTGGCACTGTGGGGGCATTATTTTTCTGGCACTGTGGGGGCATATCTGCACTGTGGGGGCATTATTTTTCTGGCACTGTGGGGGCATTGTTTTTCTGGCACTGTGGGGGCATATCTGCACTGTGGGGGCATTATTTTTCTGGCACTGTGGGGGCATATCTGCACTGTGGGGGCATTATTTTTCTGGCACTGTGGGGGCATATCTGCACTGTGGGGGCATTATGTTTCTGGCACTGTGGGGGCATTATTTTTCTGGCACTGTGGGGGCATATCTGCACTGTGGGGGCATTATTTTTCTGGCACTGTGGGGGCATTATTTTTCTGGCACTGTGGGGGCATATCTGCACTGTGGGCATTATTTTTCTGGCACTGTGGGGGCATATCTGCACTGTGGGGGCATATCTGCACTGTGGGGGCATTATTTTTCTGGCACTGTGGGGGCATATCTGCACTGTGGGGGCATTATTTTTCTGGCACTGTGGGGGCATATCTGCACTGTGGGGGCATTATTTTTCTGGCACTGTGGGGGCATATCTGCACTGTGGGGGCATTTATGTTTCTGGCACTGGGGGCATTTATGTATCTGGCACTGTGGGGGCATATCTGCACTGTGGGGGCTTTTATGTTTTGTGGCACGGCGGGCATTTATTTATCTGGCACTGTGGGGGCATTTATGTTTTGTGGCACTGGGGGCATTTATGTATCTGGCACTTATGTATCTGGCACTGTGGGGTCATTGATGCATCTGGCACTGTGGGGGCACTTATGTATCTGGCATTGTGTGGTCATTTATGTATCTGGCATTGTGGGGGCATTTATGTATCTGGCACTGGGGGGCATATCTGCACTGTGTGGCCATTTATGTATCTGGCACTGCTGGGGGGCATGTCACGTGTAGCTGGCATTGCTGGGGGGCATGTCACGTGTAGCTGGCACTGCTGGGGGGCATATCATGTAGTGTATCTACTAGGCGTCTGTGGCTAGGCAATGTGTCTATCGTGCGCTGCCTGGCGCAAAGTGTCTATCGTGCGCTGCCTGGCGCAAAGTGTCTATCGTGCTCTGCCTGGCGCAAAGTGTCTATCGTGCTCTGCCTGGCGCAAAGTGTCTAACGTGCTCTGCCTGGCGCAAAGTGTATAGGAGGTTCTACCTGGTGCAATGTGTATTAGCTGCACTACTATGTGGTGTAATGCGAATTGCCACTACTCTGTGGTCATGCACCTTCCCCACGAAGCAACGGCCCTAAATTTTTGCTGCGCGCCTTCGGCGCGCACTGTCCCTGCTTCCGCATGTGGGTGGAGGAGCACCAAGCATTACAGTATGTACATCATTTTGCCCTCCTTACTTAAAAATGTGCCCTCCTTGTGATCAGCACCCTGCCCTAAAACGTGAACACTATCATGTGTAGCTGGCACTGCTGGGGGTCTATTGTGTGTAGCTGGCACTGTTGAGGGGCATGTCATTTGTAGCTGGCACTGCTGCGGGGCATGTCATGTGTAGCTGGCACTGCTGCGGGGCATGTCATGTGTAGCTGGCACTGCTGCGGGGCATGTCATGTGTAGCTGGCACTGCTGCGGGGCATGTCATGTGTAGCTGGCACTACACTGGAGACATTGTGTGTAAGGAACACTACTGTGGCTGTTCTGCATAAGGCTGCTAATTGTGTGCATAGAGGGGGTGTGAAAAAATATATTTATTTATAGTTTAATAATATGAAGTTACGAGGCCACACCCACTTTCCCAGGAGGCCACGCCCACTTTCCCCGAAGCGCGCACGCCTTCGGCGCGCGCATAGGGGTTGGGGGGCGCTTTTACATTTTCTCGCACAGGGTGCTAGTAGGCCTGGAGCCGGCCCTGTCCAGTAGCCTAAGAAGCAGAGCCTTGAAACTCACAGAAGTAGGTCTGCTTCTCTCTCCTCAGCCCCACGATGCAGGGAGTCTGTTGCCAGCAGTGCTCCCTGAAAAAAAAAAACCTAACAAAATACTTTCTTTCAGGAAACTCAGGAGAGCTCCCTGTAATGCACCCAGTCTCCTCTGGGCACAGTATCAAACTGAGGTCTGGAGGAGGGGCATAGAGGGAGGAGCCAGTGCACACCCATACCTAAAGTCTTTCTTAAAGTGCCCATGTCTCCTGCGGAGCCCGTCTATCCCCATGGTCCTTACGGAGTCCCCAGCATCCTCTAGGACGTAAGAGAAAATGACTTTACAGAAATGATAGTGGACACATGGAATAGCCTCCCAGCAGAGGTAGTAGAGACCGTAGAGCAATTTAAACATGCATTGGAAAGGCATAAGGATATCCTTACAAAGATATAAGTATGCAAATATGGTTTGAAGTAAAAATAAGGATAAATAGGGGCAGACTACATGGGCCAAGTGGTTCTTATTTGCCTTGAAAATTCCATATTTCTATGTTACTAAAAGCAGAACTGGTTCTATCATTCCATGTATGCCACTCATGAGATATAATTAGTGATGTGCACAGGAAATTTTTCGGGTTTTGTGTTTTGGTTTTGGATTCGGTTACGCGGCCGTGTTTTGGATTCGGACGCGTTTTGGCAAAACCTCCCTGAAAATTTTTTGTCGGATTCGGGTGTGTTTTGGATTGTGTGTTCGGGTTCGGGTGTGTTTTTTTACAAAAAAAACTCAAAACCAGCTTAAATCATAGAATGTGGGGGTCATTTTGATCCCATGGTATTATTAACCTCAATAACCATAATTTCCACTCATTTTCAGTCTATTCTGAACACCTCACACCTCACAATATTATTTTTAGTCCTAAAATTTGCACCGAGGTCGCTGGATGACTAAGCTAAGCGACCCAAGTGGCCGACACAAACACCTGGCCCATCTAGGAGTGGCACTGCAGTGTCAGGCAGAATGGCACTTCAAAAAATAGTCCCCAAACAGCACATGATGCAAAGAAAAAAAGAGGTGCACCAAGGTCGCTGGATGGCTAAGCTAAGCGACACAAGTGGCCGACACAAACACCTGGCCCATCTAGGAGTGGCACTGCAGTGTCAGGCAGAATGGCACTTCAAAAAAATAGTCCCCAAACAGCACATGATGCAAAGAAAAATTAAAGAAAAAAGAGGTGCAAGATGGAATTGTCCTTGGATCCTCCTACC
This sequence comes from Pseudophryne corroboree, assembly GCF_028390025.1. Classification (NCBI taxonomy): domain Eukaryota; kingdom Metazoa; phylum Chordata; class Amphibia; order Anura; family Myobatrachidae; genus Pseudophryne; species Pseudophryne corroboree. Next base: position 492,135,406 of record NC_086445.1, on the reverse strand, counting down.
CACCCTTATGTTGTATAAACAGGACATGCACACTTTAACAAACCCATCATTTCAGCAACAGGGTCTGCCACACGACTGTGACTGAAATGACTGGTTGGTTTGGGCCCCCACCAAAAAAGAAGCAATCAATCTCTCCTTGCACAAACTGGCTCTACAGAGGCAAGATGTCCACCTCCTCCTCATCGTCCGATTCCTCACCCCTTTCACTGTGTACATCCCCCTCACAGATTATTAATTCGTCCCCACTGGAATCCACCATCTCAGGTCCCTGTGTACTTTCTGAAGGCAATTGCTGCTGGTGAATGTCTCCACGGAGGAATTGATTATAATTCATTTTAATGAACATCATCTTCTCCACATTTTCTGGAAGTAACCTCGTACGCCGATTGCTGACAAGGTGAGCGGCTGCACTAAACACTCTTTCGGAGTACACACTGGAGGGGGGGCAACTTAGGTAAAATAAAGCCAGCTTGTGCAAGGGCCTCCAAATTGCCTCTTTTTCCTGCCAGTATACGTACGGACTGTCTGACGTGCCTACTTGGATGCGGTCACTCATATAATCCTCCACCATTCTTTCAATGGTGACAGAATCATATGCAGTGACAGTAGACGACATGTCAGTAATCGTTGGCAGGTCCTTCAGTCCGGACCAGATGTCAGCACTCGCTCCAGACTGCCCTGCATCACCGCCAGCGGGTGGGCTCAGAATTCTTAGCCTTTTCCTCGCAGCCCCAGTTGCGAGAGAATGTGAAGGAGGAGCTGTTGACGGGTCACGTTCCACTTGACTTGACAATTTTCTCACCAGCAGGTTTTTGAACCTCTGCAGACTTGTGTCTGGCGGAAAGAGAGATACAACGTAGGTTTTAAATCTAGGATCGAGCACGGTGGCCAAAATGTAGTGCTCTGATTTCAACAGATTGACCACCCGTGAATCCTGGTTAAGCAAATTAAGGGCTCCATCCACAAGTCCCACATGCCTAGCGGAATCGCTCTGTTTTAGCTCCTCCTTCAATGTCTCCAGCTTCTTCTGCAAAAGCCTGATGAGGGGAATGACCTGACTCAGGCTGGCAGTTTCTGAACTGACTTCACGTGTGGCAAGTTCAAAGGGTTGCAGAACCTTGCACAACGTTGAAATCATTCTCCACTGCGCTTGAGTCAGGTGCATTCCCCCTCCTTTGCCTATATTGTAGGCAGATGTATAGGCTTGAATGGCCTTTTGCTGCTCCTCCATCCTCTGAAGCATATAGAGGGCTGAATTCCACCTCGTTACCACCTCTTGCTTCAGATGATGGCAGGGCAGGTTCAGGACTGTTTGCTGGTGCTCCAGTCTTCGGCACGTGGTGGCTGAATGCCGAAAGTGGCCCGCAATTCTTCGGGCCACCGACAGCATCTCTTGCACGCCCCTGTCGTTTTTTAAATAATTCTGCACCACCAAATTCAATGTATGTGCAAAACATGGGACGTGCTGGAATTTGCCCAGATGTAATGCACGCACAATATTGGTGGCGTTGTCCGATGTCACAAATCCCCAGGAGAGTCCAATTGGGGTAAGCCATTCTGCGATGATGTTCCTCAGTTTCCGTAAGAGGTTGTGCCTCTTATATAAAGCGGTGATACAAAGCGTAGCCTGCCTAGGAACGAGTTGGCGTTTGCGACATGCTGCTACTGGTGGTGCCGCCGCTGCTGTTCTTGCTGCAGAAGGCAATACATCTACCCAGTGGGCTGTCACAGTCATATAGTCCTGAGTCTGCCCTGCTCCACTTGTCCACATGTCCGTGGTTAAGTGGACATTGGGTACAACTGCATTTTTTAGGACACTGGTGACTCTTTTTCTGACGTCTGTGTACATTTTCGGTATCGCCTGCCTAGAGAAATGGAACCTAGATGGTATTTGGTACCGGGGACACAGTACCTCAATCAAGTCTCTAGTTCCCTGTGAATTAACGGTGGATACCGGAAACACGTTTCTCACCACCCAGCCTGCCAAGGCCTGAGTTATCCGCTTTGCAGCAGGATGACTGCTGTGATATTTCATCTTCCTCGCAAAGGACTGTTGGACAGTCAATTGCTTACTGGAAGTAGTACAAGTGGTCTTCCGACTTCCCCTCTAGGATGACGATCGACTCCCAGCAGCAACAACAGCAGCGCCAGCAGCAGTAGGCGTTACACTCAAGGATAAAAAGTGGGGTACCAGCGCTAAGAGTTGTATTGCCAATTTTCAATAAATCAATTACCACTGGATCAGTAATAGATTTTAATAAACACAATTATCACATGAATTAAAAACGTGAAGGTGAGGGTGTTGAAAATTCACCATACAATTATAATATAAAATAATTATAAAACTGAGTTAAAATATGAATGGCTCTGAGGTGAAAATATTCAAAATGCTGAGAAGAACCCAACCATATTTTTGATGATCCCGGACTTAATAAAGTGCAGATTTCCTCCTCCTTATATTTGGTTATGCAGTCAGCTGGTAATACCCTTAATAGTACCTCTCACACAGTTCCATATGAATGGTGATGATTGCTCGTCTGTGTAGATATTCAAGGGGTTTCCATATCTTGCTGGTTGTGCTGAAAGGAGTGGTTTAAGATGTAGTTCTTGGAAATCCAAGTGTGCAAGAAAGTCCTTATCTGGATCAAAACTGGGCAAAGGTTGGGATTCCACACAGTTACACTCAAGGATGCATCGGAGGAATCCCAGGCAGGAGAGGACTCGTCAGACTTGACAGTAACATGGCCTGGCCTGCAGGACTATTAGCTTTCCTGTCTAAGGAGGAAATTGACACTGAGGGAGTTGGTGGTGTGGTTTGCAGGAGCTTGGTTACAAGAGGAAGGGATTTAGTGGTCAGTGGACTGCTTCCGCTGTCATCCAAAGTTTTTGAACTTGTCACTGACTTCTGATGAATGCGGTCCAGGTGACGTATAAGGGAGGATGTTCCTAGGTGGTTAACGTCCTTACCCCTACTTATTACAGCTTGACAAAGGCAACACACGGCTTGACACCAGTTGTCCGCATTTCTGTTGAAATAATTCCACACCGAAGAGGTGATTTTTTTTTGTATTTTGACCAGGCATGTCAATGGCCATATTCGTCCCACGGACAACAGGTGTCTCCCCGGGTGCCTGACTTAAACAAACCACCTCACCATCAGAATCCTCCTTGTCAATTTCCTCCTCAGCGCCAGCAACACCCATATCTTCATCCTGGTGTACTTCAACAGTGACATCTTCAATTTGACTATCAGGAACTGGACTGCGGGTGCTCCTTCCAGCACTTGCAGGGGGCGTGCAAATGGTGGAAGGCGCAACCTCTTCCCGTCCAGTGTTGGGAAGGTCAGGCATCACAACCGACACAATTGGACTCTCCTTGGGGATTTGTGATTTAGAAGAACGCACAGTTCTTTGCTGTGCTTTTGCCATCTTAACTCTTAAGTTTTCTAGCAGGAGGATGAGTGCTTCCATCCTCAGGTGAAGCTGAACCACTAGCCTTGAACATAGGCCAGGGCCTCAGCCGTTCCTTGCCACTCCGTGTCGTAAATGGCACATTGGCAAGTTTACGCTTCTCCTCAGACAATTTTGATTTAGATTTTTGGGTCATTTTACTGAGCTTTACTTTTTTGGATTTTACATGCTCTCTACTATGACATTGGGCATCGGCCTTGGCAGACGACGTTGATGGCATTTCATCGTCTTGGCCATGACTAGTGGCAGCAGCTTCAGCACGAGGTGGAAGTGGATCTTGATCTTTCCCTATTTTACCCTCCACATTTTTGTTCTCCATTTTTTAATGTGTGGAATTATATGGCAGTAATATATCAATAGCAATGGCCTACTACTAAATATACTGCGCACAACTGAAATGCACCACAGGTATGGATGGATAGTATACTTGACGACACAGAGGTAGGTAGAGCAGTGGCCTACTGTACCGTACTGCTATATATTATATACTGGTGGACAGCAAACTGTGCAAAACTGAAATGCACCACAGGTATGGATGGATAGTATACTTGACGACACAGAGGTAGGTAGAGCAGTGGCCTTCTGTACCGTACTGCTATATAGTATGTACTGGTGGTCAGCAAACTGTGCAAAACTGAAATGCACCACAGGTATGGATGGATAGTATACTTGACGACACAGAGGTAGGTAGAGCAGTGGCCTACTGTACCGTACTGCTATATAGTATATACTGGTGGTCAGCAAACTGTGCAAAACTGAAATGCACCACAGGTATGGATGGATAGTATACTTGATGACACAGAGGTAGGTAGAGCAGTGGCCTACTGTACCGTACTGCTATATATTATATACTGGTGGTCAGCAAACTGTGCAAAACTGAAATGCACCACAGGTATGGATGGATAGTATACTTGACGACACAGAGGTAGGTAGAGCAGTGGCATTCTGTACCGTACTGCTATATAGTATATACTGGTGGTCAGCAAACTGTGCAAAACTGAAATGCACCACAGGTATGGATGGATAGTATACTTGACGACACAGAGGTAGGTAGAGCAGTGGACTACTGTACCGTACTGCTATATATATAGTTATACTGGTGGTCAGCAAAATTCTGCACTGTCCTCCTACTATATACTACAATGCAGCACAGATATGGAGCGTTTTTCAGGCAGAGAACGTATAATACTGGTGATCACTGGTCACTGGTCAGCAAAACTCTGCACTGTCCTCCTACTATATAATACTGCTGGTCCCCAGTCCCCACAATAAAGCAATTAGCACACTGAGCACAGATATTTGCAGCATACTGAGCACAGTCAGATATGGAGCGTTTTTCAGGCAGAGAACGTAGGTATTTGCACTTGCAGCACACTGAGCACAGATATTTGCAGCACACTGAGCACAGATATTTGCAGCACAATTTGCAGCCCACTGAACATAGAAAATGAGAGGACGCCAGCCACGTCCTTTCACGATCATCTCCAATGCACGAGTGAAAAATGGCGGCGACGCGCGGCTCCTTATATAGAATACGAATCTCGCGAGAATCCGACCACGGGATGATGACGTTCGGGCGCGCTCGGGTTAACCGAGCTAGGCGGGAAGATCCGAGTTGCTCGGACCCGTGAAAAAAAAGGTGAAGTTCGGGAGGGTTCGGATCCCGAGGATCCGAACCCGCTCATCACTAGATATAATCTTACCAAAGATGAACATTTGACACTCCAGGCTCTGGTTAATAATACAAACTTGATATTTAGACCAGCAGATATGGGGAGTGGATGGTGCTGTGGCAGTCTGTCTGCTTATAAGACACAAGTTGATGAACATTTATTAGACAAGTGGACCTACCATGTTTTGCCCTCAGATCCCTTCATAGTGTTTAAAAATTATACTGCCCAGTGCCCAGGATAAAGGATGCATCTCTGAAAAGTTGCATAATGCAATTATACCACAACATCCTGTGGCCCCTATCTTTCATAGAACGCCTCAGATCCGCAAATCTTTGACCAACCTCCAGATTGCCCTATTATTGCAGCCAGAGGTTCCCTCTACCAACCCTCTGTGGTGTATGTGGATTCATTGATGCAACCCTGTATCCACCAGCATCCGCTTTGTCTATTGAATACATCTATACTTCTTAAGATTTGGTTCTGCAGTATGTCAGTAGTTTATATACTATTATACCGCATGATTCTGGAATTGCTGCTAAGAACTTCCTCTCAAACATAAATTATATGCTGGATCAATCCTTGAGCTTATATTTGATTTAGTACAGCTTATCCTTATCAAAAATTACTTTCTCAATGATATCAAATTCTATTTACAGCTTAATGAATGTGCAGTGGGGTGTAATATAGCCATGTCATAAGCGAATATCTATATGTTCAAGGTGGAAAAGTTGATTTTCAATAATCCTGTATCTAACAGGATAGCATTTCATACACAATATATTGATGACCTACTGCTGTTTTGAAGGGGCCTGCATGAGGTACTGGTTTCCATGATAGAGTCCCACAGTGCTAGCAATAGCCCAGTTAAATTGACAAATGCGATAAGTGATAGACAGTTACATTTTATTTATGACACTGTTACATTTCACCGTGGCTGCATTTCTACTAGCCTGTAAACTTAAGAGATAGATAGAAATAACTTGCTATACCACAACAATTGACACAATAAACACTTAATTAAGGGTCTTCAATATTCACAACTATTACATATTAAATATCCTGTGCTAGCAGAAGTACAAAAGAATAACATGATTACTAGAGATGTGCACTGGAAATTTTTCGGGTTTTGTGTTTTGGTTTTGGATTCGGTTCCGCGGCTGTGTTTTGGATTCAGACGCATTTTGGCAAAACCTCCCTTAAAATTTTTTGTCGGATTCGGGTGTGTTTTGGATTCGGGTGTTTTTTTTCAAAAAACCCTCAAAAACAGCTTAAATCATAGAATTTGGGGGTAATTTTGATCCTATAGTATTATTAACCTCAATAACCATAATTTCCACTCATTTCCAGTCTATTCTGAACACCTCACACTACTATTTTTAGTCCTAAAATTTGCACCGAGGTCGCTGGATGACTAAGCTAAGCGACCCAAGAGGGCGGCACAAACACCTGGCCCATCTAGGAGTGGCACTGCAGTGTCAGACAGGATGGCACTTAAAAACATTGGCCCCAAACAGCACATGATACAAAGAAAAGAGAAAAAGAGGTGCACTGTGGTCACCGGATGGCTAAGCTAAGCGACACAAACACCTCAATATCACAGGAATTATTCGTTCTAATCAATGGTATTATTGGTCCAAATCACTGGAAGAAAATGACAAAATCACAGGAATTATTCGTTCTAATCAAAGGTATTATTGGTCCAAATCACTGGAAGAAAATGACAAAATCACAGGAATTATTCGTTCTAATCAATAGTATTATTGGTCCAAATCAGTGGAAGAAAATGACAAAATCACTGGAATTAAATGGCAGTAATGTCGGGAATTATATCAAATGGCAGTACCACTGGACATATACGGAAGTGTCAGACAGGATGGCACTTAAAAAAATAGTCCCAAAACAGCACATGATGCAAAGAAAAGAGAAAAAGAGGTGCACTGTGGTCACCGGATGGCTAAGCTAAGGGACACAAACATCTCAATATCACAGGAATTATTTGTTTTAATCAATGGTATTATTGGTCCAAATCACTGGAAGAAAATGACAAAATCACAGGAATTATTCGTTCTAATCAAAGGTATTATTGGTCCAAATCACTGGAAGAAAATGACAAAATCACAGGAATTATTCGTTCTAATCAATGGTATTATTGGTCCAAATCACTGGAAGAAAATGACAAAATCACTGGAATTAAAGGGCAGTAATGTCGGGAATTATATCAAATGGCAGTACCACTGGACATATATGGAAGTGTCAGACAGGATGGCACTTAAAAAAATAGTCCCCAAACAGCACATGATGCAAAGAAAAGAGAAAAAGAGGTGCACTGTGGTCGCTGGATGGCTAAGCTAAGGGACACAAACACCTCAATATCACAGGAATTATTCGTTCTAATCAATGGTATTATTGGTCCAAATCACTGGAAGAAAATGACAAAATCACAGGAATTATTCGTTCTAATCAATGGTATTATTGGTCCAAATCACTGGAAGAAAATGGCAAAATCACTGGAATCATTTGGCAAGATCACTGTAATTAATAATTAATTATAAATCACTGATATTAATTGGTAAAATCTCACTATCGCCTGCCTAGTGAAGTGGAATTTAGATGGGATTTTGTACCGGGGACACAATAATTTCATCAATTGTCTAAATCCCAATGCACTAATGGCGGAAAACGGTCGCACGTCTAACAGCGCACTGATTATACTGAGAACTGATTATACTGATCAATTACTGATTATACTGAGCACTGGTTTTACTGAGCACTGATGATACTACGGAGAACTGACACTGAGCAGCGAGACCAGCACTGGACTATTGTACTGTAGGGGTGGTCTTCAGTATGCCGATTGACGGGATCCCGGCGCACAGTATACCGGCGCCGGGATCCCGACAGCCGGCATACCGACACTTATTCTCCCTCGTGGGGGTCCACGACCCCCCTGGAGGGAGAATAAAATAGCGTAGCTCATTTGCGCTCACCACACTGTCGGTAAGCCGACGGTCGCGCTCCCGGCGCCGGTATGCTGGTCGCCGTGAGCCCGACCGCCGGCATATCGTAGTGAACCCGTACTGTAGTATACTGGTCACCACAATGCCGCACTGTACTACTATATACTGCTCACAACAATGCAGCACAGATATGGATACTAGAAGTGACACAGAGCTGCAAGATACAGCAATGGCCTACTGTACTGTACAACTATATACTGTTGGTCACCAAAATGCTGCACTGTACTACTATATATATATATATATATATATATATATATACTGCTCACAACAATGCAGCACAGATATGGATACTTGAAGTGACACGGAGCTGCAAGATACAGCAATGGCCTACTGTACTGTACTACTATACTGGTGGTCACCAAAATGCTGCACTGTACTACTATATATATATATATATATATATATATATATAGTATATACTGGTCACACAACAATGCTGCAGATATTGAGCACTGATGATCAGGATACTGTCTAGAACTGAGTCTGACACGGAGCTGCAAGATACAGCAATGGCCTACTATACTGTACTACTATAATGTGCAGCACACTGAGCACAGATATTTGCAGCACACTGAGCACAGATATGGAGCTTTTCAGGCAGAGAACGTAGATATTTGCAACACACTGAGCACAGATATGGAGCTTTTCAGGCAGAGAACGTAGATATTTGCAGCACACTGAGCACAGATATTTGCAGCACACTGAGCATAGATATGGAGCTTTTCAGCGAGAGAACGTAGCCACGTCCTCTCCGTTCAATCTCCAATGCACGAGTGAAAATGGCGGCAACGCGCGGCTCTTTATATGGAATCCGAATCTCGCTAGAATCCGACAGCAGGATGATGACGTTTGGCCTCGTTCAGGTTAACCGAGCAAGGCGGGAAGATCCGAGGCTGCCTCGGACCCGTGTAAAATAGGTGAAGTTCGGGGGGGTTCGGATCTTGACGAACCGAACCTGCTCATCTCTAATGATTACCAAATTCATTGATCAGGGCTGTAACCCCACATCTAAAAAATTATCAAACAGAAGGTTATGCGCCTTAAGAGGGATCAATTATTATATAATTAGAACACTACGGAGGAATCGCCATTTATTCCTTGGGTTAATAAGTTTAATGAGGCTAGCAGTCAGATTAATAAGATTTTGAAAAAATTGTGGTCCCTTGTCCAGTCTGACCAAGAGTTGAAGCCCACAGATACTAAAATTATGTCTTGCAATTCCCGTTAACGTAACTTAGGCACATTCTAGTGAAAGCTGACATTTCTAATCTCACGGCAAGTAAAGATGCTACTAAACCAAATAATTTGGGATGCATCCGCTGTACTTGTTTAACCAGTAGATATATGATCCCGGGTGATAACGTTTACCTTCCCACTCAGGAAGGAAGTATGCTATTAGACATCAAATTACCTGCAATACAGTTGTGTTTTTTACCAAATTGTGTATCCATGTGGCCTTACTACAACTCTCACCAGCTGCACAGTGAACTAGGATACTATAGCATTGCACTGTCTATTTTGCTTAGGTAATTAAAACAATTACTACAACTCTCACAGCTGCACAGTGAACTAGGATACTATAGCATTGCACTGTCTATTTTGCTTAGGTAATTAAAACAATTACTACAACTCTCACCAGCTGCACAGTGAACTAGGATACTATAGCATTGCACTGTCTATTTTGCTTAGGTAATTAAAACAATTACTACAACTCTCACCAGCTGCACAGTGAACTAGGATACTATAGCATTGCACTGTCTGTTTTGCTTAGGTAATCTGGAGTTATTAGCCTGTTTAATTGTTAGATATTTGGGGAATTTGGGATGGCCTCCTCCCCTATCATTATTTGTTTGTTTTAGCTTTTATTGCCCATTGGTGGGTGTTGGGCAATGAGTGGGTTTTTAATCAGTGAACCTATACCTTACACATGTTTGTATTAGTTCATATTAGAGTATTGTAGGCTGATTAAGCCTTGATGATTGATCCAGGGTGTAGGACTCTAAGGGAGTAGGCTCAAAGGGAGAAGATATATAATTTAAATATCAAAGCCTGGACTTATCCTGGACTTAAACTGGACATAAACAGAAAGAAAACATCTAACAACACAAATAACAGATTGACTACTTATCAATATCAACTGTATATGCAAATTTATCACCCTCCAACTTTCACTCTGTGAACACTATGCAACCCATTAGCAGAAAAGAACATATGTAAGATCAAGTTTCCATCCATATTCAGGATCACAAAGATCTTCATTGGCACAATTGTGAGTTCACCTTCCTACCACACCTAACAACTCCTGTCTGTGTAACCTGGACAATGAGCACTGTTTATCCCTGTTATTGACACACTTACAATTTTTAATTTCTCCTTCAGTTACTTGAATGTTTATTTGCAATATTCACAAACATCTTCATGCACATGCTGAACCTATATCATTTTGTCATTACACACTTGCAAATACAGTCTGAATTACCTTTGCTCTTTGCTTCTAACACCTTCTTCAATTTCAATTTCTGCAACTACATAAACTTTCTGCTGTAACCAAAATTTAATACCACTGGACACTTCCAACACTGTACTCTCACCTGCATTTCTGCAATTCTACTGCTCTGTTCATCTTACAACCACCACTCCAATTCAAATGTATCCTACTATTTACCTCCTCCACACTACAGCATGTCTAGCCTGTCACTATCACCCCCCAACACTCCTTGTCTGCCCTATCCTTTTCTCTGTCCCCTGCTCCCACCGCTATCCTTCTCCCCTAGTGTCCTACATTGCCTCCTTTCTCCCCTCCTTTGTCTCCCATCCACTCCACTGCCTCACTTCCACTCCTCCGCTGACATCCTACTGTCATTCATCTCTACCCTACCATGGGCCCAATCGTTCACCACTCTGCCCTGCTCCCTCCCTCCTCTCCCTACCTCACCTCATATCCCTCTGTACCACACTTTACTCCTCCTATACTCAACTGCTGCAGTGTCCCTTCCTAGCCCAGGAGGCAGCACCCTCACTACATCGTCTGTATCACTGTCTTCTAAATCCATCTCACCTCATTGCTACAGCAACCCTGATAATCTCATTCACATCACTCCCTCAGACTCTGTCCCTCTCTCCTGTGCCCTCTGGAATGTGAGATCTGTCTAACAAACTGGTCCCCACCCATGAGCTTTTCATCTCAAATTCCTTGCATCTCCTAGCCATCACTGAAACTTTGATTATCCCCGCTGCTCTCTCTGCTGGGAGTCTCACATTCTTACACACACCCTGACCTGGGGGTCGCCACGGTGGTGGTGTTGGGCACCTACTACCCTGTAGCTACTCATACCAACTCATACCACCAGAACCATCCCTTACATTCTCTACAATTGAGGTCCATGCCATACACCTCTTACAACCTGTTCATCTTCAAGTAGCTGTCATTTACCGCCCCCCCTGGCATGCCCTCCAAACTCCTTCACAACTTTGCTTCCTGGATTTCTTCTCCTTACATTCCCTCCATTATCCTAGGTGATTTCAACATCCCTATAGATAACCCCACAAAATCACCTGCCTCTAAACTCCTTAACCTCCTTCTCTTGGTCTCTCCCAGTGGACCTCCTCCCCCTCCCTTGTAAGTGGAATCTCACTGGATCTGGTCTTCACTCACCGCTGTGATCTTTCTGATTTCTCCAACTCCCTGTTCCCCCTCTCTGACCATCACCTGCTCACTTTTAACCTATCTCTAGCTGCTTCTCCATCTTTACCACTTAAGACTACCATCACAAAGCGTAACATTGAGGCTATTGACACCACTTCCCTATCTTCCCTGATTGACCCGCCTCTCCCTTCCTATTCTCTCTCTTTCCTGCCCTAAACAAGCTACTTCCCTATACAATGCATCCCTTACCTCTGCTCTTGACTCTGTCGCCCCACCAACCACTATTCACCCTTGCAGATCGACACCTCAACCCTGGCACACCAAATGCACCAGATATCTGCAAAAATGCTCATATACCGCTGAGTGACAGTGGAGGAAATCACACTCTAAGGCCGACTTCCTCCACTACAAATTTATGCTCTCATCCTACTTTGCTGCCCTTACCCTCTCTAAACAATCTTATTTCAAAATCCTCATCTCCTCCCGATCCTCAAACCCACGGCACCTCTTTGCTACTGTCAACTCGCTTCTCTTCCCACCACCACCTCAACTTCCCTCTTCACTTTCTGCTCTTGACTTTGCCACCTACTTCACATCCAAAATTGACTCCATTCATCAGGACATAACATCCCACCAGAACCTGTGCAACCCCCCTCCTCCATTCCCCGACCCCACCTATCCTTCCCTTCTACCAACTCTGACATATTTCTTCCCTGTATCTGGAGAGGAAGTCATAGTCCTCATCCGGTCCTCACCACCTCCACCTCCCCACTTGACCCTATTCCCTCCCGCCTTCTCCGCTTCCTCTCTTCTTCTTCTGCCTGTTCCCATCTTGCCCATCTACTCAATCTCTCACTCTCATCAGGCACTGTCCTTTCTGCCTTCAAGCATGCACTTTTCTCCCCTATTCTTAAAAAACCTACCCTTGATCCAACCAATCTTTCCAACTACTGACCCATCTCTTTTCTCCCTTTTGTCTCCAAACTCCTTGAGCGTATTGTCTACAACCGCCTCACTGTCTTTCTTTCTTCCCATTCACTGCTTGACCCTTTCCAGTCTGGTTTCCGTCATCAGCACTCCACTGAAGCTGCCATCACGAAAGTCTGCAATGACCTCCTTACTACTAAATCCAGGGGCTACTACTCTCCAGGGGCTACTACTCTCTGCTTATTCTCCTTGACCTCTCTGCTGCTTTTGACCACCCCTGCTTTAGACCACCCTCTCCTCCTGCAAATCCTTTACTCACTTGGTTTGCGTGATACTGCTCTCTCCTGGCTGTCCTCCTACCTGACCGTTCCTTCTCTGTCTCCTCTCATGACTCCACCTCCCCCCACTTCCTCTACCAGTAGGTGTCCCCCAAGGTTCTGTTCTTGGTCCTCTCCTTTTCTCTCTCTACACATCCTTATTAGGTGAGCTCATTAGCGCTTTTGACTTAAAATATCATCTCTACGCTGACGATACTCAAATCTACTTTTCCTCCCCTGACCTCTCTCCTGCTCTCCTCACTCGTATCTCCAACTGTCTCTCTGCTATCTCTTCTTGGATGTCCTAGCACTTTCTTAAACTTAACATGTCTAAGACTGAGCTAATCATCTTCCCTCCCTCCCGCTTAACCTCACCTCCCACAATTTTGTTATCCATTGATGGCACAAGTATCTCCTCTAGCCCCCAAGTGCGATGTCTTGGAGTAATCCTTGACTCCTCCCTCTCCTTCAAACCACACATTCAGTACCACTCAAAAACCTGCCATTTCCATCTCAGAAACATCTCCAGGATCAGACCCTTTCTCGCCCAGTACGCTACTAAGACCCTCATCCACTCACTGGTCATCTCCAGATTGGACTACTGCAATCTACTCCTATCTGGCCTCCTTCAAAAATGCCTCTCTCCACACCAATCTATCCTCAATGCTGCTGCCCATCTCATCTTCCTCACCAAACGTACTACATCCACATCCCCTCTCTTGCAGGACCTTCACTGGCTACCCTTCTTATTTAGAATCCAATTCAAACTTTCACACTCACCTACAAAGCCCTCACCCACTCTTCTCCCTCTTACATCTCTGACCTTATCTCTCTTTACATTCCCACCCGTCCTCTTCGCTCTGCTAATGCACACCGTCTCTCCTGCTAACTGATTACCTCCCCCCACTCCTACCTACAAGATTTTGCACGTGCTGCTCCCTATCTCTGGAATCCTCTACCTCTCCCCATCTGACTCTCCACCTCTCTACAAAACTTCAAACAGGCTCTCAAGACCCACTTCTTCACCAAAAGCAGCCAACTCTCCTCCTAACCCTCTTGTTTATGGGGTCATTCCGAGTTGATCGCTCGCTAGCTATTTTTTTGCAACGCTGCGATCAGATAGTCTCCACCTATAGGGGAGTGTATTTTTGCTTTGCAAGTGTGCGAACGCTTGTGCAGCCGAGCGGTACAAAAAAGTTTTGTGCAGTTTCTGAGTAGGTCTGAACTTACTCAGCCACTGTGATCACTTCAGCCTGTCCGGTCCCGGAATTGACGTCAGACACCTGCCCTGCAAACGCTTGGACACGCCTGCGTTTTTCCAGACACTCCCTGAAAATGGTCAGTTGACACCCATAAACGCCTCCTTCCTGTCAATCTCCTTGCGATTGGCTGTGCGAATGGATTCTTTGTTAAATCGCTCAGCACCGATCCACTTTGTACCCGTACGACACGCCTGCGCATTGCGGTGCATATGCATGCACAGTTTTGCCGAGTTTTGACCTGATCGCAGCGCTGCAAAAAATAAGAATTTACTCACCGGTAATTCTATTTCTCGTAGTCCGTAGTGGATGCTGGGAACTCCGTAAGGACCATGGGAATAGCGGGCTCCGAAGGAGGCTGGGCACTCTAGAAAGATCTTAGACTACCTGGTGTGCACTGGCTCCTCCCACTATGACCCTCCTCCAAGCCTCAGTTAGGTACTGTGCCCGGACGAGCGTACACAATAAGGAAGGATTTTGAATCCCGGGTAAGACTCATACCAGCCACACCAATCACACCGTACAACTCGTGATATGAAACACAGTTAACAGTATGAAACAATAGAGCCTCTCAACAGATGGCTCAACAACAACCCGATTTAGTTAACAATAACTATGTACAAGTATTGCAGATAAACCGCACTTGGGATGGGCGCCCAGCATCCACTACGGACTACGAGAAATAGAATTACCGGTGAGTAAATTCTTATTTTCTCTAACGTCCTAGTGGATGCTGGGAACTCCGTAAGGACCATGGGGATTATACCAAAGCTCCCAAACGGGCGGGAGAGTGCGGATGACTCTGCAGCACTGAATGAGAGAACTCCAGGTCCTCCTCAGCCAGGGTATCAAATTTGTAGAATTTTGCAAACGTGTTTGCCCCTGACCAAGTAGCTGCTCGGCAAAGTTGTAAAGCCGAGACCCCTCGGGCAGCCGCCCAAGATGAGCCCACCTTCCTTGTGGAATGGGCATTGACAGATTTTGGCTGTGGCAGGCCTGTCACAGTATGTGCAAGCTGAATTGTACTACAAATCCAACGAGCAATAGTCTGCTTAGAAGCAGGAGCACCCAGCTTATTAGGTGCATATAGGATAAACAGCGAGTCAGATTTTCTGACTCTAGCCGTTCTGGAAACATATATTTTCAGTGCCCTGACAACGTCTAGCAACTTGGAGTCCTCCAAGTCCCTAGTAGCCTAGGCACCACAATAGGCTGGTTCAGGTGAAACGCTGACACCACCTTTGGGAGAAACTGGGGACGAGTCCTCAATTCTGCCCTATCCATATGGAAAATCAAATAAGGGCTTTTACAAGACAAAGCCGCCAACTTTGATACTCGCCTGGCAGAAGCCAAGGCCAATAACATAACCACCTTCCACATGAGATATTTCAGATCCACGGTTTTTAGTGGTTCAAACCAATGTGATTTTAAGAAACTCAACACCACGTTGAGATCCCAAGGTGCCACAGGAGGCACAAACGGGGGCTGACTCTGCAGCACTCCTTTTATAAATGTCTGAACTTCAGGTACTGAAGCTAGTTCTTTTTGAAAGAAAATCGACAGAGCCGAGATCTGTACCTTAATGGAACCCAATTTAAGGCCCATAGTCACTCCTGCTTGCAGGAAATGCAGAAATCGACCTAGTTGAAATTCCTCTGTTGGGGCCCTTTCGGCCTCACACCATGCAACATATTTTCGCCATATGCGGTGAAAATGAGTTGCTGTAACCTCTTTCCTGGCTTTAGTAAGCGTAGGAATGACTTCCTCCGGAATGCCCTTTCCTTCAGGATCCGGCGCTCAACCGCCATGCCGACAAACGCAGCCGCGGTAAGTCTTGGAACAGACAGGGCCCCTGCTGCCGCAGGTCCTGTCTGAGTGGCAGAGGCCATGGGTCCTCTGATATAAATTCTTGAAGTTCTGGGTACCAAGCTCTTCTTGGCCATCCACGAGTATCGTTCTTACTCCTCGCCTTCTTATTATTCTCAGTACCTTTGGTATGAGAGGCAGAGGGGAGAACACATAAACCGACTGGTACACCCACGGTGTTACCAGAGCGTCCATAGCTATCGCCTGAGGGTCCCTTGACCCGGTGCAATATCTTTTATAGCTTTTTGTTGAGGCGGGACGCCATCATGTCCACCTGTGGCCTTTCCCAATAATGTACAATCCTATTGGAAGACTTCTGGAGGAAGTCCCCATTCTCCCGGGTGGAGGTCGTGTCTGTTGAGAAGATCTGCTTCCCAGTTGTCCACTCCGGGAATGAACACTGCTGACAGTGCTAACACATGATTTTCCGCCTATCGGAGAATCCTTGTGGCTTCTGCCATCGCCATCCTGCTTCGTGTGCCGCCCTGTTGGTTTACATGGGCGACTGCCGTGATGTTGTCTGATTGGATCAGTACCGGCTGTTTTTGAAGCAGAGGCCTTGCCGGCCTCAGGGCATTGTAAATGGCCCTCAGGTCCAGAATATTTAGTAGGGAAATAACCTGACTTGACCAAAGTCCCTGGAAATTTCTTCCCTGTGTGACTGCCTCCCAGCCTCAAAGGCTGGAATCCATGGTCACTAGGACCTAGTCCTGTATGCCGAAACTGCGGCCCTCTTGAAGATGGGCACTCTGCAGCCACCACAGTAGAGATACCCTGGTCCTTGGAGACAGGGTTATCAGCCTATGCATCGGAAGATGCGATCCGGACCACTTGTCCAACAGGTCCCTCTGAAAAGTTCTTGTATGGAACCTGCCTAATGGGATTGCTTCGTAGGAAGCTACCATTTTTCCCAGGACTCGCGTGCAATGATGCACTGCTACCTATTTTGGCTTCAGGAGGTCTCTGACTAGAGATGACAACTACTTGGCTTTCTCCTCCGGGAGAAACACTATTTCTGGTATATGTCCAGAACCATCCCCAGGAACAGTAGACGTGTCATAGGAACCAGCTGTGACTTTGGACTGTTTAGAATCCAACCATGCTGTTGTAGCACTTTCCAAAATAGTGCTACCCCGACTACCAACTGCTCCTTGGACCTCGCCCTTATAACGAGATTGTCCAAGTACGGGATAATTACAACTCCCTTTTTTTGAAGGAGTATCAACATCTCGGCCATTACCTTGATAAAACACCCTCGGTGCCATGTACAGTCCAAACGGCAGTGTCTGGACTTGGTAATGGTAATCCTGTACCACAAATCTGAGGTACTCCTGGCGAGGATGGTAAATGGGGACATGCAGGTAAGCATCCTTGATGTCCCAGGATACCATGTAATCCCCCTCGTCCAGGCTTGGAATAACCGCCCTGAGCGATTCCATCTTGAACTTGAATTTTTGTGTTCAAGGATTTTAAATATAAAATGGGTCACACCGAACCATGCGGTTTCGGTACCCCAACCCGTGTGGAATAGTAACCCCGTCCTTGTTGAAGTAGGGGCACCTTGAGTATTACCTGCTGGGAATACCGCTTATTAATTGCCTCTAGCACAGCCTCCCTGCCTGAGGGAGTTGTCAGCAAGGCATATTTTAGGAAACGGCTGGGGGGAGACATCTCGAATTCCAGCTTGTACCCCTGAAATACTACTTGAAAGAAACAGGGATCCACCTGTGAGCGAGCCCACTAATTGCTGAAATTTTTTAGACGGCCCCCCACCGTACCTGGCTACACCTGTGGAGCACCCGCGTCATGGTGTGGCCTCACAGGAGGCGGGGGAAGAATCTTGATTCTGGGAACAGGCTGACTGGTGCAGCTTTTTTCCCCTTGTCTCTGTACAGAAAGGAAGCGCCATTTGACCCGCTTGCTTTTCTGAAGCCGAAAGGACTGTACCTTTGTCTGTGAGGAAACCTGAGGTAAAATTATTTCTTCCCAGCAGTTGCTGTGGATACGAGGTCCCAGAGACCATCCCCAAATAATTCCTCACCCTTATAAGGCTCTCTATGCGCTTTTTAAGTCAGCATCACCTGTCCAGTGACAGGTCTCTAATACCCTCCTGACAGAATGGACATTACATTTATTTTGGATGCCAGCCGGCAAAATATCCCTCTGTGCATCGCCCATATATAAGACGACATCTTTAATATGTTTTTATGTTTGCCAACTAGTATCCCTGTTTGACAGGGTCACCGACCACGCTGCAGCAGCACTATCTGCAGGTCTCAGTCTAGTACCTGAGTGTGTAAATACAGACTTCAGGATAGCCTCCTGTTTTTTATCAACAGGCACCTATTAAAGTGGCCGTATCCTAAGACGGCAGTGCCACCTTTTTTGACAAACGTGTGAGCGCCTTATCCACCCTAGGGGATATCTCCCAGCGTAACTTATCCACCTGGCGGGAAAGGGTACGCCATCAGTAACTTTTTATAAATTACCAGTTTCTTATCGGGGGAACCCACGCTTTCACACACTTCATTTATTCATCTGATGGGGGAACAAAACACTGCCTGTTTTTTCTCCCCAAACCTAAAACCCATTTTTAGAGGTGCTTGGGTTAAAGTCAGAAATGTATAACACATTTTTTATTGCCGGGATCACGTCACGGATGTTCCTAGTGGATTGTGTATATGTCTCCACCTTGTCGACACTGGAGTCAGACTCCGTGTCGACATCTGTGTCTGCCATCTGAGAGAGCGGGCGTTTTTGAGCCCCTGATGGCCTTTGAGACGCCTGCGCAGGCGCGGGCTGCGAAGCCGGCTGTCCCACAGCTGTTACGTCATCCACCCTTTTATGTAAGGAGTTGACACTGTCGGTTAATACCTTTCACCTATCCATCCACTCTGGTGTCGGCCCCACAGGGGGCGACATCACATATATCGGCCTCTGTTCTGTCACCATATAAGCCTCCTCATTCAACATGTCGACACAGCCGTACCGACACACCGCAGACACACAGGGAATGCTCTAAACGAGGACAGGACCCACAAAAGCTCTTTGGGGGGACAGAGTAAGAGTATGCCAGCACACACCAGAGCGCTATATATATATACAGGGACTAACTGAGTTATGTCCCTAATAGCTGCTTTTTATATAATATACTGTATACAGTGCCAATTTTAATGCCCCCCCTCTCTTTTCCCTCTTACTGTACTGTAGTAATTGCAGGGAAGAGCCAGGGAGCTTCCTTCCAGCCGAGCTGTGAGGGAAAAATGGCGCCAGTGTGCTGAGGAGATAGGCTCCGCCCCTTTTTCGCGGCCTATTCTCCCGTTTTTTATGGAATTCTGGCAGGGGTATTTACCTCATATATAGCCCCTGGGGCCATATATTGAGGTATTTTAGCCAGCCAAGGTGTTTTTATTGCTGCCTCAGGGCGCCCCCCCCAGCGCCCTGCACCCTCAGTGACCGCAGTGTGAAGTGTGTGAGAGGAGCAATGGCGCACAGCTGCAGTGCTGTGCGCTACCTTGGTGAAGACAGAGTCTTCATGCCGCCGATTTTCCGGACCATCTTCTTGCTTCTGGCTCTGTAAGGGGGACGGCGGCGCGGCTCCGGGACCGAACATCAAGGCTGGGCCTGCGGTCGATCCCTCTGGAGCTAATGGTGTCCAGTAGCCTAAGAAGCCCAATCCGGCTGCAAGCAGGCGAGTTCGCTTCTTCTCCCCTTAGTCCCTCGCTGCAGTGAGCCTGTTGCCAGCAGGTCTCACTGAAAATAACAAATTCTAAGACTATAACTTTCTAAGAGCTCAGGAGAGCCCCTAGTGTGCATCCAACCTCGGCCGGGCACGAAATCTAACTGAGGCTTGGAGGAGGGTCATAGTGGGAGGAGCCAGTGCACACCAGGTAGTCTAAGATCTTTCTAGAGTGCCCAGCCTCCTTCGGAGCCCGCTATTCCCATGGTCCTTACGGAGTTCCCAGCATCCACTAGGACGTTAGAGAAAATAGCTAGCGAGCGATCAACTCGGAATGACCCCCTTTGCTCACTGTCTACCCCTTCTGTGTCACCCCGGTCTGTTAGCACCTCACCTTTTAGATTGTAAGATCGCAAGAGAAGGGACTTCTTTCCTTATGTGCCTTTCCTTTTCTTACTTACACAGTCTTATACTCCTTACTCCCCTTGATAGCACCTAACCCCGGGTTTTCTATACCTGTCCTATATTGTCTTGAACTGTAAGTGCTGTTTTCTTGTCTGCTCATTTGATTATGTACTGTGAAATGGGCGCTGGGAATCCCTTGTGGCGCCACATAAATAAAGGATAGTAATAATAATGTACATGGTACAACTTAGAAAACATTCAAGGAGAGGATGGGGGTCATTCCGAGTTGTTCGCTTGTTGCCAATTTTCGCTATACTGCGATTAGTCGCTTACTGCGCATGCACAAGGTTCGCAGAGAGCATGCGCTTAGTTATTTTACACAAAAGTTAGGTATTTTACTCACGGCGTAACAAAGTTTTTTCATCGTTCTGCTGATCGGTGAGTGGTTGACAGGAAGTGGGTGTTTCTGGGCGGAAACTGACCGTTTTCTGGGAGTGTGCGGAAAAACGCAGGCGTTTCAGGGTAAAACGCGGGAGTGGCTGGAGAAACGGGGGAGTGTCTGGCCGAACGCTGGGTGTGTTTGTGACGTCAAACCAGGAACGAAACTGACTGAACTGATCGCAATGTAGGAGTAAGTCTCGAGCTACTCAGAAACTGCTAAGAATTTTCTATTCGCAATTCTGCTAATCTTTCGTTGGCAATTCTGCTATGCTAAGATACACTCCCAGAGGGCTGCGGCTTAGCGTGTGCAATGCTGCTAAAATCTGCTAGCGAGCGAGCAACTCGGAATGAGGGACGATGTTCCACAATTAGTGAAGCCCTAAAGTCTGGTAATAGTTAGCAACCTTTGGCTGGACATTGGGGGTCATTCCGAGTTGTTCGCTCGTTATTTTTTTTTCACAACGGAGCGATTAGTCGCTAATGCGCATGCGCAATGTCCGCAGTGCGACTGCGCCAAGTAAATTTGCTATGCAGTTAGGTTTTTTACTCACGGCATTACGAGGTTTTTTCTTCGTTCTGGTGATCGTAATGTGATTGACAGGAAGTGGGTGTTTCTGGGCGGAAACTGGCCGTTTTATGGAAGTGTGTAAAAAAACGCTGCCGTTTCTGGGAAAAACGCGGGAGTGTCTGAAGAAACGGGGGAGTGTCTGGGCGAACGCTGGGCGTGTTTGTGACGTCAAACCAGGAACGAAACTGACTGAACTGATCGCCGTTGCCGAGTAAGTGTGGAGCTACTCAGAAACTGCTAAGAAGTGTCTATTCGCAATTCTGCTAATCTTTCGTTCGCAATTTTGATAAGCTAAGATTCACTCCCAGAGGGCGGCGGCTTAGCGTGTGCAATGCTGCTAAAAGCAGCTTGCGAGCGAACAACTCGGAATGAGGGCAATTATACACTACCAAGTACCACACACCCTTGCATCTCTTATGTATCATATGATAGACCATATTCCCCCTGTATTGTGAGGTGGGAATAGGTCTGCTAAATTACTCCAGTGTGAAACTCGATGGATACATCATTTGGGTACCCTTGTTCCCAAGGGCTCAGTGATCATCTGGGTCTTAATAGCTTTATGATGTATTAAATGAGTGCTTTCTGTTACATTCCTTTTAGCCAGTAGAGCTTGGATAGTTATTGTGATATGCTCATCTTCTCTATATGCTTTCCCCATTTAGTGTGATAAATAATGTTTTCCTTTGTTCTGCCTGCGTGATATTTTGGTGCTATTTAGTACCACGATGACTGCATTTTCTACCTGTGTAGTTTATATATTACCTTTGTATTAGTAATGTGGCTCATAATAATAGATGTTTCTAATGTAATATAGTTTAATACATTAAAAACCTCAATGCGCTAGTTTAAGTACTAGAATTAGTGATCTCTAAAAACCTTCCATTTTAAAATACTTTGATTATTGGATACTATTTTTTTTTTGTTCTAGGCTGCTTCCCCAAAAGATGGCCCCTTGCCAAAAAAAGCCTAAGATTTAGATAGTTAAATGGTTGTTTTCAGGGAGCGCCCTAATATTGTTATGTGAAAAAGTTTTCACTAATTATTTTAAAGAGCGTACAAATACCTTGAGGATGGTGTGAATGAATTGTTAATTCCCTAAACCTGTTTTCTTGAGTACACCCAACACCCAACACCCAACACCCAATGAATCCTAAACATATGTATACATTTGTGTACAGAGAAAGCTATCAGCGCCAAGGTGCAGTACCCACTGTAAACACTAGTATTCAGACCAAGGAAAACAATGTGTACTGGGGGTCATTCCGAGTTGTTCGCTCGCTAGCAGATTTTAGCAGCATTGCACACGCTAGGCCGCCGCCCTCTGGGAGTGTATCTTAGCTTAGCAGAATTGCGAACGAAAGATTAGCAGAATTGCGAATAGAAAATTCTTAGCAGTTTCTGAGTAGCTCGAGACTTACTCCTACACTACGATCAGCTCAGCCCGTTTCGTTCCTGGTTTGACGTCACAAACTCCCTGCGTTCGGCCAGACACTCCCCCGTTTCTACAGACACTCCCGCGTTTTATCGTGGCACGCCTGCGTTTTTCCGCACACTCCCAGAAAACGGTCAGTTTCCGCACAGAAACAGCCAGTTCCTGTCAATCACACTCCGATCACTTTAACGGTGGAAATTCTTTGTTCGGACGTGAGTAACTCTACTAAGTTTTGTGCTAAAATACTTAGCGCATGTGCACTGCGTACTATGCGCATGCGCATTTTCGCCTTAATCGCTCTGTTGCGAAAATCGGCAACGAGTGAACAACTCGGAATGACCCCGACTGTCTCCTTTGTGACACTCCCTATGTGTGGTAGGGCGTCCGCTGTACCTTAGATAAACTACTGTAAGCACTGGTATAGGTGCTAATGATAACATTTTGAAAAAAAGGGGGGATAAGGTACTTCTAAGCGACCATCGGTGTCATACGAAAGTAGAAGGACTCAGTACATTATACACTGCTCAAAAAAATAAAGGGAACACTAAAATAACACATCCTAGATCTAAATGAATGAAATATTCTTATTAAATACTTTGTTCTTTACATAGTTGAATGTGCTGACAACAAAATCACACAAAAATGATCAATGGAAATCAAATTTATTAACCCATGGAGGTCTGGATTTAGAGTCACACTCAAAATGAAAGTGGAAAAACACATTACAGGCTGATCCAACTGTGATGTAATGTCCTTAAAACAAGTCAAAATGAGGCTCAGTAGTGTGGGTGGCCTCCAAGTGCCTGTATGACCTCCCTACAACCCACACAAGTGGCTCAGGTAGTGCAGCTCATCCAGGATGGCACACCAATGCGAGCTGTGGCAAGAAGGTTTGCTGTGTCTGTCAGCGTAGTGTCCAGAGCATGGAGGCGCTACCAGGAGACTGGCCAGTACATCAGGAGATGTGGAGGAGGCCGTAGGAGGGCAACAACCCAGCAGCAGGACCGCTACCTCCGCCTTTGTGCAAGGAGAAACAGGAGGAGCACTGCCAGAGCCCTGCAAAATGACCTCCAGCAAGCCACAAATGGGCATGTGTCTACTCAAACGATCAGAAACTGACTCCATGAGGGTGGTATGAGGGCCAGACATCCACAGGTGGGGGTTGTGCTTACAGCCCAACACCGTGCAGGACGTTTGGCATTTGCCAGAGAACACCAAGATTGGCAAATTCGCCACTGGCGCCCTGTGCTCTTCACAGATGAAAGCAGGTTCTCACTGAGCACATGTGACAGACGTGACAGAGTCTGGAGACGCCAAGGAGAACGTTCTGCTGCCTGCAACATCCTCCAGCATGACTGGTTTTGCAGTGGGTCAGTAATGGGGTGGGGTGGCATTTCTTTGGGGGGCCGCACAGCCCTCCATGTGCTCGCCAGAGGTAGCCTGACTGCCATTAGGTACTAAGATGAGATCCTCAGACCCCTTGTGAGACCATATGCTGGTGCGGTTGGCACTGGGTTCCTCCTAATGCAAGACAATGCTAGACCTCATGTGGCTGGAGTGTGTCAGCAGTTCCTGCAAGATGAAGGAATTGATGCTATGGACTGGCCCGCCCGTTCCCCAGACCTGAATCCTATTGAGCACATCTGGTACATCATGTCTCGCTCCATCCACCAACCACAGTTGCACCACAGACTGTCCAGGAGTTGGCGGATGCTTTAGTCCAGGTCTGGGAGGAGATCCCTCAGGAGACCATCCGCCACCACCAGGAGAATGCCCAGGCGTTGTAGGGAGGTCATACAGGCACGTGGAGGCCATACACACTACTGAGCCTCATTTTGACTTGTTTTAAGGACATTACATCACAGTTGGATCAGCCTGTAGTGTGTTTTTCCACTTTAATTTTGAGGGTCACTCCAAATCCAGACCTCCATGGGTTAATAAATTTGATTTCCATTGATAATTTTTGTGTGATTTTGTTGTCAGCACATTCAACTATGTAAAGAACAAAGTATTTAATAAGAATATTTCATTCATTCAGATCTAGGATGTGTTATTTTAGTGTTCCCTTTATTTTTTTGAGCAGTGTATATAAAAATTTGTTGCAAAATGTAGTTCACAAATACATAGCAGTAATATAATTTTTAACAGAGTAAAAATATGCCTAGGACTTCATGTATACATAAAATCATATATACATAAAACTATACAACAGAGAGATATGACATAAAAACAAATAATAAACGAGATTTATGGTAAGAACTAACCGTTGTTAAATCTCTTTCTGCGAGGTACACTGGGCTCCACAGGGAATGACATTGGGATGTAGAGTAGGATCTTGATCCGAGGCACCAACAGGCTCAAAGCTTTGACCTTCCCAGAATGCCTAGCGCTGCCTCCTCTATAACCCCGCCTCCGTGCACAGGAGCTCAGTTTTTGTTAACCAGTCCAATGCAGTAGCAGGTAAAAGAGACGACAACTGTTAGTAGCCACATACACCACATTCTCACGACAGGAGAAAGTGTCAGCAGCTAATGCCATACCAACCCAAAGAAGCTAAGTGCGTCAGGGTGGGCGCCCTGTGGAGCCCAGTGTACCTCGCAAAAAGAGATTTAACAACGGTAAGTTTTTACCATAACTCTCGTTTTCTGGTGCGGGGTACACTGGGCTCCACAGGGAATGACATTGGGGCTGTCCTAAAGCAGTTCCTTAAGGGAGGGGATGCACTGTAGCGGGCACAAGAACCCGGCGTCCAAAGGAAGCATCCTGGGAGGCGGAAGTATCGAAGGCATAGAACCTTATGAACGTGTTCACTGAGGACCACGTAGCCGCCTTGCACAATTGTTCAAGGGTCGCAACACGGCGGGCCGCCCGAGAAGGTCCAACCGACCGAGTAGAATGGGCCTTTATGGTAGCAGGAGCTGGAAGGCCAGCCTGTACATAAGCATAAGCAATCACCATTCTAATACATCTGGCCAGGGTCTGCTTGTGAGCAGGCCAGCCGTGTTTGTGAAAACCAAACAGAACAAAGAGAGAATCCGACTTCATGATGGAGGCAGTTCTCTTCACGTAGATACGGAGAGCTCGTACCACATCCCAAGACCGCTCTTTGGAAGACAAATCAGGAGAGGCAAAGGCCAGAGTCACAATCTCCTGATTAAGGTGGAAGGAAGACACCACCTTAGGTAAATACCCGGGACGTGTTCTAAGAACCGCCCGATCATAGTGAAAAATCAGATATGGTGACCTACAAGACAAGGCACCCAAATCCTACACCCTTCTAGCAGAGGCAATAGCCAACAGAAACAATACCTTAAGAGAAAGCCACTTATGGTCTGCAGATTCAAGGAGCTCAAACGGAGACCCTTGCAACGCCTCCAATACCACCGACAAGTCCCAAGGGGCCACAGGCGGGATATAGGGAGGTTGAATCCGCAACACACCCTGAGTGAACGTATGTACATCAGGTAAAGTCGCAATTTTTCTCTGGAACCAAACCGACAAGGTAGAAATATGAACCTTGATGGAGGCCAGACGAAGGCCCAAGTCTAGGCCCTGTTGTAGAAAGGCCAAAAGTTTGGCCGTACCAAACTTGTAAGCATCATGATTCTTAGATGCGCACCAAGCAAAGTAAGAATTCCAGACCCTATGGTAAATCTGAGCAGAAGCCGGTTTCCGGGCCTTCAGCATGGTTTGAATGACCGCCTCAGAAAATCCTTAGGCCCTCAAGACGGAAGCTTCAAGAACCACGCCATCAAAGCCAACCGGGCTAAATCCTGATATACACAGGGTCCCTGAACGAGGAGATCTGGGCGCTGTGGAAGTAGAAGAGGACTCTCTATCGAGAGACCCTGAAGGTCTGAGAACCAATGACGTCTGGGCCAAGTGGAAGCGATCAGAAGTAGGATTTCTCCTGCTTGAACTTCCTTATTACTCTGGGCAGGAGTGACACCGGAGGGAACCTGTATGGCACCTGAAAGTTCCATGGAATTGCCAGTGCATCCACGAACCCTGCTTGAGGATCCCTTGTCCTTGCTCCGAAGACCTGAACCTTGTGATTGTGTCGAGACGCCATCAGGTCCACATCTGGAAGGCCCCACCTGTCCACGAGGAGTTGAAACACTTCTGGATGGAGGCTCCACTCTTCGGCATGTACGTCCTGACGACTGAAAAAGTCAGCTTCCCAGTTTAGGACCCCCGGAATGAACACTGCTGATATGGCTGGCAGATGGCGTTCCACCCACTGAAGAATCCGTGATACTTCCCTCATTGCCATGCGGCTTCGAGTGCCGCCTTGATGATTGATGTATGCCACCGTGATGGTGTTGTCCGACTGTACTTGAACAGGTCTGTTCTGTATTAAATGCTGGGCCAAGTTCAATGAGTTGAACACCGCCCGCAATTCCAGAATGTTTATCGGGAGGAGAGACTCCTCCTTGGTCCACCGACCCTGAAGGGAGTGTTGCTCCAACACCATGCCCCAACCTCTCAGACTGGCATCCGTCGTCAGAAGGACCCAGTTGGAGATACAAAAGGGACGACCCCTAGTCAATCGTTGGCCCTGAAGCCACCAGGTCAGTGACAGACGGACCTCCGGAGACAAGGAAATAATTTGAGAACTGATCTGGTGAGGCAGGCTGTCCCACTTGGCAAGAATTAGCTTCTGCAGAGGGCGGGAATGGAATTGAGCGAACTCCACCATGTCGAAAGACGACACCATGAGACCCAGCACTTGCATTGCCGAATGTATCGACACTTGCGGACGAGATAGGAAGCATCGAATCCTGTCCTGAATCTTCAGGACTTTCTCCTGAGACAAGGACAACTGCTGGTTGTGAGTGTCCAACAACGCCCCCAGGTGCACCATGCTCTGAGCAGGGACCAGGGAAGATTTATTCCGGTTGATGAGCCACCCGTGGGCTTGCAGAAACTGGATAGTCAGATCCAGATGGCGTAGGAGAATTTCTGGGGAATTTGCCAGGATCAATAAGTCGTCCAGGTACGGTAGGATCCTGACCCCTTGACGGCGGAGTACAGCCGTCATTACCGCCATGACCTTGGTGAAAACTCGCGGAGCCGTGGTCAAACCAAAAGGTAACGCCTGAAATTGGTAATGGAGGTTGCCAACCGCAAACCTCAGGTATTGCTGATGCGACACTGCAATGGGAATATGCAGGTAAGCATCCTGTATGTCCAGGAAGACCATATAATCCCCAGGTTCCAATTCCAGAACAATAGAGCGAAGAGTTTCCATACGAAACTTGGAGACCCTCACAAATTTGTTCAAGGACTTGGGGTTGAGAATGGACCGGGAGGACCCGTTCGGTTTTGGGACTAGGAACAGTGGTGAATAGTACCCCTTGCCTCTCTGAGCCAGAGGCACCTGTGCTACCACCCCTGTGTTCAGGAGGGACTGTACCACTGAATGAAGAGTTTTTGCCTTCACATGATCCGAAGGGACGTCTGTCAGGCAAAATCGATGAGGGGGACGATTCTTGAAGGATACGGCGTAACCTCAAGTGACGACTTCCCGTACTCAGGCATCGGAAGTAGTCCTCAACAATTCCTGGGTAAACCATAGAAGTCGCCACCCCCCCCCCCCCCCCCATCCCCCGTGATCCCCCAAAGGGAGGCTCGTTTGGGTTTGGGCTTATTAGGTTTGGAAGTGCGAACCTGTTTCGGGTTTTCCTGACCTTTTGCTTTCCCTGAAGGACGAAAGGAGCAAAATGCAGTACTCTTAGCCTTCGGCACCGAAGGAGCAGTACTAGGTAGACATGCTGTTTTAGCAGAAGCTAAGTAAGCCACTATCTTGTTGAGGTCTTCTCCGAAAAGAATGTCTCCCTTAAAAGGGAGTACCTCCAGGGTTTTCTTAGACTCCAGATCCACAGACCAGGACCGTAACCAGAGAATCCGGCGAGCCAAAATGGACATGGTAGAAGCCTTGGCCGCCAGAATACCGGTATCAGAAGCCGCCTCCTTAATGTAATGAGAAGCTGTGACAATATAAGACAGACATTTTCTAGCATGATCAGAAGCATTGGAAGGCAACTCCGCCTCCAGCTCCTGAGCCCACGCTTCAACAGCCTCTGCAGCCTATGTCGCTGCAATGGTGGGCCTATGCGCAGCACCACTTAGGGTGTAAATTGCCCTTAAACAACCCTCCTCACGCTTATCGTTCGGTTCTTTCAGAGACGTGACGGTAGTTACCGGCAGAGCTGAGGATACCACCAGCCGCGCCACCTGTGAATCCACTGGCGGGGGTGTTTCCCAATTTTTACTTAGCTCCACTGCGAGGGGGTAGAGAGCCAGCATCTTCTTGTGAGGCGTGAATTTCTTTCCTGGATTTTCCCAGGATTCCTGACGTATTTCAACTAAATGGTCAGAATGAGGTAAAACTTGTTTAACCACATTCTGACGTTTAAACCTGTCCGGTTTCTTAGGGGCAGCATCAGGCTCCTGGTCATCAATAATTTGAAGAATGGTCCTGATAACCTCCAACAAGTCAGGAACATCCACCTGTGAAACAGATTCCCCATTAGAAGCATCGGGATCAGAATCTGTGGGGTCAGTATAAACGCCATCCTCATCAGACGAGTCTGGGACATTGGTGGATTGTGAGGAAGTAATGGCCCGCTTAGAGGACCCCTTGGTCTTAGGCAGGCGAGGGTTAGACTTCTGAGTAGTCAGTGATTGGTTCAATTGCTGTAACTGAGCAGACAGTTGATCTGCCCATGGCTGGTTAACCGCGGGGACCATAAGCGGTTGTACCGTCACAGGAGGTCCCATAGGGGGTGTTAGTCTAGTTACCAGCGTATTCAATAGCATGGAGAAGGTAGCCCAAGGTGGGTCATTTTGAAACCCCGTTGCTACAGTCCCACTTGGGGGTAAGGATCCCCCAGAACCTGAACCCTCAGCTGCTATGTTTTCCTCAAATGTGTCTGCAGCGTCACCACCACGCAATGTGGGATCAGCCCCAGCACCATTGCCCTGTGTAGCTGACATATCCGAAAGCTCAATGCAAGGCAACACAGTACAATATCAGCAGCACAATACCTGACAAGAACCCCCTGTGTAGTGTATCAGCACAAACAGGGAATTCAAGAGGTATATTGTGACTAAAAATCACAATGAAAAATACACACTGAGTATATCCTGTGAACAACCTATATTAAATGATAAACCTGACGCACTTAGCCCCCTCAGGTTATAGAATATAGGGATAGCAATCTGAGTGAGATACACGAAATGGAGGTCACACAGCAGCTATATGCACATACACAGTCACATTGTACAGTGCAGAAATTATGACATGCAATAAAACTGCACTGGACTAGCAATACAGAGTAGTACTATGTATAGCTATACACTCAAAAGATATAACAATGCACAGTAAAGACTGGATGTATATCACAGGGTATTTGTACTATATAACCCTTACTAAATGCACTCTTTCTTAACCAACACTGTCAGCAGACATGTAGAATACTTAAGTGTCCTGTAAAATGCACAGCGCTGACATGCAGGTGGCTTTACAGAGGAGGATTTGCCCAAACAGTCCCAGGATCAGCTCAGCTTGTCCTAATGGTGCCCAAACGCTGACAGGGAGTGAGGGAAAGAGAGATATGAAGCTCCAGGGTGGGAACATTTACTCCCTGGGGCTGGGGGAGGGGCTACAGGTCAAAGCCTTATCCCCCTGCTGGACTTCACCACCGGGTACTTTGGGCTTATATAAACGGTCTATGAGAGAAAACTGACCTGTGCCCTTGCCCTGGTGGCAGAGTGGGGTACCTGTACTGCCACAGTGTCCACGCCAGCGCGCGCGGCCCACCTCCCACCGGCCGCGCGGGATCGCGATTTACAGCGAGTCCCGCCAGGGGGACCCACTTACCTCCTCTCTGAGTGCGGCCACGCGATCCATGAGAACAGCGGTCATGTGTGTGACTAACAGGAAGAAAACCGGAGCCCCCGCTGTAAGTACCCGGCAACCAGGGCGCGGGAGTATACAGCGCGGCTGAGGGAGATGATGGAGCTGCAGCAGGAGATGTCTGACTGACATCTAACACAGACAGTGCCTCTGCTGCAGCCCTTGAAGTCTTCATTTTTCTTTAAAAAGTTCTTCTCAGGGTTTCTGGCGCAGCCCACCTGTTGTATGCCTGCTTACTGCATGGCACCAACTACAAAACTGAGCTCCTGTGCACAGAGGCAGAGTTATAGAGAAGGCGGCGCTAGGCATTCTGGGAAGAAGGTCAAAGCTTTGAGCCTGTTGGTGCCTCGGATCAAGATCCTACTCTACACCCCAATGTCATTCCCTGTGGAGCCCAGTGTACCCCGCAGCACAAAAGAGGAATAAATATAGCTTAACTTGAGAAGATGGGTTAGAGCATTTATCTCTAATGCGCTTCGTCCTATTAGACTTCATCAAGGGGTGACGAAACGTGTCGGTTGATACCTGCTCTAACTCATCTGGAAAGACCCAATATATAGCTGAATAATCAAGCTTCACTACGGTATTTCAAGTATAATCACAAAGAGATGAAAAGCGCTGGTATTTAAAGGCTATACCTAAAGTTAACTGGTTAGTTTATCACAGAAGATCAGCAATTATGCTTACAACAGGGCATGCTCCGTATACAGCTGCCAATCTTTGTCAGGCCGCACCTCCAGATTGATGCTGTCAAAAGGCTAGCGTTGAGAGTAATCCACCACCTTCTCTGCCCCGTCTTGCCTCTGATCCTGCCCTGCTCAGTGCTGTAAATACTTGGGCGACAGGCCAAGCTCTCTGCCTGCTGTATGTTAAATAAGGAGATTTATGGTAGACTTACCATGGTAAAATCTCTTACTGCGAAGTACACTGGGTTCCACAGGGAATACATCAGGGTGTAGAGATGGATCTTGATCCAAAGGCACCAACAGGCTAAAGCTTTAGACTGTCCCAGAATGCATTGCTGGGACTCCTCTATAACCCCGCCTCCAGGCACTGTGAACTCAGTTTTGTCAACCAGTCCAATACAGAAGCAGGTAAAAGAGAAGACAGATGTTAGTCACATAAAACCACGTTCTCACGACAGGAGACGGGACTAGTGGCTAATGCCTTACAAACCCAAAGAAGCTAAGTGCGTCAGGGTGGGCGCCCTGTGGAACTCAGTGTACCTCACAGAGATTTAACCATGGTAAGTCTGCTATAAATCTCCTTTTCTGCAGCGGGGTACACTGTGTTCCACAGGGAATACATCTGGGATGTCCTAAAGCAGTTCCTCAGGGGAGGGGACGCACCTTAGTGGGTATGAGAACCTGGCGTCCAAAGGAAGTATCCTGGGAGGCGGAAGTATCAAAGGCATAGAACCTAATAAACGTGTTCACTGAGAACCACGTAGCTGCCTTGCACAATCGTTCTGCGGACGCGCCACGACGGGCCGCCCAAGAGAGTCCAACAGACCGAGTAGAATGGGCTTTAATAGCAGCAGGAGCTGGGAGTCCAGCCTGTGCATAAGCTTGTGCAATCACCATTCTAATCCATCTGGCCAAGGTTTGCTTATTCGCAGGCCAGCCACGTTTGTGAAAACCAAACAGTACAAAGAGGGTATCTGACCTCCTGATAGAGGCAGTCCTCTCCACATATATACGGAGAGCCCGAACCACATCCAAAGACCGTTCTTTGGAGCACAATTCGGAAGAGATGAAGGTGGGAACCACAATCTCTTGATTAAGGTGAAAAGATGACACTACCTTAGATAAATAACCAGGGTGAGTTCTAAGAACTGCTCGGTCATGATGAAATACCAAAAAGGGTGGACGACAGGACAAAGCGCCGAAGTCTGACACCCTTCTAGCAGAGGCAATAGCCAGCAGAAATAGGACCTTGGCTGTGAGCCATTTAAGGTCCACTGACTCAAGATGTTCAAATGGAGACTCTTGCAGGGCATTCAGGACAACAGACAAATCCCATGGAGCCACAGGAGGGACATAGGGAGGTTGAATCCGCAGTACGCCCTGAGTGAATGTATGAACGTCAGGTATAGACGCAATTTTTCTAGGCCAGACGAAGTCCTAAATCCAGGCCTCGTTGCAAAAAAGCCAGAAGTCTGGAAGTACTGAATTTGTAAGCATCGTAATTCTTAGCAGCACACCAGGTGAAATAATAATTCTAGACCCGTGCAGATGCCGGTTTGCGGGCCTTCAGCATAGTTTGGCTGACCGTCTCGGAAAATCCTTCGTCCCTCAGGAGTAAAGCTTCAAGAGCCACACCGTCAAAGCCAGTCTGGCCAGGTCTGGATAGACACAAGAGCCCTGAACGAGGAGGTCTGGGCGTTGAGGAAGTAGAAGTGGACGCTCTACCGATAAACCCTGCAGGTCTGAGAACCAATGCCGTCTGGGCCATGCTAGAGCGACTAGAAGTAGTATTCCTCCTTCTTGTTTGAACTTCCTTAGTACTCTGGGCAGGAGTGACACTGGAGGGAACACGTAGGGCAGCAGAAAGTTCCATGGAATTGCCATAGCATCCACGAACTCTGAGGATCCCTGGTTTTTGATCCGAAGACCGGAACTTTGTGATAGTGTCGAGATGCCATCGGGTCTACATCTGGTACGCCCCACTTGTTCACTAGGAGTTGAAAGACTTCCTGATGAAGACCCCACTGTCCGGCGTGCACGTCCTGAAGACTGAGGAAATCACCTTCCCAGTTGAGGACTCCCGGAATGAACATTGACGATATTGCCGGCAGAAGGCGTTCCGCCCAATGAAGGATTTGACACTTCCATCATTGCCATGCGGCTTCGAGTGTCGCCCTGATGGTTTATGTACGCCACCATGATGGCGTGGTCTGACCTTACTTGAACAGGCCTGTTCTGTATCAGATGCAGGGCGAGAGACAAAGTATAGAACACTGCCCGCAATTCCAGAATGTTTATCGGGAGGAGTGATTCCTCCATGATCCACCGACCCTGGAAAGAGTGTTGCTCCAACACAGCACCCCAACCCTTCAGACTGGTGTCTGTAGTCAGTAGGACCCAGTGGGGGTTCAGAAGGGGCGGCCCCTGCTCAACTGCTGGTCCTGTAGCCACCAGGTCAGTGACAGGCGAACCTCCGGAATCAAGATCCTGTGAGACCTGATCCAATGAGGCAGGCCGTCCCACTTGGAAAGGATTAACCGCTGTAGAGGGCGGTAATGGAATTGAGCATACTCTACCATGTCGAAAGCCGACACCATGAGGCCGGGTGGTCTTCTGTATGCCGGCGGTCGGGCTCCCGGCGCTCAGTATACCGGCGCCGGGAGCCCGACAGCCGGCATACCGACACTTATTTTCCCTCGTGGGGGTCCACGCCCCCCATAGAGGGAGAATAAAATAGTGTGGCGCGCATAGCGCGCCACCGTGCCCGTAGCGTGGTGAGCGCAGCGAGCCCGCAAGGGGCTCATTTGCGCTCGCCACGCTGTCGGTAAGCCGGCGGTCGGGCTCCCGGCGCCGGGATGCTGGTCGCCGGGAGCCCGACCGCCGGCCAGCCGTAGTGAACCCCATGAGGCCTGGTACTTGCATCACCAAGTGTACCAACACTCTTGGGTGGGAAAGTATCTAATCCTGGGGGTGTGGCCTGGCTGTGGATGCAGGAGGTTGTGCTGCACTCAAGCTCCTGCCACAGTAGCAGTTTTAACTGCTCTTTTGCCCTACAATCGTACCTGACACCTTTCATATACCCTACTCGTACCCCCACAGCAATAAGCAGGGCGGTTGCGGAGCCGGCGGGTGCCCCCTGGACCCGTGCGGGTTGCGGCCTACCCCGCCAGCTGGAGCCGGGACCTCGCGTGTGGAGCTACCCCGGACCGGAAGTGCGGCGCCCCGCGGCTGAGAGACGGGCCGGAGCTGTCCCCAACACCCCCAGAGCCCCCGCACCACTTACCACCCGTCAACTCATCCTGGTGAGTCAATGCCCTGACGATCCGCTCTGTGCGGCGGGTTCCCGTGCGTCCGGCGGCTGGCTCCGTTGTGAGAGGGAGTGCGGCGCCGGTCACGTGGTGCCGCTCCCGGGGACAGACGCGGCCACTGACTTAATCAAAGCCCACGGCGTGCCCCAGGAGGCCCCGACTGGGCTCGGGGGAAGCCAGCCACTGCCACCACTGAAGCTATCCTGCAGACAGGGGATACTTGGGGCCCGTTGCAGGCACCTGGAGGTGGCAGCCTGGCGGCGCCATCTTGGATCCTGGCAGACACCACTGGCAATAGGAGCCGCCGACGCCATTTTTAAATCTGGAAAGGCGCCCATACTAAGAGTGCTGTACAGCCCTGCTGCCAAATAGGGTGTAGGTGACAGGGGCTGTTGACACAGGATCCCAACCACCCCACTAATTAAAGGGGACAAGCTGCACATTCTTTGCCTGACATAGGGAACTGAAGCTCCCCCTGGTGGACCCCTGCTACATCTCACCTCCCCTACTGCTACACTTGCTTGTATTATAACAAAATAACTTGCCTACAACTAGCCACCGCTGTGTGACCACCATGTCCCCACCCAAAAGGAAATAGACGCCTCCTCCTGCAGCCATGTAGGGCCGTCTCGAGGGATGAGGGCTGACGCCTCCTGACACGTTCTACTACCAAAATGACCACAGATCTGTTTTGCTGATTCTGCAATATCTTGCCAGACCCGACACGATAACGCATCCACCCTGACATGTCTTTAACGGCGCGATTCACCGAACGCACCCACCACTGCACCTGACACTCTCTTCTGTACGGTGGCGACTTAGGGATCAGTGAATATCAGCCCCAAGCTCTGGGATATGGGACCGAGGGAGTGCTCAAAGTGTGACCTGCGATACTGAATTGCCCATCACATCTGCCCCAACGCCTGTCGCACAGGTTTCGACGCCCACATCCCCTTCTTATTACCCATGAGTCGCAGGAGACGTAGGGGAGTGAAAACCTCTATCGGTCAGTCTGAAGTTACCCCCCGCTCAGACCTAAGGCGGTTTCTCAATCTCCGGAAAGATACAGTTATGTCGACTCCACCGACGCCTTCCTCTCCGGCACATTCCGAGAGGGCAGAGAAGCAAGGCGAAAACAGAGTGACTACACCGGATAGGAATTCCACTGAACAGCAGGACATGCAGAAGGTTCTCACACTCCTGCAGACCTTGCCCACTAAGGCGGACTTCACATCTTTGGAGAGTAAACTCCGAGATGTGGTCCACTCTGAGGTGTCCTCACTTCGGTCTGAACTGACTCACCTGGGTTCTCGAATTGAAACATTGGAGACCAGGGGAGAAGAATCCAACGCTTTCCAACACGCACTGGTGGATACTATCAGACTTCAAGCAGAAGAGATTCAGAACCTGCACGACCATCTTGATGATATAGACACCAGGGGACGTAGGAATAACCTGCGAGTGAGGGGCATTCCAGAAGACATACCACAGCAAAGCATCTCAGATGTCCTCAACAAGATCTTCGGTGCAGTCCTGGAAACCGACCCGAACGACCCCATTGTTTTCGACAGGGCACACAGAGCACTGCGTCCCAGAGGCTTGCAGTCCGACCGACCAAGAGACATTATTTGCCGCCTACACTACTACAGCCAAAAAGAAGAGATAATCAGGAAACTCCGGAACGCCGGAGACCTAGACTTCAACGGCGCACCTATCCAGGTCTTTCAGGACCTTTCTCGTCACACCCTACAGTCAAGACGTCAAATAAAACCCCTAACAGACGCCCTCCGTAAAAACAACATCAAATACAGGTGGGGTTTTCCGTTCAGCATCACAGCGACCAATGACGGCAGGTCTGCAACGATTCGGACCCCCGAGGATGTCGCCCCCTTCTGCTCCACCCTATCTATCGACCCAGTACAGGTCCCTGAGTGGCAATCCGTAGGCTCGAGAATACGCCCCCCCCAGCCTCCCCGGGCTGACATACCTTTCCAAACAAGGGGATCTCCTTCAGCAGCACAGAAGAGGAATCGCTCCCTTTCGTCCCCTCTGTCTCCATCTTCTCCCTCGACTGCGAAGACCTGATCGCACCACCTTTAAAATGGCAACCTTTCCTCGCTACGCAGGACTGACGGGCACGGAGAGGACTACTCCAATATGTCAAGTCCCCATGGGAGGATCCATGGCTTTTATATGAAGACTGCCTCCCTCGAGACACCATGCAGTTGAGGGGCGCGTTGCCTCTCGGTCTCTCGCCTCTATATTTAATAGTCCCGTCATGCCCGAGGGACCTAGACATTTTAACTTCCCGAATAGAGTGAGATTTAAGCAACTCTGCCACGGTATTTACTGTACTATCGTAGCTCGGGTAATGTACTGTACCTAGTGTGATGGCATGCAATGTTCACATTATTGTGGTTATTCATTATGTTCCATTGATATAGTTCGTGTGGGAGGGCGGATCCGTCCCCCCCCCCCTCGTTACCCCATTTGCACCGCAATGTTTGGTCCTGGAATGATCGATGGGGACACTGTCCCCGTTGTTCGTATCACCAGGAGCGGTGCTACGTTTCCACATGTTCAACTGTTCTATATTGCTATGTTTTTCTGTTCTGTTGTTCTTCCCCTATCCCTTTCTCTCTCCCCTCCTCTTCTTCAGGTTCTCTCTTCCCTTCCAAAATTACCTAGACTCACCAATGCC
Source organism: Pseudophryne corroboree (assembly GCF_028390025.1). Lineage (NCBI taxonomy): Eukaryota > Metazoa > Chordata > Amphibia > Anura > Myobatrachidae > Pseudophryne > Pseudophryne corroboree. The sequence goes on along the minus strand of NC_086445.1, from coordinate 492,098,084 downwards.
CAAACCCTACTCTATGCTGCTGGGATCTCGGTAAGACCAGATTTACTATTTCTTATTGGAACAGATAAATGGCGCTACTAAAAGTGGTTTCTATTAATGCCCGGGGACTCAACATTCCTGAGAGGAGGTCAAGGGCCTTACGAGAATTGAAAGCCGAAAAAGCAGATATTGCCTTTGTGCAAGAAACCCACTTTAAAGAGGGAGTGGCCCCCTCTCTCGGGAATCGAGACTTCCCCACAGGGTATTTCTCAAATAACGTTGATGGTAAGACATTGGGGGTAGCGATTCTGATCGCCAAGCATGTTGCCCTCGCTGATGTTGTTTGTCACCAACTTGTCCCCGGCAGGGCTTTACTTATAAACTGCGCCATCGCTAATAGAGCTCTTACATTTCTTAATGTTTATGCCCCCAATAAGGCTCAGCCAGGCTTTTTGGAAAGAGTCCTCACGCTAGCCCAACCTCATATTAATGGGATTCTGCTTTTTGGCGGGGATTTAAACTGGTCTTTGGAGCCTCGGTTAGACTCCTCCAACCCCTCCCCAAGGTATTCAGATAAATTACATCGTAGGGTCCGGAAGATTCTACATAACTTCCAACTTATGGATGTCTGGAGATTACAACACCCCTCCACTAGGGACTTTAGCTTCTATTCACACCCTCACAACACTTACACTAGGATTGACTACTTATTTATCTCGCATAGATTTTTGCATCTGGCTGAGGTATCTGCTGTGGGCAACATGTCCTGGACAGACCATGCTCCCGTCTCTCTGGGGGTTCGCCTGTCCCCAGCCCGCCCGAACTCCTACACATGGAGACTAAACGAGACGATCATCCAGGACCCCGGTTGCCAGCAGCAGATCAGAGAGGCGATAGCCGATTATATTGAGGTCAACGACACAGAGGAGATCTCTAAAGTGGTAGTTTGGGAGGCACACAAATGTATAATAAGAGGAAAACTCATCCAACTGGGTGCCCATAGGAAAAGACAACATATGGCGGCACGGGAGGCCTTGTTACAAAGAATTCAAGCCTTAGAACTTCTCCATAAATCCACCATGTCAGATGAAAACCTTCAATCATTACTAATAGCTCGGAAGGAATTAGACTCGCTTATGTCCCACAGATTGAAGTTAGAGGCTAGAAAATGTCGTAGTCGCTATTTCCTATGGGGGAACAAACCTGGGAAGCTGCTAGCGCGGGCTCTCCAGGCTCAACGCGCGGCATCTTTTATATCTAAAGTAAAATCTCATACGGGAACAACACAACACACCACGACAGAGATAGCAGCAGCCTTCCGACATTATTATACCCAATTATACAACCTAAGAGGCTCCACGGAGGCAGAATCTGATCTCTCCCGAAAGGCCTCCATTGCAGAGTTTTTACGGGAAATTAAATTCCCCACTCTTACACCTGAAGAAGTCGAGTCACTTGAGAACCCCTACACTCTGGCTGAACTCGAAGACGCTGTTAAGACCACCCCAAATGGCAGGAGCCCGGGCCCTGACGGCTTCTCTTTAGCCTACTATAAGACATTTGGAGATGTCTTGCTACCTATGATGCTCAGAGCTTTTAATCAGGTTTCAGACCAGTCCTCCTTCTCCCCCCAGTCTATGCTCGCACATATCACAGTGATCCATAAGGAAGGCAAAGACCCGTCACAATGTTCCAGCTATAGACCAATTTCCCTACTAAACGTAGACTTGAAGCTCTTCGCCAAATTAATGGCGAATCGCTTAAAACTCTTCCTTCCAAAACTGATACACTCGGACCAGGTGGGTTTCGTTCCGGGCCGCGAGGCCAGGGACAACACCACGAAGGTTCTCGATTTGATTCATTACGCATCAACTTGTAAATCCCCCTCCATCCTCCTCTCAACAGACGCAGAAAAAGCGTTCGACAGGGTGGACTGGGATTTCCTATTGGGGGTACTGGAACACATGGGCATGGGCATGGTAAGCCTCCAGAGAATTAGGGCCCTGTACTCTGACCCCGCTGCTCGCGTACGTATCAATGGTGAACTATCAGACCCGTTCCAGATACGGAATGGGACTCGTCAGGGGTGTCCTCTGTCACCACTTATTTTTGTGCTATGCATGGAGACCCTGGCGAGGGCCATTCGCCAGAATGTTAACATCACAGGGCTACAGGTGGGGAGGACGGAGTACAAGCTCGCCCTATTTGCAGATGACCTCCTTGCAGTGATTTCCAATCCCTTGACCTCTATACCCAATCTCCTTAAAGAGTTCAAGCGGTTTGGTACTCTCTCCAATTTTAAAATTAATTTATCAAAATCTACAGCAATGAATTTAACACTAGACCAGACCAGCCTCCAAGTACTACAATCTATCTCGCCCTTTGCATGGCATCCAACACAGTTAAAATATTTAGGAGTAACCCTTCACAAGGATCTTTCCCAAATTTACCAACTGAATTTCCCTCCACTCCTTTCAAAACTCCAATCTGATCTCTCCAAATGGGGCGGGAAAAAAATTTCATGGATAGGGAGAATAGCAGTAATCAAAATGAATATTTTACCCAGAATTCTTTACCTACTACAAACTCTACCTGTTACTATTCCTCGATCATGGTTCCTCTTACTACAACGAAAGATCAGAGACTACATTTGGGCGGGGCGAAAACCCCGATTTAAGCATGAGATCCTCTTTAGACGGAAACATCAAGGAGGTCTCCAACTTCCTCACTTTTTATCCTATTACCATGCAGTACTCCTTACGAGAGCCATGGAATGGAGTAGTGAACCCCACAGGAAACAATGGGTAGACATTGAACTGGCCTCTCTTCCCTCTCTTAGCTTAAACTCCCTCTGGCTTTCTAAAGTCCCCCAAGTAATGCACCCACTGGCTGGTCCCATCTTTTCGTGTTGGCGTCTCCTACGCTCTATCCCACATATTTCAGCACATCCCTCCCCACTCTCACCACTGTTTGGGAATCCTGAGTTTCCCCCTGGATGCCACTCCTTGTCGTTTCATGCATGGCAAGAAAAGGGCATCCGGAGAACTAATCAAATGCTAGATTCATCTGGTATAATGCCCTTTCCCGAACTGCAAACTAAATGGAACCTACCCAATAAAGAAATCTGGAGATATCTCCAACTTAAACATTACCTACAGACTTTTTGCTCTTCTGGAAAGGGTATACGAGCACTGACTCTATTTGAACAGATGTGCCTCTCCCACACATACCCTAGACACACTCTTTCCACGTTTTACAAGTGGATCTTGAATCATAGATTCTCTTCCCAACCGAAATTTGTCAGGGATTGGGAATTAGACCTAGGGGGTTTGGTGACCACAGACGATTGGGAGGGTATTTATAAAAATACCTTCTCATTAACTACCAATGTGCTAGTCTTGGAGACTCACTACAAAATACTTACAAGATGGTATAGATGCCCAAATATCCTTGCGAAAATTTATCCTGGAGTACCCAACACGTGCTGGAGATGCGAGACAGCAGTAGGCACCCCACTACATATATGGTGGGAATGCTCTCTCTTGCAACCGTTCTGGCGCAAGGTGGTGGAGACAGCTAGCATTATCCTCGGTGAGGACTTACCCTTTTGCCCTAGCTTTTGGTTATTAAATCTCACGCGTACACCTAGTTATCATCTCAAGAAATCACTACTTCGCCATATTCTAAGTGCCTCTAAGGCAGTGATCCCAGTTCACTGGAAATCAACAGTGCCCCCCACTATGAAAGAATGGTCCGCCCGATTAGACCACTATATGGCAATGGAAGATCTCATTTTGTCTCTAGAAATGAAAAACACCTCCTTTATAGCTACTTGGAGCCCATGGCTGGAATACAAAGAGTCAACCCATTACAAATCTTCTCTTTAAGAGAAACCCCTCCCCTTTATCTCCAGTTGCCATATGTAACTAATCATGCTTTAAGCCCCTTAGGACAGGAAGAGAAAACCTCCCCCCCCCCCTTCCTAAACCTTATCTCTCTAAGCTACCTTTCTTTCTCCCCCTCTACACTGAGAGTAATACTACCCCCTACCCTTCTATTTTTCTCTTTGTATCTCGTTACTCCTCTATCCTCTCCTACTTCTACTCTCTCCCTTTTGCATCAAGAAGTTGTAATTCATGAAACGTTTATGGTTCTTACTCCTTTATGCTCTATATATTTTTCTTTATCTGGAAGTATGATACGTTAGTGGAAAGAGGACATCCACCTATACAGTTATTTTTCTTTTCTTTTATTATACACGGTGTTAAGTCTCTCCAGATGATGTACCTCTGACAATCTGAGAAGCTATTCAAATGTTTCTGCAACTTCCTGTTTTCGTTCAATTGAAATTTCAATAAAATCTATTTGCAAAAAAAAAAAAGAAAGTATCTAATCCTGTCCTGAAGTTTCAGGACCTTCTCTGGAACCAGAAACAGCCGTTGACTGTGTATGTCCGGTAGTGCCCCCAGGTGCACCATGCTCCGAGCAGGGACCAACGAGGACTTCTTCCAGTTGATGAGCCACCCGTGGGCTTGTAGGAAGTTTACCGTCAGTTGTAGATGACTGAGGAGGACATTGTTGGAGTTTGCCAGAATCAGCAAATCGTCCAGATACAGCAGAAACCTGACTCCCTGGCGACGGAGATGAGCCGTTATCACGGCCATAACCTTGGTGAAAACACAAGGGGCCATGGCCAGTCCAAACAGCAGAGCTTGGAATTCATAGTGAAGGTTGCCAATAGCAAACCGCAGACATTGCTGATGCGATATGGCAATAGGCATATGCAGGTAAGCATCTTATATAACCAAATATACCATATAGTCCCCGGGTCCATGGCCAGCACAATTGAGCGCAGTGTTTCCATACGGAACTTGGACACTCTCACAAAATTGTTCAGTGATTTGAGGTTGAGAATAAGCCGCAACTACCACTCCTTTATCCAGGAGGGAATGCACAACCATCAGTAGAGCTTGCGCCTTTAACAGATCCAAAGGGATAACCAATGTGCAGAACTGGCGAGGGGGACGTCTACTGCATACCCGTGAGAAACAACTTCTCGCACCCATGCGTCTGAAGTGGTCATTAACCAGACCTGGATGAATCGTAGAAGTTGGCTCCCCTCCCTGGGATCACCCAGGGGGAGGCCTGTCCTGTCATGCAGCAGGCTTGTCATGACAAGCAGGCTGACGAGCAGCTCAGGAACGGTAGGCCTTGGGCTTAGTGGTTGTTGGGAGCACGAAACAATCTCGGGTATGCCTGACCTTCGCTTTCCCTTAAGGTCGAAAGCAGAGAAAAGTGGTACCTTTTGCCTTCTGTGCGGAAGGAGTAGCATTTGTGAGAAAGGCAGTCATAGTAGCTGCCGATTAGACCCCATTTTTAATTAGGTTTTCCCCAAATAAGATGTCCCCAGTAAAAGTAGAATACCTCCAAGGACTTTTGGAGTCCTGCTCCACCATCCACGACCTCAACCACAGAATACGGCGAGCCAGGACATATACGTATTCAACGCAATGGCAGCCAACACATCCGCCTCAGGGGATGCCTCCTGGTGAAGAAAAAGGTGGCGGTGGTATTGTGAGACAGGGAATGTCTGGCATTGTCAGATATATCCTCGGGCAGCTCTTCCTCTAATGCCTGATCCAGTCATCAATATATTTTGCAGCCCCAAGAGGACGCAATCGTGGTCTATGTACAACACCCGTAAGGGAGTAATAGACTTCAGGCATCCCTCCACACGCTTACCTGTTGGTTCCTACAGTGAGGGGACAGTGGTGAGAGGCAGAGTGGACGACACCCGATGGGTGACACATGAGTTCACTAGCAGTGAATTACCTACTCGTTATATAACTCTGCAGGGGGAGGATATTGAGCTAATGCCCGAGGAGTCTTGTCTGATGTACACTTAATGGTCAGATTGTGGTAACAGAGTTTTATTTATTCTCTGACGTGTGAACATATCAGTTTGCTTAACCACAGTAGGGGAATCCTCTTATCATCATTGATTTGTAGGATTTGTTACTCAGTAACCACAAGGGCAGTTAGCAATGGAAAATCCTTGTCAGGAACACCTAATATAGGGACTGACAGGACACCATGATCCCCCTCTCTTCAGATAAAATATCAGAGAGATTATTAGATAGGGAGGAAGAAGCAGCCCGCTCAGATGACCCGGAGACACGAGAGTGACCTGGAATAGGGTTTTGCCTGACCAAGGAATGGGTCATACACTTCAATCTGTAAGGTAAAATTTTCCCACCCAAAGCGGAGTAACCATGGGGACATCAGAGACAAATGTTATAGGTGGTCCCATAAGAAGCATAAAGCGTTCAACTAGAGAACCCAGTAGGTTTGAGAACGCAGCTCAGGTTGGCTCCTGATTGATTACAGGAGCTGCGGACTGACTGGGAGACGTATGAGACATAGCACACAGACCACCACACAAAACTTCCCCCTCAGGTAAATCCGTTGCGCATGCTCTACAGGATGCAGGAGCGTCCCCAGATTTACTGCCCTACATGTTAAACATTATACACAAATGCAACAGAGAGCGGTTTAGTACGATGAAGCCAGACAGAGTACAATACCTGCAAATAAATCCATTAGTATGTGACTGAGTACCCAGTATACAACACCTGCGAAATAAGTCCGGTATTATGTGACTAAGTACACAGTAGAATACACGTAATAGGTAAATACTGTGACGCACTATATATGGACCCAGATGCACCTAGTCCCCAGGGTACAGTATACAGTGATAGATATATCTGGAATACACCGCAGTGAAATCACTTAGTAGATACAGGCACACACAGTCACATTTGCAATGCTGATAATAATTTTCATTACAATAAAATTGCATTGGATTATTATATGAACACATATAAATATATATATATAAAACAATGCGTGGTCTGAGACCGGATGTATATATCAGTATGCTCGTACAATATATTCTGGCACAGGTACACTTGTTCTTCACTAACGCTGTCTTATTATCGACATGTAGAATACTTAAGTATTTGTAAAACCACGGCACTGATGTACAGGCGGGTTAACAAAGGAGACCTTGGCCTGCAGTCCCGGAGACCAGTCGCATCTATTTTAGAAAATGGCGCCCAGCGTCTCAGTCAGGGAGTGAGGGAGAGTGTGAGGCAGCTCCAGGGTGGGAACACCAGCAGTAGATGGCACCAGGAGCTGGGGGAAGAGCTACATGCTGGTCCTCACCACCGGGTACTATGGAGCCTTATTAAAGTGGATATTTTACTATTCGACCTTTGCTCCTATACCCTGGTGGATATAGTGGGGTCCCTGCTCTGTCACAGTGTCCACGCCAGCATCGCGGTTCGTCTTCTTAAACCGGAACCGGAGCGCCTCCGCCGCAAGTACCCGGGAACAGAGCCAGCGGGAGAATGTGACACCGCTGGGGAGGTGATGGAGCCGCAGCACAGTATGTCACACTGACATATGAAGTGCTGCAGCCCTTGAAGTCTTCTAAAAAGCTTTTTCAGCGCTGTCTAGCGCAGCCCCCCTGTTAAGTGACCTGCTTACGCAGGCTCCAACTCTAAAACCGCAATGCATTCTGGGACAGTCTAAAGCTTTAGCCTATTGGTGCCTCTGGATCAAGATCCATCTCTACACCCCGATGTATTCCCTGTGGAACACAGTGTACCCCGCTGCAGAAATGTAATGTTTGCAGGGATAGGCTGACTCTATTCCAAAGGGCCCTATGTCTCATTGCTTCTTGCTCTCCATAGGGCTCCTCCTTTGAGGTAAAAAGTTAAAGATTTCCGTACAACACTTAAGGTCACTGGGAAAGCTGTCGGTACCCTTTACACAGCAGATAAGCAGTTGCTGACTATCAAGCTTTCCTTTAATGCATTTAAGAGTCAAAATATCTATCTCTCCTTTCCTCCTTTTGCTCTCTGAGAGGCTCAGCAATGTTTAGTTCAAGTGACAGGTTAACCTCTGATAATTGAGACACTATCCTCTCCTGACTGGAAATAGGTTGGATAAGTACTAATGCCCTTATTTATCAATGAGTGATAAATTTCACTGTCAGTGATAAATTGCACCAGCCAATCAGCTCCTATCTTCCATGTCACAGGCTGGGTTTGAAAAATGAAAGTTAGAAGGGATTGGCTGGTGCAATTTATCACTCACATTGAAATGTATCACTCATTGCAAAATAAGGGCATTAATCTTCATATATAAAAGGCAAATGCCACTGACTCATCACAAAATCTCCTGAACTATAAAGCTGCACTTCCTTGCCAGTGGCAGTTGAGAGCAGTCCATTACTCAAATTGGGGAGCCACACCCAGCGATGTTTGACAGTGTTTAGAGGTGACAGTTGATGTATCTACCCTATTTCAATAATGGACTGCACTGCAACTGCCACTGGCAAGGAAGTCCTGGAATAGAGCATTGTGTCCTCCCCCCTCCGCGACTTGGTATTTCCGTCACCATGCATTCTTTATAGCCCCAGCTTAATTCTCCTCTGTGAAGGGGGAATTCCAAATAATCAATTCACCCCTTTTAACCCCTTTGTGGATAGAATTTTGAAAAATCCATCCAAAAGGAAGCTACTGTCCAAATTCTGAGTTATTAATCCTTATGGTTCAGGAGATTTTGTGATGAGTCAGTGGCATTTGCCTTTATATATATACATATATATATATATATATATATATATATATATATATACACTGCTCAAAAAAATAAAGGGAACACTAAAATAACACATCCTAGATCTGAATGAATGAAAATAGGATTTTGGTACTTACCGGTAAATCCTTTTCTCTTAGTCCGTAGAGGATGCTGGGGACTCCAACAGGACCATGGGGTATAGATGGATCCGCAGGAGCTTGGGCACACTATAAAGACTGAAACTGGGTGTGAACTGGCTCCTCCCTCTATGCCCCTCCTCCAGACCTCAGTTAGAAACTGTGCCCAGGAGAGATGGACATTTTGAGGAAAGAATTTTAAAACACAGTGAGTGTTATACCCAGGGCCGCCTTAACAGCAGTGTAGGCCCCTGGGCACAGCAATGCACTGGGCCCCCTACCCATCCTTCAGCAGTAGGGGTGGGGGGTGCTATCAGCAGCAGGTTTGATGTCCTGCGGGACCTGGAGCAGTTCTGCTAATTACTCCTTTACTGCACAGATGGGGCAGGAAGGAGAACACTAAACTGTAGAAGGGGGCTTTAGGCTGAATGAAGAAGCCCTGGTACATGACTTTCAGCGTGGTAAGGGGTGTTTAATACGTAGGGGAGGGTCGATAGTGGAGTGGGCTTAATATTTATCATTTTCCGGTGGGATGGTAACTTGCTTTACTGCAGATATCTCAAGTCCCTGGAAATAGATTTCTAAGCTTTCAATGGGATAAAATACTAGAGAGTCCCACCTTTCAGGAGATACTGGGACTTGGGGATCAGAGTTCAGGAGCCAGAGCAATTCACCAACGAAAATCTAAAACTGCATATTAGGCGTGTGGAGCTGGAGCAGGGACCAGCTGCTGGAAGGCTGATATATCTGGTTCTGGGCATAATAGAGACAAGCTGCCAGTGTCCACCAAAAGGGGAGAGTCCCAGCTTTTGGATTATACCTTCATAAAAACTCTAAATCAGACAGAACCCGAGATATCTGGCTGGGAAGTGCAATTAACAGGCTTGGTTGGGGGCCACTGCTTTCAAGTCAGATATCTCTGGTTCCCCAGGGCCGATTTTCAAAAATCTGGTACCCCTGGAAAGAGGAGACCCTCAGCTATCAGCCTAGGGCCCTTATACTCCTGGGGCCCTTGGGCAAGAGCCCATTGAGCCCATACGAAAAGACGGCCCTGGTTATACCAGCTCACACCACGACCATACCGCAGAATCAGAATCAGAATCAGCTTTATTGGCCAGGTATACTTGCGTATACTAGGAATTTGTCTTCGGTTTGCTATACAACAGCCGAGTAGGTAACAGGTAAGCAGGTGTGTGTGTGTGTGTGTGTGTGTGTGTGTGTGTGTGTGTGGGGGTGGGGGGGCAAGTAAAGTTACACAGATAGGTATACCGTAGGGACACAAGTTAGTTACATGTACGTCTAGTCAGTCAATGTTCAGGAGTTCAGCAGGCGGACCGCTTGGGGAAATAAACTTTTGAGGCTTCTGGTGGATCTGGCGGGGACAGCCCTGTAACGCCTGCCTGAAGGAAGCAAGTTAAACATGCTGTGGCCGGGGTGTAGCTGGTCTTTTACTATCTTCATTGCCCGCTTTTTAGCTCTGGACAAGTACAGGTCCTGGACTGAGGGAAGGTCAGCCCCGATGATCTTCTCTGCGGTTCTGACCCCCTTTTGGAGCCTGCATCTGTCCCTCGCTCTGGCGGAGCTGTACCATACGAGTATCGAGGAGCACAGTACCGACTCCACAATCGCGGAGTAGAAGAGGAGCAGAAGCTTCTGTGGGATGTTGAACTTCCTTAGTTGCCTGAGGAAGAACAACCTCTGCTGCGCTTTCCCAACAGTGGCGTCAGCGTTGGACCCCCATTTAAGGTCCCTGGAGATTGTGGTCCCTAGAAACTTGAAGGAGTCCACTAGCGATACCACACTGTCAGCAATCGTTAGCGGAGGTGCACTAGATGACTTCTTCCTGAAGTCCACTATCATCTCGACAGTTTTGAGGGGGTTGAGCTCAAGGTTGTTGTGGATGCACCACTGGGCCAGCCGGTCTACTTCCTGTCTATAGGCCGATTCGTCCCCATCCTTGATGAGGCCGATGACGGTGGTGTCATCGTCGAATTTGATGATCCTTACTGATTGCGCCTCTGAGGTACAGTCATTTGTGTACAGGGAGAAGAGCAGGGGTGAGAGGACACAGCCCTGAGGGGCCCCTGTACTAATGGACCGCGCTTGAGAGGTGAATTCCCCCGCTTTCACCACCTGTGTCCTATCTGTCAGGAAGTCTATTATCCAGGAACAGGTAGCTTCTGGGACCCCTAGGCAAAGTAATTTGGGGTGGAGGATGCTGGGGACGATTGTATTGAAGGCCGAGCTGAAATCGACAAACAGGACCCTCGCGTAGGTACCGGGAATGTCTAGGTGCTGTAGAATGTAGTGCAGGCCCAGGTTGACTGCATCATCGACACACCGATTCGAGCGATAGGCGAACTGCAGGGGGTCCAGTTGGGGGCCAGTCACAGTTTTCAGGTGATTCAAAACCAGACGCTCGAACGTTTTCATGACCACAGACGTCAGTGCTATCGGCCTGTAGTCGTTCAGGTTCGTGATAGTGGGTTTCTTGGGGACCGGGACTATAGTAGACCTTTTGAGGCAGGAAGGGACTTTCTGTAGCTCCAGCAATTTATTGAAGATCTTGGTGAATATGGGGGCGAGCTGACCCGCACATGCTCTTAGGGCAGATGGTGACACTCCGTCAGGACCCGGAGCTTTCCTGGTTTTGGCCCTTTTGAACAATGCTTCCACCTCTTCTTGGGTGACTTGCAGTGCCTGGGGTTTGCCGTCAGTGTTCGGGGCATCGTAGAGGTGATTGTTTGGGTTGCAGGGGACTTCTTTTGCGAACCTGCAATAAAAGTGGTTCAGTTCATCTGCAAGGTCTTGGTGCATGGCGGTGGACTTTGATGTTTTCCTATAGTTGGTTATGGATTGCATTCCTTTCCATACAGATACGGGGTCATTGGTGGAGAGATCGTTTGTCAGCTTGTCCGAGAACCGCTTTTTTGCTAGCCTGATTCCTTTAGTCAGAGAGTTCCTAGTACGGTTGTATAGTGCTCTGTCACCGCTGCTATAGGCCTCCTCTTTGGCTCGACGAAGTTGCCTGAGCTGGGCATTGAACCAGGGCTTGTTGTTGTTGTAAATGCGGTAAGTCTTGGTAGGTACACACATGTCCTCACAGTAGCTGATGTAGGATGTGACAGTGTCTGTCAAGTCATTCAGGTCGGTTGCCGAGGCTTCAAAGACCCCCCATTCCGTGCAGTCAAAGCAGGCCTGGAGCTTCATCTTGGCCTCATTGGTCCATTTCTTAACAGTCTTAACGACAGGCTTAACTGCTCTAAGCTTCTGTGTATAGGTAGGGAGTAGGTGGATGAGGCAGTGGTCAGATAGGCCGAGTGCAGCACGCGGGATAGACCGGAAGGCAGACTTGAGGGTAGTGTAGCAGTGATCAAGGGTGCGCCCTTCTCTAGTGGGACACGTGACTTGTTGTTTGTACTTAGGAAGCTCCTTGCTCAGGTTAGTTCTGTTGAAGTCACCCAGTACTATAAGCAGAGAGTCTGGGTGTTTTTGTTCTATGTCGGATATACATATGGCCAGGTGATGCAGGGCTTCGTTCGCGCAGGCGAGGGGGGGGGGGGGGGGTGTACACTCCCACAAGGACAATTGAGGCAAATTCCCGGGGGGAATAGAAGGGGTTGCAGTTGATACTCAGCATCTCCAGGTGAGGGCTGCATGATTTGCCTATGATCGTGACATTGGTGCACCATCCGTCGTTGATGTAGAAGCAGATGCCACCACCCTTCGATTTTCCTGAGAGAACCTTGGAGCGATCGGCCCTGAAGAGACTGAAGCCCGGCAGAGACATCGAGTTGTCTGCAATATGGTCGTCCAGCCACGTCTCCGTAAAGCAGAGGACGGATGACCCTGTAATGCCTGACCCTGCGCTGCCCAGAAGGAGGGACAATTCGTCGAACTTGTTTGCCAGTGAGCGCACATTCGAAAGCAGGATCGCGGGAAGTGCAGACCGGTGCCCTCGCCGCCGCCACCTCACTAGGGCGCCTGCGCGACAGCCTCTCCTCTGAGTCCAGGTCCTTCTACTAGGGCCGACATGAGGGCCTCCGTCATTCTCTTTCCGGGGCCGGTGATCCATCCGCCAGTCGCCACCTGGGCTGCGGGGGGGGCGCGGCCGCTCGGTCATCCACTTCGGTGTCCACAACGTCTGCATCCTTGCCACACAGGGCAGCAAGGGCAGCGAGGGCTGCAAGGGCCGCTGATCCGCCCGCCGACGGGCCCGAATGTGTGGTAAGCACCTCGGGAGCGCTCCAACTTAGGAGGGCTTCCCTGCTGTATTTGGTCACCGGTGGGGTAAACAAGGGCAAGGGAAAACAAGGGGAGACAGGTATTTTGGCTGAGCTGCGTAGCTCCGAGGCAGCCATCTGCGGCGCCATCTTAGATTGTAATCGCTATAATCGTTGTTGCTGTAACCTATTGCTGCTCCTTAATACAATGGGTATATTTGAAACAAGTGATACTGTAAATAAAATAACTTATTTTTCTGTTGCTGATTTAGTCAAAAGCAGACTTGTGGAGAGGTGTTAGAATCCAATTCCTGTTGTGTAGGTGTGAAAGATCTCAGGCATTCAATACGTGGCATTCAATAGAAAACCAGCCTACAGCATGAAAAAGACACAGCCACATGCTGAAAAAAATATGTAACACAACCTGTGTGCTAACCCAACCAAGAATGAAACACCTCATGCCATGGCCTGAACAGCATCAGCAACAGTCTGACAGAGAAGACCACGAAAGTATAACCCAAAAACAATAACTGCAGACACAGTACGCTCTGGGACGGGCGCCAAGCATCCTCTACGGACTAAGAGAAAATAAGAATTTACTTACCGATAATTCTATTTCTCGTAGTCCGTAGTGGATGCTGGGAACTCCGTAAGGACCATGGGGAATAGCGGCTCCGCAGGAGACTGGGCACAAAAGTAAAGCTTTAGGACTACCTGGTGTGCACTGGCTCCTCCCCCTATGACCCTCCTCCAAGCCTCAGTTAGGATACTGTGCCCGGACGAGCGTACACAATAAGGAAGGATTTTGAATCCCGGGTAAGACTCATACCAGCCACACCAATCACACCGTACAACCTGTGATCTGAACCCAGTTAACAGCATGATAACAGAGGAGCCTCTGAAAAGATAGCTCACAACAATAATAACCCGATTTTTGTAACAATAACTATGTACAAGTATTGCAGACAATCCGCACTTGGGATGGGCGCCCAGCATCCACTACGGACTACGAGAAATAGAATTATCGGTAAGTAAATTCTTATTTTCTCTGACGTCCTAGTGGATGCTGGGAACTCCGTAAGGACCATGGGGATTATACCAAAGCTCCCAAACGGGCGGGAGAGTGCGGATGACTCTGCAGCACCGAATGAGAGAACTCCAGGTCCTCCTCAGCCAGGGTATCAAATTTGTAGAATTTAGCAAACGTATTTGCCCCTGACCAAGTAGCTGCTCGGCAAAGTTGTAAAGCCGAGACCCCTCGGGCAGCCACCCAAGATGAGCCCACCTTCCTTGTGGAATGGGCTTTTACAGATTTTGGCTGTGGCAGGCCTGCCACAGAATGTGCAAGCTGAATTGTACTACAAATCCAACGAGCAATAGTCTGCTTAGAAGCAGGAGCACCCAGCTTGTTGGGTGCATACAGGATAAACAGCGAGTCAGATTTTCTGACTCCAGCCGTCCTGGAAACATATATTTTCAGGGCCCTGACTACGTCCAGCAACTTGGAGTCCTCCAAGTCCCTAGTAGCCGCAGGTACCACAATAGGCTGGTTCAAGCGAAACGCTGAAACCACCTTAGGGAGAAATTGAGGACGAGTCCTCAATTCTGCCCTGTCCGTATGAAAAATTAGGTAAGGGCTTTTATAGGATAAAGCCGCCAATTCTGAGACACACCTGGCTGAAGCCAGGGCCAACAGCATTACCACTTTCCATGTGAGATATTTTAAGTCCACAGTTGTGAGTGGTTCAAACCAATGTGATTTTAGGAACCCCAAAACTACATTGAGATCCCAAGGTGCCACTGGAGGCACAAAAGGAGGCTGTATATGCAGTACCCCCTTGACAAACGTCTGAACTTCAGGAACTGAAGCCAGTTCTTTCTGGAAGAAAATCGACAGGGCCGAAATTTGAACCTTAATGGACCCTAATTTTAGGCCCATAGACAGTCCTGTTTGCAGGAAATGCAGGAAACGACCCAGTTGAAATTCCTCTGTAGGGGCCTTCCTGGCCTCGCACCACGCAACATATTTACGCCAAATACGGTGATAATGCTGTACGGTTACATCCTTCCTGGCTTTGATCAGGGTAGGGATGACTTCATCCGGAATGCCTTTTTCCTTCAGGATCCGGCGTTCAACCGCCATGCCGTCAAACGCAGCCGCGGTAAGTCTTGGAACAGACAGGGTCCCTGCTGGAGCAGGTCCTTTCTTAGAGGTAGAGGCCACGGGTCCTCTGTGAGCATCTCTTGAAGTTCCGGGTACCAAGTCCTTCTTGGCCAATCCGGAGCCACGAGTATAGTCCTTACTCCTCTCCTTCTTATGATTCTCAGTACCTTGGGTATGAGAGGCAGAGGAGGGAACACATACACTGACTGGTACACCCACGGTGTTACCAGAGCGTCTACAGCTATTGCCTGAGGGTCCCTTGACCTGGCGCAATACCTGTCTAGTTTTTTGTTGAGGCGGGACGCCATCATGTCCACCTTTGGTTTCTCCCAACGGTTCACAATCATGTGGAAGACTTCTGGGTGAAGTCCCCACTCTCCCGGGTGGAGGTCGTGTCTGCTGAGGAAGTCTGCTTCCCAGTTGTCCACTCCCGGAATGAACACTGCTGACAGTGCTATCACATGATTTTCCGCCCAGCGAAGAATCCTTGCAACTTCTGCCATTGCCCTCCTGCTTCTTGTGCCGCCCTGTCTGTTTACGTGGGCGACTGCCGTGATGTTGTCTGACTGGATCAGCACCGGCTGACCTTGAAGCAGAGGTCTTGCTAGGCTTAGAGCATTGTAGATGGCCCTTAGCTCCAGGATATTTATGTGAAGTGATGTCTCCAGGCTTGACCACAAGCCCTGGAAATTTCTTCCCTGTGTGACTGCTCCCCAGCCTCTCAGGCTGGCATCCATGGTCACCAGGACCCAGTCCTGAATGCCGAATCTGCGGCCCTCTAGAAGATGAGCACTCTGCAACCACCACAGGAGAGACACCCTTGTCCTTGGTGACAAGATTATCCGCTGATGCATCTGAAGATGCGACCCGGACCATTTGTCTAGCAGATCCCACTGGAAGGTTCTTGCGTGGAATCTGCCGAATGGGATTGCTTCGTAAGAAGCCACCATCTTTCCCAGGACCCTTGTGCATTGATGCACTGAGACTTGGCCTGGTTTTAGGAGATTTCTGACTAGTTCGGATAACTCCCTGGCTTTCTCCTCCGGGAGAAACACCTTTTTCTGGACTGTGTCCAGGATCATCCCTAGGAATAGAAGTCGTGTCGTCGGGATCAGCTGCGATTTTGGAATATTGAGAATCCAACCGTGCTGGCGCAGCACTATCCGAGATAGTGCTACTCCGACTTCCAACTGTTCCCTGGATCTTGCCCTTATCAGGAGATCGTCCAAGTAAGGGATAACTAAAACTCCCTTCCTTCGAAGGAGTATCATCATTTCGGCCATTACCTTGGTAAAGACCCGGGGTGCCGTGGACAATCCAAACGGCAGCGTCTGAAACTGATAGTGACAGTTCTGTACCACAAACCTGAGGTACCCTTGGTGAGAAGGGTAAATTGGGACATGTAGGTAAGCATCTTTGATGTCCAGAGACACCATATAGTCCCCTTCTTCCAGGTTTGCAATCACTGCTCTGAGTGACTCCATCTTGAATTTGAACCTTTGTATGTAAGTGTTCAAGGATTTTAGGTTTAAAATTGGTCTCACCGAGCCGTCTGGCTTCGGTACCACAAATAGTGTGGAATAGTACCCCGTTCCCTGTTGTAGGAGGGGTACCTTGATTATCACCTGCTGGGAATATAGCTTGTGAATGGCTTCCAATACTGCCTCCCTGTCTGAGGCAGACTTTAGAAAACGGCGAGGGGGAGACGTCTCGAATTCCAATTTGTACCCCTGAGATACCACCTGAAGGATCCAGGGGTCCACTTGCGAGTGGGCCCACTGCGCACTGAACTTCTTGAGACGGGCCCCCACCGTGCCTGAGTCCGCTTGTAAAGCCCCAGCGTCATGCTGAGGACTTTGCGGAGGCGGGAGAGGGCTTTTGTTCCTGGGAACTGGCTGTTTGTTGCAGCCTTTTTCCTCTCCCTCTGCCACGGGGCAGAAATGAGGCGCCTTTTGCCCGCTTGCCCTTATGGGGCCGAAAGGACTGCGCCTGATAATACGGCGTCTTCTTAGGTTGAGAAGCTACCTGGGGTAAAAATGTGGATTTTCCAGCAGTTGCCGTGGCTACCAGGTCTGATAGACCTACCCCAAATAACTCCTCCCCCTTATAAGGCAATACTTCCATGTGCCTTTTAGAATCCGCATCACCTGACCACTGCCGCGTCCATAAACCTCTTTTTGCAGAAATGGACAGCGCGCTAAGTCTTGATGCCAGCCGGCAAATATCCCTCTGTGCATCACGCATATATAGAAATGCATCCTTCAAATGCTCTATAGTCAGTAATATACTGTCCCTATCTAGGGTATCAATATTTTCAGTCAGGGAATCCGACCACGCCAGGCCCGCACTGCACATCCAGGCTGAGGCGATTGCTGGTCGCAGTATAACACCCGTGTGAGTGTATATACATTTTAGGATATTCTCCAGCTTTCTATCGGCAGGTTCCTTTAGGGCGGCCGTATCAGGAGAGGGTAGTGCTACCTGTTTAGACAAGCGTGTGAGCGCTTTATCCACCCTAGGGGGTGTTTCCCAACGTGCCCTATCCTCTGGCGGGAAAGGGTACGATGCCAATAACCTTTTAGGAATTATCAGTTTTTTATCGGGGGAAACCCACGCCTCATCACACACTTCATTTAATTCCTCGGATACAGGAAAAACTACAGGCAGTTTTTTCTCACCAAACATAATACCCTTTTTAGTGGTACTTGTATTATCAGAGATATGCAATACATTTTTCATTGCTTCAATCATGTAACGTGTGGCCCTAGTGGAAGTCACGTTTGTCTCCTCATCATCGACACTGGAGTCAGTATCCGTGTCTGTGTCTGCCATTTGAGGTAACGGGCGTTTTAAAGCCCCTGATGGCGTTTGAGACCCCTGGACAGGCACAAGCTGAGTAGCCGGCTGTCTCATGTCGTCAACTGTCTGTCGTAAAGAGCTGACACTGTCACGCAATTCCTTCCATAAGCTCATCCACTCAGGTGTCGACTCCCTAGGGGGTGACAACTCTATAATAGGCAATTGCTCCGCCTCCATCTCATTTTCCTCCTCAAACATGTCGACACAATCGTACCGACACACCGCGCACACACACAGGGAATGCTCTGATAGAGGACAGGACCCCACTAGCCCTTTGGGGAGACAGAGGGAGAGTATGCCAGCACACACCAGAGCGCTATATATAGACAGGAATACCACTATAAAATGTGCTTTTCCCTTTATAGCTGCTGTTAGTATTAAAACTGCGCCAAATTAGTGCCCCCCTCTCTTTTTTACCCTTTTCTGTAGTGCAGGACTGCAGGGGAGAGTCAGGGAGACGTCCTTCCAGCGGAGCTGTGATGGAAAATGGCGCCCGTGTGCTGAGGAGATAGGCTCCGCCCCCTTCTCGGCGGCCTTTTCTCCCGCTTTTTGGTGAGTTCTGGCAGGGGTTAAAATACATCCATATAGCCCTGGGGGTTATATGTGGTGTATTTATGCCAGCCAAGGTGTTTACATTGCTGCTCAGGGCGCACCCCCCTAGCGCCCTGCACCCTCAGTGACCGAAGTGTGAAGTGTGCCTGAGTAACAATGGCGCACAGCTGCAGTGCTGTGCGCTACCTTGTTGAAGACTGATGTTTTCTGCCGCCGATTTTTCCGGACCTCTTCTTGCTTCTGGCTCTGTAAGGGGGCCGGCGGCGCGGCTCTGGGACCAAGCTCCGAGGCTGGGCCTGTGTTCGGTCCCTCTGGAGCTAATGGTGTCCAGTAGCCTAAGAAGCCCAAGCTACCACCACTTAGGTAGGTTCGCTTCTTCTCCCCTTAGTCCCTCGATGCAGTGAGCCTGTTGCCAGCAGGTCTCACTGAAAATAAAAAACCTAAAACTAAACTTTCACTAAGAAGCTCAGGAGAGCCCCTAGTGTGCACCCTTCTCGGCCGGGCACAAAAATCTAACTGAGGCTTGGAGGAGGGTCATAGGGGGAGGAGCCAGTGCACACCAGGTAGTCCTAAAGCTTTACTTTTGTGCCCAGTCTCCTGCGGAGCCGCTATTCCCCATGGTCCTTACGGAGTTCCCAGCATCCACTAGGACGTCAGAGAAAAGGATTTACCGGTAAGTACCAAAATCCTATTTTTCTCATGCGTCCTAGAGGATGCTGGGGACTCCAACAGGACCATGGGGACAATACCAAAGCTCCAGAACGGGCGGGAGAGTGCGAACGACTCTGCAGCACCTATTGAGCAAACAAAAGGTCCCCCTCAACCAGGGTATCAAACTTGCAGAGCATAGCAAAAGCGCGTGAACCCGACCAAGTATCCACTTGGTAAAGTTGACCCGCCTAGACTCCTCGGGCATCCGCCCAAGAAGAGCCCATCTACCCAGTATAATGGGCCTCCACCGACTTCGGTGACGGCAATCCAGACGTAGAACGAACATGGCAAATAGCATCCAGATCCAGCGTGTAACCAAAATGGCGACCTAAATATTAAAATCCCTGGCTACATCGAGGGAATTTGAGAGAGCTAATGCCTAAGTAACCACCGGCATCAAAATAGGCCAAATTCTGCTAAACCCAGAAACCACTAACGGCAGAAATACCAAACAAGTTCTCAATACTTTTCTATCCACACAAAAGATCAAACAAGGCTCATGTGAGGCAAAACCACTACATCCGACACCCGCTTTACGGATGTTACACCCAAGAGCATGACCACTTTCCAAGAAAGAAGTTTTCGTAAAGAAATTATTAGGCCACACTCCCACTCTAAACTTGCCTCCACACCGGTTTGCAAAGCATGGATAAGAACGACCCAGCTGAAAGACTTCCATTAGAGCCTTCCTGGATACACCCAAAACACATAGTTACGCCCACTACAGTGGTAAAACTCAGCCGTTACTTCTTTCCTAGCTTAACGAAGTAAGGAAAGGACTTCACTGGGAACACCCTTTCGGATTAGGATATGGCATTCCACCGCCACAACGTCAGACGCAGCCACGGTAAGTCTTGAAACACACCCTGATCTTGTTGTCACAGATCCGCATGTAAAGAAAAAAGGTCAGGAATCTTCCATGAGTAAAGCATGAACACCTGGATAGCAACCCCTCCGTGGCAAGACCGGATCCAAAAGGATCGCCTGAACCTTCATTCATCCCATATTTATTACCTTCAAAACAAAATGAAAGCGGAGAGGCCACCTAGACCGACTAAAGACCACGGTGTCACAAGGTTGTCCACTGCTATAGCTTAAGCGTCCCCCTGACCTGGAACAATAACCCGGAGGCCTCTCCTGGAAGCGAGACGCCAACCTAACCAATTGCAACAATCCTCAAAGACTTGTCACGACTGTGAAACTCCTCGATGACGAACGAATCGTTCCCCCCGGATAGAGATCACGGCAGCAGAGGAAATCTATTTCTCCGTCGTTCACCTCCGGAACGAAGCTTGATAATATAGCGGTTACCAGACTCTCCCCCCAACGGCAAAAACTGTATCTACTTCCATTGCCGCTTTGCTCCTTGCTCCGCCCTAGCGGTTCACTTATGCCACTGCTGACAAGACGTCGAGCAGACCTCACACGGGCAGAACACGAAGAATATGTTTGTCGAAACGAACTCTTAATTCAAGCAAGTTTATATCAGACAAGTTTTCCAACTCTATCCTATCCCCTGGAAACACGTCCCTTGCGAGTACTGCTCCTCCATCTCGGAGTTCTGTATGCACGGACACCAGGACTTACACCCGGAACTCGAACCTTCATCCCTCTAGAAGGAGAGAACCGAGCAGACACCACAGGAGTGATGTCCCGGCCGTTAGGCTTATATTCATGTGCGTACGCAGGTGAGACCCGGACCACCTTTTCAACTGGTCTCTTGAAAACCACTCCAGCAATAAAGCCTCTCACCCAAAAAGGCCTCTCCGGCCGCAGCCAAACGGTTACGTAACTGAACACCCTGATGAAGTGTCACAGTAAAACCGATCCAACCCTGGATCAGCAGATCTCTTTTCACATGGAAAAACCCCGAACATTTACCGGTCAAAATCAACTTTGAAAAAAAAAACAACAGCCGATCCCTGTGTCCAGGCAAAGTCTGAGAGAAACAACGATTTGCACCCTTATACAGGGACCACCGGACAATGTTCTGATCCTGACGCACCTCTGTACGGCTTTGTGTACCATCTTCCCTTCCAGAAAGGAATGGCAAGAACTATTAGAAACACAGTAGAGGGAAACAACGTAACTCCAAATGTTCCCCTTTGGATTCTATAAATAACCCACAGGTCCCAGTCTATTTCCGGACCAACCGAAGCATAGTAGACAAGTGCCCGCCGGAGCGGGGACCAGCCCAATAGACTCAGCGACAAGTGGTGGATGTGGAGGAAACAGAAACTACATCCACCTCTGCGAACCTAACAAGGCTGCAGAACTCTTACCTTTTCACTTTCCCCTGACTACACAGAAAAGGAAAAAAGAACGGTATCGAACCGGTTAAAACGACCACATCCCCCAAAAGAATGCGTCACCAACCGTTGTGAGGGAGGCTAACACATAAAGTTAGACTTACCAGAGGAATCCACCGAGATTGACTGACCATAGGTCACCAAACAGCTGTATACCTTCCTCCATCATCTCCCGGAGACATCCTCCGTATTTTTTCCCGGTCACCTCTGTCACGTGGCAGCCTGCTGTAATGTTATAAGGTAGAACAAACATAGACAAGCCTACCCACACCGAGTAGGGTAATTCAATCGGATGCCTACCCGAATACAACACTCCCTCAAGTGCATACAGCGCAACAAGGTCAAAGTATTGAAATAAAATTTCACTTAGCTGCCGGTGTATGATCCCTTGCGACCGGGCTCTGCGTCGGCCAGGAGTTGACTGTCACAATTTTCTCTCCGCGATGTGAAGAGAAGAATATTCGGACACCTTGAGAGGATCGAACCAACTCGTCACGGCCAATCTAGAGCTTAATCAACAAAGCTATCAGTACATGTTAAGAATACCATTATTTCAGGGTTCATTGATGGATATACATCAGGTAATGCACAATAAAACACATAAATCCTAACCATGCATATATAAACCTATATCTACATATATACACATATAGATATAACCTATACGCAAGTGGATCGTCCAGACCTGTCAGGTCTCTAGTGACGGTAATGTGTTGTGAATGTGTAAGACCATGTACTGACCTGCCCCCGATGTGGATCTACCAGGAACGTTAAGGTCGACAGAAACATAGTAAATGTCGACAGAAAAGGAATAATAAGGCAATAACAGCCTGACAATTCCTTTTCTTTCTTTTTCTTTATTTTCCCCCCAGGAAATACCGCTGATGCCGACAGGGCATCCCCAAACACCTGTATCTCCCCTATCGTGTTTACTGTTTTAATCAGACAAACACCAATGTGCTAATACAACATTTCCCGAATCAAGTACTGCCATGCGCCGGTGAAGCCGACAGTTATGCCCACAGCCGCCTGTGACAAAACCCTCACAACTGTCGACATATGTCGACTAACCAACAGTGGGAACAAACAGGGAAACCCTGAATATATGTAATTATGCGCCCAATATAAACCCTAAGGCTATATGACACCTATATAGCTTTTAAAACACAGTGTCCCCCCTCCAACTCACTATCCAGCAAGTCCTGGCGGGGATCTGAGGAAAATGGCGCTGATCTCCGCGTGAGGGCTAAGCTCCGCCCCTTCCCGGCGCGCTTAAGCCTGCTCAAAATATATAAATATATAAAACCAAAACCAGCTGGGGACCCTATATATATAGGGGGTAACCCCCTGTATAACACTCTTTATGTCACAACGCAGCCCAGGGCGCCCCCCCGCGCCCTGCACCCACGGAAGCCGTTGGTGTGTGGGAGCCATAGACTGCAGCATGCACGCTGCGGTATCCCGGAGGGGCGAAGACACCCGGTGTCTGGGTATGTTCCCCTGCCCGGGATCCTTTCAAAATTGCCGCCCAGGGCGCTCCCCCCCAGCGCCCTGCACCCTGCAGGCCGATGGAGAGCGGAAGCCGAGAGCGCAGCGCTACCGCTGCTGCTCTCTCCCGTACGCGGCGCACTGGCGGGGCGGGCACCGAAGTGTGTCCCCCCTCCAGTGATCTGTAGAAAATTATGGTATATGCTGTCCAGGGCGCTCCCCCCCAGCGCCCTGCAGGCCGGCGGAGTGCGGGAGCAGGGAGCGCAGCGCAACTGCTGCTGCTCCCTCCCGTTCTCGGTGCACTGGCGGGGCGGGCACCGAAGCATGTCCCCCCGCCAGTGAACTACATATGAAATGTCGCCAAGGGCGCTCCCCCCCAGCGCCCTGCAGGGGATGGTACATGTGGGAGCAGGGAGCGCAGCGTTCCCGCTGTCTCTCCCCCCCTGCGGCACCCTGGCAGGGTGAACATACGCTGTGCCCAGGCACCTAAATATGTCCCCCGCCAGCCTTGTAGACCATCAGCAACATGCCCCCCAGGGCACTCCCCCCCAGCGCCCTGCACTCTGCCAGAGACGTTGGTGTGTGGGAGCATGGAGCGCAGCACTACCGCTGCTGTTACCTCCGTTACTGAAGTCTTCTGCCGTCACTGAAGTCTTCTTTTCTTCCAATACTCACCCGGCTTCTTTCTTCTGGCTTCTGTGAGGGGGGTGACGGCGCGGCTCCGGGAACAAGCAGCTAGGCGTACCAAGTGATCGAACCCTCTGGAGCTAATGGTGTCCAGTAGCCGAGAAGCAGAGCCTTTAAACTAAGAAGAAATAGGTCCTGCTTCTCTCCCCTCACTCCCACGCTGCAGGGAGCCTGTAGCCAGCAGGTCTCCCTGAAAATAAAAAACCTAACAAAAGTCTTTCAGAGAAACTCAGTAGAGCTCCCGTAGTGTGTGTCCCATCACTCCTGGGCACAAAGTCTAACTGAGGTCTGGAGGAGGGGCATAGAGAGAGGAGCCAGTTCACACCCAGTTTAAGTCTTTATAGTGTGCCCAAGCTCCTGCGGATCCGTCTATACCCCATGGTCCTGTTGGAGTCCCCAGCATCCTCTAGGACGTATGAGAAATAATAAGATTTTACTTACCGGTAAATCTATTTCTCGTAGTCCGTAGAGGATGCTGAGACTCCGTAAGGACCATGGGGAATAGACGGGCTCCGCAGGAGATAGGGCACTTTAAGAAAGCATTGGATTCTGGGTGTGCACTGGCTCCTCCCTCTATGCCCCTCCTCTAGACCTCAGTTAGGTAATGTCACAACTGAGGGCCTGAGCTGACGGGAGGCAGCCTCAGTTGTAGGGGCTGAGATGTAACGGAACCTGGGAGGTTGTATCAGACCCCTAGACATGTAAGTAACATGTAGAATAACTGCCCGAAGGCGTGACCACGACAACCAGGATAAAAGTCAATGATGTTTATTATGACAAACTCCGTAACACAGCAGCAGTAAAGGAAACATAAAAGTCAACAGAGGATAAATACAATTCCTGGGTACTACAGGGTGGCAAGGGCCACAGGCACTGGTAGAGTGAGACAGTTCTTATAATCTTCTAGTTGGAAAGTTCTTACCAGACCTGACTGTAGCAATGGAGAGAACCCAGGATCGTACCAGCTGGTGTTCCAGGAAAGGCTGGGTTGCTGAAGATAAAACGGCTGCTGTGGATACTGGCTGGAACCAGACTGTTGTTGGTACGGAGTGGATACTGGCTGGAACCAGTTAAATAATAAACGAACTTGAGAGCGATGAAATAATAATGAAGTTTGGAGTTTAAGAGCGGTGAAATAATAATACCGGTGGAGAGTGGTAAACTGCAGAAAGGACACCGGCCCTTTAAGAGAAGCTGTACACTGCTGGAAGCTGGGCTGGAAGCAGGTGATTGATGAAGTTTGGAGTTTGAGAGCAGTGAAATAATAATACCGGTGGAGAGTGGTAAACTGCAGAAAGGACACCGACCCTTTAAGAGAAGCTGTACACTGCTGGAAGCTGGGCTGGAAGCAGGTGATTGTTGTAACTGGAAACAGGTGAGTCCAGAATGGATCGGAGAGTCAGGCTACACCGCAGATGGAATGCTGGTGCGGGTCTCTATAGCAGAAGTCTTGAGACAGGAGCTGGAACCTGGAAGACAACCACAGGAGAGAGACAAACTGGAACTAGGTAGATAAACCACGACATGGCGGTACAAGATGTCCCTGAAAATCTCATTCACGAAGTGCTGGAAGACTGCTGGAGCGTTGCTCAATCCGAAGGGCATGACGAGGTACTCATAATGTCCGTCACGGGTGTTAAAGGCGGTCTTCCACTCGTCACCCTCGCGGATTCGGATGAGATTGTAGGCACCCCTCAAGTCCAGCTTTGTGAAAATAGTTGCACCACTAACTCTATCAAAGAGCTCGGTAATCAGGGGTAAAGGGTATCGGTTCTTGACGGTAATGTCGTTCAGACCTCTGTAGTCGATGCACGGACGCAGACCACCGTCTTTCTTCTTAACGAAGAAGAAGCCTGCGCCGGCTGGAGAAGAAGATGGTCGGATGAAACCCTTCGCCAGGTTCTCTTTGATGTACTCTTCCATGGAGTGTGTCTCAGGCAGAGACAACGGATAAGTTCGGCCTCGCGGTGGAACCTTCCCTGGAATGAGGTCGATTGGGCAGTCCCATTCTCTATGAGGCGGAAGGATATCAGCAGAGGCTTTACTGAACACGTCAGTGAAGTCTTGATATGGAGGAGGCGGAACATCAGATGACCTGGGGAAGGAAGAACAAACAGGAAGAACTTTGGCTAAACAAGTCTCAGCACAGGAGGGACCCCATGCCAGTATTTGCGTAGTCGTCCAGTCAATTGATGGGTTGTGGAGACGGAGCCATGGAAGGCCTAAAACCACTGGATGTGTGGCTCTTGGAATCACTAAAAAAGAAATATACTCAGAATGAAGAACTCCCACTCTCAGACGAACTGGAAGAGTCCTTAAGGAAATGACTGCGTCAAAAATCTTGCTGCCATCCACGGCAGTCAAAGAGATGGACGAGGACAGTCTCTCGGTGGGTAGGGACCACCGTTTAACATAAGCTTCGGTTATGAAATTCCCAGCTGCTCCGGAATCAAGGAGGGCAATGACGTTCCTATAACGTTGAGCAATTTGGAGCGACACTGGGAGGTTACAGTCATGAGGAGATGGAGAGGAGATCATTACTCCTAGCCGGCCCTCTCCTTGGCGAGCTAGGATCTGGAGTTTCCCGGACGTTTGGGACAGGCATTGATAGTGTGCGACGGAGCTGCACAGTAGAGACAGAGAGACTCAGAGAGACGTCTTCGGCGCTCAGCGGGAGATAGACGGGAACGACTAATTTGCATAGGCTCATCCTTGGATGGAGATGGTTGACGAGGAGGAGGGGCAGAAGATTTAGGAGTAGATGATCTTCCTCGCTCAGTTGCTCTCTCTCTGAAACGTAGATCAACCTTCGTGCAAAGAGAAATTAGCTCATCCAACTTAGAGGGCAAGTCTCTGGTAGCTAACTCATCCTTGATGCGTTCTGATAAGCCATGCCAGAATGCAGCATACTGGGCCTCGTCGTTCCATGCCAGTTCGGATGCCAGGATTTTAAACTGTATAAGATACTGTCCCACAGTACGTGTTCCCTGGCGTAAACGGAGAATCTCAGATGAAGCAGATGTTATCCGGCCTGGCTCGTCGAAGATGCGCCTGAATGTAGCTACAAAGTCAGTATAGGAGGATAGCAGGGGATCAGACTTCTCCCATAAAGGTGATGCCCAGTCAAGGGCTGAGCCACTGAGAAGGGAGATGATATAGGCAATTTTGGTACGGTCACTGAAGAAATTGCCAGGTAGAAGCTCAAAGTGGATTTCACATTGATTGAGAAATCCCCTGCAGAACCTTGGAGATCCATCAAATTTTGCTGGCGTTGGAAGATGAAGATGTGGACTGGAAATGGGTAAGGTGGGTAGGGTTACAGCTGGTGTCACTGTAGTGGACGCACCGGACGTGCCAGGTCCACGGAGGGTCGTTTGAATCCCATCCAGCCGTGTAGAGAGATCCTGGAGACAGCGGATGATGTGGCCCTGTGCAGCCTCCTGATGTTCAAGTCGGGCTGCCAGTTCTTGCATCGGCCTGGTCGCTTGATCCTGGTCTCCGGCTGGATTCATTAGGTCAGTGCTTACTGTCACAACTGAGGGCCTGAGCTGACGGGAGGCAGCCTCAGTTGTAGGGGCTGAGATGTAACGGAACCTGGGAGGTTGTATCAGACCCCTAGACATGTAAGTAACATGTAGAATAACTGCCCGAAGGCGTGACCACGACAACCAGGATAAAAGTCAATGATGTTTATTATGACAAACTCCGTAACACAGCAGCAGTAAAGGAAACATAAAAGTCAACAGAGGATAAATACAATTCCTGGGTACTACAGGGTGGCAAGGGCCACAGGCACTGGTAGAGTGAGACAGTTCTTATAATCTTCTAGTTGGAAAGTTCTTACCAGACCTGACTGTAGCAATGGAGAGAACCCAGGATCGTACCAGCTGGTGTTCCAGGAAAGGCTGGGTTGCTGAAGATAAAACGGCTGCTGTGGATACTGGCTGGAACCAGACTGTTGTTGGTACGGAGTGGATACTGGCTGGAACCAGTTAAATAATAAACGAACTTGAGAGCGATGAAATAATAATGAAGTTTGGAGTTTAAGAGCGGTGAAATAATAATACCGGTGGAGAGTGGTAAACTGCAGAAAGGACACCGGCCCTTTAAGAGAAGCTGTACACTGCTGGAAGCTGGGCTGGAAGCAGGTGATTGATGAAGTTTGGAGTTTGAGAGCGGTGAAATAATAATACCGGTGGAGAGTGGTAAACTGCAGAAAGGACACCGGCCCTTTAAGAGAAGCTGTACACTGCTGGAAGCTGGGCTGGAAGCAGGTGATTGTTGTAACTGGAAACAGGTGAGTCCAGAATGGATCGGAGAGTCAGGCTACACCGCAGATGGAATGCTGGTGCGGGTCTCTATAGCAGAAGTCTGGAGACAGGAGCTGGAACCTGGAAGACAACCACAGGAGAGAGACAAACTGGAACTAGGTTAGACAACCACAGGAGAGAGACAAACTGGAACTAGGTTAGACAACCAAAGCACTGACGCCTTCCTTGCTCAGGCACAGCTTACTTATACCTGCAGCAAGGAAGGGGTTGGCTAGGCAATTATGCAAATCAACAATACAGACAGCAGATTGGTGGAAATGCTCAGATGACAAAATCCAAGATGGCTGCGCCCATGCAGACACTTGGAGGGAAGTTTGGTTTGTAATCCATGTGAGAATTGAAACAGTAATGGCGACGCCGGCCACAGGAGACAGGAGACGCCAGACTGACAAGCGCACATTTAACCACGCGGGCACAGCGGAGGCCGCGGCTGATGAAATCACCACTCTGACATTCTGCATGTGGAAACTCAGGAACAGCGGGATCCGGTCCTGGAACGCTGAGCCAGCCTTAGGAGGCATCTGAAGGGTAAGTAATGGCGTCCAGATACCCGGATCGTGACAGGTAACTGTGCCCAGAGGAGATGGACAGTACGAGGAAGGATTTTTGTAAATCTAAGGGCGAGATTCATACCAGCCACACCAATCACACCGTATAACTTAAGATAAACTTACCCAGTTAACAGTATGAACAACAACATAGCCACGGTATCACCGAAAACTATAACATAACCCTTATGTAAGCAATAACTATATATACAAGTCATGCAGAAGAAGTCCGCACTTGGGACGGGCGCCCAGGATCCTCTACGGACTACGAGAAATAGATTTACCGGTAAGTAAAATCTTATTTTCTCTAACATCCTTGAGGATGCTGGGACTCCGTAAGGACCATGGGGATTATACCAAAGCTCCAAACGGGCGGGAGAGTGCGGATGACTCTGCAGCACCGATTGAGCAAACAGGAGGTCCTCCTCAGCCAGGGTATCAAACTTACAGAACTTTGCAAAGGTGTTTGTCCCCGACCAAGTAGCTGCTCGGCACAACTGTAATGCCGAGACCCCTCGGGGAGCCGCCCAAGAAGAGCCCACCTTCCTAGTGGAGTGGGCCTTAAACGATTTCGGTAACGGCAATCCTGCCGTAGAATGCGCCTGCTGAATCGTGTTACAGATCCAGCGAGCAATAGTCTGCTTTGAAGCAGGGGTGCCAACCTTGTTGGCCGCATACAGAACAAACAAAGCTTCAGTCTTCCTGATCCGAGCCGTTCTGGTCACATAAATCTTCAAAGCCCTAACTACATCCAGGGACTCGGAAT
Source organism: Pseudophryne corroboree (assembly GCF_028390025.1). Classification (NCBI taxonomy): domain Eukaryota; kingdom Metazoa; phylum Chordata; class Amphibia; order Anura; family Myobatrachidae; genus Pseudophryne; species Pseudophryne corroboree. The sequence goes on along the minus strand of NC_086445.1, from coordinate 492,068,684 downwards.
CCTCCAAGTCCCTTGTAGCCACAGGCACGACAATAGGTTGGTTCACATGAAAAGATGAGACCACTTTTGGCAGAAAGTGAGGACGAGTCCTCAACTCTGCCCTATCCACGTGAAAAACCAAGTATGGGCTTTTATGCGATAAAGCCGCCAATTCTGAAACACGTCTCGCCGAAGCTATCGCCAACAACATGACCACTTTCCACGTGAGGTATTTCAACTCCACAGTTTTAAGTGGTTCAAACCAAGGTGACTTGAGGAAACGTAACACCACGTTAAGATCCCAAGGCGCCACCGGAGGCACAAAGGGAGGCTGAATATGCAGCACCCCCTTCACAAAAGTCTGTACCTCAGGAAGAGAGGCTAATTCTCTTTGAAAGAAAATGGATAAGGCCGAAATCTGGACCTTTATGGACCCTAATTTGAGGCCCAAGGTCACTCCTGTTTGAAGGAAGTGAAGTAGACGGCCCAAATGAAACTCCTCCGTAGGAGCAGCTCTGGCCTCACACCAAGAAACATTTTTCCGCCATATACAGTGATAATGTTTCAACGTCACGTCTTTCCTAGCCTTGATCAGGGTAGGAATAACTTCCTCCGGAATTCCTTTTTCCGCTAGGATCCGGCGTTCAACCGCCATGCCGTCAAACGCAGCCGCGGTAAGTCTTGGAACAGACAGGGCCCCTGCCGCAGCAGGTCCTGCCTTAGAGGAAGAGGCCACGGATCTTCTGTGAGCAACTCTTGCAGTTCCGGATACCAAGTCCTCCGTGGCCAATCTGGAACAATGTGGATTGTTCTGACCCTGCTTATTCTTACAATTCTCAACACCTTGGGTATGAGAGGAAGAGGAGGAAACACATAGACCGATCTGAACACCCAAGGTGTCACCAGAGCGTCTACCGCTACCGCCTGAGGGTCTCTTGACCTGGCGCAATACCGCTTTAGCTTTTTGTTGAGACGGGACGCCATCATGTCTATTTGAGGCAGGCCCCACCGATCCGCGATCTGTGCAAAGACGTCTTGATGAAGTCCCCACTCCCCCGGATGCAGGTCGTGCCTGCTGAGGAAGTCCGCCTCCCAGTTGTCCACCCCCGGGATGAACACCGCTGACAGCGCTCTTACATGGCCTTCCCCCCAGCGTAGAATCCTGGTCGCTTCTGCCATGGCCACTCTGCTCCTTGTTCCGCCATGGATGTTTATATGAGCCACTGCCGTGACATTGTCTGACTGAATCAGAACCGATCTTCTCCGAAGTAAGTTCTCCGCGTTGTATATGGCCCTCAACTCCAGAACGTTGATGTGGAGACAAGTCTCCAGGCTTGACCAGAGACCTTGGAAATTTCTTCCCAGTGCCACTGCTCCCCAGCCTCGGAGGCTTGCGTCCGTGGTCACCAGGACCCAGTCCTGAATGCCGAACCTGCGACCCTCTAGAACAGTCTTTTTCAACCAGTGTGCCGTGGCACACTAGTGTGCCGCGACCAGTTGCAAGGTGTGCCGCGGAGCCAGAGCAGCTTCCTGCACCTTCAGAATGAACTGTTGGCCCGGGCTCTTCTTAGAGGATCAGTCATGCTCCGGCCATGACCTATGCCTTGGTGACGCGGCGGTGTGATATCATAGGTCACGGCCACCGCGTCTCATCACTCAGCCAGCCCACCCTCCTGCATACACAACTTCCAGTTCCCGCCTGCATCCACACCTGCCCGACCGCTCGCTGCTCAGTATTTGCAGCACTCCACTATGAATAACCCCCGTCACTGAGGGACAGGGAGGAGGACAGCTGACCGGTAGGGGCTAATATTTGTTATGTTATTTCTTCTGTGGGGAGCAATAGTATTTATGGGGGGGAACAATGTGAATAATTAATGTGGGAAGCAATAGGATGTGTGTAGGGAGCAACATGATTTATGTGGGGAGCAATGTGATTGTATTTTCTGTGTAGGCCAATGTATGTGTGGATTTATTTATTTTTCATTGTGAGGGCCAATGTGTGTTTTTATTTTTTATTTTTTCCTGTGGGTGAACTGATGGTGTGCCTTGGCAATTTTAAAATATTGTTCGGTGTGCCGCGAGTAAAAAAAGGTTAAAAATCACTGCTCTAGAAGGTGAGCACTGTTCAGCCACCACAGGAGAGATACCCTGGTCCTGGGAGACAGGGTGATCCTTTGATGCATTTGTAAATGGGACCCGGACCACTTGTCCAAGAGGTCCCATTGAAAAGTCCTCGCATGGAATCTGCCAAAAGGGATGGCCTCGTATGAAGCCACCATCTTCCCCAGGACCCGCGTGCACTGATGCACTGAAACCTTCTTTGGTTTCAATAGGTTCCTGACCATGGTCATGAGTTCCTGAACCTTTTCGATCGGAAGAAAAACCTTTTTCTGGTCTGTGTCTAGGATCAGGCCCAGAAAGGTCAGACGCGTTGTAGGAACTAGCTGGGACTTCGGTATATTGAGAATCCAGCCGTGTAGCTGCAACGTCTTCATGGACAGAGACACGCTGTCCAGCAACTTCTCCCGAGATCTCGCCTTTATTAGGAGATCGTCCAAGTATGGGATAATTGTGACCCCCTGCCTGCGCAGGAGCACCATCATTTCCGCCATTACCTTGGTAAAAACCCTCGGGGCCGTGGAAAGCCCAAACGGCAACGTCTGAAACTGGTAGTGACAGTCCTGCACTGCAAATCTCAGAAACGCCTGATGGGGGGGGGGGGGGGGGGGGGGAATATTGGAACATGAAGGTATGCATCCTTTATGTCCAGGGACACCATCCAATCCCCCCCCTCCAGGCTGGTGATGACCGCCCGGAGTGATTCCATTTTGAACTTGAACCTTTTCAAGTACAAGTTCAGAGATTTCAGGTTTAAAATGGGCCTGACCGAACCGTCCGGTTTCGGGACCACAAACAGGGTTGAATAATATCCCTCTCCCTGCTGGAGATGAGGAACTGTGACAATCACCTGTTGAACATACAATTTTTGGATTGCTGTCAACACTGACTCCCTCTTTGACGGGGAAGTCGGCAGAGCCGATTTGAAAAACCGGCGAGGAGGCAAGTCTTCGAATTCTAGCCTGTATCCCTGAGCAACAATCTCTACTGCCCAGGGATCCACCTCCGATTGAACCCAGACGTGGCTGAAAAACCGAAGACGAGCCCCCACCAGATCTGCCTCCCCCCGGGAAGCTCCAGTGTCATGCGGTGGACTTTGCAGACGCAGGGGAGGGAGGACTTCTGCTCTTGGGAACTAGCTGTGTGCAGCTTCTTTCCCCTGCCTTTTCCTCTGGTACCAAAGGACGATCCCCGCACCTTCTTGTTTTTATTGGAACGAAAGGACTGCATTTGATAATGAGGTGCCTTCTTAGTATGCTGCGGGGGGACATAAGGTAAGAAATTCGACTTACCAGCCGTAGCCGTAGAGACAAGGTCCGAGAGGCCGTCTCCAAACAACTCCTCCCCCTTGTACGGCAAGGACTCCATGTGCCGCTTAGAATCGGCATCTCCCGTCCACTGCCGGGTCCACAGGAGTTGCCTAGCAGAAATAGACATAGCATTTATTCTGGAGCTTCTCTCATATACAAGGCAGCATCTCTGATATGCTCTATGGTCATTTGAATGGCATCCCTATCTAAGGTGTCAATCTCCGCAGATAAGGAATCTGCCCATGCCACAACCGCACTACAAACCCAGGCCGACGCCATAGCCGGTCTAGCAATAGTACCGGAGTGAGTGTAAATGTGCTTTAAGGTAATTTCCTGCCTGCGATCAGCCGGTTCCTTGAGGGAAGCCATATCCTGAGAAGGCAGTGCCACCTTTTTGGACAAGCGTGTCAGCGCCTTGTCCACTTTTGGTGAAGATTCCCATCGTATCCTATCCGTTTGTGGAAAAGGATACGCCATAAGAATCCTTTTGGGAACTTGTGGTCTCCTATCTGGAGAGTCCCAAGCCTTTTCGCACAATTCACTTAATTCAAATGATGATGGAAAAGTGACTTCAGGCTTTTTCTCTTTATACATGTGTACCCTCGTGTCAGGGACAGGGGGTTCCTCAGTAATATGCAAAACCTCTTTAATGGCCATAATCATGTACCGAATACCTTTTGCCACCTTCGGCTGTAATTTTGCCTCTTTATAGTCGACACTAGAGTCAGAATCTGTGTCGGTATCTGTGTCATCGATCTGGGATATGGTGCGCTTCTGAGACCCCGACGGGCCTGGCGCCACAGGGACAGGCATGGACTGGGTACCTGACTGATCCCTAGCTTCTGCCTTGTCTAACCTTTTATGCAATAGATTGACATTTGCATTCAAGACATTCAGCATATCCACCCATTCCGGTGTCGGCGTTGCCGACGGTGACCTGACATTCAAACACTCCCCCTCCACAGTAAGCGAGCCTTCCTCGTCAAACATGTCGACACACGCGTACCGACACACTTCACACACACAGGGAACCCCTTTTCTGAAGACAGTATCCCTGTCAAGGCCCTTTGGAGAGACAGAGAGAGAGTATGCCAGCACACACCCCAGCGCAATAACCCTGGAGACCAACACAAAATGTTTTTTTCCCAGCAGCGCTGTGTAATATGTAAACTGGCAATTATGTGCCCCCCCTCTCTTTTAAGCACCCTTTCACCGTGTGTAAGCAGGGGAGAGTCCGGGGAGCTTCCTCTCAGCAGTGCTGTGGAGAGAAAATGGCGCTGGTGAGTGCTGAGGGAGAAGCCCCAAACTTAGTAAAATATGGCGGGGGCTCTTTTATATACATGTACAGAGCCCACCTGTACATGTATATAGTCTTTTTGCCATGCAAAGGTTTATATTGCTGCCCAGGGCGCCCACCCCCCCCCTGCGCCCTGCACCCTTACAGTGACCGGAGTGTGTGAGGTGTATGGGAGCAATGACGCACAGCTGCATTGCTGTGCGTTACCTCAGTGAAGCTGAAGGCTTCTGCCGCTTGAGACGTCTTCTGACTTCTGTACTTCTGGCTCTGTGAGGAGAACGGCGGCGCGGCTCCGGGGGTGGACGCCCAGTAAGAACCTGCGTTCACCCCCTCTGGAGCTAATGGTGTCCAGTAGCCGAAGAAGCAGAGCCTATCTTTGACAAGAAGGTCTGCTCCTCTCTCCTCAGTCCCTCGATGCAGGGAGCCTGTTGCCAGCAGTGCTCCCTGTGAAAAAGTAGTAAAAAGTAGAAAGAAAAATCCAACAAAAATGCTTCCAGGCAGAGAACTCTGGAGAGCTCTCTGCAGTGCACCCATCTTGCTCTGGGCACAGTGTAAAACTGAGGTCTGGAGGAGGGGCATAGTGGGAGGAGCCAGTGCACACCCAGAATCCAAAGCTTTCTTAAAGTGACCTATCTCCTGCGGAGCCCGTCTATTCCCCATGGTCCTTACGGAGTCCCAGCATCCTCAAGGACGTTAGAGAAATTCTTATTAAATACTTTGTTCTTTACATAGTTGAATGTGCTGACAACAAAATCACACAAAAATTATCAATGGAAATCAAATTTATTAACCCATGGAGGTCTGGATTTGGAGTCACACTCAAAATTAAAGTGGAAAAACTACAGGCTGATCCAACTTTGATGTAATGTCCTTAAAACAAGTCAAAATGAGCCTCTACGTGCCTGTATGACCTCCCTACAACACCTGGGCATGCTCCTGATGAGGTGGCAGATGGTCTCCTGAGGGATCTCCTCCCAGACCTGGACTAAAGCATCCGCCAACTCCTGGACAGTCTGTGGTGCAACGTGGCGTTGGTGGATGGAGCGAGACATGATGTCCCAGATGTGCTCAATTGGATTCAGGTCTGGGGAACGGGTGGGCCAGTCCATAGCATCAATGCCTTCGTCTTGCAGGAACTGCTGACATACTCCAGCCACATGAGGTCTAGCATTGTCTTGCATTAGGAGGAACCCAGGGCCAACGCACCAGCATATGGTCTCACAAGGGGTCTGAGGATCTCATCTCGGTACCTAATGGCAGTCAGGCTACCTCTGGCGAGCACATGGAGGGCTGTGCGGCCCCCCAAAGAAATGCCACCCCACTCCATTACTGACCCACTGCCAAACCGGTCATGCTGGAGGATGTTGCAGGCAGCAGAACGTTCTCCTTGGCGTATCCAGACTCTGTCACGTCTGTCACATGTGCTCAGTGAGAACCTGCCTTCATCTGTGAAGAGCCAGTGGAGAATTTGCCAATCTTGGTGTTCTCTGGCAAATGCCAAACGTCCTGCACGGTATTGGGCTGTAAGCACAACCCCCACCTGTGGACGTCGGGCCCTCATACCACCCTCATGGAGTCTGTTTCTGTTCGTTTGAGTAGACACATGCACATTTGTGGCTTGCTGGAGGTCATTTTGCAGGGCTCTGGCAGTGCTCCTCCTGTTCCTCCTTGCACAAAGGCGGAGGTAGCGGTCCTGCTGCTGGGTTGTTGCACTCCTACGGCCTCCTCCACGTCTCCTGATGTACTGGCCTGTCTCCTGGTAGCGCCTCCATGCTCTGACAGACACAGCAAACCTTCTTGCCACAGCTCGCATTGATGTGCCATCCTGGATGAGCTGCACTACCTGAGCCACTTGTGTGGGTTGTAGACTCCGTCTCATGCTACCACTAGAGTGAAAGCACCGCCAGCTTTCAAAAGTGACCAAACATCAGCCAGAAAGCATAGGAGCTGAGAAGTGGTCTGTGGTCACCAGCTGCAGAACAACTCCTTTATTGGGGGTGTCTTGCTAATTGCCTATAATTCCCACCTGTTGTCTATTCCATTTGCACAACAGCATGTGAAATTGATTGTCAATCAGTGTTGCTTCCTAAGTGGACAGTTTGATTTCACAGAAGTGTGATTGACTTGTAGTTACATTGTGTTGTTTCAGTGTTCCCTTTATTTTTTTGAGCAGTGTGTATATATATATATATATATATATATATATATATATATATAAAGGATTTTCTTCCTTTCTTCCACAAACATGCAGGATAATAAAAATAAGAATTTACTTACCGATAATTCTATTTCTCGTAGTCCGTAGTGGATGCTGGGGACTCCGTCAGGACCATGGGGAATAGCGGGCTCCGCAGGAGACAGGGCACATCTAAAAAGCTTTTTAGGTCACATGGTGTGTACTGGCTCCTCCCCCTATGACCCTCCTCCAAGCCTCAGTTAGGTACTGTGCCCGGACGAGCGTACACAATAAGGAAGGATCTTGAATCCCGGGTAAGACTCATACCAGCCACACCAATCACACCGTACAACTTGTGATCTGAACCCAGTTAACAGTATGATAACAAAACGAAGTAGCCTCTGAAAAAATGGCTCACAACAATAGTAATAACCCGATTTTTGTAACAATAACTATGTACAAGCATTGCAGACAATCCGCACTTGGGATGGGCGCCCAGCATCCACTACGGACTACGAGAAATAGAATTATCGGTAAGTAAATTCTTATTTTCTCTAACGTCCTAGTGGATGCTGGGGACTCCGTCAGGACCATGGGGATTATACCAAAGCTCCCAAACGGGCGGGAGAGTGCGGATGACTCTGCAGCACCGAATGAGAGAACTCCAGGTCCTCTTTAGCCAGAGTATCAAATTTGTAAAATTTTACAAACGTGTTCTCCCCTGACCACGTAGCTGCTCGGCAAAGTTATAATGCCGAGACTCCTCGGGCAGCCGCCCAGGATGAGGCCACCTTCCTTGTGGAATGGGCATCTACATATTTCGGCTGTGGCAGGCCTGCCACAGAATGTGCAAGCTGAATTGTACTACAAATCTAGCGTGCAATAGACTGCTTAGAAGCAGGAGCACCCAGCTTGTTGGGTGCATACAATATAAACAGCAAGTCAGACTTTCTGACTCCAGCCGTCCTAACTATATATATATATATATATATATATATATTTTAGGGCCCTGACAACGTCTAGTAACTTGGAGTCCTCCAAGTCCCCAGTAGCCGCAGGCACCACAATAGGTTGTTTCAGGTGACAACGCTGACACCCCTTTAGGAAGAAACTGGAGACGAGTCCCAGTTCTGCCCTGTTCAAATGGAAAATTCTAATATGGGCTTTTGTAAAACAAAACCGCCCATTCTTTTTGACAATCGCCTGGCCGAGGCCAGGACTAACAACATGGTCACTTTCCATGTGAGATATTGGTCAACAGCATGGTCACTTTCCATGTGAGATATTTCAAATCCACAGATTTGAGCGGTTCAAACCAATATGATTTTAAGGAATCCCAACACTATGTTGAGATCTCACGGTGCCCCTAGAGGCACAAAAGAACTGTATATGGAATACACCCTTTACAATCTGGACTTCAGGAACTGAAGTCAATTTTTTCTGGAAGAAAATCTACAGGGCCGAAATTTAAATCTTAATGAACCCCAATTTGAGACTCAAAACACTCCTGTTTTCAGGAAGTGCAGAATCGACCTAGTTGAATTTCCTTCGTGGAGCCTTCCTGGCCTTACCCACGCAACATATTTTCACCACATGTGGTGATGACGTTGTGCGGTCACCTCCTTCCTGGCTTTGACCAAGGTAGGTATGACCTCTTATGGAATGCCTTTTTTCCCTTCAGAATCCGGTATTCAACCGCCATGCCGTCAAACGCAGCCGCGGTAATTCTTGGAAAAGACATGGTACTTGCTGAAGCAAGTCCCTTCTTAGCTCCCCAGGCCCTTAGTCCTCTGTGAGCATCTCTTGAAGCTCCGGGTACCAAGTCCCTCTTGGCCCATCCGGAGCCACTAGTATAGTTCATACTCCTCTATGTCTTATAATTCTCAATACCTTGGTTATGAGAAACAGAGGAGGGAACCCATACACTGACTGGTACACCCACGGTGTTACCAGAACATCCACAGCTATCGCCTGAAGGTCTCATGACCTGGCGGAATACCTGTCCCGTTTTTCGGGCGGGACGCTATCATGTCCACCTTTGGTCTTTGCCAACGGTCCACAATCATGCTGAAAAACTTCCCTATGAAGTTTCCACTCTCCCGGGTGGAGGTCATGCCTGCTGAGGAAGTCTGCTTCCCAGTCGTCCACTCCCGGAAAGAACACTGCTGACAGTGCTATCACATGATTTTCCGCCTAGCGAAAAATCCTTGCAGTTTTGTCACTGCCCTCCTGCTTCTTGTGCCGCCCTTTCTGTTTACGTGGGCGACTGCCGTGATGTTATCCCACTGGATCAATACCGGCTGACCTTGAAGCAGAGGTCTTGCTAAGTTTAGAGCCTTATAAATTTGCTCTAAGCTTATTTATGCAGAGAGAATTCTCCAGACTTAATCACACTTCCCTGGAAATTTTTTCCCTGTGTGACTGTTCTCCAGCCTCTCAGGCTGGCCTCCGTGGTCACCGGCATCCAATCCTGAATGCCAAATCTGCGGCCCTCTAGAAGATGAGCACTCTGTAATCACCACAGGAGAGACACCCTTGTCCTTGGATATAGGGTTATCCGCTGATGCATCTGAGGATGCGATCCGGACCATTTGTCCAGCAGATCCCACCGAAGAGTTCTTGCGGGAAATCTGCCGAATGGAATTGCTTCGTAATAAGCCACCATTTTTACCAGGACTCTTGTGCAATGATGCACTGACACTTTTCCTGGTTTTAGGAGGATCCCGATTAGCTCGGAGAACTCCCTGGCTTTCTCCACTGGGAGAAACACGTTTTTCTGGACTGTGTCCAGAATCATCCCTATGAACAGTAGACGTGTCATCGGAAAAAGCTGCGATTTTGGAATATTTAGAATCCACTCGTGCTGACGTAGAACTACTTAAGATAGTGCTACTCCGACCTCCAACTGTTCTCTGGACCTTGCCCTTATCAGGAAAGCGTCCATGTTTCCTTTTAAGAAAAATCATCATTCCGGCCATTACCTTGGTAAAGACCCGGGGCGCCGTGGACAACCCAAACGGCAGCGTCTGAACTGATAGTGACAGTTCTGTACCAGGAACCTGAAGTACCCTTGGTGAGAAGGGCAAATTTGGACCTGTAGGTAAGCGTCCCTGATATCCAGTGACACCATATCGTCCCCTTCTTCCTGGTTCGCTATCACTGCTCTGAGTGACTCCATCTTGATTTGAACGCTTGTATGTAAGTGTTCAAATATTTCAGATCTCACCGAGCCGGTTGGCTTCAGTACCACAATATAGTGTGGGATACTACCCCCTTCCATGTTGTAAGAGGGGTACTTTGATTATCACCTGCTGGGAATACAGCCTGTGAATTGTGTGAGGGGGAGATGTCTCGAATTTCCAATGTACACCTGGGATACTACATGTAGGATCCCGGAGTTCCCTTGCGAGTGAGCCCCCTGCGTACTGAAACTCTTGAGATGACCCCCTACCGCACCTGAGTCCGCTTGTACGGCCCCAGCGTTATGCTGCGGACTTGGCAGAAGCTGTGAGGGGCTTCTGTTCCTGGGAATGGGCTGCTTGCTGCAGTCTTCTTCCCTTTCCTCTACCCCTGGGCAGATATGACTGGCCTTTGCCCGCCTGCCCCTATGGGGACGAAAGGACTGAGACTGAAAAGACTGTGTCCTTTTTTGCCGATATGTGATTCGGGGTAACAAAAAGTGGATTTTTCAGCTGTTGCCATGGCCACCAGGTCCGATGGACCGCCCCTTTATACGGCAATACTTCCACATGCCGTCTGGAATCTGCCTCACCTGACCACTGTCGTGTCTTCGTCTGGCAGATATGTAAATCACATTTACTCTTGATGCCAGAATGCAAATATCCCTCTGCGCATCACGCATATATAGAAATGCATCCTTAAAATGCTCTATAGTCAATAAAATCTTGTCCCTGTCAAGGGTATCAAAATTTTCAGTCAGGAAATCCGACCAAGCCCCCTCAGCGCTGCACATCCAGGCTGAGGCGATTGCTGGTCGTAGTATAACACCAGTATGTGTGTATATACTGTCATGATATTTTTCAGCTTCCTATCAGCTGGCTTCTTGAGGGCGGCCGTATCTAGAGACGGTAACGCCATGTTTTTATAAGCGTGTGAGCGCCTTATCCACCCTAAGGTGTGTTTCCCAACTCGCCCTTACTTCTGGCGGGAAAGGGTATACCGCCCATAACTTTCTATCGGAGGAACCCCACGTATCATCACACACTTCATTTAATTTATCTGATTCAGGCAAAACTACAAGTAGTTTATTCACACCCTACAAAATACCCTTATTTGTGGTACTTGTAGTATCAGAAATATGTAACAGCTCCTTCATTGCCCTTAACATGTAACTCGTGGCCCTAAAGGAAAATTACGTATGTTTCTTCACCGTCGACACTGGGGTCAGTGTCCATGTCTGTGTCTGTCGACCGACTGAGGTAAATGGGCGTTTTTACAAGCCCCTGACGGTGTCTGAGACGCCTGGACCGGTACTAATTTGTCCGCCGGCCATCTCATGTCGTCAACCGTCTTGCAGCGTGTTGACATTATCACGTAATTCCATAAGTAGACCATCCATTCCGGTGTCGACTCCCTAGAGAGTGACATCAACATTACAGGCAATTTGCTCCGCCTCCTCACCAACATTTTCCTCATACATGTCGACACACACGTACCGACATACAGCACACACACAGGGAATGCTCTGATAGAGGACAGGACCCACTAGCCCTTTGGGGAGACAGAGGGAGAGTTTGCCAGCACACACCAAAAGCGCTATAATGTATATAACAACCCTAGAAGGTGTTGTTTCTATATATGCGCTCTTAATATATCATTATATCGCCAATTTATGCCCCCCTTCTCTTTTAACCCTGTTTCTGTAGTGCAGTGCAGGGGAGAGTGGGAGCCTTCCTCACCAGCGGAGCTGATCAGGAAAATGGCGCTGAGTGCTGAGGAGAATAAGCTCCGCCCCCTTTTCGGCGGGCTTTTCCTCCCGGTTTTTTACTAACTGGCCTGGGTTAAAATACATACATATAGCCTTAATGGCTATATGTGATGTATTTATTTGCCAAATAGGTATTTATATTGCTGCCCAGGGCGCCCCCAGCAGCGCCCTGCACCCTCCGTGACCGTGTCAGTGAGCCGTGTGACAACAATGGCGCACAGCTGCAGTGCTGTGCGCTACCTCTCTGAAGACTGTGAAGTCTTCTGCCGCCTGTTTCCGGACCTCCGTTCCGCCGTCTTTCTTCAGCGTCTGTAAGGGGGATCGGCGGCGCGGCTCCGGGACGAACCCCAGGCTGACCTGTGTTCCGACTCCCTCTGGAGCTCAGTGTCCAGTAGCCTAAGACTTCAATCCTCCTGCACGCAGGTGAGTTGCCAGTCTCTCCCCTAAGTCCCTCGTTGCAGTGATCCTGTCGCCAGCAGGAATCACTGATTAGAAACCTAAAAAAAAACTTTACTAAATAGCTCCTTAAGAGAGCCATCCAGTTTGCACCCTTCTCGGACGGGCACAAAAACCTAACTGAGGCTTGGAGGAGGGTCATAGGGGGAGGAGCCAGTACACACCATGTGACCTAAAAAGCTTTTTAGATGTGCCCTGTCTCCTGCGGAGCCCGCTATTCCCCATGGTCCTGACGGAGTCCCCAGCATCCACTAGGACGTTAGAGAAAGATAAATTACATATGTGACTATTGTCATGTTATTTTAAGCAGCAATACAGATATCTAAAAAAATAAAAAAGATGAGGTATACTTGATACTTGGACCTTCCTGCACAGCACAGTCTAACAGAAGTGCCACCTGTTTTTAGCACACCTGTTTTGCTGACTACCCCAGAGGTTTCCCTGAAGAAAAAAGCAGCAGCAACTGACCACAATATCTGAGACCTTCGCCATGCTGTATAGCACGCAATCTGACTTATCAACGCACCCAGTCCAAATTTCAGTCATCCAAATGCTCAAAATGTCTTATGTTTTATGTGATATATCAGTGGTCGAAGTGGGACGGTATGCGGTGGTATGGCATACCGGCACTTCGTTCCCACTGATCCTGAAATTGGATTTTTTTTTAAATGAAAAAGAGTGCAGCAGGAGGCAGGGGTAGTGGCCAGCCTGCTGCACTTAATGGATCCTGCCTGCTGCTCACATGGGGTGCACCTGGCTCTCTTTCAATGCCACCGCCGGAGCCCCACCGGGCGCCCATGTGGGGTACACCTGGCTCTTGTCCCTGCCGCAACCGGAGCCCTGCCGGGCGTCTACTTGTGGTGCACCTGGCTTTCATCACTGCTGCCACAGGGCATCCACGTGTGGTGCGCCTGGCTCTTATCACTGCTACCGGAGCTCCTGTATATGCCACCGCGGACTGGTAGGCTAATATTAAATGACAAAACCCAATATGTCCCTCTCCCACCCTGCACCCCCTCTCACCCTGCGTCCTCTCCCACCCTGCACCCCCCTCTCACCCTACGTCCTGTCCCACCCTGCACCACCCCTCTCACCCTTGCGTCCTCTCCCACCCTGCACCACCCCTCTCACCCTGCGTTCTCTCCCACCCTGCTATATTATATTTGTGCTCAGTAGTGACAGAGCTGTACTGTAAGTAGCCAGTTGTGGGAAAAACATCAGCATACACATTATTAAAGGCAACAACACAAATGCATGTGATCAATAACTTCATGTAACACCTACCCATTAGTCATCCCTCCAGCATTTAACCTTCCCCAAATTTCTGATGTTGTGATCACTGTCTGAGAATGCAGGAGTACAATACTCATTATGCACATTTTATCATCACAGACCATTTGTACATTGATTAAATAGGCATAATGCATATTAATGAAGACCTAAGCCCTCTGTCACAGCCTAATATGTGTGTAGCCTATAGCTCCCAGTTGAGACTATAGAATGCTACCTTAAACTCATGCCATTGTGACTTGTGGCTGGGGAAGCATATTGAGGAATATGAGAGTGTCTTCAGGGCTGCCAGGACCTGGAAAAGATGGCAGGATGATGGCCACAACCCTTGAGGTGATGGACGGGAAGGAGCCAATCGTGAAAAAATGTAGTGCACTCAGCAGCTTGTGCAGGTGTAAACAAAATTAGAGTATGCTGTGTCTGGCTACAGATTGTCTTTAGCAAGTTCTTTACAGAGCTGAGTCTTTGCTATTGCGCCTTATTGCCTACAACCACAGTATAGCACATGCCTCATGATTGAGCCTAGACCAATGGAATGTGTTTGCACACTGGGCCTAATTCAGATGCAGTCGCAAAGATGCTATTGAATGCAAATCGGCCAATGTTTTCTTACTGCGCATGCGTCTGAGCCACAGTGCACACGCGCAGCAAGTGAAATGCAATTGCGGTTGCACCAAGGAATTTGTCGCAAAGTGAGTGACAGGAAGACAGCATTTGGGAGTGGGAATGGGGAGTGGTTGGGGGTGGGAACGCGGGCATGCCATGGCCGATTAGATGGCGATTTCCGAGTGTGCATAAATTAGCAGTTGCTATATTACTTGCCAATGGAGAGCCCTCTGCATCCCAGGAGAGCAGCTCAACCTGCACGTCTACAGAGGCACTCAGAGGCTGCAACATGATTTGCGATTATGGTACCGATGTATCAGCAATTATACTCCATCAGACAGAAATGATGTGACAGCAGTGGGCATCCCTATGCTCAAGTTAGTTTTTGCCCATTTTAGCATATAATCGCAATTGCTTATGGCAAAAGAAAGCAACAGCAGAAGCAAGAACAACCACACCTAAATTAGGCCCCATGTTCCTATCTGAAGCATTTAATTTATTTGGATTGCAAGCAGTTTTACTACGTTTTTCAAAACAAATGCATTCTAAGTTTTGTCTCTTCCAATGTAAAATTTGGGACAGCGATGAGTAGCAGGCAGGTTCAATAACTTGGTGGTTTTATAGCAGTTCTGTATTTAGTGAATAGACAAAAAAGCTCCTCAATCCGGACAAAAAAAGCAAACACGCCACTTAGTAATACACCCCTAGGTTTGTTTGTTTTTTGCAAAAGTGGACCTAAATATAGTATGTTTTGATTAGTCTGAATGATCTTTTTCCTCTAGATCAATGGTTCCCAAACTCAGTCCACATGTTTTCCAGGTTACCTTTGGACACACAATTATATCTTGACATAAACTGTTAGTGATAGAAGGATCTATTTATTAAACCTTGGATGGGGATAAAGTGGATGGAGATAAAGTACCAACCAATCAGCTCTGTCATTTTTCAAACACAGCCTGTGGCATGGCATTTAGATGCTGATTGGTTGGTACTTTACCTCCATTCACTTTATATCTCCATCTAAGGCTTAGTAAATAGACCTCATATTGTAAAACAAAGCTGATGGTAATGGAGTATTTTATTTTGGCATTTTATTACGTTTTCTTTTTTTTTGCATTATGTAAATGTAAAACAAATTATTTTAATTTCACTTAATAGTCACTGTTTGTTCCACCATGATTCCATCATGAACACATGTGACTTAATTTTTGCTACCAAGCAACCATGTTGTGTAATGCTGGACCACCACCGTTTAGCTTGGAGTGTTGTTGCATCATGGACGTCTCTTTAAAATAATTTTGCAATCACAAAGGCATTATGAGAAATATGACCAACACCTGTTACAGTCTCTGCTATTCTTCTCCAAAAGCCTCTTTCCTTTAAGTGCCATATAGTAACTATGTCCAGTGAGTCTTATAAAACATTAGCGTCTCATTCCCCACGTTGGTAAAATTAGGGGATCTTTTCATTGTATTGTTTTCCATAGTTTCAACATGATGTGCTTCTTGGTAACTTAATGCTTTGGGAACAGTTTGCTAATTGAAGTTAACATCCTCTTCCCCACTGCTTGAGTATGACATGTCTAAAAAAAAACAAAATTAATTTCACTTAATAGTCACTGTTTGTTCCACCATGATTCCATCATGACCACATGTGACTTAATTTTTGCTACCAAGCAACCATGTTGTGTAATGCTGGACCACCACCGTTTAGCTTGGAGTGTTGTTGCATCATGGACGTCTCTTTAAAATTATTTTGCAATCACAAAGGCATTATGACAAATATGACCAACACCTGTTACAGTCTCTGCTATTCTTCTCCAAAAGCCTCTTTCCTTTAAGTGCCATACAGTAACTATGTCCAGTGAGTCTTATAAAACATTAGCGTCTCATTCCCCACATTGGTAAAATGAGGGGATCTTTTCATTGTATTGTTTTCCATAGTTTCAACATGATGTGCTTCTTGGTAACTTAATGCTTTGGGAACAGTTTGCTAATTGAAGTTAACATCCTCTTCCCCACTGCTTGAGTACGACATGTCTAAAAAAAAACAAAATTCATTTCACTTAATAGTCACTGTTTGTTCCACCATGATTCCATCATGACCACATGTGACTTAATTTTTGCTACCAAGCAACCATGTTGTGTAATGCTGGACCACCACCGTTTAGCTTGGAGTGTTGTTGCATCATGGACGTCTCTTTAAAATTATTTTGCAATCACAAAGGCATTATGACAAATATGACCAACACCTGTTACAGTCTCTGCTATTCTTCTCCAAAAGCCTCTTTCCTTTAAGTGCCATACAGTAACTATGTCCAGTGAGTCTTATAAAACATTAGCGTCTCATTCCCCACGTTGGTAAAATTAGGGGATCTTTTAATTGTATTGTTTTCCATAGTTTCAACATGATGTGCTTCTTGGTAACTTAATGCTTTGGGAACAGTTTGCTAATTGAAGTTAACATCCTCTTCCCCACTGCTTGAGTACGACATGTCTAAAAAAAAACAAAATTCATTTCACTTAATAGTCACTGTTTGTTCCACCATGATTCCATCATGACCACATGTGACTTAATTTTTGCTACCAAGCAACCATGTTGTGTAATGCTGGACCACCACCGTTTAGCTTGGAGTGTTGTTGCATCATGGACGTCTCTTTAAAATTATTTTGCAATCACAAAGGCATTATGACAAATATGACCAACACCTGTTACAGTCTCTGCTATTCTTCTCCAAAAGCCTCTTTCCTTTAAGTGCCATACAGTAACTATGTCCAGTGAGTCTTATAAAACATTAGCGTCAGGGCCGGTGCAAGGTTTCTCAGCACCCTAGGCAAATCTTCATTGCGCCGCCCCCACCCCACCCCCACCCCTTCTCCCAATACTCGGCCTCTCAGATGATAAAATGCAGTGGCGGCATCTTATGAGTTATATAGGGAAAGGATATTAGGGTTAGTTTGGGGGATGGGGTTAGGACTGTGGTTCCCAAACTGTGTGCCTAGGCACCCTGGGGTGGCTCAGGACACTTGCATGGGTGCCTTGGATTGGTGGTCTAGGGCCAATTTAAATTATTTATGATCAATGTAACAGGCAAAACCAGAGCTGGTGGCTGCCAGTCATAACATATGTGGCCAAACAGAAGCAAATCCTGTCCCACACCACACAACTGACCCTAAGGATGACAAACACAATTTAATATTTATTCTAAATCTCTCAATAAAAAACTTTTGGCCTAGGGGTGCTGTGAAAAAAATTCTGATACTCTAGGGCGCCGTGATTCAAAAAAGTTTGGGAACCACTGAGTTAGGGTAAAAGGGATAGGATATGAGGGTTACTTTACTGGTTTGATTTCAGATATTAGGGTTAGGGGTTATGATTAGGGAGAGGTTTGGAGGAAGATTATATATTATTATTATCCTTTATTTATATGGCGCCACAAAGGATCCACAGCGCCCAATTACACAGTACATAATCAGATGAGCAAACAAGAAACCAGCACTTACAGTAAAGGACAATATAGGACAGGTATAGAAAACCCGGGGTTAGGTGCCATCAAAGGGAGTATGGAGTATAAGATAATGTAAGTAAGAAAAGGAAAGGCACATGAGGGATGAGGGCCCTGCTCTTGCGAGCTTACAATCTAAAAGGTGAAGGGCTGACAGACCGGGGTGACACAGACGGGGTAGACAGTGAGCACAGACTAGAGGGCATACATATATGTATTCTGTTGGCCACACCCAATGCGTTTCATCACTAGTCGGACTTCGCAGGGGGGGGGTGCTTACTACATCTGATTCCAATATAAACCTGAATATAAATAAAATGTAAATCACATCACGTCTAATACAATAGCAGATAAGATATCAAACTATTATATATATATATATATATATATATATTGTTCAAATAGGAATAAAGTCTCTGCGCCTTCAGTGCTTGGGTATGGAAACTTCCATCTGTGTATAACCAAAATGATATTTATATGCGTACCGGAAGTATGATCAAATTGTGCCTGTAGTGGTATCTTTAATTGGTCATCTCCCCTTGTCTTCTTACTCCATGTGTAAACGCCCTCAGCGGGGTGTTGAACCACAATTTACATAGGCAGAGTTCCTGCTGCAGCTGCTCCTGTGAAAGTTTTCTGATCTCTCTCTCACTCTCCCTTTTCCGCATTGTGGAGACAGGAGCCTGGATTATACCCTCCACACTGAAGATTATACCCAAGCACTGAAGGCGCAGAGACTTTATTCCTATTTGAACATTTGTAATTGTGACTCAGCGAAATACGAGTCAATAAGAGAGTCTATACTGCAGCCCCTACACGTGGGAGTGCTGTTTGGAATTAACGTGAATGGTTATGCACAAATTTTTATGTATTTATTGTAAACGGTTTAGGTTTTAAGCGCTCATTATACACCTTTATTGTACACATATATATATATATATATATATATACACGGTGTAAATGTTCGTGGTGACTGAAGCCACAGTCCACTGACCCCCTCACCACAGAAACAGGCGGCACTCCACGGATTTATAGTGAGAAAAAAATTTATGAGACAAACTGCATGACGAGTCCAACGTTTCAACACCGCGATGGGTGTTTTTGTAAAGGACACATGGTGTTTTTTTTCACCATGTGTCCTTGACAAAAACACCCATCGCGGTGTTGAAACGTTGGACTCGTCATGCAGTTTGTCTCATAAAAATTTTTCTCACTATAAATCCGTGGAGTGCCGCCTGTTTCTGTGGTGAGGGGGTCAGTGGACTGTGGCTTCAGTCACCACGAACATTTACACCGTGTATTTACTTGAGGAGGGCACCCCGGTCTGTACCCTTGTTTTTTCCGAGTGCCGACTATTTCCATCACACATATATATATATATATATATATATATATATATATATCTTATTAATGATTTAAGAACATAGACAACTTCCAGTGTCCCAACGGACATTTTTTTGTAGTTCAAGACTTCAGACCTACTGTATTAGCATTAAGTTTCAATTAATAATTAGACTTATACCAGCCACCTAATGCATAGATAAATAGCATTACTTTATTACCTATAATATTTAAAAAAAAATATACATATATTTCATTAATTTGAAATATGTGTTTTATAGCTATATGAATTGAAGTTGTAATGAAATATATGTATATTTTTAAAAAAATATTGTAGGTAATAAAGTATTGCTATTTATGGTGTCGTGAATAGGGATACCTCCAGTGCCCATGGCATTAGTTATATAAAGGAGTTAAATATAAGAATCTGTCTAATCAGACCTATGCACTAGATGGATGGTATAAGTCTAATTAATAATTGAAAACTTATTGCTAATAGGTCTGAGGTCTTGAACTTAAAAAAAAATGGCCGTTGGGACACTGGAAACTATCTACAGTAAGTCCCTGAATTTTTTTATAAGTAATACTAGGAGCTGATATGCTGATTATACATATATATATATACATATAGAAAAAAAGGGGGGAGGTACAGCGCCACTTGCGAACTATGATCTCAGTAAAGAGAATTAACCTAAATATAGGATTAAAATTACCTAAAAATTACCATAAAAAACACACATAACCTTAGTAAAAGGTGTCTGCCGGGCCCTAAGGATGCAGTGCCGGTACCGCACTGCTGGATTTATGGAAATTGGAGGGATAGGGTTCGGCGCCCAGTGTAGCTAGAAATGGTAAAAAGGCCAAAAAATATATATGTATAAAATTTATTTTTAATTTAAAAGAATTTTAATATATATGAGAGTGAAATAATTTTTACATAAAAACATAAAAACATAAAAGTATAAATCCAGTAAAGTTTACAAGGATAAGGAGATCAACTTAACTTCAAGAAACAGCAGGGGATTGGTGCAGGAAACCCAACGCGTTTCGTCTCAAACAGACTTCTTCAAAGGCCGCTGGCAGGGAGGGCAGATCAGCTGGTGGTTGGCGGCACATTCTCCCCAGGTGAAAGTGCCGCCTGGGCCCCCGAACGTGGCTTCCTCCTCGGACTCCTGCTGGGCTTGGACTCTCCGCCGCCGCTGCACCGGTCAGCCCGCTGGCAGGGAGGGCAGATCAGCTGGTGGTTGGCGGCACTTTCTACCCAGGTGAAAGTGCCGCCCGGGCCCCCGATCGTGGCCTCCTCCTCGGACTCCTGCTGGGCTTGGACTCTCCGCCGCCCCACCGGTCAGGCCGCTGGCAGGGAGGGAAGATGATCAGCTGGTGGTTCGGCGGCACTTTCTCCCCACGGGAAAGTGCCGCTCCCGATTGTGACCCCCATCATCGGTCTCCAGCACCAGTGATGCCGCTCAACAGGTCGGGGGAAGAGGGGCGGGGAGGTAGCGTGCGATGCAGGAGGGGGATGCAGCACCCACATTGTTACAGATTTTTTTTTTTTCCACTCAGTTCCGCCTAGAAGTGCCGGCGCCCATAGGCAGCTGCCTAAAGCTGCCTAATGGTAGCGCCGGCCCTGATTAGCGTCTCATTCCCCACATTGGTAAAATTAGGGGATCTTTTCATTGTATTGTTTTCCATAGTTTCAACATGATGTGCTTCTTGGTAACTTAATGCTTTGGGAACAGTTTGCTAATTGAAGTTAACATCCTCTTCCCCACTGCTTGAGTACGACATGTCTAAAAAAAAACAAAATTAATTTCACTTAATAGTCACTGTTTGTTCCACCATGATTCCATCATGAACACATGTGACTTAATTTTTGCTACCAAGCAACCATGTTGTGTAATGCTTGACCACCACCGTTTAGCTTGGAGTGTTGTTGCATCATGGACGTCTCTTTAAAATTATTTTGCAATCACATAGGCATTATGAGAAATATGACCAACACCTGTTACAGTCTCTGCTATTCTTCTCCAAAAGCCTCTTTCCTTTAAGTGCCATACAGTAACTATGTCCAGTGAGTCTTATAAAACATTAGCGTCTCATTCTCCACATTGGTAAAATGAGGGGATCTTTTTATTGTGTTGTTTTCCATAGTTTCAACATGTTGTGCTTCTTGGTAACTTAATGCTTTGGGAACAGTTTGCTAATTGAAGTTAACATCCTCTTCCCCACTGCTTGAGTACGACATGTCTAAAAAAAAAACCAAAAAATAAGAATTTACTCACCGGTAATTCTATTTCTCGTAGTCCGTAGTGGATGCTGGGAACTCCGTAAGGACCATGGGGAATAGACGGGCTCCGCAGGAGACTGGGCTCTCTAAGAAAGAATTAGGACTACTGGTGTGCACTGGCTCCTCCCTCTATGCCCCTCCTCCAGACCTCAGTTAGGGAAACTGTGCCCAGAAGAGCTGACACAACAAGGAAAGGATTTGGAATCCCGGGTAAGAATCATACCAGCCACACCAATCACACCGTACAACTCGTGATACTATACCCAGTTAACAGTATGAATAACAACTGAGCCTCACTAAACAGATGGCTCATAACAATAACCCTTTAGTTAGGCAATAACTATATACAAGTATTGCAGACAATCCGCACTTGGGATGGGCGCCCAGCATCCACTACGGACTACGAGAAATAGAATTACCGGTGAGTAAATTCTTATTTTCTCTGACGTCCTAGTGGATGCTGGGAACTCCGTAAGGACCATGGGGATTATACCAAAGCTCCCAAACGGGCGGGAGAGTGCGGATGACTCTGCAGCACCGAATGAGCAAACTCAAGGTCCTCCTCAGCCAGGGTATCAAACTTGTAGAATTTTGCAAACGTGTTTGATCCCGACCAGGTAGCAGCTCGGCAAAGTTGTAAAGCCGAGACCCCTCGGGCAGCCGCCCAAGAAGAGCCCACCTTCCTCGTGGAATGGGCTTTGACTGATTTAGGATGCGGCAGTCCAGCCGCAGAATGTGCAAGTTGAATCGTGGAGCAGATCCAGCGAGCAATAGTCTGCTTAGAAGCAGGAGCACCCAGCTTGTTGGGTGCATGCAGGATAAACAGCGAGTCAGTCTTTCTGACTCTAGCCGTCCTAGAAACATAGATTTTCAGGGCCCGGACTACGTCCAGCAACTTGGAAGCCTCCAAGTCCCGAGTAGCCGCAGGCACCACAATAGGTTGGTTCAAATGAAACGCTGACACCACCTTAGGGAGGAATTGGGGATGAGTCCTCAATTCTGCTCTGTCCATATGGAAGATCAGATAGGGGCTTTTACAGGACAAAGCCGCCAATTCTGATACCCGCCTAGCCGAAGCCAAGGCCAAAAGCATGACCACTTTCCACGTGAGATATTTTAATTCCACGGTCTGAAGTGGCTCAAACCAATGTGATTTTAGGAGATCCAACACAACGTTGAGATCCCAAGGTGCCACTGGGGGCACAAAAGGGGGCTGAATATGCAGCACTCCCTTAACAAACGTCTGAACTTCAGGCAGTGAAGCCAGTTCTTTTTGAAAGAAAATAGACAGGGCCGAAATCTGGACTTTAATGGATCCCAATTTTAGGCCCATAGTCACTCCTGACTGTAGGAAGTGCAGAAATCGACCCAGCTGGAATTCTTCTGTGGGGGCCTTCATAGCCTCACACCAAGCAACATATTTTCGCCATATGCGGTGATAATGTTTTGCTGTCACATCTTTCCTAGCTTTTATCAGCGTAGGAATGACCTCAACTGGAATGCCCTTTTCCATCAGGATCCGGCGTTCAACCGCCATGCCGTCAAACGCAGCCGCGGTAAGTCTTGGAACAGACAGGGCCCCTGCTGTAGCAGGTCCTGTCTGAGAGGCAGAGGCCAAGGGTCCTCTGTGATCATTTCTTGTAGTTCTGGGTACCAAGTCCTTCTTGGCCAATCCGGAACGATGAGTATAGTTCTTACTCCTCTCTTTCTTATTATCCTCAGCACCTTTGGTATGAGTGGAAGAGGAGGGAACACATAAACCGACTGGTACACCCACGGTGTCACTAGAGCGTCCACAGCTATTGCCTGAGGGTCCCTTGACCTGGCGCAATATCTTTATAGCTTTTTGTTGAGGCGGGACGCCATCATGTCCACCTGTGGCCTTTCCCAACGATTTACAATCAGTTGGAAGACTTCTGGATGAAGTCCCCACTCTCCCGGGTGGAGGTCGTGCCTGCTGAGGAAGTCTGCTTCCCAGTTGTCCACTCCCGGAATGAACACTGCTGACAGTGCTATCACGTGATTTTCCGCCCATCGGAGAATCCTTGTGGCTTCTGCCATCGCCATCCTGCTTCTTGTGCCGCCCTGTCGGTTTACATGGGCGACCGCCGTGATGTTGTCTGACTGAATCAGCACAGGCTGGTTTTGAAGCAGGGGTCTTGCCTGACTTAGGGCATTGTAAATGGCCCTTAGTTCCAGAATATTTATGTGTAGGGAAGCCTCCTGACTCGACCATTGTCCTTGGAAGTTTCTTCCCTGAGTGACTGCCCCCCAACCTCGGAGGCTTGCATCCGTGGTCACCAGGACCCAGTCCTGTATGCTGAATCTGCGGCCCTCTAGAAGATGAGCACTCTGCAGCCACCACAGCAGAGACACCCTGGCCCTCGGGGACAGGGTGATCAGCCGATGCATCTGAAGATGCGATCCGGACCACTTGTCTAACAGATCCCACTGAAAGATCCTTGCATGGAACCTGCCGAATGGAATTGCCTCGTAAGAAGCTACCATCTTTCCTAGGACTCGCGTGCAGTGATGCACCGACACCTGTTTTGGTTTCAGGAGGTCTCTGACCAGAGATGACAACTCCTTGGCCTTCTCCTCCGGGAGAAACACCTTCTTCTGTTCTGTGTCCAGAATCATACCCAGGAACAGCAGACGCGTCGTAGGAACCAGCTGCGACTTTGGAATATTCAGAATCCAGCCGTGCTGTTGTAGCACTTCCTGAGACAGTGCTACTCCGACCAACAACTGCTCCCTGGACCTCGCCTTTATAAGGAGATCGTCCAAGTATGGGATAATTATAACTCCCTTCTTTCGAAGGAGTATCATCATTTCGGCCATTACCTTGGTAAATACCCTCGGTGCCGTGGCCAGACCAAACGGCAACGTCTGGAATTGGTAATGGCAGTCCTGTACCACAAAACGGAGGTACACCTGGTGAGGTGGGTAAATGGGGACATGCAGGTAAGCATCCTTGATGTCCAGTGATGCCATGTAATCCCCTTCTTCCAGGCTTGCAATAACCGCCCTGAGCGATTCCATTTTGAACTTGAACTTCCTTATATAAGTGTTCAAGGATTTCAAATTTAGAATGGGTCTCACCGAACCGTCTGGTTTCGGTACCACAAACATTGTGGAATAGTAACCCCGTCCCTGTTGAAGGAGGGGAACTTTTATTAACACCTGCTGGAGGTACAGCTTGTGAATTGCCGCCAGCACTACCTCCCTGTCCGGGGGAGTAGCTGGCAAGGCTGATTTGAGGTAACAGCGAGGGGGAGACGTCTCAAATTCCAGCTTGTATCCCTGAGATACCACTTGTAGAACCCAGGGATCCACCTGTGAGCGAACCCACCGGTCGCTGAAGTTCCGGAGACGGGCCCCCACCGCACCTGGCTCCACCAGTGGAGCCCCAGCGTCATGCGGTGGATTTAGTGGAAGCAGGGGAGGATTTCTGTTCTTGGGAACTGGCTGTATGGTGCAGCTTTTTTCCTCTACCCCTGCCTCTGGGCAGAAAGGACGCCTTTAACCCGCTTGCCTTTCTGGGGCCGAAAGGACTGTACCTGATAATACGGTGCTTTCTTAGGCTGTGAGGGAACCTGAGGTAAAAATGTCGACTTCCCAGCTGTTGCTGTGGAAACGAGGTCCGAGAGACCATCCCCAAACAATTCCTCACCCTTGTAAGCCAAAACCTCCATGTGCCTTTTAGAATCCGCATCACCTGTCCACTGCCGAGTCCATAATACTCTCCTGGCAGAAATGGACATTGCATTAATTCTAGATGCCACGGCAAATATCCCTCTGTGCATCTCTCATATACAAGACTACGTCTTTAATATGCTCTATGGTTAGCAATATAGTGTCCCTGTCAAGGGAATCAATGTTATTAGACAGGGAATCAGACCACGCTGCTGCAGCACTGCACATCCATGCTGAAGCAATAGCAGGTCTCAGTATAGTACCTGAGTGTGTATATACAGACTTCAGGATAGCCTCCTGCTTTCTTTCCGCAGGCTCCTTTAAGGCGGCCGTATCCTGAGACGGTAGTGCCACCTTTTTTGACAAGCGTGTGAGCGCTTTATCCACCCTCGGGGATGTCTCCCAACGTACCCTGTCCTCTGGCGGGAAAGGGTACGCCATCAGTAACTTTTTAGAAATCACTAGTTTCTTATCGGGGGAAGCCCACGCTTCTTCACACACTTCATTCAACTCATCTGATGGGGGAAAAACCACTGGTTGCTTTTTCTCCCCAAACATAATACCCTTTTTAGTGGTACCTGGGTTAATGTCAGAAATGTGCAACACATTTTTCATTGCCGTAATCATGAACGGATGGCCCTAGTGGAATGTACATTAGTCTCGTCGTCGTCGACACTGGAGTCAGACTCCGTGTCGACATCTGTGTCTGCCATCTGAGGTAGCGGGCGTTTTTGAGCCCCTGATGGCCTTTGAGACGCCTGGGCAGGCACTGGCTGAGAAGCCGGCTGTCCCACAGCTGTTATGTCATCGAACCTTTTATGTAAGGAGTTGACACTGTCGTGTAAAACCTTCCACATATCCATCCACTCTGGTGTCGACCCCGCAGGGGGTGACATCACATTTATCGGCACCTGCTCCGCCTCCACATAAGCCTCCTCATCAAACATGTCGACACAGCCGTACCGACACACCGCACACACACAAGGAATGCTCTGACTGAGGACAGGACCCCACAAAGTTCTTTGGGGAGACAGAGAGAGAGTATGCCAGCACACACCACAGCGCTATATAAACAGGGATTTACACTACACAAAGTGATTTTCCCTATAGCAGCTATACAATACAGTTTGCGCCTAAATTTAGTGCCCCCCCTCTCTTTTTTACCCTTTGAGCCTGGAAACTGCAGGGGAGAGCCTGGGGAGCTGTCTTCCAGCGGAGCTGTGAAGACGAAATGGCGCCAGTGTGCTGAGGGAGATAGCCCCGCCCCCTTCTCGGCGGGCTTATCCCGCTCTTTTATTAATATTATGGCAGGGGATTTTTACACATATATAGTTTATTAGACTATATTATGTGCTGTTTTGCCAATTTAAGGTACTCTAATTGCAGCCCAGGGCGCCCCCCCCCCCCCCAGCGCCCTGCACCCATCAGTGACCGGAGTATGTGGTGTGCATAGGGAGCAATGGCGCACAGCTGCAGTGCTGTGCGCTACCTTAATGAAGACCGGAGTCTTCAGCCGCCGATTTCCAGGACGTTCTTCTTGCTTCTGGCTCTGCAAGGGGGACGGCGGCGCGGCTCCGGGACTGGACGACCGAGGCTGGGCCTGTGTTCGATCCCTCTGGAGCTAATGGTGTCCAGTAGCCTAAAAGCCCAAGCTAGCTGCAAGCAGGTAGGTTCGCTTCTCTCCCCTAAGTCCCTCGTAGCAGTGAGTCTGTTACCAGCAGATCTCACTGAAAATAAAAAACCTAATAAATACTTTCTTTACTAGAAGCTCAGGAGAGCCCCTAGTGTGCAACCAGCTCGAGCCGGGCACAGATTCTAACTGAGGTCTGGAGGAGGGGCATAGAGGGAGGAGCCAGTGCACACCAGTAGTCCTAATTCTTTCTTAGAGTGCCCAGTCTCCTGCGGAGCCCGTCTATTCCCCATGGTCCTTACGGAGTTCCTAGCATCCACTAGGACAGGCCTGGCCAACCCGTGGCTCTCCAGATGTTGTGAAACTACACATCCCAGCATGCCCTGCCACAGTTTTAGCATTCCCTAGTAGCAAAACTGTGGCAAAGCATGATGGGACTTGTAGTTTTACAACAGCTGGAGAGCCACAGGTTGGCCAGGCCTGCACTAGGACGTCAGAGAAAACAAACATACATAATAAAAAATAAATTGTAATACACAGAATAAAATATTTTTTTAGAATGCAATTTTTCAATACCTTTGCTCCATTAACACACAAGGAAAACTTACCTCTTATAAATTGTTGTCAAATTTGATTTAGATTTTAATACTGCAGTGTCACTGCAGAAACCTAATAAAAGAAACACATTTAAAAAATGGAAATATAAAACATGAAAAACCTTTATTCTTTAAAAAATAAAAAAATAATATTTTTTTTAAGATTTAAAGATTAATGGTTACTTTTAGGTGTAGTATCTTCTTCACCTCTATACCCTGTACTGACGCCATAGTTTTCTAACCGCTGAAAATATAAGACAGTAACTCTAAAACTAAGCACATGAATGGTGGGAACACAGTGTATAAAAGGGTGTGGTATGATTTTTTGACAGTCAATATGTCAACAGTCATCAGGTTGATATGAGAATATTGACATGGTCAAACTGTCAACAGTAACTAGGTCGACAGGTCAAAAGGTCGACATTCGGTTTTTTATTCTTTTTGGTGTCGTTTTCGCCGTACAGTGGCCAGGAACCCCAATTAGTGCTGCGCTCAGCACAGGTTACCGTTCCCAATCATAGTCCACGTGGATAGTAAAGTATGAAAAAGTTCAAAAAAAATAAGATTTTACTCACCGGTAAATCTATTTCTCGTAGTCCGTAGTGGATGCTGGGGACTCCGTAAGGACCATGGGGAATAGACGGGCTCCGCAGGAGACTGGGCACTCTAAGAAAGATTTAGTACTACTGGTGTGCACTGGCTCCTCCCTCTATGCCCCTCCTCCAGACCTCAGTTAAGGAAACTGTGCCCGGAAGAGCTGACATTACAAGGAAAGGATTTTGGAACCCAGGGTAAGACTCATACCAGCCACACCAATCACACCGTATAACTTGTGATAAACTTACCCAGTTAACAGTATGAACAAACAACAGAGCATCAACCAATGGATGCCAACATAACATAACCCTTTATTAAGCAATAACTATATACACGTATTGCAGAAAGTCCGCACTTGGAACGGGTGCCCAGCATCCACTATGGACTACGAGAAATAGATTTACCGGTGAGTAAAATCTTATTTTCTCTAACGTACTAGTGGATGCTGGGGACTCCGTAAGGACCATGGGGATTATACCAAAGCTCCCAAACGGGCGGGAGAGTGTGGATGACTCTGCAGCACCGAATGGGCAAACACAAGGTCCTCCTCAGCCAGGGTATCAAACTTGTAGAATTTTGCAAAGGTGTTTGAACCCGACCAAGTAGCAGCTCGGCAAAGCTGTAATGCCGAGACCCCTCGGGCAGCCGCCCAAGAAGAGCCCACCTTCCTTGTGGAATGGGCTTTCACTGATTTTGGATGCGGCAATCCAGCCGCAGAATGAGCCTGCTGAATCGTGTTACAGATCCAGCGAGCAATAGTTTGCTTTGAAGCAGGAGCACCCAGCTTGTTGGATGCATACAGGATAAACAGCGAGTCAGTCTTCCTGACTCCAGCCGTTCTGGTTACCTAAATCTTCAAAGCCCGGACTACGTCAAACAGCTTGGAATCCTCCAAGTCACAAGTAGCCGCAGGCACCGCAATAGGTTGGTTCAAATGAAAAGATGACACCACCTTTGGCAGAAATTGCGGACGAGTCCGCAATTCTGCCCTGTCCATATGGAAAACCAGATAGGGGCTTTTACATGACAAAGCCGCCAATTCTGACACACGCCTAGCCGAAGCTAAGGCCAACAGCATGACCACTTTCCACGTGAGATACTTTGGCTCCAGTCTTAAGTGGCTCAAACCAGTGGGATTTCAGGAAACCCAACACCACGTTAAGATCCCAAGGTGCCACCGGTGGCACAAAAGGGGGGCTGAATATGCAGCACTCACTTAACAAACGTCTGAACCTCAGGCAGTGAAGCCAGTTCTTTTTGAAAGAAAATGGATAGGGCCGAAATCTGGACCTTTATGGACCCTAATTTTAGGCCCATAGTCACTCCTGACTGTAGGAAGTGCAGGAATCGACCCAGCTGGAATTCCTCTGTAGGGGCCTTCCTGGCCTCACACCAAGCAACAAATTTTCGCCATATACGGTGATAATGCTTTCCTGTCACGTCCTTCCTAGCCTTTATCAGCGTAGGAATAACTTTATCCGGAATGCCTTTTTCCGCTAGGATCCGGCGTTCAACCGCGGATCCGGCGTTCAACCGCCATGCCGTCAAATGCAGCCGCGGTAAGTCTTGAAATAGACAGGGCCCTTGTTGCAACAGGTCCTGTCTGAGAGGCAGAGGCCATGGGTCCTCTGTGAGCATTCCTTGCCGTTCCGGGTACCAAGTCCTTCTTGGCCAATCCGGAACAATGAGTATTGTTCTCACTCCTCTTTTTCTTACAATTCTCAGCACCTTTGGTATGAGAGGAAGAGGAGGAAACACATAGACCGACTGGAACACCCACGGTGTTACTAGTGCGTCCACAGCTATCGCCTGAGGGTCCCTTGACCTGGCGCAATACCTTTTTAGCTTTTTGTTGAGACGGGACGCCATCATGTCCACCTGTGGCAGTTCCCATCGATTTGCAATCTGCGTGAAGACTTCCTGATGAAGTCCCCACTCTCCCGGGTGGAGGTCGTGCCTGCTGAGGAAGTCTGCTTCCCAGTTGTCCACTCCCGGAATGAACACTGCTTACAGTGCGCTTACGTGATTCTCCGCCCAGCGAAGAATTCTGGTGGCTTCTACCATCGCCACCCCGCTCCTTGTGCCGCCTTGGCGGTTTACATGAGCCACTGCGGTCTGACTGGATCAGAACCGGTTGGTCGCGAAGCAGGGTCTCCGCTTGACTTAGGGCGTTGTATATGGCCCTTAGTTCCAGGATATTGATGTGAAGGCAAGTCTCCTGCCTTGACCACAGCCCTTGGAAATTTCTTCCCTGTGTGACTGCCCCCCACCCTCGGAGGCTTGCATCCGTGGTCACCAGGACCCAGTCCTGAATGCCGAATCTGCGACCTTCGAGAAGGTGAGCAATCTGCAGTCACCACAGGAGAGACACCCTGGCTCTGGGGGATAGGGTGATTAACCGATGCATCCGAAGATGTGATCCGGACCACTTGTCCAGTAAGTCCCATTGGAAGGTCCTCCTATGGAACCTGCCGAAGGCAATGGCCTCGAATGATGCCACCCTCCTCCCCAGGACTCGAGTGCAGTGATGCACTGACACCTGTTTTGGTTTTAATAGATTCCTGACCAGTGTCACGAGCTTCTGAGCTCTCTCTATCGGGAGATAAACCCTTTTCTGGTCTGTGTCTAGGATCATGCCTAAGAGAGGCAGATGAGCTGTAAGAACCAACTGCGACTTTGGAATATATAGAATCCAGCCGTGTTGCCGTTTCACTTCCAGAGAAAGTGATACGCTGTTCAGCAACTGCTCTCTTGATCTCGCTTTTTTGAGGAGATCGTCCAAGTACGTGATAATAGTGACACCTTGCTTCCGCAGGAGCACCATCATTTCCGCCATTACCTTGGTGAATATTCTCAAGGCCGTGGAGAGACCAAACGGCAACGTCTGAAATTGGTAATGACCATCCCGTACCGCAATTCTGAGGTACGCCTGATGAGGTGGATAAATGGGGACATGAAGGTATGCATCCTTTATGTCCCGAGTCACCATAAAATCTCCCCCTTTCAGGCTTGCAATAACCGCTCTTAGCGATTCCATCTTGAACTTGAACCCTTTCAGGTATATGTTCAGGGATTTTAAATTCAATATGGGTCCGACCGAACCGTCTGGTTTCGGGACTACAACATGTTCGAATAATAACCCCCTCCCTGTTGAAGGAGGGGAACCTTGACCACCACCTGTTGAAGATACAATTTATGAATTGCAGTTAACACTGTTTCCCTCTCGTGGGGGGAAGCCGGCAGGGCCGTCGGTGAGGGGGCATCTTCTCAAAGTCCAGCTTGTATCCCTGAGACACAATATCTATTGCCCAGGGATCTAACAGGGAGTGAACCCACTTGTGGCTGAACTGACGAAGGCGTGCCCTCACCGGGCCTAGCTCCGCCTTGCGGTGGATTTTTGTAGAGGCCGGGGAGGACTTTTGTTCCTGGGAACTAGCTGTGTTGTGCAGCTTCTTTCCTGTGCCCCCGCCTCTGGCAAGAAAGGACGCACCTCGGACTTTCTTGTTTCTTTATTCGAAAGGCTGCATTTGATAATGTCGTGCTTTCCTAGGCTGTGCAGGAATATAAGGCAAAATATCAGAATTACCAGCTATAGCTGTGTAGACCAGGTCCGAGAACCCTTCTCCACACAATCCTCAGCCTTCCACATGCCTCTTAAGTCGGCATCATCTGTCCATTGCATATTCTACAGGACACGTCAAGCAGAAATCGACATAGCTTTGACTCTAGGACCCAGTATACTCATGTCTCTTTGGGCATGTTTTATATATATATATCTATCACTTAAGACAGCATCTTTAATATATATATATCTCTATATATACATATATATATATATATCTATATGCATACTAGGGTCTCAATCTCTGCTGATAAGGTACCTCTCCACGCTGCCACAGTGCTATAAACCCATGCCGACACAATCGCCGGTCTGAGTAGTATACTAGAATGTGCACGCTATCTGCAGGATCCCTGAGAATAGCTAATGCTACCTTCTGTGCAAACAGGACACCCTAGGGGAAGATTCCCAACACATCCTGGCCCTAGTGGGGAAAGGATACTCCCTGAGAATTTTTTGTGGGAAGCTGCAGTTTTTTGTCTGGAGATTCCCGCTCTTTTTCCTCATGAGAGGAGGGAAATTTACCTCAGCTTTCTTCCCCTTAACATGTGTACCCTTGTGTCAGGGACAAATGAGTCATCAGTGATATGCAAATCATCTTTTATTACAATAATCATATATTGAATACCTTTCAGCCATCTTGGCTGTAACTTTGCATTATCGTAGTCGACACTGGAGTCAAACTCTGTGTCGATATCAGTGTTTATTATTTTGGATAGTGAGCATTGAGAGACTCTGAAGGTCTTTGTGACACAGGGACAGACATGGGTAGATTTCCTGTCTGTTCTCTAATCTTTTGTGCAATAAATTCACCTTAGCACTTAATTACACATATCCAAACAGGTGTCGGCGTTGTCGACGGAGACACCCTCTCACACACATATTTGCTCTATCTCCTCCTTAGGGGAGCCTTTTACATCAGACATGTCGACACACGCGTACCGACACACCACACACACAGGGGATGCTCTATATGAGGACAGGACCCCCACAAGGCCCTTTGGAGAGACAGAGAGAGAGTATGCCAGCACACACCCCAGCGCTATATGACCCAGGAATCACACCGTAACTTAGTGTTAACCCAGTAGCTGCTGTATATATTGTTTTTACGCCAAATTTATGTGCCCCCCTCTCTTTTTCACCCTCTCTATCGTGCAGGGGAGAGCCTGGGGAGCTTCCTCTCAGCGGAGCTGTGGAGAGAAAATGGCGCTGGTGAGTGCTGAGGAAGAAGGCCCCGCCCCCTCAGTGGCGGGCTTCTCCCGCGATTTTGTGTAAAATTAATGGCGGGGGCTCATGCATATAACAGTGTCCAACTGTATATATGCTGCTTTTGCCAGGAGGTATCCTAATTGCTGCCCAGGGCACCCCCCCCCTGCGCCCTGCACCCTACAGTGACCGGAGTGTGTGGGTAGTGTGGGCGCAATGGCGCACAGCTGCAGTGCTGTGCGCTACCTCATGTGAAGACAGGAGTCTTCTGCGGCCGATTTTGACGTCTTCTTGCTTCAACCCGCCGGCTTCTGACTTCTGGCTCTGCGAGGGGGACGGCGGCACGGCTCCGGGAACGGACGACCAAGGTTAGGTTCCTGTGTTCGATCCCTCTGGAGCTAATGGTGTCTAGTAGTCTAAGAAGCGCAACCTAGCCGCAGTTAGTAGGTTTGCTTCTCTCCCCTCAGTCCCACGTAGCAGAGAGTCTGTTGCCCGCAGAAGCTCTCTGAAAATAAAAAACCTAACAAAATACTTTCTTATAGCAAGCTCAGGAGAGCCCACTAAAAGCACCCAGCTCTGTCCGGGCACAGATTCTAACTGAGGTCTGGAGGAGGGGCATAGAGGGAGGAGCCAGTGCACACCAGTAGTACTAAATCTTTCTTAGAGTGCCCAGTCTCCTGTGGAGCCCGTCTATTCCCCATGGTCCTTACGGAGTCCCCAGCATCCACTAGGACGTTAGAGAAAAGACATTTTTTTGAAAAACTCACATCGACCTTTTGACCTGTCAACCTAGACCATGTCGACCTAGAGACCATGTTGACCTAGAAACCCCGTCGACCTAGTTACTGTCAACCAATAGTGGTCAACCTAGACATGTCGACCTAAAGGGCCCCATACACTTACACAACATATCCATCTGACATGTCGCAGGCGATCACCATGGCAGCCTCCCGGGAGGCAGGATCGCCAAAGATATCGTATGCTATCCTTTTGCAGCTGATGTATTTTGGGTGATCCTGGGCGATCCCAGCCATGCCTGCGGGGTCGGACATGATTGAATGTGCAGCACATTCAATCTGGCGAATCCGATTCTCACGGGAACGCGGATCGGATTGGAAACACCACATAAATGCATAATTTCATCCAATATATCAGACCGAATGCCCGAAATCAGATGAAATTGGGCATTATCGTCCTAGTGTATGAGGCCCTTTAGTCTTGTTGAACTAGAGACTGGATACCAGTATGTCAACCCGCCCTCCACAGCCTAACGCTAACCTCCTCCCGCTGATGCCGATCTCTGACCATTGGTATCCTCAGAATATTAACATTTCACATGGTGACATTTCATTATAAACCTGACAACAGTTGAGACTGACATAGGATAGATTGACAATATAAGTTATACAGTATATTATATATAGCAGGGCCGGCTCCAGGCCTACTAGCACCCTGAGCGAGAGAATTTAAGAGCGCCCCCCCCCCCCCAACCTCTATGCGTGCGCAGTACGCACACAATTAGCAGTCTTACACATAACAGCCACAGTAGTGTTCCTTACACACAATGTCTCCAGTATAGTGCCAGCTACACATGACATGCCCCGCAGCAGTGCCAGCTACACATGACATGCACTGCAGCAGTGCCAGCTACACATGACATGCCCCGCATCAGTGCCTGCTACACATGACATGCCCCGCAGCAGTGCCAGCTACACATAACATGCGCCGCAGCAGTGCCAGCTACACATGACATGCCCCGCAGCAGTGCCAGTTACACATGGCACATTTTTAAGTTAGTAGGGCAAAATTATGTACATACTGTTGTCAAAGTCAGAAAAATATCTCTATGCACACTACCATATTTGCACCTCACACAGGTCCGTGCTGCGCATGCGTACGCTCTCCCGTGCGTGCGCATACTCACAGTCGCGGGCACCCGCAGGCGCACGGTATGCGTATTTACGGTAGAGTTTATGTGATCGTAGCGTGCGACTCAATCGTTACATATTTTCAGTAATAATGTATTTTGTAGATCATGGTCCCTTTGATAGATTCTGAAAGTTTAGTTAACATAGCATGTTCCTGAACAGAGAGATCCCTCTTTGTATTGTACGAAGGGTCTAACAGGGGTCATACAGTGGTGTTTGGTACCCATCGGAAGAGTATTTAAATAGCAATATTCCGGTGTTGGTTTGGAGCGGATTAATCGCTCGTGCGAATAGTTATGGACATAAGAAGTTTATGTCCATTTACTA
The DNA here is from genome assembly GCF_028390025.1 of Pseudophryne corroboree. Lineage (NCBI taxonomy): Eukaryota > Metazoa > Chordata > Amphibia > Anura > Myobatrachidae > Pseudophryne > Pseudophryne corroboree. The sequence continues at coordinate 492,033,769 of NC_086445.1, read as the reverse complement.
TTATTTGTTCTTATTTAGTCATGCGGCGGGAAACTCAGTATCCCACCCACCTGAACAGTTGGAAACAGTCACAACCCACCTGTATGAATCAACCTATGACCTTTTGTTATAATGCGAAGCCGAATTCCTGTGTCCAATGAACAATGAGATTGTAGGGACCATTGAATTGTATTGTGTGTGGGGCATAAATAGGCAGGCCGACCATATCCAGTTCACTCTCTTCAACGGTTCTCATTGCTGATAATCGGGAGCTGGATATCGAGGCGCATGCGATCGTTTCCCCTTGTGCGTAAGTGTTTCTCCGCAACTATATTGATCTTCTTGTTATTGTGGGCCAATCTCTCTCAATTTCTCTCTCTCTCTCTCTCCTTCTCTTTCTCTCTCATTCTCCCTTAAATTGTATTGTATTGTATTTCCTGTGTAGTTATCTGGTTAGGTAGTCTATGTTATATTGTAGTGTATGACTTGTATTGTGTTTAACTCTTTTGCAAGTATAGCATTCATAATATATATTTTAGGCGTTGGACCCTGAGCACGGTATCTGTGTGTTTCTTATAGTATTAAGTATTCTCAGAGCGTCGGTGACGCTCAAACAGCTTTTAAGGTAATAAGGTTATACTGTGTTGCATTTACACTCTAACATTACACTAAGGTTTTACTGCACAATACACTGTTTATGGTTTAGATACAAAGGTTTAATATAGTGAGCGTCAGCGCCGCTGGTGATCTCCTCGTGGTCCCGAGCGTCCGCTACGCTATAGCGAATCATTACGTTAGTTAACAGCCAATAACGTGCCTGCCTGTGATCTCTTGGCCGTGAGTGAACTTGACGCTTGAGCGTCTCGATCACGGCAAAGCGATTGTTACGCAACTAGCGTACCCTTACGGTACTTCATACGTAGATAGCGTACAGTGTTCTTAGACCTCATAAAGGGTATTATATACGATAAATATTTAGCTTTATCAATTGGCGGCTCGCCCGTCCTTCACATATCTACACTAGGTAATTTCAGCAGACATTATCCAGCAGCAAAGGGCGGGAGATCATATTCCTCGTAGTGCTGTTTGGATAAGCGTCTGCTTCTCTTAGTAAAGGGTGCTGAAGGAATCCGGGAACCGGAGGTAAGAACAAAACAATAGTGTCTTTTTAAAACTGTTTATTTTTCTGTCTTGCGTACACACGCACGCACACATATATATCTGCATTTCCTTTTCATTGGTGTATTTTCGTATATCACTCTCCTGTTTGCCAGTTATATAGTTGATAAACGTATAAATTGTGTTACGGTGGATCTTTGCTTTGCGTACACGTGTCTCTAACAAAAGACTGAGACTTGCGTACGCAATCCAAGGGCCGACGCACGCAGCGTATATTACGCAACGGAGCGTACGGGTACGCCCACGTAACTCAAATCACAAGTTTTTTTTTTTCTCTCCTCTCAACGCGATAAGTAGCGCCACGCGGTAAATAACGCCAGGCGATAAATCGCGCAAATTTTTTTTAATTCCAAATTTAAATTAATAGATCCTTCTCCTAATTTGTAAACACATCTGGTCTAAAGAGAAATTTCTGCGCAGAAATAGAAATAGAAACAAAAGTGTACAGGTGGTGAGTGAGTGTGTTGTATACAATTTTACAGGTTGAACCACAAGAAAAGTCGAGTTCTCGTGAGGTACATGCGTGTAAGTGACGTACATGGTGGCTAGGGAGGCATCCCTGGTTAAATATACAATTTGAGCATTAGAGTGTAGCAGACCAGGAGGTCATACTGTAACAGACCAGGAGGTCATAGCAGACCAACAGGTTCAGGTACAGCAGACAAGGAAGTCCGCTATACAGTCCACAGGCACAACACCAAGAAAGGGTTGGTGCAACACCCATATAGGCCATATAAGCTCTGGCTGAAGGAATTCGCAGCCGAAATTTTCGATTCCACTGGTCGCTCAGTACATAAGATTAGTTGCTTGTGTACTAAACGATTGTACCGCACGTAATTGTGTGCATTAGTAAACCTGACCGGTACTATTTGTGTACGAAGGTCATAAACGCTATTTGTACATTCTAACGTGATTTGTGTAACTTTTTTTTATTTTAAGGGAAGTTCGCTGCTCACTCAGGAACTATCCAGCAACCAATAGTTACTGGAAAGAGTAAGTGTTCTTCGGAGCACCCTCACAGGTTCCAGTAAATAGAGGTTCAGGTCGCAGGGGCCCTAGGTCGAGTACGCCAGCACCATATCGGTGTGATCAGGTCGTATTGGTCGGCGTGGGCGAGTGAGTGGGGTACTCGGTAAACCGCCACCGTCAGCCTATTTTGGACATTTGGTTTGCGTAAGGGTTGGTTGAATAAAGCAACACCTTCGAACTATGGGGGCCACTTGTTCAGGTAGGGGGCGATCAACCTCGGTTCGGGTTGATTCAGTGAACCGACCAATTGGGTCGGCAAGGTATGTAATGTGTGAGAAATACGGAAGTCACACAGAAGCTTTATGTGATGAATGGGAGAGAATGACAGTACATGACGGGGAGAAATTCCCAAGAGTAGGTAGCTTCAGCACAGAAGTGTTAACGAATTTAAGGAGAAGGATATGTCTCATTAAATCAGCCAAGAGACGAATCAAACATTATGATTATTTACAGTTGTGGCAACAGGAGGGTGACATACAGAGAGGATTGGGTCAGGCGGCGGGATCTGGCTCGATCAGAAAACTGATAGCCACGGCCCCACCGCCACCATATATATCGGGAGAAAAATTGGTTGCGGAGAATGACGCACTAAGGTGTAACACACAAACACTTAGCAACTGTATAAATGTTAAAGATAATGTTAACCAATTAACCAATGCAAGTATTAACCCGTGCAAGTTGTACCCTGTTTTGAACTTTCCTCAGGAGTGTGATCAAGAAGACGAATCGGCAACAATTTCAGCGCTCTCTCTAGCAGCCACCATAGCAGAGACCACAGTAGGCACAGCTCCACCCACGAGATTAGTAACAAAGGCCCCTAGCGGAGGGATAGGTGAGGTCGTATCTACAGGTAAGTACGGCACCATACACTATGCTGAAGCCATTTCACCACAGGCTGTAGAACCCACACAGAGTGATGTTGTTAGAGTTACTCCTGTTAGGATAATAGCTGTTCCAAATGGGAAAACTGACACATCAGGGGTCACCCCTGTGAGGAACATTGCCATGTATAGCCCATTTTCCAGAATGGAATTAAGGACCATAGTGTCTGAATTCCCTGACCCTAGAAAAGATTTAGTTGCCAGTCAAAAATACATCAGAGACTTAGGTAACACTGTAGAGCCCAACAATAAAGACTGGCAGATATTGCTGAGAGCATGTTTACCCTCCAATGTTGACGCAACTCAATTTTTAGCTGATTGCGGATTAGATCAGGATGTACCTCTTACAGATGTGTACAACAAAGACAATGTAAAAAGAATAAACTTACAGTTAAAAGAGTATTTCCCAGCGGTAGTCAGATGGAACAAGATATTCTCCATTAAACAGAAGGAGTCAGAGACAGCTGCAGAGTATTTTCACAGAGCATTATCAGAAATGGCAAAATACACAGGCATAGAGGACATTAAAACAAACATAAACCATCGAGAAGTAGCAGTATCGGTACTGATGGATGGTTTAAAAGAATCATTAAAGACTAGGGTACAGACCACACAACCATGTTGGCGAGGTCTGTCTGTGGCTACTTTGAGAGAGGCTGCTATTGATCACGATAGGAACATCACCAGACACAGGGAACAACAAAGTGATAAGTTAATGGCCGTAAGTATACAGGCCCTGACCACAAGGCAGCCTTTGTTTGTATCACCAAACCCTGTGGGTAAGTCAAGTGTGGTTACTTGTTATTCTTGTCATAAACAGGGACACATGGCACGAGATTGTAGAGTAAAGAATGTACGAAACTCATACCAACCCCCTAGACAACGACACGACACACGACATTGGGAGCAAGGTCCGCAGAAACGGAGTTATGAGCCACATGCAGGGGAAACAAAAAGATACCCCCCAAACAGAGATTGGCAAACCTCTGGTAGTTCCCAGCTAACTCCCTCACAAGTAGTTGCTGCCAGCGGGATTCAGGGAGGTCACCATACCCAATAGGGGTGTGGCCATACCTGTAATCTGCAGCCAGTAAAATTGATTGCAAGTCTTGGAAGTGAACCAGAAATTGCAATCAATGTAGCTGGTAAATCATTAAACTTTCTTGTAGACACAGGGGCGGCCAAATCAGTGATAAATTCGACAGTGGGCATGAGGACCACTGGTAGGACAATTCCAGCCGTGGGAGTAACAGGAGTAGTCCAGCATTACCCTGTTAGCAAACCAGCAGAGATTACAATAGGGCCTTTACATACCAAGCATTCCTTTTTGCTGGCTGCATCGGCACCGACCAATCTCCTAGGAAGAGACTTACTGTGTAAAATGGGATGCGTCATTTATTGTACTCCTGAAGGTGTATTCTTGGACATACCTGAGAATCACGCTCAGGAAGTACGAGACATGTTAGACTCCCCGTCAAAATTAATGTCGCATACCACTATGACAAATAGGACTCCCTCCCAAGTAGAAGAAATGACATCTCAGATACCAGAGTCACTTTGGACTAAAGATGGACAGGACACTGGATTAATGGCAAACGTAGCTCCGGTAGTTGTACAAATAAAAGATGGTAGGATAGCTCCAAAAATCCCACAGTACCCTCTGAAGCCAGAGGTGGAGTTAGGAGTTTACCCAGTAATAGAGCGCTTGCTACAACAGGGCATTCTGGTAAGAACGTCCAGCACTGCTAATAGTCCCATCTTCCCTGTGAAAAAGAGTGGGGGGAGGGGTTACCGGCTAGTGCAGGATCTAAGGGGGATTAACAAAATAGTTGAGAGTCAGTTCCCCGTAGTGCCAAATCCAGCTGTCATCCTAATGCAAATCCCTCCCACTGCGAAATTTTTCACTGTTATTGACCTCTGCTCCGCTTTCTTTTCGGTACCTCTGCACCCTGACAGTCAATATTTGTTTGCATTTACATACAGAGGAGTCCAATACACATGGACTCGATTACCACAAGGATTCATAGATAGCCCAAGTATATTTTCTCAGGCTTTGCATGATTGTTTACAGTCTTTCCAACCAGTGAGTGGATCAGTATTAATACAGTACGTGGATGATCTACTACTGTGTTCTGATTCATTGGAGGCATCCCTGAAGGATACGAAACAGCTCCTGTTTCATCTTTCAGACACAGGACACAAGGTTTCCAAAGACAAGTTGCAATTATGCCAAACTAAGGTAAAATATTTGGGACACTGTTTAACACAAGGACTGAGACACCTGACCGCTGATAGAATTCAAGCAATTAGAGACATGACTCTGCCACAAACCCAGCAACAGATCAGAACATTTTTAGGAATGTGTGGGTATTGCCGTAATTGGATCCCAGGGTTTTCCATTTTAGCGTTACCTTTGCAGGAAATGGTCTCCTCAAACAAACCTGATCGGATTTCGCATACAGACGAGTCTGAGGCAGCATTTGAGAGACTTAAACAGTGCCTAACGCAGGCACCAGCATTAGGTATGCCGGACTATGGGAAACCCTTTGAACTATACGGAACAGAAAGTGCTGGTTGCACGGCAGGCGTACTAACCCAAAAGCACGGTGATGCCAGCAGGCCAGTAGCATATTACAGCGCTCAGCTAGACACGGTAGCGCGATCCCTCCCCACATGCTTGCGAAGCGTTGCTGCGATAGCATTACTAGTAACGAAAAGCGAAGACGTCGTGCTAGGTCACAACCTCACAATTCATACACCACATGCAGTGTCAGCCTTGTTAAATTCTGCCCAAACCAGGCACGTCTCATCAGCGCGGTTTACAAGATGGGAATTGGCACTAATGGCCCCCGTAAACATCACCATAAGGAGATGCAGTGCATTAAATCCTGCAACATATCTCCCAGGTGTGCCTGGACAGGCACAAAGGGTGGAGGATGAGAGTACTGGGGAAGGAGGATTTAATACAAAGGAAGACACTCATGATTGTATGGAATATTTGACCCAAAATTTTACCGCAAGGCCTGACATCAGTGACAACCCACTGGAAGATGCAGAACTTACGTTCTACACGGACGGTAGTTGTCATAGACAGACAGACTCGGGAGACTTGTGTACTGGATACGCAGTCGTAGATGACCAAGGCACCATAGAAGCGGAACCGCTAGGCCCACCTCACTCAGCCCAGGTTGCTGAACTGGTCGCCCTAACCAGAGCATGTGAATTGGCTAAGGGCAAATCAGCCAATATCTACACCGATTCTAGATACGCATTCGGGGTAGTCCATGATTTCGGAGCCCTATGGCGCCTCAGAAATTTCATGACGGCAGCTGGTACACCGGTAGCGCATGCAGCTCACATAAAAAGGCTTCTAACAGCGATACAGGAACCCGACAGAGTGGCTGTTATCAAATGTAAGGCACATACATATAGCCAAGACCCAGTATCGCTTGGTAACAGCCGAGCAGACGAAGCAGCTAAGTTAGCAGCTGCTACCCCCAGACAGACAGACACCACACAACTGATGGTATTTAATACCATCAACACACAGAAGTTGTGTGAGATGCAAAATTTGTGTTCCACACAGGAAAAGGCAGTCTGGAAGGCAAAGGGATATGGCCAGGAGTCCTCAGGACTCTGGACGGATGGACAAGGTAAACCGGTGGCCCCCAGAGCATACCTTCCATGTTTGGCTGAGGCAGCTCACGGGCTGACTCATCTAGGCAAGGAAGGGATGTGCAAGTTGGTAAGAGCATATTGGTGCGCCCCAGGATTCTCCTCTCATGCGAGTAAAAGAGCCATGTCATGCCTTACCTGTTTGAGAAAGAATATTGGAAAGGCAATACCTACAGAACCATCCCATATCCCACCTGCCGGCGGCCCTTTCCAGGTAATACAGATTGACTTCATTCAATTACCCCCTTGTCGAAATTTGAAATATGTACTTGTTTGTATAGATGTTTTCTCAAATTGGGTCGAAGCATTTCCGGCGGCCACAAATACCGCTATGTTTACTGCTAAGAAAATTGTGCAGGAATTTGTATGTAGATATGGTATCCCTAGAATTATCGAAAGTGATAGGGGTACCCATTTTACAGGTGATGTCTTTCAAGGAATGTGTAAATTGATGGGAATTGATAGCAAGCTGCATACTCCATACCGTCCACAGGCGAGTGCGAAAGTGGAAAGAGTGAACAGCACTATTAAAAATAAACTGAGTAAAGTGATGGCAGAGACAGGATTGACATGGCCAGAAGCTTTACCCATTGTACTGTACAGCATCAGATCCACTCCCAGGTCCCCTCTTAATCTGTCTCCCTTTGAAATCTTGTTTGGTCGACAACCGCATGTTATGATTAACCCTCAGGATGATTTGAAGTGTAACAATGAAGTGACTGTAAAATACTTGATTAACATGAGTAAACAGTTAAGGAATCAAAATGATAATCTGAAGTTAGTGATTCCTGATTTACCAGATAGTAATTGTCATGACATTGAACCTGGGGATTATGTAATGATACGGAATTTTCTACGCTCAGGTTGCCTTATTGACAGATGGGAAGGACCATACCAGGTCTTATTGACTAGCACTACAGCATTGAAGGTTGCTGAGAGAGAGACTTGGGTTCATTCGTCCCACTGTAAGAAGGTTGCTGATCCAGAGAGGTCCCGCGATAAGGAACAGACGGTAGAGGTTGTATCACTGGAGTGTCTGTTCCAGGAAGATTGAGGCGGCACCTGAGCATCGAGAACCACAAGATCAAAAGCAGTTGTCGATCCCCTGTTCCCTTTTATTGTTTTTCTCCAACTTCCCATCCCATCTCCCTCAATTATTTTTTTTTTCCCCCTCTCATTCTTCTTCGTCTCCTCCTATAAGATGGACTTGCCCCAAGAGACTGTGATCCGGATTTTCCTGTTGACCATGATGTTGACCAGAGCAGTCTGTTCCGGCGAGAGTACCATGGAGGTCGAGAGAGGTTCTGGAATGGGTTCTGATGATAAAGATGGAGGCGTAGTTTTCCAAGAACAACTTAACCAACAAGTAAAGGCGAGTATCAGAAAACGATCCGATAGCATTGACCATAGAAGGAATTGTGAAGGATTGTTAGCTGAAGAAAACTGTATCTGTAGGCTCTGTAACAATGTCATTGAGGATGGGTGCATTAAGAAATGCCAATCCAGTTTTAATATCCATATGGACCGGCATCCATTGAGTGACTATCACTCCTTAGTGGGTAATGTGTTAAACAAAACGGATTGTTGGGTATGCTCTCAAGTACCTCAGGGTCATAGCAAATCAGGGCTAGTACCATTTCCTTTAACGATAGAGGAGGTACTTGAGTTAAATGGTGGGAGACCGGTGTACCGGAGGTTTAATATCTCCAGCCCTCCTAGTTTGAAGCTCCACCAATACCATGTGGATAGGTCCCTATTATGTTTCAACATCTCCAATCCCCGAAAGCCGGGAAATTGGGAAGTGTCATGGAGTAACCACACCATGACCTTTTCGCATAGAGCAGATAGAATGCCTACAGATACAGAGCTTGTACGCCACATAGCCAGTAGAGGAAAATCTTTCCGGTATAGGTATACCTTAGGAAATAGGATTACTAAAGTTGGAGAGGTATCACCAGGATACTGTGCACATATCGTACAACCTGATACGTGTACTAAGCAGATGGAAGAATTAGGGTTAGGAGATTTCACATGGAAGGTGTGTAATATGGTTATGTCCTACTCCGTCCCATATGTTCTCCCCGATGATGCATATTTCATATGCGGGAGAAAGGCGTACAAGTGGCTTGCCCCAAACTCTGAAGGATTGTGTTATATTGGAAAAGTACTGCCTGAAGTAATGACTGTATCACATGACAAAATGAAAGACATACACCGTGGTGCCCAAGCTCCTTATACTCACACCCATTACGAGCACGTTGTTAAAAGGCACCTGATAGAGAAGACAGAGCATCCGGCCTCTGATCTGATAAGTGAATCCACCGGGATTCAATTCTTAATCGCGTTAGATTTCACCCGCACCGCTAGAGGAGTGCTGAATTATAAATACATTTCTGCGCTCGCCAATTTGTTAGATAATATCACTGAAATGTATGATGACACATTTAGGTATACTGGAAGAGAACTTCAGGCTTACAAAACAGAACTGGTACAGCATAGAATGGTTCTCAATTACCTCACAGCAGTGACAGGCGGATATTGTGTCACACTGGCAACACAATACGGCGTGAAATGTTGCACATATATTACGAATAGCACCGAGGATCCGGTCGAGGTCATAGACCAAAAGATGGACGATATTCTCCAATTGAAGTGGGAATTTCGCAGGAGACACAATCTCACTCTTGCTGCTGTAGGTAATGAGCTGACTGGTTGGGTGTCATGGTTGAACCCGCGAAATTGGTTTTCTGGTTTAGGAGACTGGGCTCAAGGAGTCATAAAGGATGTTGGGAAGTTTCTCCTATGTATCTTAGGTGTTGTCATATCGATTGGATTGATATTTAGATGCGGTCAGGCTTTAATGAAGTACAATCATCGTACTAGGGTAATGAGTTTAAGGAGTGAGGAAACTGTAATTAACCTGGACTTGATTTATGACCCAAATGTAGAAACAATGATGTGATGAAAATGCGATTTCTACGGTCCGTTTCTTTCACCTGTTTTTCCGTTTCCTCCAAGGTAACAAGACCCACTTGGACGAGGAATTTGATGAGCCGATAAACAGACAACAGAGGGATTAAAGAAGAAGTTTGACAACCTGATACACAGATTTTTGATGAACTATGCCATGGATCCCCAGTTTCCCTAGAAATTTTAAAATTACGATAGCCCAACACTTTTGTAAATCTATGGACATTGACAGCTTTTGCTCGCACCTTATGGGCAAAAGCACAAAGAAGACTGCATTCAACAGACACCAAACAAGACCTCAATCGACGACTGTACATTTACCTGACATAGAATACCACCGCATTTACCGTAATTATGTCTTTTCTTCATTTCTACAACCCTCAGGTAATGACACACATAGTCGATAGGGAATACAGGCACAGATATCAGCAATCACATATCTCCCCCATTCATATATCATCAACTAAAATGTGCTCCCCCATTTTGTTACAACCAAAACCGAAAAGAGCTCGGTAAAGTTTGACAGCCCATCCACAGACCCGTACCACGGGATAAGAAGGAATTCAAATGTATACTTCGCAATACCTCGAAGCTTGATTTAAAACACGTACGGCACGATGATACATGACCCCCAAGCACGGATTCATACACACATGCTTCTGCTATCTCACTAGGTCATACCCTTTTCCTACCATCTCCTCTCCTCCCTTACCCAACCATGTAAATGTATTAACCCCTAACATATATTTTTCTCTTTTTGAAATGTTTTCAGGAAGTGGCAGTTATTGTTGACTGCCAAAGGGTGGACTGTCAAAGTCAGAAAAATATCTCTATGCACACTACCATATTTGCACCTCACACAGGTCCGTGCTGCGCATGCGTACGCTCTCCCGTGCGTGCGCATACTCACAGTCGCGGGCACCCGCAGGCGCACGGTATGCGTATTTACGGTAGAGTTTATGTGATCGTAGCGTGCGACTCAATCGTTACATATTTTCAGTAATAATGTATTTTGTAGATCATGGTCCCTTTGATAGATTCTGAAAGTTTAGTTAACATAGCATGTTCCTGAACAGAGAGATCCCTCTTTGTATTGTACGAAGGGTCTAACAGGGGTCATACAGTGGTGTTTGGTACCCATCGGAAGAGTATTTAAATAGCAATATTCCGGTGTTGGTTTGGAGCGGATTAATCGCTCGTGCGAATAGTTATGGACATAAGAAGTTTATGTCCATTTACTATTATTTGTTCTTATTTAGTCATGCGGCGGGAAACTCAGTATCCCACCCACCTGAACAGTTGGAAACAGTCACAACCCACCTGTATGAATCAACCTATGACCTTTTGTTATAATGCGAAGCCGAATTCCTGTGTCCAATGAACAATGAGATTGTAGGGACCATTGAATTGTATTGTGTGTGGGGCATAAATAGGCAGGCCGACCATATCCAGTTCACTCTCTTCAACGGTTCTCATTGCTGATAATCGGGAGCTGGATATCGAGGCGCATGCGATCGTTTCCCCTTGTGCGTAAGTGTTTCTCCGCAACTATATTGATCTTCTTGTTATTGTGGGCCAATCTCTCTCAATTTCTCTCTCTCTCTCTCTCTCCTTCTCTTTCTCTCTCATTCTCCCTTAAATTGTATTGTATTGTATTTCCTGTGTAGTTATCTGGTTAGGTAGTCTATGTTATATTGTAGTGTATGACTTGTATTGTGTTTAACTCTTTTGCAAGTATAGCATTCATAATATATATTTTAGGCGTTGGACCCTGAGCACGGTATCTGTGTGTTTCTTATAGTATTAAGTATTCTCAGAGCGTCGGTGACGCTCAAACAGCTTTTAAGGTAATAAGGTTATACTGTGTTGCATTTACACTCTAACATTACACTAAGGTTTTACTGCACAATACACTGTTTATGGTTTAGATACAAAGGTTTAATATAGTGAGCGTCAGCGCCGCTGGTGATCTCCTCGTGGTCCCGAGCGTCCGCTACGCTATAGCGAATCATTACGTTAGTTAACAGCCAATAACGTGCCTGCCTGTGATCTCTTGGCCGTGAGTGAACTTGACGCTTGAGCGTCTCGATCACGGCAAAGCGATTGTTACGCAACTAGCGTACCCTTACGGTACTTCATACGTAGATAGCGTACCGTGTTCTTAGTCCTCATAAAGGGTATTATATACGATAAATATTTAGCTTTATCACTGTAATGCTTGGTGCTCCCCTACCTACATGCCAGAGCATGGACAGTGCGCGGCGAAGGCGCGCAGCAAAAATTTTGGGGTGTTGCTTCGTGGAGAAGGGGTGTGGCCACATAATAGTGGCAATTCGCATTACACCACAGTAGTGCAGCTAATACACATTGCACCAGGTACAACCTCCTATACACACTGCGCCAGGCAGAACACGTTAGACACTTTGCGCCAGGCAGAGCACGTTAGACACTTTGCGCCAGGTAGAGCACTGAGAGACATTGCCTAGCCACAGACGCCTAGCAGGAACACTACATGATACGCTCCCCAGCCGTGCCAGCTACACATGACATGCTCCCCAGCAGTGCCAGATACACATGACATGCACCCCAGCCGTGCCAGCTACACATGACATGCCCCCCAGCAGTGCCAGATACACATGACATGCACCCCAGCAGTGCCAGATACACATGACATGCCCCCCAGCATTCCAGATACATAAATGCCCCTACAGTGCCAGATACATAAATGCCCCCACAGTGCCAGATACATAAATGCCCCCACAGTGCCAGATACATAAATGCCCCCACAGTGCCAGATATGCCCCCACAGTGCCACATACATAAACGCCCCCACAGTGCCAGATACATAAATGCCCCCACAGTGCAGATACATAAATGCCCCCACAGTGCCAGATATATAAATGCCCCCACAGTGCCAAATACATAAATGCCCCCACAGTGCAGATATGCCCCCACAGTGCCACATAAATAAACGCCCCCACAGTGCCAGATACATAATCGCCCCCACAGTGCCAGATACATAAACGCCCCCACAGTGCAGATATGCCCCCACAGTGCCAGATACATAAATGCCCCCACAGTGCAGATATGCCCCCACAGTGCCAGATACATAAATGCCCCCACAGTGCCAGATACATAAATGCCCCCACAGTGCAGATATGCCCCCACAGTGCCAGATACATAAACGCCCTCACAGTGCCGATATGCCCCCACAGTGCCAGATACATAAACGCTCCAACAGTGCCAGATACATAAACGCCCCAACAGTGCAGATATGCCCCCACAGTGCCAGATACATAAATGCCCCCACAGTGCAGATATGCCCCCACAGTGCCAGATACATAAACGCCCCCACAGTGCCGATATGCCCCCACAGTGCCAGATACATAAATGCCCCCACAGTGCCGATATGCCCCCACAGTGCCAGATACATAAATGCCCCCACAGTGCCAGATACATACATGCCCCCACAGTGCAGATATGCCCCCACAGCGCCAGATACATAAATGCCCCCACAGTGCCAGATACATAAATGCCCCCACAGTGCCAGATACATTAATGCCCCCACAGTGCAGATATGCCCCCACAGTGCCAGATGCATAAATGCCCACACAGTGCCAGATACATAAATGCCCCCACAGTGCAGATATGCCCCCACAGTGCCAGATACATAAAAGCCCCCACAGTGCCAGATACATAAACGCCCCCACAGTGCCGATATGCCCCCACAGTGCCAGATACATAAATGCCCCCACAGTGCCAGATACATAAATGCCCCCACAGTGCAGATATGCCCCCACAGTGCCAGATACATAAATGCCCCCACAGTGCAGATATGCCCCCACCGTGCCAGATACATAAATGCCCCCACAGTGCAGATATGCCCCCACAGTTCCAGATACATAAATACCCCCACAGTGCAAGATATACCCCCACAGTACAAGATATGCCCCCACACAGTGCCCGATCCATAAATTCCCCCACGATACCTGCTGCGGTGGTGGCAGGAGGGGGAGTGCCGCTGAGGGCACGGGCGGACTCTTCTAAACCTCTTGTGTGCGCGGTATACGCGCTGTGCGGCGCCGGCGTCTGACGTCACACAAGCGTTTAGGCCAGCCGCGCACACAAGCCAGGAAGCACTGCAGGCTGGCTCCAGGCACAAATATGGTGGCCGCGCGGCGCCCATTAAGGGTGGCGCCCCGCGCAGTCGAAGGTGCCTGGAGCCGGCCCTGATATATAGTATAGCAGACTTCTGTGATTTTACAATATATTTGATATGCCGCAAAATGATATAGCAGATAATTTGTCAGGGCAGTTTATCTTTAATCATTTAGTGCTTGATGGTTTAGTATGAACAAAAATCAGGATGGCAAATAATGAATTATTAATACAGTCTACACATCCTCTTTAATGTGATCACCTCTATCTCCGTATGGGAAACGTTCATAAAATGATATAGATAATATTGCAATGCCATCTTCTAATTCATATCTCAAGTGTGATATTTATCAGTTTTCCCTGAAATCAGGCCATGTGCAGTACGTGTCCTGCGTTGTCGCTCTGTTTCCTTCAGTCACAGCATTGACATGCGGCTATTTGGGTGCTGAATGTCTAATGATCCACTAATAGTCAAGTGTAGGTGGGAAAGTGGTACCTGGGTTACCTGTAGCTGTCGTCTATCCTGGCTCCTTGTCACACTTGTTTCTAGACTCTCTATACGGTTAGGCAGAGAGATGAGGGACCCCAGATACCCCTAGACAAGTCACTACACATTTGGACAGTGACTAAGAGGGACATTTACTAAGCAGTGATAAGAGTGGAGAAGTTGCCCATGGCAACCAATCAGCATTGAAGTAACATCTATAATTTGCATACTATAAAATTATAAAGAGCTGCTGATTGGTTGATGGGGAAACTTCTCCGCAAGCTCACTTCTCCGCTCTTATAACTGCTAGTAAATGTCCCCTTAAGGATTTATTTAACGGAAGCAAGATGTCACTGCTGTTCAGGGTAGTAAAGGTTAATTATGCCAAAATTCAAACACAGCAAGGCATATGCAAACAGTAAGTGTCACAGAAATAACTTTTAATTTAGCACAGTTACAGTATACAGTATAATGCAATTCAGTATTAACAACACATCTCATCGATACCGTAATAATGGATTACTAGTAGTAGGAAGGTATTTAGCTCTGTCTCCGTTCCCTTCTTATAATGTCTTTAAGTGAAGTCTCTCTTACAGCAACGTATTGTATTAAAGTCCTGGTGGCCAAAAAGCAGAGAGCTCCTTATAATGTATTGTTTTAACTCAGTGTCACTGCAATGTCTCTACTGTCCACAAGGTGGTGGGTTAAAACTAGAGCAGGTTTGCTGATCCTATAACTCACAGTTATGAATGGTCAGTTGTACAATTTAAGAAATGTAAAACTCCTCTTTCTCTCTGATGACTGTAATACCCGTTTCAGATATGCTCCAAAATCCAGGGATTTTGCACATGAATGCACACCAACCCGGGATTTTGGCATGTCTGAAATGCCCCAACCTGGGAACACGGTCCCGGGTTGGTGACCCTGCAATTGGGTCGGAATTAAGTCCCGGGTAGACATCCCGGCTTAGGTCTAAATGGTGCGACCCGGGAATTTACTCCTAGGTCACACCTAGATGCCTCTGATTGGCGTTTGGACTGCTGAAAGGGGCAAAGCTGCCTGGAGGGGGCGTGCGCCGGCTGCTGCAGTCCGTGCTGCAGTGAGTAGTAGAAGCAGCCGACGCAGCCTTACAGAGAGGCGGCCTGTTGTGGTGAGGTCTTGGCTGGTGTGTGTGTGTGTGTGTGTGAGTCCGGTGTGTGTGTGTGTGTGTGTGTGTGTGTGTGTGTGTATGAATTTGCTCTGTGTGTGTATATTACATGTATGTGTGTGTTTGAGTGTGACATTTGTATGTGGAAGACGTGTGTGTGTAATACATGTATGAGTGTGATGCATGTGTGTGTGTATATATGACATGTGACATGAGAGTATACTTCCCAACTGTTCCAATTTTCACAGGACAGGCCAGTTTTTTTTTGAACTGTCCCGTTGTCCCACCCGCGGGCCGCAGCGTCTATTCACAGGAGACAGTGGGAGAGGGGGCATGCCAGCAGCTCACAGAGTGCTGCGCATGCCCCCTCAATGATGGAAATAGGGGGCGTGACTCGCAATCGTAGCTCTGCCGCGAGGCCACAAAGCCTTTTCGGTCACGAGCGCGCGCCAGGGTCCCTCTTTTCACTTTTAAAAAGTTGGGAGGTATGTGAGAGTAGCCTAGTCTGCCCTAGCTGACTAGGCTTATGCCTTGACAAAGCCTATATGTTTATCCTATTTAAAACACTTTAAAAGGTTAAGAGACACAGTACGCAATTGGGTCGACCCGGGAATTTCCCAGGTCTCGGGTTTAGTGTGGAAGGGGGTCTCCAGCAAAAACCCGGGATTTTACAGAGATGAAAAATCTGGGACTGGCAAGGGAAATTCCTGGGTCATATGTCTGAAAGTGTATAAGTTGGCTACACAGGGAATACAGTTCTCCCTTAGGTACAGATGCTGGTATTAGTAATCAGGGAGTAGCTGCCCCACACTGTCTGCAATGTAGCTCTCTAGAGCTGTAACTCCCCACAATTGGCTGGCTCCAACCATTATGTGACCATGTTGCTTCTTTGTGAGATCAATGTCCCTTTATAAAGTATGGGAAGTAGGGCACTAATTTATCGTTTGCAAGGGGGTGCCGAAAACACTAGCACTGGCCCTGGCTCCACTTAATGTGAGGGGGTGGGGGGTGGGGGCGGGTGGCTGGGTAAATAAGTCCCACCACCTCTCCAGGAGCACTTTAAGCCCTGGCTAGGACCCTGTCTTCTGGGAGGGATATTACATCACGCCACTCAGAAACCAGTGCCCAGTCATCCCTGCCTGCATCCAGTGCCACCTGCACACTATTCTGCTAGGAGGTGACAATGATGTTATGCCTCCGAGCATTTCTGTCACACAAGTTGCTGTGTGAGGGCTGTCACTAGATCCCCTTTCAATGGCGGAAGTTTGAGTGATAGTTACTGGAGAAGACAGAAACCATGGTGGTCAGGGACTTCTGTGCTTTGTAATGGGTCTGTGTGGATGGTGGGTGACACTCCCAGATAAGATGATGCCAGCACCTGGTGACTCTCCGGCTGGTTGAATGACACAATTAGAACGATTGTAAGCATCTATTGTGTGCGCAGAAAGGATGGGGAATTTGTTAATGCTAAGTGTGGCAAGTAAGGGATGAGGGGGAGTGCTAAGTCTGCCTGGCAATGGGGGGAGGGGTGCTAGGTGTGCCTAGGAAGTGGAAGGGTGCTAAATGTGGCCAGTAAAGGATGGAAAGGGGGGTGTTAGGCATCCCAGTAAGGATAGCACTTTCAAAATTTTACTATACGACTCACATAGTTCTAGCTATGCCCGTGACTAGGGTTGCCACCTCTCCCGGATTTCCTGGATTCTCCAGGATTTGGTGGCAATCCTCCAGGAGACTTTTGCTCTCTCCCCGATTCTGGGATTCTCCCGGAATTAGGGGACCCGCCCCCTCCCGCGCATCACTAACTCATTGAATAGTGTATGGCCGTGCGGCCGATAGGAGAGGAGGTCCCGCCCAAACCCCACCCGGACGTCCGGGAGAGGAGGTCTGCGCGGCGCAGCGTGGGCAGTAAGAGGAGGTCTGCGCGGAAGACGTCATCGCCAGACCTCGGAAGAAGGGACGGTGCGGCCAGGGTGGATCCAACAGGAGAGGTGAGTATGAGTGTTTTTACCGTCTGTCTGTCTGTATGTTTGTTGGTTATAGAGAGGCTGTATCAGAACAGCTAGTATACTATATTGACAAATTCCCTGTCCAGGGCTCCTTTTTACTATGACCCGTTGCTGCCAGCAGGTGTTTGCAGGGATGAAGTACAGCATTCAGCCTTTGCTGCAGGTCCTACATTGCATTAAGAGAACAGCGGAAAAAGAGTTTTTCTCAACTTTACAAATATAACACATAGGGGCCTATTCATTATTATACAGCAGCTAGTGTGTGTGACTGCGGCTGAATCTGCATACAAAATGCTACATTAAAGTGTATTCATGGAAATCATTGTAATGTAGCATTTTGTATGCAGATACAGCCACAGCTGCACACAGAATAGGAATAGGCATACCACATATCATTTTAATCAGCAGAAGCTGCTTGTGCATCCTAGCCACATAGTAATGAAGCATTTTCATAAAGAAAAGGCACCCGACGTTAGCAGAGCTGCCAGTTGACTCACGCCAGGCATCTTCTGCTGTATGGCATATTGAGGAAAGATGTATGAGGACACATCTGTATCCAAGCAGAGGCAGAGGTCACAGTGTTAGCGGCCATGTGAGTGCTGTGTACAGGTGGGTTGGTTGAGCAGTAGTGTTCGGCAAATGTGTAAGGGGCATTATGTGTGTCATGTGTATAAATGCATTAATTATGTGCGGCATATGTGTAAGGGGCACTATGTGCATCATTATGTCTATAAGGGCACTAATAATGTGCAGCATAGGGACATTATGTGTATAAGGGCATTAATAAAGTTTGGCATAATGTGTAAGGTGCATTATGTTTATAAGGACATTAATAATGTGTGTCATATGTGTAAGGGGCATTACTGTGTGGTATTATGTGTATAAATGCATTACCTATGTGTGGCATTATGTGTATAAGGTTCTCTACTGTGTGGCGTAATGTATAGAAAGGGCACAACTGTGGGGTCTAATGTGAATAAAGATCAATATGGTATGGTGTAATGTGAATAAGGAGCAATCCAGTGTGATGCAATGCGAATAAGGGGCACTACTGTGAGGAGTAACATATATAAGGTAAAGTGGTACTACTGTGTGATGTAACGTGAATAAGGGACACTATCACATGATAAAATGTGAAAGTTGCACTACTGTGTGGCGTAATATGAATTAGGGATACTATTGTGTGGCCATGCCCCTTCCCAGAAAGAACACGCCCCTTTACCCGCAAACACGTCCCCTTTTCTAATTTGCACTGATTTTTATGTGTAAAATGTTGGAGGGTATGGTGCTGTTGCAGAGGTGTTTAAACACCAGCACTGCCCTGTATAAATATGGTACATCATTCTATTTAAATGAACATTGCTTGGTGTTGGGGGTTGGCGGGATGGGAGGCTGGGGAGTTTGGGGGGGAAATGGATCTCCAGGAATCAATGATGCATGAGGTGGCAACCCTACCTATGACGGTAGCTTCATAGAAGGCAGATAGAAGGTAGCATGCTATTTATCATGCAAGCTGTTCATCACTTGGCAGATAAAATGAAACAAGACCAGCAAGAAAGAAAATCAAGAAAAGAGAGATCTAATACACAACATCAAGAAGTAATGAACACCCTGCCAGCTATAAATTCTTATAATTTCGGAATGACTAACACAATGGATTAGTTTTACAATTTGTTCCAACAGACAGCCTCAAGGTCCTTGTCAATGGCTACTAATCTGAAAATAATAGCCAATGAAATTAAGACAGATGACAGCAAATGTCTTTTCTGGAATCTTCTACTCGATACTTCTGTCAGAATTCATGTGAAGTATGAAATATATGGACAATTGCATGATCTACCAGAAAGCTGCCATATCCAACTTCTACTATTGCACACACGGGACCTGATAAAATGCTTGGACCATGTAGAAAACTTAACAGGACGACACACAATGACACAGGTTTATCCGTGATGACACCTCCACATCCATAAAATGTAAGTTCACATGATTAACCCTTTTATATATGATAATAGATAATGAGTAAAAAGAATATGTAAGACCTTTGTTGTACATTTATTGTATTTATTCATAATACCTGTACACCTAAAATGTAGACTCTTCTATTTTCATTTGAGCTTTTTGACTACAGTACATAACATGACTAAATAATACTATATAGAAGTCTATCTAACAATAAAGGTTATGTAAATTCTATAAAAACAATTGAACTATCACAGCATCACAAGTTAATAATAATTTATAAGTGCCATTCTGCCTGGATGATTCTGGAAAATAGATATGGATCTTAGATCTCTACCAGTCCAAATAAACATCAGGTCACCATGCAGTACGTTGTAATATCTGTTGAAGGTTTTTGTCTTTACTGTGTTTATTCCAGCAAACCATGACATTATTATTATTATCCTTTTTTTATATGGTGCCACAAGGGTTCCGCAGCGCCCAATTACAGAGTACATAAACAAATAATCAAAACAGGAAAACAGCAACTTACAGTTGAAGACAATATAGGACAAGTACAGGGTAAATAAACAATAGCTACAAAAGCAGATGACACTGAAATAAGTATCAGGTGGCAGAGGACTGCTGGAGTTGGTGCAGTTGAAGATTATTAAAGTAAGAGAAAGGATAAGCACATGAGGGAAGAGGGCCCTACTCGTGAGAGCTTACATTCTAAAGGGGAGGGGTAGACAGACAGGGGTGACACAGATGGGGTACATAGAGAGCGTGGAACAGAGGGTTAGGTTGAGATTTGTCTGGGTTTGGTGAAGAAGTGGGTCTTGAGAGCCCGTTTGCAGTTTTGTAGAGAGGTGGAGAGTCTGAAGGGGAGGGGTAGGGAATTCCAGAGAATTGGAGCAGCACGTGAAAAATCTTGGAGGTAGGTGTTAGTGATGAGCGGGTTCGGTTCCTCGGAATCCGAACCCCCCCGAACTTCAGCCTTTTTACACGGGTCCGAGGCAGGTTCGAACCTTCCCGCCTTGCTCGGCTAACCCGAGCGCGCCCGAACGTCATCATCCCGCTGTCGGATTCTCGCGAGGCTCGGATTCTATCGCGAGACTCGGATTCTATATAAGGAGCCGCGCGTCGCCGCCATTTTCACACGTGCATTGAGATTGATAGGGAGAGGACGTGGCTGGCGTCCTCTCCGTTTATAGAGAAGAGAGTAGAGAGTTAGAGACACTATTTGGTATTTACTAATTTTGGGGAGCATATTAGGACTGGAGTACTACTACTTGCTGATAGTGTGACCATTGACCACCAGTTTAATTAATCCGTTCTCTGCCTGAAAAAAAACGATACACAGTGTGACACAGTCACATACCATATCTGTGCTCAGCCTCAGTGTGCTGCATCATCATATGTAATACTGTATATCTGACTGTGCTAAGTGCTCACTGCTCACACAGCTTAATTGTGGGGGAGACTGGGGAGCAGTTAGAGCAGGAGTACATAAATAAATAATATATTTTAAGTACAGTGCACACTTTTGCTGCCAGAGTGCCACACTGCCAGTGTGACTGACCAGTGACCACACTGACCACCAGTATATTGTGATTGTCTGCTTAGGACGGAGTACTACTTGCTGATAGTGTGACCAGTGACCAGTGACCACCACCAGTTTAATTAATCCGTTCTCTGCCTGAAAAAAAAAACGATACACAGTGTGACACAGTCACATACCATATCTGTGCTCAGCCCAGTGTGCTGCATCATATGTAATACTGTATATCATTATCTGACTGTGCTGAGTGCTCACTGCTCACACAGCTTAATTGTGGGGGAGACTGGGGAGCAGTTATAGCAGGAGTACATATTTTAAGTACGGTGCACACTTTTGCTGCCAGAGTGCCACTGCCAGTGTGACTGACCACTGACCACCAGTATATTGTGATTGTCTGCTGACCACCAGTATATTGTGATTGTCTGCCTGAAAAAGTTAAACACTCGTCGTGTGGTGTTTTTATAAACGCATTCTGCAGACAGTGTCCAGCAGGTCCGTCATTACATAATATATATACCTGTCCGGCTGCAGTACTAGTGTGATATATATATATATATATTTTAATTTTATCTCATTATCATCCAGTCTATATTAGCAGCAGACACAGTACGGTAGTCCACGGCTGTAGCTACCTCTGTGTCGGCAGTCGCTGGTCCATCCATAATTGTATACCACCTACCCGTGGTTTTTTTTTCTATCTTCTTGATACTAGTAGCTTACTTTAGGAGTCTGCAGTGCTGACAGACAGTGTCCAGCAGGTCCGTCATTACATAATATATATATACCTGTCCGGCTGCAGTACTAGTGTGATATATATATATATTTTATTTTTATCTCATTATCATCCAGTCTATATTAGCAGCAGACACAGTACGGTAGTCCACGGCTGTAGCTACCTCTGTGTCGGCAGTCGCTGGTCCATCCATAATTGTATACCATCTACCCGTGGTTTTTTTTTCTATCTTCTTGATACTAGTAGCTTACTTTAGGAGTCTGCAGTGCTGACAGACAGTGTCCAGCAGGTCCGTCATTACATAATATATATATACCTGTCCGGCTGCAGTACTAGTGTGATATATATATATATTTTATTTTTATCTCATTATCATCCAGTCTATATTAGCAGCAGACACAGTACGGTAGTCCACGGCTGTAGCTACCTCTGTGTCGGCAGTCGCTGGTCCATCCATAATTGTATACCACCTACCCGTGGTTTTTTTTTCTATCTTCTTGATACTAGTAGCTTACTTTAGGAGTCTGCAGTGCTGACAGACAGTGTCCAGCAGGTCCGTCATTACATAATATATATATACCTGTCCGGCTGCAGTACTAGTGTGATATATATATATATATTTTATTTTTATCTCATTATCATCCAGTCTATATTAGCAGCAGACACAGTACGGTAGTCCACGGCTGTAGCTACCTCTGTGTCGGCAGTCGCTGGTCCATCCATAATTGTATACCACCTACCCGTGGTTTTTTTTTCTATCTTCTTGATACTAGTAGCTTACTTTAGGAGTCTGCAGTGCTGACAGACAGTGTCCAGCAGGTCCGTCATTACATAATATATATATACCTGTCCGGCTGCAGTACTAGTGTGATATATATATATATATTATTTTTATCTCATTATCATCCAGTCTATATTAGCAGCAGACACAGTACGGTAGTCCACGGCTGTAGCTACCTCTGTGTCGGCAGTCGCTGGTCCATCCATAATTGTATACCACCTACCCGTGGTTTTTTTTTCTATCTTCTTGATACTAGTAGCTTACTTTAGGAGTCTGCAGTGCTGACAGACAGTGTCCAGCAGGTCCGTCATTACATAATATATATATACCTGTCCGGCTGCAGTACTAGTGTGATATATATATATATATATATTATTTTTATCTCATTATCATCCAGTCTATATTAGCAGCAGACACAGTACGGTAGTCCACGGCTGTAGCTACCTCTGTGTCGGCAGTCGCTGGTCCATCCATAATTGTATACCACCTACCCGTGGTTTTTTTTTCTATCTTCTTGATACTAGTAGCTTACTTTAGGAGTCTGCAGTGCTGACAGACAGTGTCCAGCAGGTCCGTCATTACATAATATATATATACCTGTCCGGCTGCAGTACTAGTGTGATATATATATATATTTTATTTTTATCTCATTATCATCCAGTCTATATTAGCAGCAGACACAGTACGGTAGTCCACGGCTGTAGCTACCTCTGTGTCGGCAGTCGCTCGTCCATCCATAAGTATACTAGTATCCATCCATCTCCATTGTTTACCTGAGGTGCCTTTTAGTTGTGCCTATTAAAATATGGAGAACAAAAATGTTGAGGTTCCAAAAATAGGGAAAGATCAAGATCGACTTCCACCTCGTGCTGAAGCTGCTGCCACTAGTCATGGCCGAGACGATGAAATGCCAGCAACGTCGTCTGCCAAGGCCGATGCCCAATGTCATAGTACAGAGCATGTAAAATCCAAAACACCAAATATCAGTAAAAAAAGGACTCAAAAATCTAAAATAAAATTGTCGGAGGAGAAGCGTAAACTTGCCAATATGCCATTTACCACACGGAGTGGCAAGGAACGGCTGAGGCCCTGGCCTATGTTCATGGCTAGTGGTTCAGCTTCACATGAGGATGGAAGCACTCAGCCTCTCGCTAGAAAAAAGAAAAGACTCAAGCTGGCAAAAGCACAGCAAAGAACTGTGCGTTCTTCGAAATCCCAAATCCACAAGGAAAGTCCAATTGTGTCGGTTGTGATGCCTGACCTTCCCAACACTGGACGTGAAGAGCATGCGCCTTCCACCATTTGCACGCCCCCTGCAAGTGCTGGAAGGAGCACCCGCAGTCCAGTTCCTGATAGTCAGATTGAAGATGTCAGTGTTGAAGTACACCAGGATGAGGAGGATATGGGTGTTGCTGGCGCTGGGGAGGAAATTGACAAGGAGGATTCTGATGGTGAGGTGGTTTGTTTAAGTCAGGCACCCGGGGAGACACCTGTTGTCCGTGGGAGGAATAGGGCCATTGACATGCCTGGTGAAAATACCAAAAAAATCAGCTCTTCGGTGTGGAAGTATTTCAACAGAAATGCGGACAACATTTGTCAAGCCGTGTGTTGCCTTTGTCAAGCTGTAATAAGTAGGGGTAAGGACGTTAACCACCTCGGAACATCCTCCCTTATATGTCACCTGCAGTGCATTCATAATAAGTCAGTGACAAGTTCAAAAACTTTGGGCGACAGCGGAAGCAGTCCACTGACCAGTAAATCCCTTCCTCTTGTAACCAAGCTCACGCAAACCACCCCACCAACTCCCTCAGTGTCAATTTCCTCCTTCCCCAGGAATGCCAATAGTCCTGCAGGCCATGTCACTGGCAATTCTGACGAGTCCTCTCCTGCCTGGGATTCCTCCGATGCATCCTTGCGTGTAACGCCTACTGCTGCTGGCGCTGCTGTTGTTGCTGCTGGGAGTCGATGGTCATCCCAGAGGGGAAGTCGTAAGACCACTTTTACTACTTCCACCAAGCAATTGACTGTCCAACAGTCCTTTGCGAGGAAGATGAAATATCACAGCAGTCATCCTGCTGCAAAGCGGATAACTGAGGCCTTGGCATCCTGGGTGGGGAGAAACGTGGTTCCGGTATCCATCATTACTGCAGAGGCAACTAGAGACTTGTTGGAGGTACTGTGTCCCCGGTACCAAATACCATCTAGGTTCCATTTCTCTAGGCAGGCGATACCGAAAATGTACACAGACCTCAGAAAAAGAGTCACCAGTGTACTAAAAAATGCAGCTGTACCCAATGTCCACTTAACCACGGACATGTGGACAAGTGGAGCAGGGCAGGGTCAGGACTATATGACTGTGACAGCCCACTGGGTAGATGTATGGACTCCCGCCGCAAGAACAGCAGCGGCGGCACCAGTAGCAGCATCTCGCAAACGCCAACTCTTTCCTAGGCAGGCTACGCTTTGTATCACCGGTTTCCAGAATACGCACACAGCTGAAAACCTCTTACGGCAACTGAGGAAGATCATCGCGGAATGGCTTACCCCAATTGGACTCTCCTGTGGATTTGTGGCATCGGACAACGCCAGCAATATTGTGTGTGCATTAAATATGGGCAAATTCCAGCACGTCCCATGTTTTGCACATACCTTGAATTTGGTGGTGCAGAATTATTTAAAAAACGAGAGGGGCGTGCAAGAGATGCTGTCGGTGGCCAGAAGAATTGCGGGACGCTTTCGGCGTACAGGCACCACGTACAGAAGACTGGAGCACCACCAAAAACGCCTGAACCTGCCCTGCCATCATCTGAAGCAAGAAGTGGTAACGAGGTGGAATTCAACCCTATATATGCTTCAGAGGTTGGAGGAGCAGCAAAAGGCCATTCAAGCCTATACAATTGAGCACGATATAGGAGGTGGAATGCACCTGTCTCAAGCGCAGTGGAGAATGATTTCAACGTTGTGCAAGGTTCTGATGCCCTTTGAACTTGCCACACGTGAAGTCAGTTCAGACACTGCCAGCCTGAGTCAGGTCATTCCCCTCATCAGGCTTTTGCAGAAGAAGCTGGAGACATTGAAGGAGGAGCTAACACAGAGCGATTCCGCTAGGCATGTGGGACTTGTGGATGGAGCCCTTAATTCGCTTAACAAGGATTCACGGGTGGTCAATCTGTTGAAATCAGAGCACTACATTTTGGCCACCGTGCTCGATCCTAGATTTAAAACCTACCTTGGATCTCTCTTTCCGGCAGACACAAGTCTGCTGGGGTTCAAAGACCTGCTGGTGAGAAAATTGTCAAGTCAAGCGGAACGCGACCTGTCAACATCTCCTCCTTCACATTCTCCCGCAACTGGGGGTGCGAGGAAAAGGCTCAGAATTCCGAGCCCACCCGCTGGCGGTGATGCAGGGCAGTCTGGAGCGACTGCTGATGCTGACATCTGGTCCGGACTGAAGGACCTGCCAACGATTACGGACATGTCGTCTACTGGCACTGCATATGATTCTCTCCCCATTGAAAGAATGGTGGAGGATTATATGAGTGACCGCATCCAAGTAGGCACGTCAGACAGTCCGTACTTATACTGGCAGGAAAAAGAGGCAATTTGGAGGCCCTTGCACAAACTGGCTTTATTCTACCTAAGTTGCCCTCCCACAAGTGTGTACTCCGAAAGAGTGTTTAGTGCCGCCGCTCACCTTGTCAGCAATCGGCGTACGAGGTTACTTCCAGAAAATGTGGAGAAGATGATGTTCATTAAAATGAATTATAATCAATTCCTCCGTGGAGACATTGACCAGCAGCAATTGCCTTCACAAAGTACACAGGGAGCTGAGATGGTGGATTCCAGTGGGGACGAATTGATAATCTGTGAGGAGGGGGATGTACACGGTGATATATCGGAGGATGATGATGAGGTGGACATCTTGCCTCTGTAGAGCCAGTTTGTGCAAGGAGAGATTAATTGCTTCTTTTTTGGTGGGGGTCCAAACCAACCCGTCATTTCAGTCACAGTCGTGTGGCAGACCCTGTCACTGAAATGATGGGTTGGTTAAAGTGTGCATGTCCTGTTTATACAACATAAGGGTGGGTGGGAGGGCCCAAGGACAATTCCATCTTGCACCTCTTTTTTCTTTAATTTTTCTTTGCGTCATGTGCTGTTTGGGGAGTGTTTTTTGGAAGGGCCATCCTGCGTGACACTGCAGTGCCACTCCTAGATGGGCCAGGTGTTTGTGTCGGCCACTAGGGTCGCTTAGCTTACTCACACAGCTACCTCATTGCGCCTCTTTTTTTCTTTGCGTCATGTGCTGTTTGGGGAGTGTTTTTTGGAAGGGCCATCCTGCGTGACACTGCAGTGCCACTCCTAGATGGGCCAGGTGTTTGTGTCGGCCACTAGGGTCGCTTAGCTTACTCACACAGCTACCTCATTGCGCCTCTTTTTTTCTTTGCGTCATGTGCTGTTTGGGGAGTGTTTTTTGGAAGGGCCATCCTGCGTGACACTGCAGTGCCACTCCTAGATGGGCCAGGTGTTTGTGTCGGCCACTAGGGTCGCTTAGCTTACTCACACAGCTACCTCATTGCGCCTCTTTTTTTCTTTGCGTCATGTGCTGTTTGGGGAGTGTTTTTTGGAAGGGCCATCCTGCGTGACACTGCAGTGCCACTCCTAGATGGGCCAGGTGTTTGTGTCGGCCACTAGGGTCGCTTAGCTTACTCACACAGCTACCTCATTGCGCCTCTTTTTTTCTTTGCGTCATGTGCTGCTGTTTGGGGAGTGTTTTTTGGAAGGGCCATCCTGCGTGACACTGCAGTGCCACTCCTAGATGGGCCAGGTGTTTGTGTCGGCCACTTGGGTCGCTTAGCTTAGTCATCCAGCGACCTCGGTGCAAATGTTAGGACTAAAAATAATATTGTGAGGTGTGAGGTGTTCAGAATAGACTGAAAATGAGTGGAAATTATGGTTTTTGAGGTTAATAATACTTTGGGATCAAAATGACCCCCAAATTCTATGATTTAAGCTGTTTTTTAGGGTTTTTTGAAAAAAACACCCGAATCCAAAACACACCCGAATCCGACAAAAAAAATTCGGTGAGGTTTTGCCAAAACGCGGTCGAACCCAAAACACGGCCGCGGAACCGAACCCAAAACCCGAAAAATTTCAAGTGCACATCTCTAGTAGGTGTGGGAGGAAGTAATCAGTAAGCAGGAGAGTCAGCGTTCATTAGCAGAGCGAAGAGGATGGGTGGGAGTGTAAGGGGAGATAAGGTCAGAGATGTAGATGGGAGAGGAGTAGGTGAGGGTTTTGTAGGTGAGTGTGAGAAGCTTGAAATGGATTCGGGAAGGGAAGCCAGTGAAGGTCTTGTAGGAGAGGAGAGGTAGACGTAGTGCGTTTGAGGAAAATGAGCCGGGCAGCAGCAATGAGGATAGATTGGAGTGGAGAGAGGTATTTGTCAGGAATGCCAGTCAGGAGGAGATTACAGTAGTCCAGTCTGGAGATGACCAGTGAGTGGATAAGGGTCTTAGTAGCATCCTGGGTCAGAAAGGGTCTGATCCTGGAAATATTTTTTAGATGAAAACGGCAGGTTTGTGAGAGGTGCTGAATGTGTGGTTTGAAGGAGAGGGAGGAATCAAGGATTAATCCAAGACATCGCACTTGGGGGCTAGAGGAGATAGTAGTGCCATCAATAGATAATGAGATTGTGGGAGGTGAGGTTATGCAGGAGGGTGGGGATGATGATCAGCTCAGTCTTAGACATGTTAAGTTTAAGAAAGCGCTGGGACATCCAAACAGAGATAGCAGAGAGACAGTTGGAGATTTGAGTGAGGAGAGCAGGGAAGAGGTCCGGAGAGTAAAGATAGATTTGAGTGTCATAAGCATAGAGATGATATTGGAAACCAAAAGAACTAAGGAGCTTACCTAGTGAGGATGTATAGAGAGCGAAAAGAAGAGGACCAAGGACAGAGCCTTGGGGTACACCTACAGTTAGTGGAAGTGAGGGGGAGGGGGAGTCACGAGAGGAGACAGAGAATGAACGGTCAGAGAGGTAGGAAGACAGCCAAGAGAGGGCAGTGTCACGCAGACCAAAGGAGTGAAGGATTTGCAGTAGGAGAGGGTGGTCCACAGTGTCAAAAGCAGCAGAGAGATCAAGAAGAATAAGTAGAAAGTAGTGGCCCTTAGATTTAGCAGCATGGAGGTCATTACAGACTTTTATAAGGACAGGTTCAGTGGAGTGGAGAGGATGGAAGCCAGACTGAAATGGGTCAAGCAGTGAGTGTGAGGAAAGAAATGAAATAAGGCGGTTGTAGACAATACGCTCAAGGACATAAACTATGATCACCATTTCATCTGGAGCTGTTAAGACTCTGTAAATGTGGCACATACTATACTTTTTGGCATGAAATGTATGCGGGAATAACATTAACCAGGTACTTTTTAGATTTCATTTTACTTCTATATGATGTAGTAAAATAAATAGTTTTCCATTTGGACATTAGATTTGTAGCATAAGATAACGGATTCTGTAATCCAAAATCCCTCAAATCCAGAAAGTAAACACAATAGTAATTTTTATTGCCCTGTTAATGTTACTAGCTGATTGCCCATGAAAAAAAATAGGAATTTAATACCTACCGGTAATTCCTTTTCTCCTAGTCCATAGTGGATACTGGGGTCTTGTACTTTAGTACCATGGGGTATAGACCGGGTCCACTGGAGCCAGGCACTTTAAAACCTTTAGTGTGTGTGTATGTGTGTGCTGGCTCGTCCCCTCTATGCCCCTCCTACCAGACTCAGTCTAGGAAAACTGTGCCCGAGCAGACGGACATAATATGAGAGAAGAAACAATACAACAGCGGTGAGGCAACAAGCCAACCACAACCATAACGAAAGGAGGGCGCTAACCAGAACAGAGGATAACAACACCAACCTAATCAGGATAGCACAGCTATCCCAACAACATAACGGGACCGCATTGCCGGTCCAACCAAATACTTACACAGGTAAGCAGGAACGAAGCACTGAGGCGGGCGCCCATATCCACTATGGACTAGGAGAAAAGGAATTACCGGTAGGTATTAAATTCCTATTTTCTTTCACGTCCTAGTGGATACTGGGGTCTTGTACTTTAGTACCATGGGGAAGTCCCAAAGCTCCCAAATGGGTGGGAGAATGCTGAGACCCCTGTAAAACTACCTGACCAAACTGAAGATTCTTGGCCAAGGTATCGAACCTATATAATTTAACAAACGTGTTCGAACCAGATCAAGTAGCAGCTTGGCACAACTGTAGGGCCGATACTCCCCGGGCAGCCGCCCAGGAAGAGCCCACCAACCTCGTCGAGTGGGCCTGAATAGACGTCGGCAAAGGGCAGAGCCGCCGAAGTATAGGCCTTTTAAAATGGTCAACCGGAGCCAGCGAGCAATAGATTGCTTAGAAGCCGGCCGACAAAACTTGGAGGCATCATAAAGGACAAACAGCGAGTCAGATGATGGGCCGTCCTTTTGACATAAATCTTCAGGGCCCTGACCACATCCAAGGACCAACGGAAGCGTCAGACAACACCGGAACCACAATAGGTTGATTCACATGAAAGGCTGACACCACTTTTGGCAAGAACTGAGGACGGGTCCTAAGTTCCGCTGAACTGAGGACGGGTCCTAAGTTTCGCTCTGTCTTCATGAAATATCAAATAATGGCTCTTACAGGATAAGGCCCCCAATTCAGACACCCGTCTGGCAGACTCCAATGCCAATAACATCACCATCTTCCAGGTGAGAAATTTCAACTCCATCCTATGTAGGGGTTCAACTTCAAACCAGTACAACTGAACAAAGGACAAAACCACATTGAGATTCCACAGAGCCGTGGGCGGTACAAAGGGCGGTTGCATATGAAGAACTCCTTTTAGAAAAGTTGTACTTCCGGCAACACGGCAAGTTGTTTCTGGAAGAAAATAGAGAGCGCCGAAATCTGGACTTTGATGGAGCCTAAATGCAGGCCCATATCCACTCCTGCTTGCAGGAAAAGTAGAAAACGACCAATTCGAAATTCCACAGAAGAAACCTTTCTACTTTCACACCAGGAAACATACTTTTTCCAGATAGGATGGTAATGTTTTGACGTAACCATCTTCCTGGCCTGGACCATGGTGGAAATGACCCTGGAGGGAAGACCTTTCCTAGCTAGAATTTCCCTCTCAACTTCCAAGCCGTCAAACGTAGCCGCTGTAAGTCTGGATAGACAAACGGACCTTGTTGAAGAAGATCTTCCTGGAGCGGTAGAGGCCAGGGATCCTCCAGAGCCATGGTTAGGAGGTCCGAGTACCACGCCGGTCGAGGCCAATCCAGGGCAATTAGAATTGCCTGAACGCTTTCCCTTCTTAGTCTTTTGAGAACCCTTGGGATTAGCAGTAAAGGAGGGAACAGGTATACAAACTGGTACATCCATGGCATCGTCAGCGCGTCCACTGCAACAGCCTGCGGATCCCTCGTTCTGGAAAAGTAATGGCATAGCTTCTTGTTGAGCTGAGAAGTCATCAGATCTATATGAGGACAGCCCCACCGTTGAATTAACTGTTGAAACACCTGGGGATGTAGGCCCCCTTCCCACGGATGGAGGTCATACCAGCTGAGGAAGTCTGCTTCCCAGTTGTCCACTCCAGGAATGAATATGCCTGAGATGGCATTGCGTTGGCCTCCGTCCCGAGGAGGATTTTTGACACCTCTCGCATCGCCGCTCTGCTTCTTGTTCCCCCCTGTCGGTTTATGTACGCCACCGCTGTGGCGTTGTCCGGCTGAACCTGGATCGCCTGATCCTTCAGGAGATGAGAAGCCTGCAGAAGAGCATTGTAAATTGCTCTGAGTTCCAGGATGTTTATCGGCAGAACAGATTCCTGTCTCGACCATAACCCCTGGAACTGGGCTCCTTGGGTCACAGCCCCCCTAACCCAGGAGGCTGGCATCTGTTGTCAGTAGAATCCACGAGTGGATATTGAAACTCCTGCCCTCTACCAGGTGAAGCACCTGTAGCCACCATAATAGAGGAATCTGGGCTTCCTGATGCATGTGAAGGTGAGACCCCGACCTTTTGTCCAGCAGATCCAGCTGAAATGGCCGGGCATGAAATCTGCCGTATTGGATTGCCTTGTAAGCAGCCACCATTTTGCCCAGTAATCGGACACAAAGATGTATGGATACCTTGCGAGGACTGAGCACCGAGCGAACCATAGCCTGGATAGTTAAGGCCCTGTCCATCAAGAGAGGCACCCTTTGAGACACTGTATCCAGAATCATTCCCAGGAACTGAAGACGTTGGGTCGGTTCCAGGTGAGATTTCTGAAAATATAGGATCCACCCATGATCCGTAAGTAGGCGAATCGTCAGATTGATGCTGTGCAGCAGACGATCCATGGACACAGCCTTTATGAGGAGATCGTCCAAGTTGGGGACTATGAGGGTAATTACAAGTTGATCGCAGCAGGAATTTTGTTAGCAGTTGGGCAAAACCATGTGCACTGCAGGGGAGGCAGATTTAACATGTGCAGAGAGAGTTAGATTTGGGTGTGGTGTGTTCAATCTGCAATCTAATTTGCAGTGTAAAAATAAAGCAGCCAGTATTTACCCTGCACAGAAATAAAATAACCCACCCAAATGTAACTCTTTCTGCACATGTTATATCTGCCTCCCCTGCAGTGCACATGGTTTTGCCCAACTGCTAACAAAATTCCTGCTGCGATCAACTTGGAATTACCCCCTATGTTCACTCCCATCATATGCAGTTGTAGCATCATTTCCGCCATGACTTTGGTGAAGACCCTCGATGCTGTGGATAATCCAAAGGGTAAAGCTTGAAACTGGGAATGGTTGTCCAATATGGCGAACCTGAGGTATGCCCTGATGAGGGGGCCACATGGGAATGTGTAGGTAAGGATCCTTGACATCTAGAGATACCAGGAATTCCCCCTCCTCCAGACCGGGCACCATTGCCCGCAGGGATTCCATCTTGAATTTGAACACCCGCAGATACGGGTTTAGAGACTTCAGGTTTAAGATGGGGCATACCGAACCGTCTGGTTTGGGAACGACAAAATGACTGGAGTAAAACCCCTTGTTGAGTAACGGAGGAGGTACTGGAACCACCACCCCTATCTGCAAAAGTTTTGAATAGCTTCTTGCAAGGTAATTTTTGCTGCGGGTAAAGCTGGTATGCCCGACTTGAAAAATCTGTGAGGGAGGGCTTGAAATTCCAGCCGGTATCCTTGGGAAATTAGGTCCCTCACCCAAGGATCCCGGCAGGATTCCACCCACACGTGGGTGAAATGTTGAAGGCGAGCACCTACCTGAAAGTCGCCCTGCTGTTCGGACCAGCCATCACGTGGAAGGCTTAGCGGCAGGGGATCCCGTAATCTGGTCCAGGGAGACAGCAGTTGCAGGTTTACGGGACTTACCATGAGTTCCTCTGGGAGTGGTGGAGACCCCTCAGCCCCTGCCTCTGAACCTCGCCACACGAAAGGACTGCAAGGAGGGTCCGGTGTAAGAATGTCTAGCAGGCAGCGCAGGCGACGGCAGATAGGTAGACTTACCCGCCATTGCTTGGGAGATCCATTTATTTAATTCATCTCCAAACAAGGCATCATTTATAAAGGGAAGATTTTTGTACACCCTTTTTGGAATCGATGCCTGCCGACCATTAACATAACCACAGAGCTCTGCGCGCCGAAACATCCATAGCAGAGGTGCGGCCATTAACCTTACAGACCTCTTTAATAGCCTCGCTCATAAAATGTGCAGCATCCTGTATATGCTGTATATGTTGGAGCAGAGTAGTGACCTCATCCCGGAGCAGAGAGTTTAAACCGTCAAGAGCAATATCAGACCACTTGACTACCGCCCTGGAAATCCACCCACAAACTATTGTGGGGCGTTGTGCTGCGCCTGCTGCTGTATAAATTGCCTTAAGCGTGGTCTCAATTTTATGGTCAGCTGGCTCTTTCAGGGATATAGCCCCTGGTACTGGCAGTACCAATTTCTTAGACAGTCTGGATACCGACGTATCGACTGACAGGGGGTTTTCCTATACCTTCCTGTCCTCAGCTGGGAGAGGAAAAGTAGTTAAAAACCTCTGAGGAATTTTAAATTTTTTATCAGGGTTCAACCAAGCCTCCCTAGCCAGGGAGTTTAATTCCTTAGACAAAGGACAAATTGCTGAGGTCTTGGGTATAACATTAAAGTATAACTCCTACTCTGGTTCTGCCTCCTGATCCGGCATGTGAGCCTCCACCCCAGGGGACAGAGAACTTTCCTCATCCATATCATCATCATCCACATCAGGCTGATCAGAATCAGACTGGAGCACCTGTGGCAGTGAGCATTTATGTGAAACCACTAGAGGGGGCTGAGATGCCTTCTTGGTATCTGCTGCTTTAGTCACACAATCAATAGACTGTTTTAACACCTGTCTCTCCCTTTTAGCTGCAGCTAATTCTGAATTTACATTCTGAATCATGCTTTTAAAGCTGTCTAGCCAGTCAGGTGCCTGTGAGCTAGGCTCCTGTGAAGACAAGGAACATTGCTCACATATGAGTGACCCCACTGAATTCCTCAAGCAGCACACATAACCATGTCCACAGACATCTTACACAATAGCAATACAGCACAACTCACTGATCAACAGCTCCACACGGACCCTAGAGAGAGAGCCCCTGGAGTGGCACTGAGGAGCGGACACCAGCACACAGACCACAAGAGCACAGTGTGTAGAATTATGTGTATGATCTGATATTAGTGCAGCGGCGCTACCGCTGGTATGCTCCCCCCTGTCTATGACCTCCTGGTACCAGTGTTACAATCTGTAGCAGAGTGGGTCCTGGAGGAGCAGCGTGCATGCAGCCTTAAAGATCTGCAACAGCAGGAAATGACGCTTTCCAGATGCTGGTTCCACTTCAGGAAGCCCCGTCCCTTGTAATGGCGCTGGTCCCTACCATAGTTTATACTGGCCACGTAGTAGAATATGCATTGTACAGTACACACAAAGACTTGAGACAGTGAGCACTGCGGGGCAACAGCCCTGAGCCAGTTTATCCGCTGCGGGCACCGGAGCTCCGGGCCCGTGACCGCCGCGTGACTTGCCGCCAAAACTGCACCGGGGACCCGGCAACCGGAACCCCGGTGTAACACTTACCGCACCTTGTAACTTCGGCATTTGTTAGAGGGTGGCGGCTAGCTGCTGGCGTGGGCACACATATTAACGATGTGTGATCAGTACCTCAGGAGCCCAGTGTCCTATCAGCTGGGATTATGAACCATTACCCCTCAGGAGGTTGGTTCGGTCACCCCTCTAAGTCCCACAAAGCAGGTAGCCTGGTTGCCAACCAGAGATACCTGAAAATAATAAAATAAAATAAAAATAAAGGAAAAATCTCTGGAGCTCCAGAGAAATGCACACGGCTCCTTGGGCACATTTTTCTAAACTGAGTCTGGTAGGAGGGGCATAGAGGGGAGGAGCCAGCACACACATACACACACTAAAGGTTTTAAAGTGCCAGTCTCCAGTGGACCCGATCTATACCCTATGGTACTAAAGTACAAGACCCCAGTTTCCACTAGGACGTAAGAGAAAAGAACAGTTTAGAATTTCTAGTTTCCATCAACATAATATCAGGGTTCTGCCTAAAATTGACCACAAAGGAATTCAAAATAAAGGACAACTCTGTCATTAGTAATCATAAAATGCTAGCTACATAAATACAATAGGGTTTACAGTACCCAGGACCTATCATTCTGTGTCTACTCTTGTTTCTCTAGATCCTCCTGTATAAAGTGTTTTAACCCCCAACTCTTCATGCCTTTGCAGGATATAGCTATTTATACTGTAGATCTGATTGATCAAATACCAGTAAAACAAAATAGGATTTTAATTACCTCCCGGTAAATCCTTTTCTCGTAGTCCGTAGAGGATGCTGGGGTCCACATTAGTACCAAGGGGTATAGACGGGTACACTAGGAGCCATTGGCACTTTAAGAGTTTGAGAGTGTGGGCTGGCTCCTCCCTCAATGCCCCTCCTACCAGACTCAGTCTAGAAACTGTGCCCGAGGAGACTGACATTTTAGAGAGAAGGATTTTACACAGATAGTGGCGAGATTCATACCAGCTCACACATACAAGGCAAATAAAGCTAACTAGCTTGAAACTCAGCAACCGCTGAAACATTACTTACCAAGTAACAATGCAGTACTCAACTAAAAAAGTTGTACAGAACCAGACAACCACTGCAGGAAAACGAAGCGCTGTGCGGGCGCCCAGCATCCTCTACGGACTACGAGAAAAGGATTTACCGGTAGGTAATTAAAATCCTATCATCCTAGAGGATGCTGGGGTCCACATTAGTACCATGGGGATGTACCAAAGCTCTCAGAATGGGAGAGAGAGTGCGGAGGCTCCTGCAAAACCAATTGACCAAACTTAAGGTCCTAAGAGGCTAAAGTATCGAACCTGTAGAACTTTGCGAACGTGTTTGACCCAGACCAAGTAGCTGCTCGGCAGAGTTGCAAAGCTGAGACACCCCGGGCAGCCGCCCAGGAAGAACCCACCTTACGAGTAGAGTGGGCCTTAACAGACGTAGGACACGGCAAGCCTGCCGTAGAATGCGCATGCTGGATAGTGAACCTGATCCAGCGAGAGATCGTCTGCTTAGAAGCAGGACACCCAATTTTCTTGGGATCATACAGGACAAACAGAGAGTCTGATTTTTTGTGACAAGCAGTCCTCCTCACATAGACTTTCACAGCCCTTACAACATCTAAGGACTTTGATGAAATTGAGGAGTCAGTCGCAACTGGCACCACAATAGGTTGGATGATATGAAATGCAGACACAACCTTCGGAAGAAACTGCTGACGTTTCCGAAGCTCAGCTCTAGCTTCATGGAAGATTAATTATGGGCTTTTACATAACAAAGCCCTCAACTCCGACACACATCTAGCAGAAGCTAAGGCCAACAAAGTGACAGCCTTCCACGTGAGAAACTTGACCTCAACCTCCTGTAGAGGTTCAAACCAGTCCGACTTGAGGAACTGCAACACCACGTTAAAATCCCAGGGTGCCGTAGGCGGTACAAAAGGAGGTTGGATATGCAGAACTCCCTTCAAAAAAGTCTGAACCTCAGGGAGGGCAGCCAACTGTTTCTGAAAGAAAATGGATAGGGACGAAATCTGGACCTTTATGGATCCCAACCTCAG
Source organism: Pseudophryne corroboree (assembly GCF_028390025.1). Classification (NCBI taxonomy): domain Eukaryota; kingdom Metazoa; phylum Chordata; class Amphibia; order Anura; family Myobatrachidae; genus Pseudophryne; species Pseudophryne corroboree. The sequence continues at coordinate 491,997,014 of NC_086445.1, read as the reverse complement.
GCCCATATCCACACCTGCATGCAGGAAGAGGAGAAAACGTCCCAATTGAAACTTCACCACAGGTAACTTCTTGGACTCACACCAAAATACATATTTTTTCCAAAGACGATGGTAATGTTTAGACGTTACTCCTTTCCTAGCCTGTATCAGGGTAGGAATAAACTTGTTCGGAATGCCTTTCCGAGCTAGTATCTGGCGTTCAACATCCATGTCGTCAAACTTAGCCGTGGTAAGTCTTGATAGGCGAACGGCCCCTGCTGCAGCAGGTCCTCCCTAAGAGGAAGAGGAATCGGCTCTTCTAGCAGTAGATCCAGAAGATCCGCGTACCAAGCCCTTCTTGGCCAGTCCGGAGCAATGAGGATTGCCTGAACTCTTGTTCTTGGGATGAGTGGGAGTGGTGGAAACACGTACACCAACTGGAACACCCACGGAGTCACTAGGGCGTCCACCGCCACTGCTTGCGGGTCCCTCAACCTGGAACAATACCGCCGAAGCTTCTTATTGAGACGAGAGGCCATCATGTCGACCTGGGGTACGCCCCAAAGATCTGTTACCTCCTTGAACACCTCCGGATGGAGACCCCACTCTCCTGGATGGAGATCGTGTCTGCTGAGGAAGCCCGCTTCCCAGTTGTCTACTCCCGGAATGAAGATTGCTGACAGCGCCAAAGCGTGTTTTTCTGCCCAGAGGTTGATTCTTGTCACCTCTGATATTGCAGCTCTGCTCTTCGTTCCACCCTGTCGGTTTATGTAAGCCACCGTCGTTACATTGTCCGACTGCACTTGAATGTCCCGTGTTCTTAGAAGATGGGCCACTTGTAGAAGACCATTGTAGATGGCTCTTAGTTCCAGAATGTTTATCGGCAGGCCGGCTTCCAGACTTGACCACCTTCCTTGGAAGGTTTTCCCTTGAGTGACTGTGCCCCAGCCCCGAAGACTTGCATCCGTGGTTAGGAGGATCCCATCCTGAATCCCGAACCTGTGGCCCTCCAGAAGGTGAAGTAATTGCAGCCACCAGAGGAGTGAAATCCTGGCCTTTGGTGACAGACGTATTCTCTGGTGCATATGTATATGGGATCCCGACCACTTGTCCAGGAGATCCAGTTGGAAGGACCGAGCACGAAACCTCTCATACTGCAGAGCCTCGTAAGAGGCAACCATCTTCCCCAGAAGGTGAATGCACTGATGAACCGACACCCGGGCTGGCTTCAGGAAATCCCGGACCATTGTTTGCATCACCAACGCTTTTTCCTCTAGAAGAAACACCCTCTGCACTTCCGTGTCCAGGATCATACCCAGAAAGGACAACCTCCTGGTTGGTTCCAAATGTGATCTTGGAAGATTCAGGATACAATCGTGTTTCCTGAGTAGATGGTCATGAAAACAATGGACTGTAACAGCTTCTCCCCTGCGGAGGAGAACCACCATTTCCGCCTTCACCTTGGTGAATACCCTCGTTGCAGTGGAGAGACCGAATGGTAGGGCCTGGAATTGAAAATTACAATCCAACAGTGCGAATCGGAGATAAGCTTGATGCGGCGGCCAAATCGAAATGTGGAGGTACACATCCCTGAAATCCAAGGATACCAGGAATTCCCCCTCCTCCAGACCTGATATCACCACCCTTAGAGACTCCAATTTGGAATTGAACTCTCACAGGAAAGTTTCAAGTTCAAAACGGGTCTGACCGAACCATCCGGTTTCGGTGCCACGAAAAGGTTCGAATAGTAACCTTTGTTTTGCATATGGGGTGGAACTGGTACAAAGACCTGTGCCTTCACCAACTGCTGGATGGCTTCCTGCAGGATATCCCTGGCTGCCAGCAAAGCTGACAAGCCTGATTTTAAGAATCGGTGAGGAGAGAGATCTTGAAATTCCAGCCTGTACCCCTGGGACACAATATCTCGCACCCAGGGATCAGTCCGGACGACACCCAGACGTGGCTGAAGTGCCTGAGCCTCTCCCCCACCGGCCCCACCGCCAGGCCGCGCGGACCACCACCATGCTGAGGACTTTAGCGCACCCAAAGCAGGTTTCCGTTCCTGGGAACCCGCAGCAGGTTCCTTGGATTTTGGCCGACCTCCTCTAAAGAAGGTGTTGGACAGCTTGGCCTTTCTTGCTTTGGCAGTCCGAAAGGACTGTGATGCAGTTAAAGAAAAGGGTATCTTCATAGCAGGCACAGCGGAAAGAAGAAAAGGTGACTTACCCACAGTTGCCATAGAAATCCACGCATCTAGCACTTCCCCAAATAGAGCCTGACCTGTGTAGGGTAGGTTCTCCACGGCTCTCCTGGATTCCGTGACGGCAGGCCACTGGCGCAGCCAGAGTCCTCTACGAGCTGAGACAGATATGGAGGATATTCCTGCAGCCATCGAAATCCAGGTCTTTCATGGATTCCACTGTAAATCCCGCAGAATCCTGTATATTACGTAAGAACAATTCAACGTCACGTTTGTCCATTGTAACCAATTTCTCAAGTAACGTGTCAGACCACTTTACTATAGTTTTAGAAATCCATGCACAGGCAATGGTAGGCCGTAGTATCGCCCCCGGAGCCGTGTATATGGATTTGAGTGTAGCGTCAAACTTGCGATCAGCCGGTTCTTTCAACGCGTCAGGTCCCGGGCATGTAAAACCACCCTTGACAGTCTGGACACAGATGCATCAACTATGGGTAGTTTTTCCAAATTCTTTCTCCTCAGGGAAGGGGAATGTAATCAGAAACCTTTTTTTTTTTTTTTTCCGATCTGCAATCCCTTCACTCAGGATTTTTCAAATAGTGTGTAATACTTTAGACGCAGGGAAGGTTAGCGAAGCTTTCTTATTGTCAGTGAAGTAAGCCTCCTCAACCTGCTCAGGCGACATGTCAACAATATTTAACATATCTCTAATGGCATCAAATATGAGCTGCACCCCCTGCAAGGGGTGCCGCCCCCCCAGCACGTCCCCCTTCACCTTCTGCAGTCTGTGGAATAGGAGCTGCAGATAGGAAAATGGTGCTGAACTCTGCTGGGTCCACACTGAGAAAAAGCTCCGCCCTCCGAAGATTGCGCGTCTTTCCGCGTAACTTCTATATACTGGCCTGAGGATTCCGTCGCTAGCTGGGGAATTCAGTCTCCGGTTAACATCTGTGTACTGAGGATTCTGTCGCTAGCCTGGGGATTCAGTCTCCGGTTAACGTCTGTGTACTGAGGATTCTGTCGCTAGCCTGGGGATTCAGTCTCCGGTTAGCGTCTGTGTACTGAGGATTCTGTCGCTAGCCTGGGGATTCAGTCTCCGGTTAGCGACTGTGACCAGTTTAGTGTATTTAGACGCTGGCTCAGCACCGTGATTACATTTCCGTGTACATTAAATGGATTCCTCCTGAGAGGAAACCACTTCAGCAGCATATGACACCGAGTCCTTAGACATGGCTATGGAAGGTATTAAACACACACACACACACACACACACACACGGAACTGTCAGTCATAGCTTCTCCACCCCCCCACCCCCAAGTATGGCAGAGAGAGGCACAGAGATTGGAGCCAACCTACACACAGCGCTTTCTGAGGTAGAACAAATAAAACTACCATCGCCATCTGTGTACCTTAATAGACTACACAGATTTTATCCCCCCCTTCTACAACCCCATGGTACCGCTCAGGATAGCTGGAGTTGCTTGGAGGGACAGCTCCCTGTGTACGGGAACTGCAGGCAGGAAGATGGCGCTGAACGCTGCTGGATCTGCTCTGAGGAGAAACTCCGCCTCCTGAAGATGGCACATCTTCCCGCACAAATTCTTTATACTGGCCTGAGGATTCAGTCTCCGGTTAGAATCTGTGTACTGCAGATTCTGACGCTAGCCTGGGGATTCAGTCTCCGGTTAGCGTCTGTGACCAGTGTAGGGTATTAAGACGCTGGCTCAGGACGCTCATAGCGCCAACACTGTGTGCCGCTGAGCGGCTGCGATCCTACCCTAGTGCCGCCATATCTCGCCATCTTCTGATCTTCTGGCTCTGTAAGGGGGTGGCGGCATGCTGCGGGAGTGAGCAGTCGCCTAGGGCGGCTAACGATCATCATCCTCAGGAGCTCAGTGTCCTGTCAGCGGAGATAGTGGCTCAGACCCCGCAGGGCGGACACTACTCCCCCCCTTAGTCCCACGAAGCAGGGAGACTGTTGCCAGCAGCCTCTCTGAAAAATAATAAACTCTAAAAATAAACTTTACTAGGGAAACTCTGGAGAGCTCCCCTAGCTGTGACCGGCTCCTCCGGGCACATTTTCTAAACTGAGTCTGGTAGGAGGGGCATAGAGGGAGGAGCCAGCCCACACTCTCAAACTCTTAAAGCGCCAATGGCTCCTAGTGGACCCGTCTATACCCCATGGTACTAATGTGGACCCCAGCATCCTCTAGGACGTAAGAGAAATAATTTAATAATTAATATATTATCATCATCGTTAAACATGTTTGCCTGTTTCTTCCCCTTGACATCAAAATTACATGTTGCTAATAATTTATAAAATATTGGGCGAGATACAGCAAGCATAAAAATGCGGCCAAACCACAGAAAATGCAGTTTCTGGAGGTTTGGCCTCCTACCGCATATGCACCAAGCCCCAGAATGCAATAGATTCCGAGGCTTAGATGCGGTGGACAACACATTCTTCAGATGATGTTGTTAAATAGAAGCCTCTATCGCACTTCCCCATTAAGAGAGATCCAACCATATCTCTCCTAGCATCCCCTGCAGCGCGCACCAGTGATGTACAGTGATGTCAATGGCTGGGGAGGCACTGGCCAGCATCAAAGCCAGATTTACACACACACATATATGAACCTGATAGAGGAGCATGTTGGGGAGGGCTGCAGTATGATGTACACTGTGCACTGTTGGCATATGCCACAGGGGACGCATCTCGTAGCGCAAGTAACGGCACTGCTACTGGTAGGTGCAGTACATACTGGGCAGAGTTTGGGAAGCAGTTTAGGTTAGGCCATAACTGAGGATGCCACAAAGCCATGTACTTGCTCACACAAACAAACCAAAACACCATGCTTTTCACAAACATGCTTCGCATCCATAATATTTAAGTAATAAAACAAATTAGTGAACACTGGCTGCACAGCATCTACACTTTAGGATACATGCATAAACAAACCAGAATTCTGCATTTAACCAGACCTAAGGCCTAATTCACTATGGATCGTTATTAAGGCTGAGATAGCGATTATCACTAATCTGCTATTGCTAAAATTTGCATGTGAAGAGACGGCCAGAAAGGATAATAGACGCCCACCGATGCATTCACAAATCTGTGTAGGCATCAGTAGATTCACAATGTATACGCAAAAAATGTGCACGATCGACATTTGTGGCTGACCCCGGCATACTCAAATCAATGAGAATGCAGTCGCACTAGGTGCCATGTTTTTGAACGCAGCGTTTGCAGATGTTGTCAGATACACTCACTGAAAATAGCCATGACACGCCCGTGTTTTCCCAACCACTCCCCACAAATGCCATGCTACCACCCACAAATGGTCACTTCCTGTCAATCAAAATGCGTACTCTTTACAATCACAGTAGGCTGTATACGCAGTGCAATCGCATGTTACCTGTTACACACACACACAATGCATTTGCAGCACATGCGCAGTCCGCAGATAATCGCTCACTGTGTGCAGTCTCACATTTTAAAATGGTAATTAATCAGGCCCCTAGTGGAAACACTACAGTATGCGTTGTACCACAGCTTATGATTCCACCAAAGCCACAAAGAGCAAAGAATGTTCCAGAAGCACAGCTATATTCCTTCATTTTGATTAAAATTAACATATTAAACATTTGCATGTTGTTCTCATACAATAATTGTAACAGTGTCAAGAAAAATGTCCTTAAAATTAAGACAAAAAATAGGATTTTAATACCTACCGGTAAATCCTTTTCTCTTAGTCCGTAGAGGATGCTGGGGTTCCAAAAGGACCATGGGGTATAGACGGGATCCGCAGGAGACATGGGCACACTATAAGACTTTGAATGGGTGTGAACTGGCTCCTCCCTCTATGCCCCTCCTCCAGACTTCAGTTAGAAAACTGTGCCCAGAGAGACGGACATTTCGAGGAAAGAATTTATTGTTTAAACACGGTGAGTGTCATACCAGCTCACACCACGAACATGCCGCAGAAAGTGGCATTCAATAGAACACCAGCCGACGGCATGGAAAAACCATACAGCAAAATGCTGACCGAAAACGTAACACAACTTGTGTGTATCATGACCGATAATCACATATCGCATGTCATGGCACGAATAACCGCAGCAACAGACCTGACTGCAAAAAAACACCACATGAGTGTAACGACAACCAATAGCTGCAGATACAGTACGCACTGGGACGGGCGCCCAGCATCCTCTACGGACTAAGAGAAAAGGATTTACCGGTAGGTATTAAAATCCTATTTTCTCCTACGTCCCAGAGGATGCTGGGGTTCCAAAAGGACCATGGGGTTTATACCAAAGCTCCAGACCGGGCGGGAGAGTGCGAACAACTCTGCAGCACCGATTGAGCAAACCTGAGGTCCTCATCAGCCAGGGTATCAAACTTGTAGAACTTAGGAAAAGTGTTTTAACCCGACCAAGTAGCTGCTCGGCAAAGTTGAACCGCCGAGACTCTACGGGCATCCGCCCAAGAAGAGCCCACTTTCCTGGTAAAATGGGCCTTCACCGACTTCGGTAACGGCAATCCAGCCGTAGAATGAGCCTGCCGAATCGTATCACAGATCCAGCGTGCAATAGTCTGCTTAGAAGCAGGAGCCCCAATTTTGTTGGGAGCATACAGGATAAACAGAGCCTCTGTTTCCCCAATCTGAGCCGTTCTGGCGACTCAAATATTCAAAGCTCTGACTACCACAAGAGACTTTGAATCAGCCAAGGCTTAAGTAACCCCAGGCACCACAATAGGTTGGTTCCTGTGAAAACGCAGAAACCACTTTAGTCAGAAATTGTTGCCATTTTCTCAATTCCGCTCTATCCACACGGAAGATCAAAGAGGGCTCTTGTGAGGCAAAGTCGCCAATTCCGACACACGCCTTGCGGACGCCAATGCCAATAGCATGACCACTTTTCAAGAGAGAAATTTTTACCTTACGTAAAGGTTCCAACCAGTGTGACATAAGAAACTGCAACACCACATTAAGGTCCCATGGTGCCACTGGGGGCACAAATGGAGGTTGGAAGTGCAGCACTCCTTTCACGAAAGTCTGAACTTCTGGAAAGGTGGCCCATTCTTTTTTTTTTTTTTAAAGAAAATTGATAAGGCCGAAACCTGCACTTTAATGGAGCCTAACCATAGGCCTGCATCCACACCTGCATGCAAAAAATTGAGAAAATTACCCAGCCGAAATTCTTCCGTAGGAGCCTTCTTGGATTCACACCAAGACACATACTTCCTCCAAATACAGTGATAAATCTTCGCCGTTACTCCTTTACTAGCCTGAAGCAATGTGGAAATGACTTCACCGGCAATACCCTTTCGGGCCAGGATATGGCGTTCAACCGCCAAGACGTCAAACGCAGCCCCGGTAAATCTTGGTACACGCCCTGTCCTTGCTGTAACAGGACCACTATTAGAGGAAGAAGCCAGGGATCTTCTATGAGTAAGTCTTGACGATCTGGATACCAAGCCCTCCTTGGCTAGATCGGAACAATGAGGATCACCTGAATCTTTGTTTTTCTTATGGTTATCACCTTCGGAAAGAGTGAAAGTGGAGGGAACACATAGACCGACTGAAAACCCGCAAGGTGTCACGAGAGGGTCCACTGCTATAGCTTGAGTGTCCCTTGACCTGGAACAACATCCCCGAAGTTTCCTGTTGAGGCGAAAACACCCTCACGTCTAATCGAGGAATTCCCCAAAGACTTGTCATTTCCGTGAACTTCTTGATGAAGATCCCACTCTCCTGGATGAAGATCGTGCTGAGGAAGTCTATTTCTCCGTTGTCTTCACCCGGAACGACGACCTCTAGTAGAGCGTTTACCTGCCTTTCCGCTCATCGGAAACTTTTGTGGCTTCCACCATTTCCGCTCTGCTCCTCATTCCGCCCTAGTGGCTTACCTACGCCACTGCTGTTTAGTCGTCCGACAGAATTAAGACGGGCAGAACACGAAGAAGATGTTCCATTGTAAATAGCTCTTAATCCAAGAATGCTTATTGCAGGCAAGCTTTTCGGCTTGACCTTTCCCCTTGGAAATTCTTCCCTTGGAAAAACTGCTCCCCAGCTTCGGAGACTTGTATCCATGGACCCCAGGATCTAATCCTGGATCCCGAACCATCATCCCTGTAGGAGGTGAGAACTGTGAAGCCACCACAGGAGAGATATCCTGGTCCTGTAAAATAGGAATATTTACCGGTGCATGTGCAGGTTAGACCCGGACCCAGTGGCGTAACTACTGCCCCCGCAGCCCTCGCGGTGGCTTGGGGGCGAGGGGCTGCGGGGGCGCCACTGATTTACAGCAGACTGACATGCGGACGAGCGTTTGCATGTCAGTCTGCGGTCTCCTTCCCTCCGCCGCTTGTTGGAGGGACACGGAGGGCACAGCGCGCCTCCCTGTGTCCCTCCTGCATCATCTCCGGCGGCCGCGGGTCTAATTGGGGGAAGTGCCGTCCGTGAGCTCTAATTGGCTCACAAACCGGCACTTCCCCCTATTAGACTCGCGGCCGCCGGAGATGATGCAGCAGGAGGGACACAGGAGAGGCGAGCTGTGCCCTCCGTGTCCCTCCAACAAGCGGCGGCGGCGGGAGGTGGGGGAAGAAATATCTGGCACTGGGGGCATATATGGCACTGGGGGGGGGGGGAATATCTGGCACTGGGGCATATATGGCACTGGGGGAAATATCTGGCACTGGGGGGGGGGATATCTGGCACTGGGGCATATATGGCACTGGGGGGGAATATCTGGCACTGGGGGCATATATGGCACTGGGGGGGAATATCTGGCACTGGGGGCATATATGGCACTGGGGGGGAATATCTGGCACTGGGGGCATATATGGCACTGGGGGGGAATATCTGGCACTGGGGGCATATATGGCACGGGGGGAATATCTGGCACTGGGGGCATATATGGCACTGGGGGGGAATATCTGGCACTGGGGGCATATATGGCACTGGGGGCATATTTGGCACTGGGGGGGAATATATGGCACTGGGGGCATATCTGGCACTGGGGGCATATGTGGCACTGGGGGGGAATATCTGGCACTGGGGGCATATGTGGCACTGGGGGGGTATATGTGTACCTGGCACATGGGGGGGGGGCTATATTTGGCACTGGGGCATGTGAGTACCTGGCACCGTGGGGGAATATCTGGCACTGGGGTCATATGTGGCACTGGGAGCACAGCCCTAGCAACAAGGACTACCTCCTAGCAACAAGCATGACACCCAGTGCATGAAACACCTGGCAACGAGCATGACACCCAGTGCATGAAACACCTGGCAACGAGCATGACACCCAGTGCATGAAATCCCTGGCAACGAGCATGACACCCTGAGCATGAAAACCCCTGGCACCGTGCATGGAACCAAGAGCATGAAACCCCTGGCAACGAGCATGACACCCAGTGCATGAAACCCCTGACAACGAGCAGGTAATTGAAAAGTAATTAGAAGCCTTACTGTAGGACTTAATGTGTAATGGGCATTACGGTGTGTGGCATAATGTATCACGGACATTGCGGTGTGTGTCATAATGTGTCACAGGCATTACGGTGTATGGTATACTATATCGCGGGCATTGTGATATGTGGTATAATGTCTCAGGGTCATTGCAGTGTGTGGCATAATGTATCACGGACATTGCGGTGTGTGTCATAATGTGTCAGGCATTACGGTGTGTGGTATACTATATCACGGGCATTGTGGTATGTGGTATAATGTCTCAGGGTCATTGCAGTGTGGCATAATACATAACGGGCATTGCAGTGTGTGGCATAGGGTATAACGGGCAGGGCATTGCGGTATGTGTCACAGGCATTACGGTGTATGGTATACTATATCACGGGCATTGTGGTATAATGTCTCAAGGTCATTGCAGTGTGTGGCATAATGTGTCACAGGCATTGTATGTGCTATAATGTATCGGGCATTGCAGTGTGTGGCATAATGTATCACGGACATTGCGGTGTGTGTCATAATGTGTCACAGACATTGTATGTGCTATAATGTATCAGGGGCATTGCAGTGTGTAGCATAATGTATAACGGGCATTGCGATTCCTGTCATAATGTGTCACAGGCATTACGGTGTGTGGCATAATGTGTCACAGGCATTACGGTGTGTGGCATAATGTGTCGGGGGCATTACAGTGTGTGCATATTGTGTCATGTGCATTATTGTGTGCGGCATAATGTCTAAGGGCCATTGCAATGTGGCATAATGTATACTGGGCATTACTGTAAGGAGGAAAAATGGGGCATGAATCAGGATTATTTTTCTTTCCTGTGGTGGCCAACGTATGGGCGTGCAGGTTGCAAAACTGGGGTATAAGGTAGTCTTTTCCTGCAATGCCACGCCCCTTTATGCGGAACCACGCCCATTCCAACGAAATCACGCCCCTTTTTGCCGCGCGCGGCTTCGGCGCGCGCATATTTATCCCTTTCTTGCTCCCAATTATGGAGCATGAAGGGGCGGGGGGGGGGGGGGGCGCAGAAGAATTTTTTGGCTTGGGGGAGAAAAATTTCTAGTTACGCCACTGCCCGGACCATATGTCCAACTGGTCCCGCAAAACAACTCTGGCATTTGACCTGCTCACCGAATGGCCTTGTAGGCCGCAACCATCTTCCGCATCAACGAAAAGGTATCGACGGGTTTACACTGTTGCAAACCTGATCCGACTCTGGATCATCAGATCTCTTTCCACAGGAAAAAACAAACTCTTAAACGATCAGTATCTAAACCTGTTCCCAACTCTGACCTCAGCGTCGTTGGGATCAACAGCGATTCTTTGTGACGAAGAGCTGTCAGAGAGAAACAACGAATTGTACCATTTGTTTCTGGACCTCGTCGCAGTCAGGAGAGCGTCCCAGTACAGAAAAATAATGGCTCTTACTATAGAAGGAAACCATCATACCATCATCACTCTGGTGAAATGGCAATGACAATCCTGAATAGCAAAAATAGGTAAGTTTAATGCGGATGACACCGCACTTAAAACCTCTTTCTTCTTTTACAGGTCGGAAATCCCTGCCCTGAGAGATTCCACTTGTAGTTCAACTTCTTAAGAAGAAATCTCTTTGGGATTGTTCTGACCGAGCTGTCCGGTCTCAGAAGCACGAAAAAGCCTGAATAACAGCTTATTCCCTTTTTTTTTTTTTTTATGACAGGGACAGCAGGGCAATGGGGGTGATTCCGAGTTGTTCGCTCGCTAACTGCTTTTAGCAGCATTGCACACGCTAAGCTGCCGCCCTCTGGGAGTGTATCTTAGCTTAGCAGAATTGCGAACGAAAGATTCGCTAATTTTCTCGTAACGATTACCCCGCAGTTTCTGAGTAGCTCCAGACTTAGTCTGCCATTGCGACCAGCTCAGTCCTTTTCGTTCCTGGTTTGACGTCACAAACACACCCAGCGTTCGCCCAGCCACTCCCCTGTTTCTCCAGCCACTCCCGTGTTTTTCCCTGAAACGCCTGCGTTTTTCCGCACACTCCCAGAAAATGGGCAGTTTCTGCCCAGAAACACCCACTTCCTGTCAATCACACTACAATCAGCAGAACGATGAAAAAACTTTGTTAAGCCGTGAGTAAAATACCAAACTTTTGTGCTAAATTACTTGGCGCAGGAGCGCTGTGTACATTGCGCATGCGCAGTTTGCGACTAATCGCTCCGTAGCGAAAAAAAATAACGAGCGAACAACTCGGAATGACCCCCAATGTCCTGATCCTGAACCAAGCCTTGTATGGCGTCGCCTACTACCTCCTCGTCCATAGGAGAATCGGTAAGATCTATTTTAAAAATCAGCGAGGGGAATCATCTGGAAACTCGAGTATATCCCCCTATGGACTGTGGGGCAGATTTATTAAGCTCGGTGAAGTGATAAAGTGGAAGGTGATAACGCACAAGCCAGTCAGCTCCTAACTGTCATTTTTCAAACCCAGCCTGTGACATGGCAGTAAGGATCTGATTGGTTGGTCTTTTATCACCTTCCACTTTATCACTTCACCGAGCTTAATAAATCTGCCCCTGTATTCTTAACTCACTGTGTCAAGTCCATTCCAGGACTGACTGAGGAGTATTAGACGAGTTCCCACCGGTGTGGGCTCCAGCAAGACAGACCCAGCGATCTGCGGTGGACGTGGTAGAAACAGAGGACGATATCTTGCTCTGCGAACTTGAAAAGGCCGCAGACCTCTACCTTTTCACCTTCCTCTACCTGCAAAGAAGGGGAAAACAAAACGGTATCTAACCGGTCAAAATTCCTGCATCCCACAAAAAATGCGTCACCAACCATTGTGAGGGAACGTAGCTCAGGACGGTAGACATACCAGTGGTATCTGCCGAGATCCACTTAACCAAGCCATCCCCAAACCAGATTATCCCTTCATAGGGAAGATGCTCCAGTATTTTTCGGAGTCAGTGCATACCTCTTGTAGTCGCATGGCAGCATGCTGCAATGTTCTAGATAAGACCCAAGGAATATCCCATTTCTCCCCAGGGTAATTATATCGGATAACAAGGTAACCGGCCATCTTTGAATACAAGTACACCCCCATGCGCATGTAATGCAAATATCATCAAAGCATATAAATAAAATTATAACTTAGCTTCCTGTATATGATCCTTGGTGACAGGGCCCCGTGTAGGGGTGTGGTATTGAAAGTCGACAGTAACTAGGTCGACCACTATTGGTCGACAGTAACTAGGTCGACAGGGTGTCTAGGTCGACAGGGTCTTTAGGTCGACATGTTCTAGGTCGACAGGTCAAAAGGTCGACATGAGTTTTTAATGTTATTTTGATGTAGTTTTCTTCGTAGAGTGACCGGGAACCCCAATTAGTGCACCGCGTCCCCTCGCATGGCTCGCTTCGCTCGCCATGCTTCGTGCATGGTGCCTTCGCTCCGCTATCGCTTCGCTCGGCACAGATTACCGTTCCAATCGTAGTCCACGTGGATCGTTAAGTATGAAAAGGTTCAAAAAAAGGAAAAAATTGTGAAAAACTCATGTTGACCTTTTGACCTGTCGACCTAGAACATGTCGACATAAAGACCCTGTCGACCTAGTTACTGTCGACCAATAGTGGTCGACCTAGACATTGTCGACCTAGTTACTGTCGACTTTCAGTCCGGATCCCCCCGTGTAGACCAGGGGTAGACATTCACTTTATTCTATCCACGGCGGGAGAAGAATAAACACTCGGACTCCTCGTGAGGATTCGAGACCATCTTGTCATGGCTGACCTAGAGCTTCATCAACAGAGTGACCAGCACATGAGAAGGAATAACTTTACTTCAGCATTCATAATAAATTGTAATATAACTGTACACATTTAAATACACATATATACACATATACCTATATATACATCTCATATATATATATATATATATATATATATATAATCTGTCAGGAACATCAGGGTCCCTAGTCACATTTATGTGTTCTGAATGTGTATGAACATGTACTGAATGCCAATGTTGTGGATCTAATCAGGAAACATTATGGCCGACATAGAACATAGTATTCGTGTCGACGACCGGGAGTAGTGACTGGGCAAAATAACATTTTTGTGACCCCGAGGGATCTGAGGGAAACATATACCTAATTTCACTAGGACGCCCCCACAAAATACTATCACGTCTGTGCTCGAGCTACAGCTCACTGCAACGTACCATACATATATACACCTACAGGTATAGGTTTTTTATATATATTTTTACACCAGTCATCATAGTTGGTGCCGACAGGGTCACCCACATACTTCTGTGTTCCCCAAACAGTGTTTACTCTGGCAAAGCTTACCACTACTGACATGCTGACACTTAATCTCATGAATCAAGTACCATCTGGAGTCGGCACTGCCGACAGAGGGATACCCATATCTGTTTGCGGTAGATCACTCACACATGTCGACACACGTGTACTAAACACCCACCAGCATTGCTAACATGGGCAGATTTCTGACAGGGAAACCACAGAAAACTCTAACCAACTCTGTGTACTCACGCACATTATATACATATATCTATAGTGCCTCATGGTGAACCTATAATTGCACTACATAACTGTGCACCCCCTCATTTTACACTGTTAGGTGTTTTGGCGGGCCCAGCATCTCTGTGAGGAGAAAATGGCGCTGTACAGAGTTGTGAGGGCTAAGCCACGCCCCCTTCTCGGCGCGTTTCAGCCCCGCTATCTTTTTACAGTTTTATACTGGCGGGGGTCCGTATACAGTACCTATGCACTGTATATATCTTTGCCAGGGTTAAACTGTGAGGTATACTGCTGCCCAGGGTGACCCCCCTGCGCCCTGCACCCTTGTAGTGCCGCTGGCATGTGGGAGCAATGGCGCGCAGCGCGACCGCTGCGCGTTACCTCCGAGACGCTGAAGTCTTCTGCCGTCACTGAAGTCTTCTGTTCTTCTAATACTCACCCGGCTTCTTTCTTCTGGCTTTGTGAGGGGGGTGACGGCGCGGCTCCAGGAACGAGCAGTTAGGCGAACCAAGTGATCAGACCCTCTGGAGCTAATGGTGTCCAGTAGCCTAAGAAGCAGAGCCCTTGAACTCAGAAGAAGTAGGTCTGCTTCTCTCCCCTCACTCCCACGAAGCAGGGAGCCTGTAGCCAGCAGGTCTCCCTGAAAATAAGAAACCTAACATAAAGTCTTTTCAGAGAAACTCAGGAGAGCTCCCCTAACTGAAGTCTGGAGGAGTGGCATAGAGGGAGGAGCCAGTTCACACCCATTCAAAGTCTTATAGTGTGCCCATGTCTCCTGCGGATCCCGTCTATACCCCATGGCCCTTTTGGAACCCCAGCATCCTCTAGGACGTAGGAGAATAATAATGAAATATTCAGATGGAAACAACCGTGAAGTTAGTGTTCTGTAAAGGCCCATACACACTGGGCGATTTTGAGCTGAAAGCAGCTCACTTTTGGTGTGTTGAGCTGCTTTCAGCTCAAAGCCGCCCAGTGTGTATGAACAAGCGATGAACGGTGAGCGCTGATGTGCGCTCCCGCTTCATCGCAGGTGGCAGCCGTTCATCTACTGGTATTACCAGCAGATGAACGGCGGGGTGAACGGCTTTCCATAGCGTCCTGCTATGGAAAGCCGCTCACCCCCACTGACATCGCTGGGCAGGGGGGAAAGCGCTCAGTGTGCATGCACTGAGTGCTTTTCAGCCCAGCAATATCAGCAATCAGTAGCGGATCTTGCCACGGGCAAGCAGGACTTTTGCCCGGGGCGCCGCCTTCCGGAGGGCGCCGGCGCCATGCAGAGGGCGCCGCACCCTGGCAAGATCCGCTGCTGCTGTGGTGCCCCCCGCTGCCGCGGCCCGCTATCCCGCTGTCCGCTGTGAAGGGAAACTAGACGCTATGGGGTATATTTACTAAGGTCCCGATTTTGACCGAGATGCCGTTTTTTCATCAAAGTGTCATCTCGGTAATTTACTAAGCAAAAATCACGGCAGTGATGAGGGCATTCGTAATATTTTGGAAGTCCTAGGAAAAAATCACGAATCAATACACCATCGGTCAAATACGCCTGCAATTTGCTAGAAATCGGGAATTTACTAAAAAGTGCAAAACACAAACACTGCCGACAATAGCCAAACACTGCCGTGATAAAATACAAATCGTGAAAAAGTGCTAAAAAAAAACAGACCTGCATTTTTATCCCGTGTTTGTATAGGCATGCACGGATCCATGAGATCCGTGCATGTTTTTCAGTGGGAACGGGGTGGGGAAATGTTATAAATTTTCAGAAAAAAAATTGCGTGGGGTCCCCCCTCCTAAGGCAAACCAGCCTCGGGCTCTTTGAGCCGATCCTGGTTGCAGAAATATGGGGAAAAAATGGACAGGGGTTCCCCCATATTTAAGCAACCAGCATCGGGCTCTGCGCCTGGTCCTGGTTCCAAAAATACGGGGGACAAAAAGAGTAGGGGTCCCCCGTATTTTTTAAACCAGCACCGGGCTCCACTAGCTGGACAGATAATGCCACAGCCGGGGGTCACTTTTATACAGTGCCTTGCAGCCGTGGCATCAAATATCCAACTAGTCACCCCTGGCCGGGGTACCCTGGGGGAGTGGGGACCCCTTCAATCAAGGGGTCCCCCCCCCCCAGCCACCCAAGGGCCAGGGGTGAAGCCCGAGGCTGTCCCCCCCATCCAATAGGCTGCGGATGGGGGGCTGATAGCCTTTGTGAAAAGTGTTTGATATTGTTTTTAGTAGCAGTACTACAAGGCCCAGCAAGCCTCCCCCGCAAGCTGGTACTTGGAGAACCACAAGTACCAGCATGCGGCGGAAAAACGGGCCCGCTGGTACCTGTAGTACTACTACTAAAAAAATACCCCAATAAAGACAACACACACACACCTTGAAAGTATAACTTTAATACATCCATCCACACCTCCATATACACATACTTACCTTATGTTCCCACGCAGGTCGGTCCTCTTCTCCAGTAGAATCCATTGTGTACCTGTAGAAAAAATTATACTCACATAATCCAGTGTTTTCGGCTCCTCGGTAAATCCTTTTGTAATCCACGTACTTGAAAAAATAAAAAAACGGATACCCGACCACGAACTGAAAGGGGACCCATGTTTTCACATGGGCCCCCTTTCCCCGAATGCCAGAAACCCCCTCTGACTTAAGTCCAAGAAGGTTCCATCAGCCAATCAGGGAGCGCCACGTTGTGGCACCCTCCTGATCGGCTGTGTGCTCCTGTACTGTCTGACAGGCGGCACACGGCAGTGTTACAATGTAGCGCCTATGCGCTCCATTGTAACCAATGGTGGGAACTTTCAGGTCAGCGGTGAGGTCACTTTCGGTCAACCGCTGACCTGAAAGTTCCCACCATTGGTTACAATGGAGCGCATAGGCGCTACATTGTAACACTGCCGTGTGCCGCCTGTCAGACAGTACAGGAGCACACAGCCGATCAGGAGGGTGCTACAACGTGGCGCTCCCTGATTGGCTGAAGAAACCCACTTAGACATCAGTCAGAGTGGGTTTCTGGCATTCGGGGAAAGGGGTCCCATGTGAAAACATGGGTCCCCTTTCAGTTCGTGGTCGGGTATTCGTTTTTTTATTTTTTCAAGTACGTGGATTACAAAAGGATTTACCGAGGAGCCGAAAACACTGGATTATGTGAGTATAATTTTTTCTACAGGTACACCATGGATTCTACTGGAGAAGAGGACCGACCTGCGTGGGAACATAAGGTAAGTATGTGTATATGGAGGTGTGGATGGATGTATTAAAGTTATACTTTCAAGGTGTGTGTGTGTTGTCTTTATTGGGGTATTTTTTTAGTAGTAGTACTACAGGTACCAGCGGGCCCGTTTTTCCGCCGCATGCTGGTACTTGTGGTTCTCCAAGTACCAGCTTGCGGGGGAGGCTTGCTGGGCCTTGTAGTACTGCTACTAAAAACAATATCAATCACTTTTCACAAAGGCTATCAGCCCCCCATCCGCAGCCTATTGGACAGCCTCGGGCTTCACCCCTGGCCCTTGGGTGGCTGGGGGGGGGGGACCCCTTGATTGAAGGGGTCCCCACTCCCCCAGGGTACCCCAGCCAGGGGTGACTAGTTGGATATTTGATGCCACGGCCGCAAGGCACTGTATAAAAGTGACCCCCGGCTGTGGCATTATCTGTCCAGCTAGTGGAGCCCGGTGCTGGTTTCAAAAATACGCGTCTAGTTTCCCTTCCTGGAGAGGACCTTCACTGTAATGATGTGCGGTGCGCGTTGACGTCATCGCGCACCGCACAGCAAAGGTCCTCTCCACGAAGGGAACTAGACGCTTAGCGTCTAGTTTACCTTCGTGGAGAGGACCTTTGCTGTGCGCGATGACGTCATCACGCACCGCACATCCTACAACAGTACAGGGGGCGTAACTGACCACGCCCCCTGTATGAAACCACGCCCCCTAATGCCGCCCGGGGCGCCAGAACCCGCGGAACCTGCCCTGTCAGCAATCATCGCTGTACATACACGCTGGGCAAAAACGCCCAGTGTGTATGCACCTTAGTACTGCCTGAGCCGCTCTCAGTAAAAGCCAGCCACGATGCTCTAATACAGTATGTGTTACAGCTCAACTTGGTAGTACAAGTGTTACCGCCACCAATTTAGACAGGTGCTGCCATGCCTGTAATACTGTACCTAGGCCCTGCACAAATTCTTCTCACAGCTAACAACTTCACATAAAGCTGGGATTACACAAACAAGTGTCAGCAGTGGGTGTCCAAGGCAAAAATAAGACCAATTGAGATTATTTGAGGGGGCTGCACAATGCTATCAATCTCCAGCCCATTCTAGTTTTACCTTTAACTATCCTCTATCGGGGTCTTTTCAATTCAAGTCGGAATTCCCGAATTGTTGGAAAAACTGCAGTTTCCGTCATTTTAAGGTCGAATATAGATTTGATCTATTCAATAAAACTGCAGTTTATCCAACAAGTTAGAAATTCCGACTTGTCAGAAAACACGTGGATCGGCCGCGGATCCATGTGTTTTGTCGGATTAGCGGCCAAAACCTGTCGGATTTGGGCCCTCATTCCGAGTTGATCGCTAGCTGCCGTTGTTCGCTGCGCAGCGATCATTTAAAAAAATTGCAAAACTATGCATGCGTATGACCCGCAATGCACACGCTCGGCGTATGGGTACAAAGAGCATCGTTGTTTTGCACTGCTTCTAGTGACAATTCCATTCACACAGCCGATCGCAAGGAGATTGACAGGAAATGGGGGTCTATGGGTGTCAACTGACCGTTTTCTGGGAGTGTTTGGAAAAACGCAGGTGTGTCCAGGCGTTTGCAGGGCGGGTATCTGACGTCAATTACGGGCCATCGTCGCAGCAATCTTCGCACAGAATAAGTAACTAAGAGGCTGGTCTTGTTTTGCACAAAATGTTTTTGTACCGATCGGCTGCACAGGCGTTCGCACTTTTGCAAAGCGAAAATACACTCCCCCGTGGGCGGCGACTATGCGTTTGCACGGCTGCTAAAAGTAGCTAGCGAGCGATCAACTTGGAATGAGGGCCTTGGCCGCTAATTAAATACAGAAATGTCGGATCCTTTCCATCGGAAAGGATCCGACATCAATTGAGTAGACCCCATAGCATACCCTCCAACTGTACCTTTTTAGCAGGTACAGTACCTTTTTTTATGTTCTGTACCGATTTTTAGCTCTCCAAACTTCCACTGAAAGTATAGGAAAAGGCCTTTACCCGTGGCCACACCCCCTTTTCGAATTTGTACCGATTCAGAGTTTAACAAATGTGGTTCTTCCCCATCACCTCATGCTTTCAGGATTTAAAAGTCACCTTAACATGATTAAAAAAATCCTGAGATCATGAGCTGCTAGGAAAGACAGTAACTAATTTAAACCTCAGTTCTCAGGCACCGGAGCCTCAGCTGCAAGGGGAGATAAAAGAGAGAGAGATGTTGTGAGAGCCCCCTCCCTCTCCCCAGTTGATCAGTGGGGAGATCAGGCAGCAGGGAGAGGATGATCTTACCATGCACTGCAGTACAGTAGTCCACCTCTTTCCAGTCCAAGCTAGTGGGAAAGAATGTTGGGAGTGGTAAACAGCACCAGTCAGGGGAGGTAGCTATTACATTGCATCACTGGGGGGCGTGCCTTAAGTCCCCATCAAGGAACGCCTGTCTGAGCTGCTTCTCCTGGCATTGTTTTCAATACAGAGTTACTGCATGAGGTGCGGCTCCACCCCCCAACCCTGTCCCCAGCTCTAAGCAGTTTCTGGTTACCAGAGGGCGGCAGAGCTATTGTTGCCTCTCCTTTGTCCCAATGTACAAGCAGTGAGTGCAGCAACTTCATACTGCAATGGAAACAGCTGATTTTTACACACTGATCTTTATTATAACACAGATCAGTGGAAAATCAGCTATTTTCATTGGTGTATGACAGTGAGGCTCTGCCTCCCCTGACTGCACGTCACTGGCGCGCACATCATGTGACACGTGCAGATAGGACTCCGGGTCCTAAACCTGGAAGTCCTATCATCGCAAAGTACTGAAAGCTGTCCTTTATGTTTTTCATCATGCATACAATGTTAGTATACGCTGATATGCATGCGGAGAGTGGAAGAATACATCTTAAGTATAATCCCGCCCATTATGTCTTATCTCTGTGAGTGCAGACCAATTGTTTCCTAAGGCTCAGTACACTGGGGGTCATTCAGACCTGATCGCACGCTAGGATTTTTCGGTGCGCAGCGATCAGGTCAGTACTGCGCAGGCGCGTTGCACGGGTACAAAGCGGATCGTTGCTCTGCAATGGGTTTTATGAAGAATCAATTCGCACAGGTGATTGCAAGGAGATTGACAGGAAGAGGACGTTTGTGGGTGTCAACTGACCGTTTTCTGGGAGTGGTTGGAAAAAAGCAGGCGTGTCCAGGCGTTTGCAGGGCGGGTGCCTGACATTAATTCCGGGACCCAACAGGCTAAAGTGATCGCAGCGGCTGAGTAAGTCCTGGGCTACTCAGAAACTGCAAAAGATCTTTTTGTACCGCTCGGCTACACATGTGTTCGCACACTTGTACAGCTAAAATACACTCCCCTGTAGGCGGCGACTATCTGATCGCAACGCTGCAAAAAACTGCTAGCGAGCGATCAGGTCTGAATTAGGCCCACTATGCAATATATCATTTGTATAGCCAACGAACGATACATGGTATGGTCTGTACCAGCAAACGGACTGTACCGTTTTGTACCGGGTGCAGCGTCCAGATTTTTATAGCAATGCTGCAGAGATACGGACTCCTGCGGTGCTGCTCAGTTACAGGCGGCTCGCTCCATCCTTCCATGGTCTCTGCAGTTAGTGCACAGAGGGGGAAGTGTACATAGTAACAGTAACCTGCCAGAGTGCCAGCTGCCCCAGGAACAGCTTTAAACAGTCGGAGCTGGTGAACTAACTCCAGTAGCCAGACTACTATTATGCCGGCAGTGCAGGGGCGTAACCAGAAAGTTTTCTCCCCCAAGCCAAAACATTCTCTGGCACCACCCCCCCACCCCCCGCAATAATTGGCACTAGTAAAACGATGAATCTGTGCGCGGTGCAAAAAAAGGGGCATGGCCTTGCTGAAATGGGCGAGGATTTGTATAAAGGGGCATGGCATTGCAGGAAAAGACTACCTTATACCCCAGTTTTGCAACCTGCACGCCCAGTCGTTGGCCACCACAGGAAAAAAATAATCCTGATTTATGCCCCTTACATTATTTGTCATTTTTCCTCCTTATAGTAATGCCTATTATACATTATGCCACATACTGCAATGGCCCTTACACATTATGCCATACACAATAATGCCCATGACACAATATGCCACACACCATAATGCCCCCGACACATTATGCCACATACCGTAATGCCTGTGACACATTATGACAGGAATCGCAATGCCCGTTATACATTATGCTACACACTGCAATGCACCTGATAGCACATACAATGCCTGTGACACATTATGACACACACCGCAATGTCCGTGATACATTATGCCACACACTGCAATGTCCGTGATACATTGTCACACACTGCAATGACCCTGAGACATTATACCACATACCACAATGCCCGTGATATAGTATACCACACACCGTAATGCCCATTACACATTAAGTTCTACAGTAAGGCTTCTAATTACTTTTAAATTACCTGCTCGTTGCCAGGGGTTTCATGCTCTTGGTTCTATGCACGGTGCCAGGGGTTTTCATGCTCAGAGTGTCATGCTCGTTGCCAGGGGTTTCATGCGCTGGGTGTTATGCTTGTTGCCAGAGGTATCATGTGCTGGGTTTCAAGTTTGTTGCCAAGGGGTAATATTCGTTGCCAGGGGTTTCATGCACTGGGTGTCATGCTCGTTGCTAGGGAGTAATGCTTGTTGCCAGGGATTTCATGAGCTGGGTGTTGTGCTTGTAACCAGGGGGTAATACTTGTTGCTAGGCCTGTGCTCCCAGTGCCACATATGCCCCTAGTGCCAGATATTCCCCCACAGTGCCTCATTTGACCCCCCCAGTGCCAGCTACACATATACCCCCACTGCCAAATATGCCCCCCCAGTGCCAGGTACACATATACCCCCCAGTGCCAAATATGCCCCCCCCAGTGCCAGGTACACATATACCCCCAGTGCCAAGTATGCCCCCCCAGTGCCAGGTACACATATACCCCCAGTGCCAAATATGCCCCCCCAGTGCCAGGTACACATATACCCCCAGTGCCAAATATGCCCCCCCAGTGCCAGGTACACATATATCCCCCCAGTGCCAAATATGCTCCCCCAGTGCCAAGTAACACCCCCCCCCCCCCCCTGGGCTCCCCCGCTGCTGTGCTGTTGTGGGAAGGCCATGGAGGGCACGGTGCGTGCCTCTATGTGTGTGTCCCTCCTGGCTCTCCGGCAGCAGCGGCGTGTCTGTTAAATGAACTGCCAGTTCGTGAGCCAATCAGTGCTCATGAACCAGCAGTTCATTTAACAGACACGCCGCTGCCGCCAGACAGAGCCGGCCTTAGGCATAGGCAAACTAGGCAATTGCCTAGGGCATCTGGTATGCCTAGGGGCACAAGCAGCTTTTGCTGATTAAAATGATATGCGGCATGCCTATATTCTGTGTGTAGCATTTCGTATGCAGATACAGCCACAGTCGCACACAGTATATAGGCATGCCGCATATCATTTTAATCAGCAGAAGCTGCTTGTGCATTCTAGCCACATAGCAATGCAAATAAGATGCAGTTCCATAAAAAAATAAGCACCCGACGTTAGCAGAGCTGCCAGTTGACTCACGCCAGGTTCTATATGTGTCATTATGTGTATAAGGGCACTAATAATGTGCAGCATATGTGTAAGGGACGTTATGTGTGTCATTATGTGTATAAGGACATTAACAATGTGCGGCATATGTGTAGGGGAAATTATGTGTATAAGGGCATTAATAAGGGTTGGCATAATGTGTAAGGTGCATTATGTTTATAAGGACATTATTAATGTGTGTCATATGTGTAAGGGGCATTACTGTGTGGTATTAGGTGTATAAATGCATTAACAATGTGTGGCATTATGTGTATAAGGTGCTCTACTGTGTGGCGTAATGTATAGTAAGGTCACTACTGTGTGGTCTAATGTGAATAAAGAGCAATATGGGTTGGTGTAATGTGAATAAGGAGCAATATGGTGTGGTGTAATGAGAATAAAGAGCAATATAGTGTGGTGTAATGTGAATAAGGAGCAATTCAGTATGATGTTATGTGAATGAGGGGAACTACTGTGAGGAGTAACGTATATAAGGTAAAGTGGTACTACTGTGTGATGTAATGTGAATAAGGGACACTATCATATAATAAATTGTGAATACATTTGCACTACTGTGAGGCATAATTTGAATTGGGTGTACTATTGTGTGGCCATGCCCCTTGCCAGCAAAAACACATACCTTTTTGGGCTGTGCACCGAATGTGCACACTGTTCTTATTTAAATTACATGGGGTAGGGAAAAAAAAAGGACTGCTATGGGTGGGGGGTGATGGTGCTGGGAAAGGGGTGCAGGGTCACAGGCGGAACTAGCGGTGGTGCTGGGGGGCACCAGCCAAAATCTTGCCTAGGGCATCATATTGGTTAGGGCCGGCTCTGCCACCAGAGACCAAGGAGGGACACACAGGAGAGGCGCACACTGTGCCCTCCGTGTCCTTCCCAAAATAGCAGAAATCAGTGGCGGCAGCGCCCCCGCAGCCATGCGCCTCCGAGCGATCGCAGTGGCTGCAGGGCCCTAGTTACGCCACTGCGGCAGTGTCACAGAAAGAAGAGCAGTGTTGACTCATCTCATGCCCCCTTTACCCATGGCCACAACCTCTTTATCCATGGCAATGCCCATTTACCAATGGCTGCGCCCCCTTTACCTGATCTGGTGAATCAAGTGTAACATTTTTTTAATTTGGAAATGTTTCCAGTCTATTTATTTTGTTTAAGTGCTTTTTTAAATTTTTCATCTACAAACCCTTTTTTTTTTTTATATGTTTATTGACAAATTACACACATAGTACAGAAGAGAAACAAAAGAAAACTTGTTTAACAATAGAGGCCACTGTAATTACAGAAAGTTAGGAAAATAAATTATTGCATATAGAATAACAATCATGCGTACTGAGCCTGTCACTGACCTGGGTTGGGGATGTTGTGAACTCGGGGGTTCTTCCGATGGTCGGGAAGAGGAACCACAGCTGGGTCAGAGCAGAGATGGTTGGATATAGGTTTTCCTCATACAAGACTCTGACAGTTAGGATTGGTGAAAAATGCTGAGGAACTTTATTATGGGAAGGGAGCAATACAGCGACACATGAAAGAAAGAGAACTTGTGGGCAATGTCAAAGGCTAATGGAGAATTTGTGAGCAATGTTTAAAGGCACTGATGAATGAAGAACTTGTGAGCGATGGTGAAAGACACTGAAGAATTTGTGTGCGATGTTTAAAGACACTGATGAATGAAGAACTTGTGAGCGATGATGAAAGACACTGAAGAATTTGTGAGCGATGTTTAAAGACACTGATGAATGAAGAACATGTGAGCGATGATGAAAGACACTGAAGAATTTGTGAGCGATGTTTAAAGACACTGATGAATGAAGAACTTGTGAGCGATGGTGAAAGACACTGAAGAATTTGTGTGCGATGTTTAAAGACACTGATGAATGAAGAACTTGTGAGCGATGATGATAGACACTGAAGAATTTGTGAGCGATGTTTAAAGACACTGATGAATGAAGAACTTGTGAGCGATGATGAAAGACACTGAAGAATTTGTGAGCGATGTTTAAAGACACTGATGAATGAAGAACTTGGAGCGATGGTGAAAGACACTGAACGCTGGAAACACTAAAGTTGGTTCAGCCCGCAGGTCATGCTGAATCCAGGGAGCGCTGGCAACTGCACTGCAGAGGAACACACTAGTTGCTAGGATCACTGGAGACTGTGCTGCAGGAAGGCACCCTGAATGCTGGAAGCACTGGAGTATAGCTGCTGGGGAACACACTGCGTACGGGAGCTCTGGCATCCACTTCAGAAAAGAGACGATACTCAGGCGCCGAGGCTCTGCCCGGCGTCTGGTTTTGAATCTCCCGCCTCTACTGGATTGGTGAAGCGGGTTAGTGACGTCACCCGCTTCCCGCCCACGTGACGCCGGCTGTCATGGCGGCGCCCACGCTCCGGGGAACCGCCAGGAGCCGTGCCAGCCAGACGCCGGGACCCGAGGACCGCCGGAGGTGAGGACCGCCAAACGGACCAGCAGCCATGCAGGGGTAAGCGCGGCAGCCGCTGCCACTGGCGTGTGACAGAGCCGGCCCTAGACAATTTGATGCCCTATGCAAGATTTGGGGTGGTGCCCCCTAGCAACGCTGCTAGTTCCACCTTTGACCCAGCGACCCTCTCTCAGCACAGCACGCATCAGCACAGCTCACAGCAGCCAGCAACACCCATCACCCCTCACCCACAGAAATCCTCATCCAGCACCCCTCATACAGAACCAGGGCTGTCATTAGAGTTACCCCTTATGCACAGTAAGCCACACAGTAGTACCCCTTATGCACAGTATTCCACACAGTAGCACCCCTTATGCACAGTATACCACACAGTAGCACCCCTTATGCATAGTATGCCACACCGTGGTAACCCTTACAGTATGCCACACAGTATTATTAACAATAAAAAAAACACTAGTCCTGTTTCTAGATCAGAGTTATGCAAAGGTGAAAAATTCAACTATTAAATTGAAGAATGATAAATTATTGATTATTCTAATATCTTTGTTTATTCTAATATACCGCTCCTCCCCCCACTGCCTAAGTCTGATATAGCAGCGCTTTAGTGTTTTTCATTTTTGTATAGTGTGTAATTTGTGAGGGTAGATGTAGGGAACAATGATGGATGGTCAGTGTAGAGCGCAGTAAGGACGGGTGGGAGTTGAAAGCAGGAAGGGTGGGTGGGCAGCATAGAGGATGGGTGAAGGGAGCAGTGAGTGAGGGTCGCTGTAGAGAGCAGTGAGTAAGCGAGAGTATAGGGACCGGTGAAGAAAGGTGTAGGAAGCAGTGAGGGTGGGTGTAGGGAGCAGTGAGTAAGGGTGAGTATAGGAAACAGTAAGGGTGTAGAAAGCAGTGAGGGTGGGTGTAGGGAGCAGTGAGTAAGGGTGAGTATAGGGAACGGTAAGGGTGTAGGAAGCAGTGTGGGTGGGTGTAGGGAGCAGTGAGTGTAGTGAAAAGTGAGGAAGTGTGTAGGGAGCATTGTAGTGAGGGTCATTGTAGAGAGCAGTAAGGGAGGGTGAGTGTAGGGAACAGTGAGGGTGAGTGTAGGGAGCAGTGATGGATGATCAGTGTAGAGTGCAGTAAGGGAGGATGGGTGGGGAGCACAGAGGATGGATGCAGGGAGCCGCTGAGCCCAGTGTGTGATGATGAATAGAGTTTACAAGTTTGCCTTCCTCTGCCCCTCCCTCCTGCTGGGTGACTCACTGCCACGTTTCGCCACTGCCACGGATCCGGACTCCCGCCACTCCTCATTCAATACTGTGGGAGAGACGTCATTACTCAGTGCGCCGTGCAGTGAACTGGAAGGCGGGGCTCCAGACTCTGCTTACATAGAAACATGGAATGTGACGGCAGATAAGAACCACTTGGCCCATGTAGTCTGACCCTTTTTTTTTATCCTTTAGGTAACCTCAACTCTATTTGATCCATTGTAAGGAGTAGGTGGAAGATCATTTTATGTGTATATAATATACACTGCTCAAAAAAATAAAGGGAACACTAAAATAACACATCCTAGATCTGAATGAATGAAATATTCTTATTATTATACTTTGTTCTTTACATAGTTGAATGTGCTGACAACAAAATCACACAAAAATGATCAATGGAAATCAAATTTATTAACCCATGGAGGTCTGGATTTGGAGTCACACTCAAAATTAAAGTGGAAAAACACACTACAGGCTGATCCAACTTTGATGTAATGTCCTTAAAACAAGTCAAAATGAGGCTCAGTAGTGTGTGTGGCCTCTACGTGCCTGTATGACCTCCCTACAACACCTGGGCATGCTCCTGATGAGGTGGCAGATGGTCTCCTGAGGGATCTCCTCCCAGACCTGGACTAAAGCATCCGCCAACTCCAGGACAGTCTGTGGTGCAACGTGGCGTTGGTGGATGGAGCGAGACATGATGTCCAGATGTGCTCAATTGGATTCAGGTCTGGGGAACGGGCGGGCCAGTCCATAGCATCAATGCCTTCGTCTTGCAGGAACTGCTGACACACTCCAGCCACATGATGTCTAGCATTGTTTTGCATTAGGAGGAACCTAGGGCCAACCGCACGAGCATATAGTATCCCAAGGGGTCTGAGGATCTCATCTCGGTACCTAATGGCAGTCAGGCTACCTCTGGCGAGCACAAGGAGGGCTGTGCGGCCCCCCAAAGAAATGCCACCCCACACCATTACTGACCCACTGACAACCCGTTCATGCTGGAGGATGTTGCAGGCAGCAGAACGTTCTCCTTGGCGTATCCAGACTCTGTCACGTCTGTCACATGTGCTCAGTGAGAACCTGCTTTCATCTGTGAAGAGCACAGGGCGCCAGTGGCGAGTTTGCCAATCTTGGTGTTCTCTGGCAAATGCCAAACGTCCTGCACAGTGTTGGGCTGTAAGCACAACCCCCACCTGTGTACGTTGGGCCCTCATACCACCCTCATGGAGTCTGTTTCTGATCATTTGAGTAGACACATGCACATTTGTGGTTTGCTGGAGGTCATTTTGCAGGGCTCTGGCAGTGCTCCTCCTGTTCCTCCTTGCACAAAGGCGGAGGTAGCGGTCCTGCTGCTGGGTTGTTTCCCTCCTACGGCCTCCTCCACGTCTCCTGATGTACTGGCCTGTCTCCTGGTAGCGCCTCCATGCTCTGGACACTACGCTGACAGACACAGCAAACCTTCTTGCCACAGCTCGCATTGATGTGCCATCCTGGATGAGCTGCACTACCTGAGCCACTTGTGTGGGTTGCAGACTCCGTCTCATGCTACCACTAGAGTGAAAGCACCGCCAGCTTTCAAAAGTGACCAAAACATCAGCCAGAAAGCATAGGAGCTGAGAAGTGGTCTGTGGTCACCACCTGCAGAACAACTCCTTTATTGGGGGTGTCTTGCTAATTGCCTATGATTCCCACCTGTTGTCTATTCCATTTGCACAACAGCATGTGAAATTGATTGTCAATCAGTGTTGCTTCCTAAGTGGACAGTTTGATTTCACAGAAGTGTGATTGACTTGTAGTTACATTGTGTTGTTTAAGTGTTCCCTTTATTTTTTTGAGCAGTGTATATTATTCTGGATGTCTGAGCTGAAATATTGGAGGAGGCCATGACATACACTGAACTGCATCCATACTGCATACATTAAGGCTATCCCTGACAGGATGTTGTTGGCATCCTGGCAGTCAGGATACCGGCGCCAGAATCCCAACAACTGTCAGAATGCCAGCACTGGAATCCAAACAACCGGGATCCCGAATGTAAGTATGCCGGGGAGGGTTAGGTTTAGGCTGTGGGGTGGAGGTTAGGTTTATGCACTAGAGGGAGGGTTAGGGGGAGAGTTGAGATTAGGGTTACTTAAGTGCAGTGCCTCTGTTGGGATTCCGAGCAGTTGGGATGCCTGTGTCAGTATTTTGACTGCCGACATCCTTACTGGTGGTCTCCCATACCCAACCATCCCTGACACAGGGTCACTGTGCACTGCATGGCACGTATCACAGCATAACACAAGAGTGGGGTTGTGTCATCCTTACAGCACCCAGGAGTCCCCAGCATCTAGAGAAGCAGCCCACCACCACAAACCCATCACCCAGGGTATCACTGTCCCCCACAGACCCATCACACAGGGAAGCCCCCCCCCCCACCCAAAGTCCCAGCACCCAGAGGAGAATCCCTCACACAGACCCAGCACCCCTGCACCTACCCCACACACATCCAGAATAGCACCCCCCACAGAAGCACCAAAGTGAGCACCTCCACACACACAGACCCAGCACCTACGAGAGCACGCCCAACCCATACAACCAGGAGGAGAGCCACCCCCCGACCCAGCAGAGTACTCCCCAACCTAGCACGGCACCCCTTACCCCCAGGACCTTCCTATGTTTGCACAGATTCCCATCTCGATGCAGGTACACAGGCCAGTGGCTCTACTCGGTGGTGTGGCAGCTTACCTCGTCCAGGGCAGGGTGGGAGTGTCGCTGCTGGACATGAGACCTCCTGCACTCCCGGTTCTAGCATTGCTCCCTCCGCTCACCATGCTGTCCCTGCAGTGCTGCCGCCACTTTCATCTTCCCAGACAGCATGCTGCCTCTGCGCAACCTCCTCCCTGACACCTCAGTTGTCTCCTGGAGACCGCTCCACCCACACATGTCCTCAACCGAGGACCCATGTCTGCTCCCAGCTGCTGCATGCTGAGCTGCCCGATCGGCGCTAGCTCCGATTGCAGCAGCCAGCCATCCATGTGCCCCAAAACGCTGCCTGCAGTAGGCTTGGAATGCCCCAAGGCATTCCAAATGCCCTAGGCAATTGCCTAGGTTGCCTATAGCTAGGGCAAGCTCTGCACTTCAGTTAGTGCAAAAGAACAGTGTAATTGTTTACAGGAAACATCCTAGAAAGGTGGTGACCCATTGGTAAGAATTTCTCGGGTGGTGACCCATTGGTAAGAATTTTTCAATGAGTTAGCTGTATGACTAAGCTAAGCGACACAAGTGTGCGGCACAAACACCTGGCCCATCTAGGGTTGGTACTGCAGTCCCACTGCACTAATGGCGGATACCGGACGCACGTCTAGCACCAGCATAGTTGTTATGGCCTCAGTAATCCACTTTGCAACAAGGTATATATATATATATATATATATATATATATATACGGGAGTATCACTGGAATTATATGGCAGTACCACTGGACATATACGGCAGTATCACTGGAATTATACGGCAGTACCACTGGAATTATACGGCAGGATCAATGGAATTATACGGCAGGATCACTGGATTTATACGGCAGTATCACTGGAATTATACGGCAGGCTCACTGGAATTATACGGCAGGCTCACTGGAATTATACGGCAGTAATGCTGGACATATACGGCAGTATCAATGGACATATACGGCAGTATCACTGGACTTATACGCCAGTATCACTGGACATATACGGCAGTATCACTGGACTGGACTTATACGCCAGTACCACTGGAATTATACGGCAGGATCACTGGAATTATATGGTAGTACCGCTGGACATATACGGCAGTATCAATGGACATATACGGCAGCATCAATGGACATATACGGCAGTATCAATGGACATATATGGCAGTATCACTGGACATATACGGCAGTATCACTGGACTGGACTTATACTTATACGCCAGTATCACTGGACATATACGGCAGTATCACTGGACTGGACTTATACGCCAGTACCACTGGAATTATACGGCAGGATCACTGGAATTATATGGTAGTACCGCTGGACATATACGTCAGTATCAATGGACATATACGGCAGCATCAATGGACATATACGGCAGGATCACTGGAATTATACGGCAGGATCACTGGAATTATACGGCAGTACCGCTGGACATATATGGCAGTATCAATGGACATATACAGCAGTATCAATGAACATATATGGCAGTATCACTGGACATATACGGCAGTATCAATGGACATATATGGCAGTATCACTGGACATATATGGCAGTACCACTGGACATATACAGCAGCACAGGGACACCACCTGACTGATGCATGACAACACAGCACCACTGCAGTGGACGGGATTTATACAGCAGCACTGGACATATGGCAGCAGAGGACACCACCACTGTGACTGGACTGATGCAGCACAAGACACTACCACTGTACTGATGCAGGATAACACAGTACCACTGCAATGGACTGGACTTATACAGCAGCACTGGACATATGGCAGCAGAGGACACCACCACTGTGACTAGACTCATGCAGCACAATACACCACTGAACTAATGCAGCTCAACACAGCACCACTGAACTGGACTTATACAGCAGCACTGGACATATGGCAGCAGAGGACACAACACCTGTGACTGGACTGGTGCAGCACAAGACACTAATACTGAACTGATGTAGGACACACTGAGGACGGAGACACGCCCTCTCTCTACACTCTCCAATGCCGGAGTGAAAATGGCGGGGACGCGCGGCTCCTTATATGGTATCTAAACCCCGCAAGAATTCGACAGCGGGATGATGGCGTTTTGCCTCGTTCTGGTTTCCGAGTCAGGCGGGAAAACCCGAGCCTGACTCGGATCCGGGGTCGGGTAGTGAAGTTCGTGGGGGCTCGGTTCTAGTTATCACTTGATTTATACTTATTTCTCTTGTATGGTACTGTACAGATGGAGCCACGCTAGTCGTGTCTCCGTCTGTGTCCAGCCGCTCCGAGCGACTACAGCGTCTCCGTCCGGGCGGGCATTCACTCCCGTGACGGAGACATGCCCCTTTCACTAGAATGGGAGAGCGCCTCCTTCCGGGCGGGCGCGTGCGCCCAGACGGAGGCGCTCTCCCAGGCAGCAGTGAGCAGCAGCAAAGGGTGAGTGACTCTCCGGAGTTATGTGACAATATGCCCGTGGCCACAGAGTCGGATGGCCATGGGTCGGGAGGAGAGGAGCTGGATAGTTATAGGAGACCCCAGCCTTTTATCATGCACAGATCCCCAGTATCGCAGGCCAGACAATTAGCCCCTTCCCCAGCATACCAGGCAAGTCATGGACAATCACAAAGGGGGTCAGTGGGGCAGCCCCGGGAGTTTGAGGAGTCCGACAATGAGCAAGAACTTGCTATAGACTCGCAAGGAACATGGCTGTACCTCGCCTCCACGCAGCTGTTCAAAAAGGCCCCGCATCCTTTTACCCCAAAAAGAGGGGGGGCGACCGAATGATACCCATGGTAGCGGGGGGCAGGGGCACCAGGAGGGCCGTTCAGCCAAGGCACAGCACCGCCAGCCATGATCCCCTCAATACGTCTCCCCCCCAGGAGCATACGCCATTGCCCCTCCCCTTACAGATACAGAAGGGTCCAGATGTCGCCAGCCAGGTCCACTTCTCACCAGTTTTTATCTCCGCAAAGGGTCAGTGAGCAGCACCACGGCTGGCGCTGCTGCTGCAAGCGTTCAGAGAGGCATTACCAGGGAGGAGGACATCCAGCAGCTCCTGCACGGCAGCAGATACGGCCAGCACCGCGGTCGGCAGCACCATCACACCACCGTGCCAACGCAAGAGGAGAATTATCGGAGGCAGGAGCGTCAGCCAGGCCCAGTTGTGTACCTCCAGAGAATTGCAACACGAACTGCGCCGCACTCAGCAGGGTTTCTACAGCAGCACGACAGGCAAGCAACGCCAGGGCCAACTTCGCGGCTTCTTCAGCAATCGAATCCAGCACCACGCCCAGCAGGCCATCACAAGCGAATAACGACACGGCCAGTGCGACGTTCAGCATGACTACAGCAGCAGCGTGCCAGGCCCCTCACGCTGCCTCCAGTGTGAGCAATCCACCAGCCACAGCGGACAGCACCGACACCAGCAGGGCCGACGAAACTCCTTCCAGCAGGAATGGTGAGAGCATCATTAACTATTGCAATGTTGATAATGTAAATGTTGATGCGGGGGTTGTTCAGAATGTTAGCAATGCTATTGTGAGATTTACAGGTGTGTATAGTAAGAAGTCGCCAGTGCGGGTCACCGCACAGGACAGTAGTTCTTCAGAGTCCGAGGAGGACGAGTCAGTGAAGGTGTTAAAGGAACAGCTTAAGCTAGCAAAGGGGAATAGTAAGAAAAAGAAGGCAAGCATCCCGGGGCTAGATGCAGTTAGTAGCCTGATGGGGCATGTAAAGAAGCAGAAGGAAGGGGGGTTCTTGCAAGAAGGGGTGTCCGTAGGCTGCGACATAGGGTCATTGGCTAGGAGATTACCAAAGCAGACTAGAAGGGAGATTGTCAAAGGGTCCTACGTGCTCGTTGACAGTGGAAGGGTTAAGGGAGAAGGAACAGGCCACAGCTGGGGGTGGGGAAGGGGAGCAATCAGAAGCTTACAAGACAATAGAGAATTGGCTAAGCGGCATGTTTGTCTACACCGGCTGTTATACGGAGACCTATCCGTACGCGGCCATGGGCATGTTGAAATATACAGATATTATCTATTCAGTGTACAAGGAGTATGGTGGATCTGGGGATCAGGGATTTGGGATCAGGGATTTAGATGAGTGGCTAAGAGCGCAGGCTAGCGGCTTGGCAGAGAGAGGACTGGCAGGGCAAGAGCCAGGTGCAGGGTGGCCTGGCACGCAGAAGCAGGAGCTCAAATGCTGGGCTTTAACGAGTCACAGTGCACACGGGCGCAGTGCAAGTTTAAGTATGCCTGCATGTTCTGCAACGCAAATCACTCAGGGAAGAACTGCAACACAAAAGCTACCCGCCGAAGCGGGACCTAGCACAAGCAATTAGCCCAGTTGACTAAGGCAGGGTCATGGAGTGGCTGTCCAGGTACCCTAAGCGTGAAGAAGCCGAGCTGTTGAGGGCAGGGTTTGCAGAAGGGTTTAGGATTCCTATATAAAGAAGCTTCCCGCCCACAGTCAATAGCAGAAATTTTAAATCCATCGCGGAACAGCCGCTAGTGGTACAGGACAAGATTGTGAAAGAGCTGGTGCTGGGCAGGATGGTGGGGCCATTCAGTGCTCCGCCAATACCAGAATTAGTGATTACACCTCTGGGGCTGGTCCAGAAGAAGGCGATGGGGAAATTCCGGCTCATACAGCACCTGTCATACCCGGAGGGGGCATCAGTAACTGATGCGCTGTACAGGGAGTAGTGTTCAGTTCAGTACCAGTCATTTGACAGAGCAGTGCAGATGGTGACAAGGCAGGGCAGGGGAGCACTCATGGCGATGCTGGATATAGAATCCGCTTTTAGGCTTCTGCCCCTGCATCCCGAAAGTTTCAGGCTCATGGGTTTTCGTTTTGATGGGTACGTGTTCAAATACAAGTGTTTGCCAATGGGGTGCGCAATTTCTTGCTCTTTCTTTGTGGCTTTTAGCTCATTCTTGCAATGGTGCCTGGAGGAGCGCAAGGGGGCAAAGGCAATCGCGCATTATTTGGATGATTTCTTGCTGGCAGGCCCCCCGCAGGCGGCCCAGTGCAACCGATTGTTGCAGGAGCTCCAGAGCATGCTAAGGGAATTCTGCATTCCCATTGCGCACGAGAAGACTGAGGGAACAAAGACAGTAGTATCATTCTTTGGCATAGAGATTGATTCAGAGAAAATGGAATGCAGGTTGCCAGCGGAGAAAGTTGAGTAGCTGGGTATGGAGGTCAGCCAGTGCGCAAAAGCGAAGAAGGTCACCCTAGGGCAGATGCAGTCTTTGTTAGAGAGGCTGAATTTCGCATGCCGGGTAATTCCCATGGGAAAAATCTTTAAAAGAAGGCTGGAGAAAGCCACAGCAGGTGTTCAGAAAAGGCACCATTTTATATGCATATCCAAGGAGCTGAGGGAAGACTTGTGAGTGTGGGAAGAATTCATCCTGCATTTCAATGGCGTGTGCATGTGGCAAGCAGCAACAGCACGCAATCGGGCGCTGCAGTTGTTCACCAATGCAGCTGGGGCCACGGGCTTTGGGGCATACCTGCAGGGCGAGTGGTGCGCACAACAGTGGCCGGCCATATGGGTGGACACAGGGCTGACGAAGAACTTGGCAGTTTTGGAATTGTTCCAATAGTGGTAGCAGTAGACATTTGGGGTCACAGGCTGGCCAACCGGTGCATACAATTCTGGTGTGACAACTTAGGGGTGGTGCAGATTGTAAACAATCAAAGTGCGTCATGCCCGCCAGTTATCAGGCTAGTGAGGAGGCTAGTCGCAATCTGCCTGCGGTAAAGTATCACATTCAGAGCCAGGCATGTACCCGGGGATCAAAATGTTATAGCGGATACATTGTCTAGGCAAAAATGGAAGGTTTTTAGAGCGGTGGCGCCACAGGCGCAGGTAAAATCCCTCGATTTGCTTAGGGCCATGCAAGCTGACTTGGCGTGGATTAGAGACCGCTGGAGTGTGGCTAGAATTGTCTGGTCTAGCATCATCCCCAGGCTAACATGGTATGGAGTTTGGCGTGTTGCGGGCGTGGAGAGAGCCAGGAAGAAAGTAAACACAGCTGTGAGTAAGCTGGCAATTGCGATGGGGGTAGCATAATACGGCATAGGGACATTAGTAGCAGTAGAGAGGG
This sequence comes from Pseudophryne corroboree, assembly GCF_028390025.1. Classification (NCBI taxonomy): domain Eukaryota; kingdom Metazoa; phylum Chordata; class Amphibia; order Anura; family Myobatrachidae; genus Pseudophryne; species Pseudophryne corroboree. Next base: position 491,961,504 of record NC_086445.1, on the reverse strand, counting down.
TATGTACAGGGGGGACAGAGTGCATCTGTCAGATGTCGGAATCAATTCATTTAACAATGCAGTCCAGGAAGTGTTGGAGGCAGTTACGGAGCGCTAGTTGCAGGGTGGGTGCTTCGGCTCTCAGGCTGGCTTGAGAGCCTCGGGTGGCGGAAAGAAGCAGTGCGCAAGGCATAGAAAAGGGGGAAGCCAGCCGATGTTTGCAGATTCACCCTCGGCGTATGGCCTCACGCTCGACACCAGCATTGGACGGTTGGACCATGGGGCGTGGCGTGCCAGGCGAGCATGATATGCGCCACAGGGGCGGGTTCCCCGGAGGAGCGTGGCTCTGGCGCCTTCCGGGTAGGTGGGGCACGCCCCGAAAGATAATCAGGTTGGTTAGCGTAAGCTTGCCTTGCCCACTGCTTATTTTGGTGCCCTGTAACGTGTTGTTTAATGAGGTAAAGCAACAAAATAAAGCTGTGACCGGTTTATTATCCCAAAATTCCTTGCCTCCGAGTCTATTTTCACGGGGGAACATAGCCGACTTAGCGGGACGCAGCTCAGGTCGGTCTGTCCCCCTTAGAGTAGACAGGAGGAGGACGCAGCAGTCACATGGTATAAAAAAGCAAGGCAGAAGCAAACTGCAACAGAGCTACAGAAATCAGCAGCCTCAACTAGCAGAGTGCAGAAAACACTTATTACTGTACATTATTGATTGCATCCTTACATTATATAACCGATTTATTGAGTGTCTGCTTTATATTGTTGCTTTTGTATTCAAAGTGATATAAGTGATGTATGATTGCTGTTTTATTAAAATATATTTTATAAGTATAGAAATTGGACCAATCGGAATTACGGTGTAACAGGGTTATTCCCACTCGTGGGTGTCGTGGACACCCATAGAGTGGGAATAAATCCTGTGGTGAGCGTAGCGAGCCCGCAAGGGTACTCTGAGCACTCGCCCCGCAGTCGGGCATTCTGGCAGGTGGGATGCCGCTGTCGGGATATGGACAGCCGACATCCTGCCCGCCGGCAATCAGTACCGGACCCTGACTAATGGATACACAGTTTTTCCCATTTAAGAATTTGTTTTGTAATAACTTTTTTATTGAAGCATATCACGTCTTATATACAACTTTATAATGTTAACATTGTAATAAAACAACAGTTGACAAAAAATAATTTGGAGAATGCAACAAACCCATTTGAGAATTTTAAATTACAACCTGACAATTACTTGTCAATGGCCATCTCGGTAACCCCATTCAAATGTTCAGAAGGACAAGGCAGGGGTGTCCGCTATCGCCCCTTTTATTTAACCTTTTGACTGACCAGTTAATTTGTACCCTCAAGAACCGATCATTGTTGCATGGGGCTTGCATAGGGGATGACAAATTAAAGCTCTCGACCTTAGCAGATGACCTCTTGCTCTTTATATCAAACCCGGAGGCTAGTCTGACCCCTTTATTAAATAAACTGAAACATTTTGGGTACATTTCTGGGATCACAGTAAATTTCTCCATATCGATTGCATTAGCCTTGGGTAGTAGGCAGGGACGGACTGGGAGACAAAATCGCCCCTGGCATGCGCACATGACACGGGTGCACGCGCTGCTAAAGGGTGCGTGCAGACACTAGCAACGGGGGAGTGCTGCGAGTCAAGGGGGCATGGCCTCGTGGCCAGGGGGGTGGGGGAGATTCCACAACAGAGAGCCGAAGGCTGAACTGCGCGCGGCCTTCCTGGCACTCTGAATGACAGGACTGACCCATCGGCCATTCTGGCATTTGCCAGAAGGGCCAGATGGACAGTCCGGCCCTGGTAGTAGGCCTTTCCTACCTAGAGATGACCTGGGGGGATTGTAATGGTCAACATCTAACATACCTTACCTTGGTGTTCAATTACTCAGAAATATACACAATTTATACTCTTTAAATTTACTTTAATAATAAGTAAGATTCCTGGTAGATGGAGAACATTTTCAGCTGTCATTGGGGCTAGTGTCACCCAGTGCGCTAATTAGACCATACGCGCACCGAAAATGGGGCATAACCTTGTGGGGAAAAAGCGTGACCTTGTGGAACATCCCAATTTGAATCAATCTTGGGGTGTGCTCTGAACTCCCATAAATGCGGGGTGCCTCCTAAAAACTCTTGCCGCGCAGCTGGCTCCTTCTCAGTGACCGGGAGCCAGACGCTGCACGATAACGTCACATTGCCGTACCTGGCTCCTGGCATTTTGGTGTCACTCCCTAGGATGGCAACACCCAGTGCAGCCTGCACTCCCCTAGTGACGACACTGGGAATGGGCAAACATATTAAATCTCCCACAGGTATCTCTCTTCTATCTGTATTCTGAAACAAATCTCGTGAGCTAAATAAAAGTATTTGACACTGGTTTCAAGGAAGGCCACCAGACTGAATGCGAGAGTAATTTGATGGTCTTAGTGATATCTTAATGTCCTGACAGTATATTATTATAAACATCAGACAGAATTGTTACTATTCAAGATAATGGATATTTAAGCAAAAAGTAACACAGAGTAATGGTGGGATACATCAGATAGATGTAGTGATGTAAATAGCAGATTGCACTAACACGAATCATGTAGATATTTTGGTTCAAAGTACTTAGTAGGGTTATTTTCAGAGTTGGCCTAAATCACTGAAATTTAAAATCCATTTCGGAACAGCCGCTAGTGGTACAGGAGAAGATTGTGAAAGAGCTGGTGCTGGGCAGGATGGCGGGGCCATTCAGTGCTCCGCCAATACCAGAATTAGTGATTACACCTCTGGGGCTGGTCCAGAAGAAGGCGATGGGGAAATTCCGGCTCATACAGCACCTGTCATACCCGGAGGGGGCATCAGTAACTGATGCACTGGACAGGGAGTAGTGTTCAGTTCAGTACCAGTCATTTGACAGAGCAGTGCAGATGGTGACAAGGCAGGGCAGGGGAGCACTCATGGTGATGCTGGATATAGAATCCGCTTTTAGGCTTCTGCCCCTGCATCCCGAAAGTTTCAGGCTCATGGGTTTTCGTTTTGATGGGTACGTGTTCAAATACAAGTGTTTGCCCATGGGGTGCGCAATTTCTTGCTCTTTCTTTGTGGCTTTTAGCTCATTCTTGCAATGGTGCCCGGAAGAGCGCAAGAGGGGAAAGGCAATCGCGCATTATTTGGATGATTTCTTGCTGGCAGGCCCCCGCAGGCGGCCCAGTGCAACCGATTGTTGCAGGAGCTCCAGAGCATGCTAAGGGAATTCTGCATTCCCATTGCGCACGAGAAGACTGAGGGAACAAAGACAGTAATATCATTCTTTGGCATAGAGATTGATTCAGAGAAAATGGAATGCAGGTTGCCAGCGGAGAAAGTTGAGTAGCTGGGTAGGGAGGTCAGCCAGTGCGCAAAAGCGAAGAAGGTCACCCTAGGGCAGATGCAGTCTTTGTTAGGGAGGCTGAATTTCGCATGCCGGGTAATTCCCATGGGAAGAATCTTTAAAAGAAGGCTGGAGAAAGCCACAGCAGGTGTTCAGAAAAGGCACCATTTTATATGCATATCCAAGGAGCTGAGGGAAGACTTGTGAGTGTGGGAAGAATTCATCCTGCATTTCAATGGCGTGTGCATGTGGCAAGCAGCAACAGCACACAATCGGGCGCTGCATTTGTTCACCAATGCAGCTGGGGCCACGGGCTTTGGGGCATACCTGCAGGGCGAGTGGTGCGCACAACAGTGGCCGGCCATATGGGTGGACACAGGGCTGACGAAGAACTTGGCAGTTTTGGAATTGTTCCAATAGTGGTAGCAGTAGACATTTGGGGTCACAGGCTGGCCAACATGCGCATACAATTCTGGTGTGACAACTTAGGGGTGGTGCAGATTATAAACAATCAAAGTGCGTCATGCCCGCCAGTTATCAGGCTAGTGAGGAGGCTAGTCGCAATCTGCCTGCGGCATTATATCACATTCAGAGCCAGGCATGTACCAGGGGAGCAAAATGTTGTAGCGGATGCATTGTCTAGGCAAAAGGTTTTTAGAGCGTCGGCGCCACAGGCGCAGGTAAAATCCCTCGATTTGCTTAGGGCCATGCATGCTGACTTGGCGTGGATTAGGGACCGCTGGAATGCGGCTAGAATTGTCTGGTCTAGCATCATCCCCAGGCTAACATGGTATGGAGTTTGGCGTGTTGCGGGCGTGGAGAGAGCCAGGAAGAAAGTAAACACAGCTGTGAGTAAGCTGGCAATTGCGATGGGGGTAGCATAATACGGCATAGGGATATTAGTAGCAGTAGAGAGGGTATGTACAGGGGGGACGGAGTGCATCTGTCAGATGTCGGAATCGATTTATTTAACACTGCAGTCCAGGAAGCGTTGGACGCTAGTTGCAGGGTAGGGGCTTCGGCTCTCAGACTGGCCTGAGAGCCACGGGTGGTGGAAAGAAGCAGTGCGCAAGGCATAGGAAAGGGGGGGACCCAGCTAAGGTTTGCAGATTCACCCTCGGCGATTGGGCACATGCTCGGCACCAGCATTGGACGGTTAGGTCATGGGGCGTGGCGTGCCAGGCGAGCATGATATGTGCCACGGGGGTGGGGGGCGGGTTCCCTGGAGGAGTGTGGCTCTGGCGCCTGCCGGGTAGGTGGGGCACGCCCCGGCGGGTAATCAGGTTGGTTAGCATAAGCTTCCCTTGCCCACTGCTTATTTTGGTGCCCTGTAACGTGTTGTTTAATGAGGTAAAGCAACAAAATAAAGTTGTGACCGGTTTATTATCCCAAAATTCTTTGCCTCCGAGTCTATTTTCACGGGGGAACATAGCCGACTTAGCAGGACGCAGGCAGGTCGGTCTCTCCCCCTTAGAGTAGACAGGAGGAGGACGCAGCAGTCACATGGTATAAAAAAGCAAGGCAGACGCAAAGTGCAACAGAGCTACAGAAATCAGCAGCCTCAACTAGCAGAGTGCAGAAAACACTTACTACTGTACATTATTGATTTCATCCTTACATTATATAACCGATTTATTGAGTGTCTGCTTTATATTGTTGCTTTTGTATTCAAAGTGATGTAAGCGATGTATGATTGCTGTATAGAAATTGGACCAATCTGAATCACGGTGTAACAGGGTTATTCCCACTCGTGGGTGTCGTGGACACCCATAGAGCGGGAATAAATCCTGTGGTGAGCGTAGCGAGCCTGCAAGGGTACTCTGAGCACTCGCCCTGCTGTCGGCATTCTGGCGGGTGGGATGCCGCTGTCGGGATATGGACAGCCGGCATCCTGCCCGCCGCCAATCAGTACCGAACCCTGACTAATGAATACACAGTTTCCATTTGAGAATTTGTTTTGTAATAACTTTTTTATTGAAGCATATCACGTCTTATATACAACTTTATAATGTTAACATTGTAATAAAACAACAGTTGACAAAAAGTAATTTGGAGAATGCAACAAACCCATTTGAGAATTTTAAATTACAACCTGACAATTACTTGCCAATGGCCATCTCGGTAACCCCATTCAAATGTTCAGAAGGACAAGGCAGGGGTGTCCGCTATCACCCCTTTTATTGAACTTTTTGGCTGACCAGTTAATTTGTACCCTCAAGAACCGATCATTGTTGCATGGGGCTTGCATAGGGGATGACAAATTAAAGCTCTCGGCCTTTGCAGATGACCTCTTGCTCTTTAAATCAAACCCGGAGGCTAGTTTGACCCCTTTATTAAATAAACTGAAACATTTGGGGTACATTTCTGGGTTTACAATAAGTTTCTCCAAATCGATTGCATTAGCCTTGGGTAGTAGGCAGGGACGGACTGGGAGCCGAAATCGTCCCTGGCATGCGCACATGACAGGGGTGCGCACGCCGCTAAAGGGTGCGTGCAGGCACTAGCAACGGGGGAGTGCTGCGAGTCAAGGGGGCGTGGACTCGTGGCACCCCCCCATTTCCATGAGACGGGCAGGGGGGTAGGGGAGATTCCACAACAGAGAGCCGAAGGCTGCACTGCGCGAGGCCTTCCTGGCACTCTGAATGACAGGACTGACCCATCGGCCATTCTGGCATTTGCCAGAAGGGCCAGATGGACAGTCCGGCCCTGGTAGTAGGCCTTTCCTACCTAGAGATGACCTGGAGGGATTGTAATGGGCAACATCTAACATACCTTACCTGGATGTTCAATTACTCAGAAATATACATAATTTATACTCTTTAAATGTTACTTCAATAATAAGTAAGATTCCTGGTAGATGGAGAACATTTTCAGCTGTCATTGGGGCTAGTGTCACCCAGTGCGCTAATTAGACCATACGCGCACCGAAAATGGGGCATAACCTTGTGGAGAAAAAGCGTGACCTTGTGGAACATCCCCATTTTAATCAATCTTGGGGTGTGCTCTGAACTCCCATAAATGCGGGGTGCCTCCTAAAAACTCTTGCCGCGCAGCTGGCTCCTTCTCAGTGACCGGGAGCCAGACGCTGCACGATAATGTCACATTGCCGTACCTGGCTCCTGGCATTTTGGTGTCACTCCCTAGGATGGCAAGACCCAGTGCAGCCTGCACTCCCCTAGTGACGACACTGGGAATGGGCAAACATATTAAATCTCCCACAGGTATCTCTCTTCTATCTGTATTCTGAAACAAATCTCGTGAGCTAAATAAAAGTATTTGACACTGGTTTCAAGGAAGGCCACCAGATTGAATGCGAGAGTAATTTGATGGTCTTGGTGATATCTTAATGTCCTGACAGTATATTATTATAAACATCAGACAGAATTGTTACTATTCAAGATAATGGATATTTAAGCAAAAAGTAACACAGAGTAATGGTGGGATACATCAGATAGATGTAGTGATGTAAATAGCAGATTGCACTAACACGAATCATGTAGGTATTTTGGTTCAAAGTATTTAGTAGGGTTATTTTCAGGGTTGGCCTAAATCACTGAGGGGCATATTTATTAACATTATTTTTACTAAAACAATGTGAAAAGGGGTGTTTTCACACCCTTTTCACATTATTTTACTTTCACTCAAATGTATTAAAGGGCTTATGGAGCAGTTGAAAAACTGCTCCAATCCCTTTATTTGTATTCTTTTTTAAGAATCAGATCGCATTCCCCATACTTATAATGGGAAATGTAATCTGGCCAAATGTATTTACATTTATTTATTTTTAAATACCACTGTCTGCCCTGTTATAATAATGGCAGCTTCAGTTGGCGTAATCAAAGGGCAGCACTGTAATATGCTTCCTTCTGCACAGCTTTCTCTGCCCCCCAGCACTGGTAGGCGACTTTTCGATGTGTCCCTGGTCGCAGAGGCTGCGTGTGACATCACGCAGCCGCCACCTCCCGCCCCAGCATGGTCCAGGCACACCTGCATTGCCCGAACTGTGCCCCCTCCCCCAAAGATGGCAGCCAAACGCCGCCGGCCCACCCCCTCCCGCTCAGCGAACGCCTCTGCCTGTCAATCAGGTAGAGGCGATCGCTGGGCTGAAATGCCAATTGCATCTCTGGCATGCACATGCGCACTGCTTCGCATGCGCAGTTTAGACCTGAAAACGCACATCAGCGATCAGGTCTGAATTAGCCAACTGTACATTGCAGGAACAGACGTAGCTCCAGTTGAGCATTTTCAGCACACAGACTTAGAAAATATGCCAGAGTATATAGTCCCAAAAACAATATATCATCACATATAAATGGTTTCCAGTAGACGAGTTAGGTCACATGACCACCGTTATGCAAAACTATGTATGTCAGCTAATAATATATAGGCCTCTACATAGTTTTTGTTTGGAGCAGATCAGATCTGCAGCATTTGGTTATTATATAAAACACAGCTGACCTTCCCTCCACTGGGCGCTCCAACCCAGACCCAGATTAAAGGCCAAATGGGCCTGGGACCAAAAATAATCAAGGACCTAGTGCGAGAAGAGGAGGAGCTGTGACCTGCAATGTGTGGGTGTGGCCAGTGCCTAGTGGGTGTGTACATCCTCTGCATTATCAGTTCCAATGTCTCCCAAAGTAGACAAATTGCATAATTTGTGAGGAAAATAAAAATACAAATTTAATGCATTTGGTTCATGGCCGACTCTGTGTCCAGCTGTGCAGCCGGTCATCATCATGCTGTCTTGATGATGTGCCTCTCTTATGTGGAGACCTGGAGCTACAGTCCCATCTGCCCTGCTGCCACCATGGAGGCGCTCATGTAATGACGGGGAGAAGGCAAGTGGACAAATTGGCTTAATTACATAGATCCCATAGTCTATAATTAAAAGGTTTACTCTCAAAAATGTAATGTAAAATCATATATAGTAGACAGAAGAATGCTATAAATGGGTGACTATCAGTTATATGCATTGATCTATGAACAATGGGGCTAATTCACACCTGATGGCTGCTGTGCGTTTTCGCACAGCGGGCGATCAGGTCTGAACTGTGCATGCGCCGCAGGGCGCATGTGCATGCCAGAGATGTTTTCGGCATCTCAGCCCAGCGATCGTCTCTGTATGTTTTGGGAGCATGGTCCGGGCAACGCAGGCGTGCCCGGACCGTGTGGAGGGTGGGCCGCCGTGGTTGCGTGACATCACACGCAGCCGCTGCAACCTAGAATGCGACAAGTAGCTCCCTGCCAGCGCGCAGGAAAGGAGCTACTTGTCAAGTACAAAAGCATTGCTGCTGTGCAATGCTTTTGTACTTGTGCGCGGTTGGGGGTAGGGCCTGAAATGCGGGGCGGACTAGCCCTGTGCTGGCGTCTCCCTGCATGTCAGAGTAAATGATCCTGGATGTGCTAAATTTAGCATATCTATGATCAACTCAGAATTACCCCCTATAAGAGATGTATAAATGTTTATAATGCTATTCATTGGTTTTACACTTTTGTTTAGTCTGTCTATAGGATGGGATTAGATTTGATTATTGGCAGCAAATATGTTCATAGAAGTAACAAGACCAGTAAAGAGCCTTATTTTGCAAGTAAACCTAAATTTACACTTCTTCATAAATAGGTGTTTTGAAGATCTTCTTGTATTGTGAAGTATATGTCCCACTGGTCATATAATCCAAATCATCTGACCTAAAGTCATTCTTGTCCATTATTCTTCTCCAGCAAATGTTCTTACTGTAAACAATAACACAACATTATTATTAAAGTAAAGTAACATATTGACACATGTAAAAGTCTTAGTTGGCGCAACCAGTTAATTACTGTATATTACAATGTAAACCACATCAGTATACTATATAGACCTGCAACATACATAAAAAAAAAAAAATCCCTTACAGATCTAAATGTGATGGTATTGGGATCCTGGCACTTGGGATGCCCGCAGTCAGTATACCGACAGCGGCATCTGGGCACTCAGGATTCCAACAGCTACTTGGTAAGTATACTACCCCTAATCCCTAACCTCTCTAACCCTTAACCACCATACCCGCAGCCTAACCCTAAACCTCCCGTCCCTTCATCCTAACCCTAACCCTCCCTGGTGGTGCCTAACCCTCCTCCCAGCAGTCTAAACCTAACCGTCACTCCCCCGCAGCCTAACCCTAACCCTCCCCTGGGGTGCCTAACCCCAAACCTCCCTCCCCGCAGCCTAACCCTAATCCCCCACCCAAACACAGCCTAATCCTCCCCCCACAGCCTAAACCTCAGCATGACACAAAAGGGGAACGTGACATGCTGGCATGCACCCAGTATGATGCAAAATAGGGTCATGATTCATGGCCATGCTTCTAATATGACCTGGTAGCGTCTAGTTTCTCTTTGTGGAGAGGACCTTTCCCATAACCCCCTGGGTCCATGTCACAATCTATTTGAAATAGTAAAGTGTGGCGAGCGAAGCGAGACACCGAGCCCGAAGCGTGGCGAGCGTCCAATGCTGCATAGAGAAATAAAATTACCCCAAACGGTCGGAGAACGAAGAAGACATGTAGGTGCTGTAAGGGCGGAAGTTCTCTCCTGCCCTCTCGTTTTGTCACGTCCAGGTCCTTAGCACGAAGGCAACATAGACACAACCTTTAACATGTGTTATGTGCGTCCACATCCCCACATGTGCACAAAGTCCGAAATACCCCCCTCTAAGTGTTGGGAGGTACAGTTTGACTAGGAGGTCGATTTAGCAGTGGAGAAAATAAAGTATCTAAAGTGAGCAATGCACAGACTAAGCAGCGTATGCCAAATTTAAAAATGAAGTTTCTTCAACACTTAATATAACAAAAGTGAACAACAAATATGGAAGTTCCATACTGGCACTAATAGGAAATAAGTAAAAATTAATACATCCGGGGGGGCGTGGCCTGACTGGAGAGGCGACTGGCAGCAAGAAATTAGACCTCCTGCTCATTCCTTAAAAACCAACATCTCCAGCAGAAATAATTTCCCCCATAATACCCTTATATCCCACCTTGCGGCTCAGGGTGCCCGTGTGCTTGGTCGCGGAGCCGGGAGACCGTTTTTACGGCCTCTGCAGGTTGTGGCCTACATCGGGTACCGGAGCCGCGGCCTCGATTTTCACACCTGCCCGCCGGGGAGCTCCGGGAGACGCGTTGGCGCCGGGACTGTCCGCGGACACGGAGACCCCTTGCCTGGACCCACGGCTGGCTGGGAAGCTTACGAGACCCCCCCTGCATCGTACCTGAAGCCCGGGAAGCGGGGATCGTGACCCGGCGCTCGGAGACAGAGAAAGCCGCGTGACCGCACTTCCGGTGCTGCGCTGGCACGGATCTCCCTCAGACTGCAGTGATACTCGTCTGAGGCGAAGACATCTTCCCTGCACCTCTCTCCCCCTAGAAATAGAAATACCAGCTATTCCAACAGAGTGAGGTGGAAGAGGGATGCGGAGGTGAGGTGGTCTGTAGGTGTCATACTTATATGTGCCCTCTTCTATACCTGCAATCACAGGGACACCACAGAGCTTCCATACCCCACCTCCCCTCGCCCTTTACTGATTATACCTGGGCCCTGTGATTGATATGACCTGAATCGCATCATACTGAAACAGATAACTCTGGTTACTACCATTGCTGATCCCAGGATTTGACGCTATTTCTCCGATCCGCTACCACAAAGTGAGTTACATCTTTCACCCCCCCCCTCCCCATCGCCACGTGTGTGGGAGGTGAGTGAGATTTACTCAATACCTACTAATTTGTCTCCAGTTGGCGTGCTTACGCGGTGATACCGCAGGCCGGATTGCCGTCGTAATTGAAATACTACGTTACTGATATTATCTATCACGCCCTCTAAATCTCGCCGCTACCATATATATTGGCGATAGCAATTTTCTACCTGGTAAACACAATTGCATTTCTCTGTCAACTCGGTGTACTACACCCGCTCTCAGTTCACCAGTAATGGAGACATTTCACAGCATTATGTGAATTTACACCACCCGCAACTGTGATGTAGATATTTTCCTATTCTTATAACCAACGGCAAATCATATCACCTGTCCGACCCTCATGAGCTCTTAATTACTATTATGGACAAATTCTTAAGATCTTCTACACCAAAACCCCAAAGATATAGGAGTGGCGATAAACGCGGAGAACCAAACACCACCTCTCCGCCACTGTCCTCCCAGCCTGTCAGTCTAGACAGCGCAGCTGAATCATCGCCTACCATGGCCCCAAAGGCGCCCCCCGCTCCTCCTTCCTATTCGGATATAGTGAAAGCAATTAAAGAAACTGTGGAACCTTTATTACAAGCTCAGGCAGATAAATTTATGACTGCAGTGTCAGACCTGAAATCGGAGCTCGGCTCTATGTCCCGCAGAATCTCGGTGAACGAGAATAGGATTGGAGTTAACTTTAAAGAAATTGAAGACCTTGAAGAGCAAGTCGTCTCTCTAACAACTACACGTCAACATATGATGATGAAGATGGACGACCTAGAAAATCGTTCGATACGTAACAACCTGTGAATTGTGGGCCTTATGGAATCATTGAAGGGCCCTGATCTTCTGAAATTCCTCCTCTCCGATTTACCAGGCCTCCTGGGTATCCCCGAAGAACTCTCATCGTTGGAAATTGAACGAGCTCATAGACTGGGGCCCCCACGTGACTCTAACCAATCTAGACCCCGTCCGGTTATCTTCAAGTGCTTAAACTTCAGACATAAAGAATTGATATGGTCTGCGGCCCGAAGCAAAGGTCCACTTCAATGGGATGGACAACGGCTGTTTCTCTTTCAGGATTACTCCGCGGAAGTCTCTAGAGCCAGGAGAGAAATGTCCCCAATATGCTCTCAACTAGTGAAAAATGGTATCCGATTTGCTCTTCTTTACCCTGCACGGCTGCGCATTTTCACCCCTCAAGGTCCGAAAGATTTCACTTCGGTGGACTCGGCTAAGGGCTTTATGATGGTGCTGGGTGAAACCACGCGGTCGTCCCCGACCTCACCACCATCCTCCCCAAACAAGGCGGTTGATAATGATTGAAACCTGATGCCGGGACTTAGTCCATGTTCTTATACTGTTTGATATAAATTGCTAATTCTACTCTATTGTGAGGTAATCTAGGTTTAACTCCTATTATGACCATCTAGAAAAGCACTTCTTTTTCTATACGGGTCATTGGGACGTTTCCTTGAGGCTATTATCTTCATATTGCCTGTTGGTTATTTTGTTATTTCTATTGTTCTACATTGCAGCGGGTTCACACTGAAAGTTTATACTGATGTATGATGGTGTAGACGCTCTTATATGTTATATTTATCTTCATCTTTGTCTTTACCTTTTTCTCTTCTTTCCGACTTCTCTTACTTTCCTCTCCGTTACCTCTTATTTACAGATGCTTAGCCGGCTGAGGTGGAGATTGTATATTTGTATGATAATCTGGATTACTTATATAATGATATTTCTTATCACAAGACCTCTTACTATCCTTCTATATTCCTCTGATGATGTTATAAATGTCACAACTTAATATATTATCGTGGAATGTTAGGGGTATTAACTCTCCTATCAAACGGAGACGTATCCTTACCTATTTAAATAAGATAAAAGCTGATGTCACTATGCTTCAAGAGACACACCTGACCCCTCCTGAACATGCTAAACTTGCCATGCTTAGACAAGAGGTTGTAGCATCTTCTTCATTCTCTTCTAAAGCAAGGGGGGTCGCTATCCTTATCCGTAAGGGAGTGGTGTTTGACATACATCATCGGATTATCGACCCTCTAGGTAGATACATTGTCTTAGATATCACCTTAGAAGGCACCAGATTAACCTTGTGCAATATCTATGCCCCGGCTGTCTATGATAAATCTTTCTATCTGGAGATAACGAATATTCTCCGCCCATATTCGCATGCCTCTCTTATCGTTGGAGGAGATATGAATATGGTGTCCTCTTTGGTTTTGGACAGGAAGGATGCCTCGTCTCAGAGGACCCGACTACCCAAGATCAACCTGGATTATGTGTCTGCACAGCTGGGACTGATTGATGTGTGGTGCCTCCATAACCCTGTAGAATTGGAATACACTTACTACTCTTCATCCCATAATTCCTTCTCACGTATAGATTATTTCCTTGTCTCCACCGATCTGTCACCCAGGATCACTGACACAGCTATTAACCCTATAACTATTTCAGACCATGCCCCCATTTCACTTGTGCTTCAAGGTAGACTCACTTTGGGTACTAATTCACACTGGAGATTCCCTGCCAAGATGGCGGCTTCTCCAGACTTTAAAACTATGTTGTTGAATTCCTGGGACTCTTATGTTCTCAACAACTCTGACCATACGTCTGACCCTGCCTTATTTTGGCCGACTGCTAAAGCTGTTTTACGAGGGGATATAATTGCATACATGACGAAATATAGACGGGAACAAGAAGCCACTTATAGGGCAGCACAATCTACACTCACTTCCTCATTTCAAAACTTTAAATCCTCACCTACGTTAGCTAACAAGCAGAAATATAGAGACGCTAAGACCCAATTTGATCACACTCTGACACATATGGATAATAGATTCCTTATAGCAGGTAAATATAAATTTTTTCAATATGGAGATAAGCCGAACCGAATGCTTTCCAACTTACTTAAATCCGACAAAGGACCCCAATATGTGACAGCTTTGAGGGATTCAACCTCAGCGGTGCAGAACGAAGGGAAGGCGATCACTGATATCTTCTACTCCTTTTTTAGTGATCTCTACTCTCATAGTAACGTTGACCAATCTACCAAAAACCTCCTTCTGGGACACATTACAGTTGCCTCAGATCTCCCCAGATCAATCAGATTCCCTTACGGCCCCTGTTACTATCACTGAGGTAACGGAAGCTATTAAAGCCCTTAAACCGCTGAAGACCCCAGGCCCCGATGGTCTATCTGGGGAATTCTTTAAATTACTCTCACCTAAAATAGTAGACTCTCTAACAGCCTTTTTTAACTCTATTTTTTCCAAACTTGCTATTCCACACTATTTTAACTCGGCCCTGATCTGGGTTATACCCAAACCTGGCAAGGACCCGCTTCTCCCCTCTTCTTACCGCCCTATCTCCTTACTTAATGTGGACTACAAATTATTCACTAAACTGTTAGCAGACCGACTAAAATTTATCCTGCCTGAAATAATCCACAGTGATCAAACCGGTTTTATCTCAGGCAGGCACTCGGTGACCAATATCCGTAAAGTCCTAACAGTCCTACAATCCCTGAGGGGGGTAGAGGGGGGTGACCCCGCTATCCTATTATCATTGGATGCGGAAAAGGCATTTGACCTGGTGACGTGGGACCACCTATTTGAGACACTCCGACGTTTCGGATTTTCCGACCAATTTGTGACCATTATACACACCATATACCGTAATGCATCTACACAAGTCTTCACAAATCGACATTTATCTCAACCCTTAACGATTCATAGGGGGACCAGGCAGGGCTGTCCCTTATCCCTTTACTTTTTGCGGCAGCATTAGAACCTCTGGCGGTAGCACTGAGACAATTATCAGCCTTTTCGGGAATATCAGTAGGAATAAAAGAAGTTAAACTTGGACTATTTGCAGATGATATGATCTTATTTGTCTCTAACCCCCGCACTTCGATACCTGCTATTTTTGACACCATACATTGTTTTAGTACCTTTGCTGGTTATCGCATAAATACCCATAAATCTGAATTACTCCCTCTGACTGACATAGCAGACCCTCTTCTCTATTCCGAATTCTCTTCCCAATTCACGCTGACCCCTACTAAACTGAAATACTTAGGTATTTATATTCCCTCGGAACTCTCCCGGCTATATCTCTTAAATTATGCACCTATTATTCAACAAATTAAAACACGATTAGAATCCTGGAAAGATCTTAAACTTTCTCTGTTGGGCAGGATAGTGGTGATAAAGGCTATTATCTTCCCAAAGCTGGCGTATCTGCTTCAAATGCTCCCTGTTACGATCACTAAGCAAGACGCCCTACTCTGCTCACAAATATTTTCAAAGTTTATCTGGAAAAATTCAAAACCACGTATGCCCAAAGCCCGAACTTATGTTAATAAACGAAAAGGCGGACTGAGTATGCCTAATATAACGATGTTTGCTAGATCAGCACTATTTAAGTTCGCCTCAGATTGGCTACTACGGTCAGACATATTCACGAACCTAGAATTGGAAGAGGCACTGTTCTCTCCTTACTCCCCTGCAGCATTACTTCACACGCCGAGACCTGAACTACCCCAAGAAGTTAAGACTAATATCTTATTCTGGGATACCTATAGGGCCTGGACCTCCATCCATAAACTATTTCGTACTGACCCATTTGAGTCACCATACATACCTTTATGGGGTAACCCCAATTTCCCCTCCTCTCTGGATAATTGTCACTTTTACACATGGAAATGTAAGGGGATATACACTATTAAGGATGTCTTTGATCCTGGTGGACAGATGCTCTCCTTTATGCAATTACGTGACAAATTCTCTTTACCCCACTCCAACTTTTTCATGTTTCTCCAAGCGCGCCATTATGTCAACTCTCTCCGTGACCCCTTAGGCAAAGGGGCCTCTACTCGAACAATTCTCGACACTCTCACGTTTTGCAGACAAAATCCCTTCAAAATTCGATATCTTTACAATGACCTGATTGAGGTGTCAGCCCCCTCTTGGTCCCCTCTCTCTGATTCCTGGCGGAAGGAACTCCCAGGGGCACCCGAGATGGGCGGGGTCTCTACGAACACTGATCTAGTCCTTAAGGCTCTAAAATCCGCTACATTACAAGAAATACATTTAAGGACAGTAAATAGGATGTATATATCCCCCTCCCAAAGACAACACTTCCGCCCGGGTGAGTCGGGCATTTGCCCTAAATGTGGAGCAAGTGGAGCATCCCTTGCACACAATCTCTGGTTATGTGGGAAAATTAAACGATTTTGGTGTAAGATTCTCCAGTATTTATCCCGACTACTCAAATTAACTCTTCCTGGAGTAGTGGGCCCGCTGCTGTTCGCTGACTTCTCGCCCTGGCTGATACGATTTGATCTCACCCCGGTGATCCCTCTGCTGACCGTGATGGTTGCGGTGGCAAAGCAGGTGATACTGAGACACTGGATATATAAAACTGCCCCAACGATAGGAGAATGGGAATCCGCTTTATTAGACGTACTATTTTGTGAGAGACGAATGGCCACTTTCCAAATTGAAAATGGAGTTATACTTTTCCATAAAAAGTGGGGAATTTATATAGAGAGTTTACCTATGGATAGACGTGTATTTGGAGGGTATTCCGGGACACAACGTGGTACTGGACTAGTCGGATAGCGGGCATTATTACCTGATTTTCTGTACTTTAAAGAACAGGGTCCATGAGTTGACTCCACTTATAACATCGACTCTCCAAAGTTATGGTACTGCACACTATAGTGTTCTCCCCAAAACCACGATTCCATCTCCTCATCCAGATTATATTTCAGACTAACTCCCCCCCCCCTCCCCCGGCAATATATACACCACCTATCTATAGTATCTCTGTAATATTTCTTTCTCATTACTTTCTATCTCTGTCCTTTCCTTTCCTGTCTCTCCTTCTCTCTCACAGCTGTGATATTTAGTTTACATATTATGTATGTTGCTTACTGTTGGGGATAGTGGTACACCCCGGTGAATCATACCCCCTACTATTGTTGCCAGACGGCTGTGTTGATATTACTCTATGTGAAATGTTCTTATCTTTCTTTCTCTTCTACTACAAAAAACAAAAAAGCCGTACAGCCTTCAATTTTCTGTATTTTATTCATTATTGAATTTTATTATTTGTCACTGCTGAATACTCCTGCAAATTGATTCCTGGTAACTTATGTTGTGACTCTATGGCTGTCTAATAAAGAAATTTATTAAAAAAAAAAAAAAAGAATACATCCCATATACATCACATACTGTAGTTCTTCAGTGTATATGATCCATAACATGCTTAACAATTGTAGTACTTCTAGGTGTAGTTGGTAGGGCACTTTTGACTAAATAGTTTTTCAAATTATGTTTCTTTTTTGTATATGCATATATTTTGTTATAGGAATTCTTGCACAAATAACGGGTAGAGATGTGTGTGGACACCCATGTTTTGGTTTTGCTTTGGTTTTGGCAAAACCACTCAATTGTTTTGAGTCGGTTTCAGTTTTGATAAAAACAGCTGCAACCATGTCATTTTTTTAACCTTTTGCATACCTTTCAACATGACCCATTCCAGGAGAGACAACATGCTCTGTTCACTGAAAATCACTGAGGAGGCATGCCCAGCCTTCTCACCCTTTGTCACCTAAATGCCCAGCCCTCTCTCCTCATCACTGAGGGGGCATGCCCAGCCCTCTCTCCCTCTGCCACCTGTGAATAGACGCTGCGCGCATGCGCACAGCATCTATTCACCGCTGCTCTGCTAAGCAGAGCAGCAGTGACAGAAGTCTCCCAACTGACCCCCCCACCGCGGGACACTGCGGACCACAGGTGGGACAGCGGGACAGTACCAAAAAAACTGGACTGTCCTGCGGATATTGGGACAGTTGGGAGGTATGGCTAAGGTGTGTTGGAGAGCAGTGCGCTCCGGCACAGTCTTCTCTCTGTGCATAAATACTGGGCACTAGGACCCAGAGTCTGTCGGGAGGTGCAACCTCTGACCCAATGACATTGCTGCTGGGTTTATGTGCATCTGCACCTGACACCATTTTTACTGTGTAAAATGTCACAGTACCCCAGATGCACAGTACTTAGCTCTAGGTGAGAGACCCTGATTCCTGTAGTACGCACTATCGTGTCCACTGCTGTGTTATCACTATTAACCCCTGTATTATTAGCACTGATAACCTGTCACCTGCTTTTATCAATAAACTAGCATCCTAACAGTCCCTTCTACATTTCATCTGACATGTATTGTGACCACCATAATAGGCTATATCAATAAGGTGTACATAATATTTTAATAGCTGATAAAGTTGTCTCAGCGATACCACCCTGGAGTAGTACAGTAAGAGTTAAGGCCAGTGTTCACGCATCCGCAGCTGGCCAACAGATGCACAGTGGGAGTAAAAGCACAGACACTGGCTTTCACTTCCACTTTTTGAAAACAAAAAAGTTAAAATTTAAAATATAAAAAAATATTGTGAACATTTTTAATAAACTTTCCACTGTTCTCACCATCTGGCAATAATAGAACAAGCATAGGGCCTTATTCAGGTTTGTTAGCAAACCAAAAAAGCACACTAATGGGCAAAACCATGTTGCACTGCAGGTGGGGCAGATGTAACATGTGCGGAGAGAGTTAGATTTGGGTGGGGTGTGTTCAAACTGAAATCGAAATTGCAGTGTAAAAATAAAGCAGCCAGTATTTACCCTGCACAGAAATAAAATAACCCACCCAAATCTAACTCTCTCTGCACATGTTCCATCTACCCCAGTCGGTAAATTAACTGCATCCCATATATATATATATATATATATATACACTGCTCAAAAAAATAAAGGGAACACTAAAACAACACATCCTAGATCTGAATGAATGAAATATTCGTATTAAATACTTTGTTCTTTACATAGTTGAATGTGCTGACAACAAAATCACACAAAAATTATCAATGGAAATCAAATTTATTAACCCATGGAGGTCTGGATTTGGAGTCACACTCAAAATTAAAGTGGAAAAACACACTACAGGCTGATCCAACCTTGATGTAATGTCCTTAAAACAAGTCAAAATGAGGCTCAGTAGTGTGTGTGGCCTCCACGTGCCTGTATGACCTCCCTACAATGCCTGGGCATGCTCCTGATGAGGTGGCGAATGGTCTCCTGAGGGATCTCCACCCAGACCTGGACTAAAGCATCCGCCAACTCCTGGACAGTCTGTGGTGCAACGTGGCATTGGTGGATGGAGCGAGACATGATGTCCCAGATGTGCTCAATTGGATTCAGGTCTGGGGAACGGGCGGGCCAGCCCATAGCATCAATGCCTTCGTCTTGCAGGATCTGCTGATACACTCCAGCCACATGAGGTCTAGCATTGTCTTGCATTAGGAGGAACCTAGGGCCAACCGCACCAGCATATGGTCTCACAAGGGGTCTGAGGATCTCATCTCGGTACCTAATGGCAGTCAGGCTACCTCTGGCGAGCAAATGGAGGGCTATGCGGCCCCCCAAAGAAATGCCACCACACACTATTACTGACCCACTGCCAAACCGGTCATGCTGGAGGATGTTGCAGGCAGCAGAATGTTCTCCTTGGCGTCTCCAGACTCTGTCACGTCTGTCACGTGTGCTCAGTGAGAACCTGCTTTCATCTGTGAAGAGCACAGGGCGCCAGTGGCGAATTTGCCAATCTTGGTGTTCTCTGGCAAATGCCAAACGTCCTGCACAGTGTTGGGCTGTAAGCACAACCCCCACCTGTGGATGTCGGGCCCTCATACCACCCTCATGGAGTCTGTTTCTGATCGTTTGAGTAGACACATGCACATTTGTGGCTTGCTGGAGGTCATTTTGCAGGGCTCTGGCAGTGCTCCTCCTGTTCCTCCTTGCACAAAGGCGGAGGTAGCGGTCCTGCTGCTGGGTTGTTGCCCTCCTACGGCCTCCTCCACATCTCCTGATGTACTGGCCTGTCTCCTGGTAGCGCCTCCATGCTCTGGACACTACGCTGACAGACACAGCAAACCTTCTTGCCACAGCTCGCATTGATGTGCCATCCTGGATGAGCTGCACTACCTGAGCCACTTGTGTGGGTTGTAGACTCCGTCTCATGCTACCACTAGAGTGAAAGCACCGCCAGCTTTCAAAAGTGACCAAAACATCAGCCAGAAAGCGTAGAAGCTGAGAAGTGGTCTGTGGTCACCACCTGCAGAACAACTCCTTTATTGGGGGTGTCTTGCTAATTGCCTATAATTTTCACCTGTTGTCTATTCCATTTGCACAACAGCATGTGAAATTATTTGTCAATCAGTGTTGCTTCCTAAGTGGACAGTTTGATTTCACAGAAGTGTGATTGACTTGGAGTTACATTGTGTTGTTTAAGTGTTCCCTTTATTTTTTTGAGCAGTGTGTAAATATATATATATATATATATGTATATACATATATATGGTCCTGATAAAAGTGGCAGACAATTAAAGGGCACTGAAACGTTGCCGTTAATTATGTCTATGTGACCTTATTTACAAGTCCCCAACAACAGTGCTGCATCCTCTCAAATTGCATGTGTATGTTCTGTTTGCGGGCACCAAACACATCAAAAGTCATAACAGAGGGAGAGCCAGACCACATGGAACTCATATATATACTGCATATATATATATATATATATATATAAAACTGAAAATATTGTACATTGAAACGTGGAACTACTTATACCCCTTTTACACTCGCAGGAAAGTTCATTCCCGGGAATGTGTCCCGGTATATTTGCCGGGACACATTCCCGGGAATGACCCTTTCACATTAGCGGGCTGACCCGGCATATTGCCGGGTCAGTGACGTCACCGCCGAGTCTCCCAGAGGCGGTGCTTGGAGATAATCTTCTCCAAGCACCGCCTCCTCCTATGAAGAGAACGGGTGCCGGGTCGCCTTGACCCGGTATACCCGTTTACACTGCCAGCTTCCCAGGACGATCCCGGGTTCAACCCTGGTCGAGACCTGGGATGAAATCCCGGGATGCTCGTCCCGGGAAATTGTCCTTGTACCCGTTCACACTGAGAAAAATCCCGGGATGATGCGCGTTCACGTGCAATATCCCGGGATTTTTCTGCGAGTGTAAAAGGGGTATTAGAGGACTAGGAACCTCTATTTATTGGGTTTGCTAATTGGAAGTGCCGCCTATCAATGTTATTGATTTGTATTATCCACCTGGGAGGGCATCCAGGCTGGATGATCATATTACTGATGAGACTTTTTTTCGAAAGACATGCGGCGGGATGTAATTGAGTCCGTGATCGCTGTAGCTGCGGGATGCTGGCAGATCTTGGACATTTTATAAAGGGGTAATCACTTACAAGGCATGGTTTTGCCTTGTGAGTGATTGCCCCTTTAAAAAAACGTCTGAGATTGGCTGGCATCCTCTACCTCCAGCAATCTCGGACTCCATTGCATCCCGCCGTATGTCTTCCTGATGACAGGGTATAACTGACCCCCAAAATGTTGAAGGATTGAATATTTGCTTTGGACAAGCTGTAGTGCCGTGATGTATGTTACTGCATATGCCTCTGTTGCAGCTGGCCACACCCCTTAAGCGTGGGCCCCTACCACTGCATTTTCCTGGTGGACCCTTCATGTACCAGTCCAACACTGTACTGTACTAATTCAAGACCATTGCCATCGCTGCCCCACAGTCCCTGCATTTGGCTAGCAGGGTCCCTAGGATGGCACGCTGCAGACAGTGTCTCAGGCCTGACCTTATTGCATTCCTTTTTTCATTTTCAGATATTTTATTCATACTTGCCTACTTCTGAAAAAGTATTTCAGGGAGATGTGAAAGTTACACCTATCAGTGCTGACGTATGCTGCTACATCTGAGAGGTGGGTCATAAACATGATTTACATCCAAATGTAAATTAGCCCCTAAGTAAGTAAGAGCTACTTGTTGAAGAAAAGACACTGATATTGTTCAGAGCTTGTGTATTGTGTTTTACAAGAGGTTCCATATACTGTAAGTGGCCACGAGAAACCTTATTTAAAATGCATGTCGCCATAGGAATCATTGTGCTTTATAACCAATGCTGGGAAATGGCACTGATGATCCCATTTGAATGTACAGTATATATCTCTGATTTCTTCCCCCCCGCCCAAGAATGTAACAGCTGCATAATGGGGGTAAGGTGCAATCAGGGAGATTGCTGGTGTATTCAGAGAGTCAGGGCGATTGCTACTATTACAGGGAGTCTGCTACAGAATGAGGAAGGGCAGGCAACTATGATTTTATTGTATTTATGAAACTAACTACTTGTTTGATAAAACTACTAAACCTGAACCTATAAGTACAAGATGAATGTCAGGGAAAACAAATAATAAAAGTTATTTCTTACCTTCCAATAATTAAAGCCACAATTAAACAAATCAGCAAAATAGCCAGTAGAACAGAAAGTAGGACAGTTATGACAATCATTCCCCCACTTCGACTAAAAGGCAAAACAATGTTTTCTTTGTCTGTAGCTGTAAAAAAAAAAAAAAAAAAATTATTAGAGATGCCACTTTTGTCACAATTCTTAACCATTTCATGCCTGAAGGCCTCACACCTTGATCAGCCTAACTGTACTATGTTAGCCATGTGCCTGTTTCACTGGGAAAAAAAAAATTCCATTTAGTATGCAAAAATTTGCATCATATTGTTTTTTTTTTATAGCTGCTAGATTTAAATATGTATATTATATTTGAATTATATTGTAATTATATATAGATAAACGTCGTAACTAATATCCCAAATATATCCAGTGTTGGACTGGGGCATGGAGGGCCCACCGGGGGTATGCAGCAGTAAAGGCCCATGCTTAGGGGTGTGGCCAGCTGCCACAGAGGCTTGGCTAACAAGGTATGGGCCCCATGATAAATATATATAGTAAATACTGCTAGAGCATGCATGATAATGTACCAGATTAATAACTGCAATGCACTGTAGATAATATGTATATTGTCAAATTCAAGTGCACAGTCCTTACCTGATCCATAGAGGAGGAGGTGGGCCCCCAAGCGGTCGGGCCCACCGGTGGTTTCCCCTGTACCCCTGTGTGCCAGTCCAACCCTGAATATATCTATAGAGATACTTGATGAGTGTCTACATGCTAGGTCTGATACTGTTACAGAGAACAGGACCCAAGTTTGCGTCTTTATTGCCACTGCTGTGTATAGTGTAAATAAACCCCTAGTGGGGAATGTCATAGACTCTGATTTATGAAAGTCACAGGATTCTGGTAATTTTCAGGTGAATTGTAGTATGTAATAGAATACTAATAGCCGCACAATCATCAGAAGCCCACCACTTAATTATTTAAGAAGAACATATTGTCTGTCTGTTTTTACCCAGTTTTGTTACTGTTGTTCCCCAGTTTTGTTCTATTACTGTTGTTCCCCAGTTTTGTTCTATTACTGTTGTTCTAAATGTGAAGCGCAACGGAATATGCTGCGCTATATAAGAAACTGTTATTAATAATAATAATAATAATAATAATAATAATAATAATATTGACTAGATAGGCGAGGAGAGGGTTAAACCTCAGAGGCTGGGAAGGGCCTTGTATGATATCAGGTGGTAGTTTTAATCCAATAGTGAAGCAAGGAGGGGGATAGTTTTAATATCTAAGGCTTGTTTGGGGTGGAGTCAGCCTCTTTTACTCTTGTCTTCCCACCATCCCTCCCCTTTTTTGTTGCTGTTAGTTTTGCTTTGATTTAGGTGTTGTGTTAGCTGTGATTGGCGGGAAAGAAAGGCAGGTTACCTGTTTTAGGGCATATATAGATTGTTATTTTGATTGGTTGTTGGTGTGCACACCTTCGTTGACTGTTTATATCTGCTGGACCACCCTAACGGAGGCAGCCTCATAACCCATACGGGGGTGGGTAGTCAAGGTAGAAGGTTGAGTGGATAATACTATGTGTATAGCTTGTTTGGTTTTTTATGGTTGTGATGATCAGTCAGTTTTTGCGGGTTGCGGAAGGAGTTTAGCCGTTCTTTCTTTGCCACCATTCTCTAATTCTTTTCTTACAGCTATTTAAAGTTATAGCTCATTGAAATAAATAAGCTAACAGATTCTGAGAAAATCTAAGTCTCTGTGTTGTTATTTTATTTAAGGTTAAAGTGTTATCACTGATTCATGCACAGGGCCATCATCAGCCATTAGGAGGTTTATAAATCATTTATAAAAAGCGTATTTGCTCCTTGTCCCCAACAGGGTAGTAACTAGGGCAGTGGTGCAAGTAGAAAGTTTTTCTTAGTGGTACTGATAGTAAAAATGGGCATGGCCACGTGTCATGAGGAGGCGTAGTCACACAAAACAAGGGGAGTGGCTACATGACAAAAAGACACACCGTAATGCCTTACATATTATACCACGCACTTTAATGCCTATTACATATTATACCACACACAGTTATGCCACTGACACCATTTTATGTCCCACACACACAAAAATGCCCCTTATAAACACCACCCGTACCACCCTACTTTCAGCACTGATCTAGGGGCACATGAGCAGTACAGTGACCAAGGTAGCAGTCTAATTCCTAGTGCCTCCCCAACCCCCTCCCCCTGCCTCGACCACCACAGGAAAAAAGAAAAATTCCACCATATCACGCCCCACACAGTAATACCCCTTGCACCATGTTATGCAACCAAAACCTGACTGCATATAAGGTTTTTTTTCCTCTCACCCTCACCCTCTCTTCCTATAAATATTTTAGGATTTTGTGTTCCAAGACCCCCTCCAACTATATATATAAGGTACGTCATAAGGTTTGTAGCTTTCACATAGCGCATAATTAGGTCTATACCACATCCAATATATATATATATATATATATATATATATATTTATTTTCAAAGTCGAAAAATATTGCAAAGCACACATCACGTACAAAATACACACACATGCCCACTGCGCGTGCACTTGTTCCGCCGTGCGTGCACATATCCGCAATTTGCATATGGTCGCTCCCGCGGTCCTGCGTGTGGTATGGGTATTTACGGCGGAGTTTGTGAACGCATGGAGGGCTATCAAAACATTACATATTTAATCCAAATAGTGCACATTGTACACATAGTCCCCCTGCACCACATCAACAGTTTAAATGATTCCAGAACAAGGGGATTCGCCTTTACAGGATAGGAGGGGACAGACTAAGGTTATAAGGTGGTGTTTGGTATCCAGCTGTAGGGTATTTTAAGGGTAACATTCCGGTGTTGGTTTGAGGAAGATCGCATGTTCCTGCGGATAGTTATGTGCAGAAGCAGAATATAGATATAAACTGTATTTACTGTATATTGTGTATGCGGTGGGAATCCAGAGGAGACCACCCACAAGAACAGTTGAGAAAGACATCGCCCACCTTTTCAAATCAACCTATGACCTCTCCTGTACTGTAAAGGTGCATCCCTGTGTCCAATGGACAAAGGGATTACAGTGTCCATTGTATTGCTTTTGGAAGTATTGTATAAAAAGCCTGTTGCAGCCTGGTCGGGCACAAGACTCTCAACGCTATCAACCTGATAGCGGAGGACCGGACCGGGAAGCGCACGCGAATATTCTCACGTATGTACATTGACTGTAGCCATTTACTCTGTTGTATTGTAGTGCATAATTTGTATTGTTAACCCCCTTTCAGAAATATTACTCTGTGGTGTCGGAACCCAGTGATTAACTACAAATCGGTGTTGTGTCCTCTTTTCCCTGCTAAGGTTTAAAGTGTATTACATTGCCTAACTGTATAAGGTTTAAAAGTGTATTAATTGTGTGTGTACGCGGTGCGAGTACTTTGTATCGTCAGCGCGGCGTTTGTACGCAGAGTCCGTACATGGTACGGGACTCATTTACGCAAATAGCGTAAAAGGTACGTAGAGTGCACGTTAAGTCTAGCGGCCGCAGCGGCTCCATGGTAAAAGTGTGTTTAAAGGTATAGCTTTATGTTTTAAGATAAAATCGACATTATCAATTGGGGGCATCGTCCGGTTTTTCCACATACCCGCAGCCTAGCAGGTTAAAGCAGACTTTATCTATCAGCAAAGGGCGGACAGGTATCCTACGTAAACCTTTTTCTGGCCGGCGGATACACTGGAAACCCTATTTTATTGCTGATTAGATGGCATCTGCTCTGCATGGTTTGTAGGGATGCTGGTGGGACCTGTAAAGTAAATATGCAAAGCTATTTAAAAAAGTCTGTGAATTTCTGTTTGGCACCAAATGCGCACACAACACAAGCGTACACCTGTACTCTGTATACCCGCTCACATTGTTGCCATAAGTACTGATTACTAGATTCATTTAGACCTGTGTAAAAAAAAAAAACCCGGAGAAATTTGTTGCTATTTAGTTAAAATATAGAATAAATATTAAGGAAGTAAACGTAAAACACAAACACAGTCTGGCCTAGTTAAAAAGGTTTATACAGAAATAAACTGTGTTGTGTTAAGTGAGCGATTATAGGTAATATCGCTTACATTTATAGAAGTGTGGGATTTGTACTATTGCGGACGTACGGTTTTTGTACACGTGTCTCGGACAAAGTACGGGACTGCGTATGCAACGTAAAGACATACGCACGGTCGCGTGTTTATGCAACGTGCGCAAGGGTACGACCACTAAGTACAAATTACACAATAGTATAGTTTAGTTTAGGGGCGGGACAGTAGCCACGCTACGTTAGCACAAATTGCTCGGTTTCCAAGATTTAGTTTAAATAAAACCTTTTTTACTGTATTGCCTCTGGGAGTAAAGCTGTTTATCTGAATGAAAGATAATTTTCTGTACAGAAAAACCAAAGGGTATTTGAGTGAGCGAACGTGAGTGAGCGAACGTAACAGTGAACGTAGTGGACCCCAGGAATTCGGGATCCCGTCGAGTGGTACATCAAGTGAGTAGAGACTTGGTGGCGTGAGGCAGCTGACTCATGTTAAATATAGATTTAACAACAAAGGAGCAAGGTAGGCAATTGTGTTAGAGTACCGCGGCCCAGGGGGTTAGCGAGGTTTACCCATTTAGTTTTTTTTTATACGCTTCGGCTGAGGTTTCGCAGCTTGTGATTCGATTCCAGTGGTCGTACAGCGGATAAGTAACAAGTACCTATACGCTGTGCGATTGGACCGCGCGTTCGTGGGTGCAATATTTAGCGCAACGTAATAACCTTTTTATGAGCTTTGCGTAAAATCGCGGTATCACTAGCGCTGTATATAGCATACGCAAGCGTGATTTGTGTATAATAAAGGTTTAGGGAGTTTTCGCTGGCCTCTCTCAGGAAATCTCCAACGGCCTATATTTACTGGAAAGGGTAAGTTATTCCCAGAAACTTCCAGTAAATAGAGGTTACATAGGGGCCCTAAGTTGGGTACATTGCCTTTGCTATCGACAGTGTATGGTAGTACTGGCCAACGTGGGCGGTGAGCCGGTGAAGAGCGCTCGGAGAACTTTCACCGTTGCCTTATATTGAGTATTTTGTTTTTTTTGTGGGATTAGCCGAGAGGGCAATACCTGCAAATCATGGGGGCCAGTTGCTCAAGTAAGGGACGCTCAACCAGGGTTCAGGTTGACATACCGCGGCCCAGGGGGTCAGTGAGGTTCATTATGTGTGAAAAGTATGGTTCACACACAGAAGTTTTATGCAATGAATGGGAACGTATGACTGCGGAAGATAGGGAACCATTCCCTAAGGTAGGCAGTTTTGAACCAGAGGTATTGCAGAATTTATGGATTAGGATATGTCTGATAAAATCCCGAAAACAAAGGGTCAGACACACAGATTGTTTAAACTTATGGCAGCAAGAGGGTGATATGCAAAGAGAATTAGCTCACGCAGCAGGTTCCAAACCTAGCAGGAAAATGATGGCAACCGCACCACCATCACCGTATATTGTGGGGGAGAAAGTGGCTACAGACAATGGCATATTGGTATCCGATAAGAGTATAGTTGATAAATGTACTAACGCTAACCCTTGCCAGTTGTATCCCATTTTAAATTTTCCTCAGGACTGCGAGCAGGAAGATGAGCCCAGCACGATATCGGCACTCTCCCTAGCAGCCACCATACAGAATACTCAGGTGGGCACGGCCCAACCAGCAAGAGCAGTAGTAAGGCCCCCTAGCGGAGGAATAAGTGAGGTCGTGTCCACAGGTAAGTACGGTACCATACATTATGCAGAGACAATAGCACCTCAGATTGTGGAGTCAACTCAGAATGACGTAATTGCATTAAATCCTGTCAGGGTGATCGCAGTCCCCAATGGGAGGACTGACGCTCAGGGAGTCACTCCCATCAGGAACATTGCCATGCATTGTCCCTGGTCCCGGACAGAATTGAGGTCAATTATGTCAGAATTTCCCGATCCCAGAAAGGATCTAGTCGCATGCCAGAGGTTCATTAAAGAGTTAGGTAACGCCACCGAACCCACAAACAAAGATTGGCGAACAGTGCTACGAGTATGTTTACCTTCCAATATTGACCTTGCGAAATTCATTACTGATTGTAGATTAGACGCAGAAGTACCTCTCACTGATGAGTACACTCAGGAGAATGTACGACAAATCAATCTGCAATTAGGAGTATATTTCCCTACTGTTGTCAAATGGAATAAAATCTTTTCCATAAGACAAAAAGAAGGTGAAATGGCATCTGAATATTTCCATCGAGCACTGCAGGAAATGGCTAGATACACTGGGATCGAGGACATTAAGAACAATGTACATCACAGGGAGGTAGCTGTGTCAGTATTAATGGACGGGTTAAAAGAGGCATTAAGAACGAGGGTACAAACCACTCTACCTAACTTTAGAGGTATCTCGGTGGCTGCATTAAGAGAGTCCGCTATCGAGCACGACCGGAATGTCATTAAGCACAGGGAGTCTCAGGGGGACAAACTGATGACAGTAAGTTTAAATGCTCTTACAACAAAACAGCATCAGCCAAAACCCCAGACCCCTGATGGTAAGTCACGTGTAGTAGTATGCTATAACTGTCAGAAGGAAGGACATTTTGCACGGAATTGAAGGTATAAAAACACACATAAGGTATACCGACCCTCTAGACCAGGATATGAACCACACTATAATACACATAATTGGGATCAGGGACCGCATAGGAGAAGTTATGAGCCACATGAAGGGGAAACAAGGAGGTGTCCACCTAGGAGGGACTGGCAGACCTCCGAAAATTCTCAGTTACCCCCCTCACATGTTGTAACTGCCAGTGCGCTGCGGGAGGGTCACAATATACAATAGGGGTTGGGCCACACCTGTAGTCTGCAGCCAGTGAAGTTGATTGCTAGCCTTGGTAGTGAACCTGAGGTCACAGTTGATGTAGCTGGTAGATCATTACCTTTTCTTGTAGATACAGGGGCGGCCAGGTCAGTGTTAAATTCGACGGTAGGTATGAAAACCACGGGTAAAACAATTTTGGCAATGGGAGTAACAGGAATAGTGCAACACTACCCTTTGAGTAGACCTGCGGAGATTACGATAGGGCCTTTGCAGACCAAGCATACCTTTTTGCTAGCTGCATCGGCTCCGACTAATCTACTTGGGAGAGATTTATTGTGTAAAATGAGGTGTGTCATATATTGTACTCCTGAGGGTGTCTTCTTGGATATACCTGAGAATCACGTTCAGGAAGTGCAGGATATGTTAGACACCCCACAAAGGCTAATGTCACACTCTGCTGTTATAGACAGGTGTCCATCAAAGGTAGAGGAAATGATCTCACGAATACCGGGTTCCCTTTGGACCAAAGATGGACAAGACACTGGATTGATGGCGAATGTAGCTCCAGTAGTAGTGCAAATAAAAGATGGTAGGATAGCTCCAAAAATCTCACAGTATCCTCTGAAGCCAGAGGTGGAATTAGGAGTGTACCCAGTCATAGAACGCTTGCTACAACAAGGCATCCTAGTCAGGACGTCCAGCACTGCCAATAGTCCCATCTTCCCTGTGAAAAAGAGTGGGGGGAGGGGTTACAGGCTAGTGCAGGATCTAAGGGGGATAAACAAGATAGTTGAGAGCCAATTCCCCGTAGTGCCAAATCCAGCCGTCATCCTCATGCAAATTCCCCCTACTGCAAAATTTTTCACTGTCATTGACCTCTGTTCTGCCTTCTTTTCTGTCCCTCTGCACCCTGACAGTCAATACCTGTTTGCATTCACATACAGGGGAGTACAGTACACCTGGACTCCCCTACCCCAAGGTTTAATTGACAGCCCAAGTATTTTCTCCCAGACTTTGCATGACTGTTTACAATCCTTTCAACCTGAGAGCGGATCAGTATTAATACAGTATGTAGATGACTTATTGCTGTGTTCTGATTCACTCGAATCATCCTTGAAAGACACGAAACAGCTTCTGTTTCACCTTTCTAATACGGGACACAAGGTTTCAAAGGATAAGTTGCAGCTGTGCCGGACCAGGGTAAAATATTTGGGACATTGCTTGACGCAAGGACTTAGACACCTCACAGCTGATAGAATACAGGTGATTCGCGACATGACTCTGCCACAAACCCAGCGACAGATCTGCACCTTTCTTGGAATGTGAGGGTACTGCCGAAACTGGATCCCAGGGTTCTCCATACTGGCTTTACCTTTGCAAGAGATGGTCTCTTCGAACAAACCAGATCGGATCTCGCACACAGATGAGTCCGAACTGGCATTTGAGAGACTCAAACAGTGCCTATCACAGGCACCTGCATTAGGCATGCCAGATTATGGGAAACCCTTTGAATTGTACGGTACGGAAAGTGCTGGGTGTGCGGCAGGTGTCCTAACCCAGAGACATGGTGATGCCAGCAGGCCGGTAGCTTACTACAGTGCACAGTTGGACACCGTAGCGCGGTCTCTCCCCACATGCTTGCGAAGTGTTGCAGCGATAGCTTTGCTAGTAAGTAAAAGCGAAGACGTAGTGTTGGGACACAACCTGACAATCCATACACCTCATGCAGTATCAGCCTTACTGAACTCCGCCCAAACCAGACATGTCTCATCGGCACGGTTTATAAAGTGGGAATTAGCACTAATGGCCCCTGTAAACATCACCATAAAGAGATGCAGTGCACTAAATCCTGCAACTTATCTGCCAAGTGTGCCTGGACAGGCACAAAGGGTGGAGGATGAGAATGATGGTGAAGGAGGATTTAGTGCAGACACTGATACGCATGATTGTATGGAATACCTGAACCAGACTTTCACTGCAAGACCTGACATTAGTGACAACCCACTGGAAGGCGTAGATTTTACTTTTTACACTGATGGTAGTTGCCACAGACAGACGGACTCGGGAGACTTGTGCACTGGGTACGCAGTTGTAGACGACAGAAGTATCATAGAAGCTGAGCCCCTGGGCCCACCGCACTCAGCACAAGTTGCTGAGCTGGTCGCACTAACCAGAGCGTGTGAATTGGCCAAGGGTAAGTCAGCCAATATATACACAGATTCTAGGTATGCCTTTGGAGTAGTGCATGATTTCGGGGCCCTATGGTGCCTCAGAAATTTTATGACGGCAGCTGGCACACCTGTAGCGCATGAATCCCACATAAAAATGCTTCTAACAGCGATACAAGAACCAGACAGAGTGGCTGTTATCAAGTACAAAGCACACACTTACAATCAAGACCCAATCTCACTTGGTAACAGCCGGGCAGACGAAGCTGCTAAATCAGCAGCCAGCACCCCCATACAAACAAACATCACATCACTGATGACATTCAACACAATCAACACACAAAAATTAATTGAAATGCAAAATTTGTGTTCTCCACAGGAAAAGGCGGTCTGGAGGTCAAAGGGGCATGGCCAGGAGTCCTCAGGACTCTGGACAGGTGGACAGGGTAAGCCAGTGGCCCCCAGAGCATATCTTCCAAGCTTAGCTGAGGCGGCACACGGTCTGACTCATCTGGGTAAAGAGGGTATGTGTAAGCTGGTGAGAGCCTACTGGTGTGCGCCAGGATTCTCTTCTCATGCGGGTAAGAGAGCAATGACATGTCTTACTTGCTTGAGGAAGAATATTGGAAAATCAATACCAACAGAACCATCCCATATCCCTCCGACAGACGGCCTTTTTCAGGTAATACAAATTGATTTCATACAGTTACCACCCTGTAGGAATTTAAAATATGTGTTAGTCTATATTGATGTGTTTTCCAATTGGGTAGAAGCGTTCCCTGCTGCCACAAATACTACTACGTTTACTGCAAAGAAAATTGTGCAGGAATTTGTGTGTAGATATGGTATCCCTAGAATAATTGAAAGCGATAGGGGAACCCATTTTACAGGTCAAGTCTTTCAGGTTATGTGCAAACTGATGGGAATTAATAGCAAGCTGCATACTCCGTACCGACCACAGGCGAGTGCGAAGGTGGAGAGAATGAACAGCACTATTAAGAACAAGCTGAGCAAAGTGATGGCTGAGACTGGATTGTTGTGGCCAGAAGCTTTGCCACTAGTATTGTACAGCATCGGAACCACTCCCAGGTCCCCCCTTAACCTATCACCCTTTGAGATTCTTTTTGGCCGACAACCCCATGTAATGATAAACCCCCAGGATGATTTGAAATGCAATAACGAAGTGACTGTAAAATATTTGGTTAAGATGAGCCAGCAGCTGAGGAATCAAAATAGAAAGCTAAAGCTGGTGATTCCTGACCTACCGAACAGTAATTGTCATGACATTGAACCTGGGGATTATGTAATGATTCGAAATTTTCTACGCTCAGGTTGCCTCATTGACAGGTGGGAAGGACCGTACCAAGTCTTGCTAACCAGCACGACAGCATTAAAGGTTGCCGAAAGAGAGACTTGGATCCACTCGTCCCACTGTAAGAAGGTCGCTGACCCGGAGAGAACCCGTGACAAAGAGCAGAGTGTAGAGAACATCGTATCACTGGAGTGTCTGTTCCGGGAAGGTTGAGAGGCAGTACTGTTGAGATGGCACCTGAGCGCGGAGAACAACAAGACCAGAGGCGGTTGTCGCACCAGTTTCTTTTTTATTATTATTGTTTTCTCCATCTCCCACTACCCTCCTTCTCTCCTTCTCTTTCTCCCCCTTCTTGTTTCCCTTCTCTTCCCTTAACAAGAAGGACTTACCCCAAGAGACTGCATTCCGAGTTTTCCTGTTAATCCTGTTGTTGACCAGGACAGTCTGTTTTGGTGAGGGTCCCAGAGAGGTCTAGAAAGGATCTGGAATGGGTTCTGATGGCGAGGATGGATTTGTAGAATCTCAAGAGCAACACATCACTCGAGCAAAGGCGAGTATCAGAAAGCGATCTGGTAGTCAGGGAGCTCAGAGGCACTGTGAAGGGTTATTGGCTGAGGAAAATTGCATTTGTAGGAATTGTGAGAACATAGTCGAGGATGGGTGCATCCAGAGATGTCAGTCCAACCTTAATATCAACATGGACCGTCATCCATTGAGTGATTACCACTCACTAGTGGGTAAGGTCTTAAACCAGACAGAATGCTGGGTGTGCTCACAAGTACCTCAAGGTCAGAGCAAGTCAGGATTAGTACCGTACCCTTTAGCAATAGATGAGGTACTCGAATTACGGGGTGGGAGACCGGGGGACAAGAAATTCAATATTTCTAGGCCCCCTAGTTTGAAGCTCCACCAGTATCAAGTAGATAGATCCTTATTATGTTTCAATATTTCCAATTACCGAAAACCGGGAAATTGGGAGGTGACGTGGAATAACCAGACAATGGCCTTTTCGCACAGAGCTGATAGGATACCCATAGACTCTGAACTTGTACGCCAAATAGCCAACAGTGGAAGGTATTATCGGTATAGGTATACTCGAGGAAGCAAGACCATGTGGGTTGGAGAGGTATCACCCGGGTACTGTGCTCATATCATCCAGCCTGATACTTGTACTGAGCAGATGGGAGAACTAGGGATTGGGTTTTTCACTTGGAAAGTTTGTAATATGATGATGTCATATTCTGTCCCCTATGTTCTCCCCGATGATGCCTATTTCATATGTGGGAGGAAGGCATATAAGTGGCTTGCCCCAAACTCAGAGGGATTGTGTTATGTTGGAAGAGTGTTGCCAGAGGTCATGACCATAACCCATGATAAGATGAAAGATGTTCACCGCAGTGCTCAGGCTCCTTATACTCATACTCACTATGAACACATCGTCAAGAGACACCTCATAGAGAGGACAGAGCACGTAGCCTCTGATTTGATCCACGAATCCACCGGGATTCAATTCCTTCTCGCATTAGACATCACCCGTACTGCCGGGGGAATTATAAATTATAGGTATATCCATGCGCTAGCGAACTTGATAGATAATATCACTGAGATGTATGATGACACCTTCAGGTATACGGGAAGGGAGTTACAAGCTTACAAGACAGAACTGATCCAGCACAGGATGGTCCTCAATTATATCACAGCCGTGACGAGTGGGTACTGTGTCACTTTGGCAACTCAATATGGTGTGAAGTGCTGCACGTATATTACAAACAGCACTGACGACCCCACAGAGATTATCGATCAAAAGATGGATGATATATTGCAGTTGAAGTGGGAGTTCCGGAGGAGACACAACCTTACCCTGCCCGCTGTGGGTAATGAGCTGACCGGCTGGGTCTCATGGTTGAACCCACGAAATTGGTTCTCAGGATTAGGAGAGTGGGCTCAAAATGTTATTATGAGTGTAGGAAAGTTTCTCCTTTGTATCCTGGGAGTCGTCATAATTATTGGCTTGATATTTAGGTGTGTTCGAATTCTGACGTGGCGCAAGCACGGCACAAATTTGATGAGTTTAAGGAGCGGGGGCATTGTTACAGCAGCAGATTTAATTTACGACCCATCCATAGAGACAGTGTTATGATAAGGATTGCAAATGAATTCCATGGCCTGTTTCTTTCACCCGTTTTTCCTTTGTCTCCCCCTCTGCCCAGATACACCCATCCGGAAAAGACATCGACCATACCCAAGAATGTTTATGAAAATGTTATGTGAATGTATTTTTGTCTTATCTTCATCTCTACAACCTTCAGTTAATGACACACATAGTCGACAGGTGATATCCACATATACTAGCACTCACATATGTTCCCCCTCCATGTATCATCAACTAAATGTGCACCCCATTTGTT
The DNA here is from genome assembly GCF_028390025.1 of Pseudophryne corroboree. Classification (NCBI taxonomy): domain Eukaryota; kingdom Metazoa; phylum Chordata; class Amphibia; order Anura; family Myobatrachidae; genus Pseudophryne; species Pseudophryne corroboree. The sequence goes on along the minus strand of NC_086445.1, from coordinate 491,926,291 downwards.
GGAACAAGAAGCCGAAAAGAGCTCGGTAGTGTTTGTTGGCCCACTTACAGACCCTTAATACGGGATAAGAAGGATTTAATGTATACTTAGCAATACCTCGAAGCTTTTCTAGAACATATACGGCACGATGATACATGCCCCTCAGACATGTATTCATACATACATGCTTTTTACTATCCCACTAGGTCATACATTTCCCGCCTACAACTCTCCTCCTACCATCCAATCGTCTGAAGATATTGTATTGATATTTTTCTGTTTAGTGTTTAGATAGTGGAAGTTATTGTTGACTGCCAAAGGGTGGACTGTCAAAGTCGAAAAATATTGCAAAGCACACATCACGTACAAAATACACACACATGCCCACTGCGCGTGCACTTGTTCCGCCGTGCGTGCACATATCTGCAATTTGCATATGGTCGCTCCCGCGGTCCTGCGCGTGGTATGGGTATTTACGGCGGAGTTTGTGAACGCATGGAGGGCTATCAAAACATTACATATTTAATCCAAATAGTGCACATTGTACACATAGTCCCCCTGCACCACATCAGAAAGTATCAACAGTTTAAATGATTCCAGAACAAGGGGATTCGCCTTTACAGGATAGGAGGGGACAGACTAAGGTTATAAGGTGGTGTTTGGTATCCAGCTGCAGGGTATGTTAAGGGTAATATTCCGGTGTTGGTTTGCGGGAGATCGCATGTTCCTGCGGATAGTTAGGTGCAGAAGCAGAATATAGCTATAAACTGTATTTACTGTATATTATGTATGCGGCGGGAATCCAGAGGAGACCACCCACAAGAACAGTTGAGAAAGACATCACCCACCTTTTCAAATCAACCTATGACCTCTCCTGTACTGTAAAGGTGCATCCCTGTGTCCAATGGACAAAGGTATTACAGTATCCATTGTATTGCTTTTGGAAGTATTGTATAAAAAGCCTGTTGCAGCCTGGCCGGGCACAAGACTCTCAACGCTATCAACCTGATAGCGGAGGACCGGACCGGGAAGCGCACGCGAATATTCTCACGTATGTACATTGACTGTAGCCATTTACTCTGTTGTATTGTAGTGCATAATTTGTATTGTTAACCCCCTTTCAGAAATATTACTCTGTGGTGTCGGAACCCAGTGATTAACTACAAATCGGTGTTGTGTCCTCTTTTCCCTGCTAAGGTTTAAAGTGTATTACATTGCCTAACTGTATAAGGTTTAAAAGTGTATTAATTGTGTGTGTACGCGCTGCGAGTACTTTGTATCGTCAGCGCGGCGTTTGTACGCAGAGTCCGTACATGGTACGGGACTCATTTACGCAAATAGCGTAAAAGGTACGTAGAGTGCACGTTAAGTCTAGCGGCTGCAGCGGCTCCATGGTAAAAGTGTGTTTAAAGGTATAGCTTTATGTTTTAAGATAAAATCGACATTATCAATATATACTGTATATATATATATATATATATATATATAAAATAAAATCCAGAGGGGGGCGGCACTCATAGGAGAAGTTGTCATGTATCAGAACAATGGCATATATACAGACGATTACAGTCCTCTGAAAAGCTGACCTCAGATATATGCCACTGTTGTGATTGTCTACCCCCCTTTTGTACTGCAGTACAATATGGGAGAGGTTACTATACTTTGGTGGAGTGCCGGCATATAGTATAAAATATAAATATACTTACACACACAATAACTTTTTTGTTCAACTTATATGATCGTCCTCCTCTTCTGATTGCAGCTGGGGTTCGGCCCAGACTGGCCAGGGCGGCGCATGTTCCTTAGACTTGCAGGCATCTTGTCTCACTCCCCAGCTTGTGCCCCACTCACCCTGCATACTCAGCAGGAGGAGGGGACTCAGTGGAGCCAGAGACAGCCGGGAGCACCACTTGCAAGTAAACATCACTGCGGGTGCCTGGCAGGCAACAGCACTTCTCTGAGGTCTTCTCCCGTGCTGCTCTCCAGGTAGACCTGACCACTGTGTTTAGACACACAGAGCCACTGGGGAGAGGAGCAGCTTTCTCTGCCAACCATCATGCCTGCAGTCCTGCTCCCACCCAGCACTCCGCTCAAGTGTCGGAGTTTTGTGAAATGATGCGGGTGCGTCTTGACGTTACAACATAATTGCGTCATTTCGCAAAACTACACCACCGTGCGGTGTCCTATGGGTGGGAGGACAAGGAGTGGTATTAGGAGGCAGCAGATGTCCCGGCGGGCACCCCATGCAAATGCACGGCTCTCCTGCTGGTAGAAACGGCTCTGTATGCAGGGTTTTGCAGACAAAGGTCCAAAAAAGACAGGGCCCCTTCAGTGGCAAGTTTTTTAATTTAAAAACACACAAGGTGCAGGGGGGGGGGGGACTGATGGGGCAGCGTGAGTCAAATCGCCCGACGATCGCCCCCATGGGGATCACCAGCCCAATCGCTGATTTCCCATTTTACTGCTAAGCCCGCCCCTCGGCCAACAGGAGTCCGGGGGGTGGGCTAAACTCCATAATGGAGTATACTGATTCTCGGGCGCCATGCACGGCTGTCCCTGGGACATCAGTAAGTAGTATGCCCGGAAATCTTCCGGGGTTGCTAGCGCTGTCATCGCTGGCAAGCCCGGAAGGGTTAATGGAGGCAAGAATGGGAGCACATTGCTGCCAATACTGCCTGCTTCCTTTCTGCTTGTTCTTAGGGAAGCTCCTCTCTTGATGTATAAGGCAGTTGTTAGTCAGGTAGTAACTTACTAATGTAAGTAACATGAATAATTGATACAATTGGCATTATCAATATAAATGTCAGACTTTCTTGGAAAACTGACAATAAGGGCATGACTCATAATTTTCATGGAAATTTCTAGTGCTGTCGGTACGCTGAGGTAAAAATCCCATATGAATTCCTTACCTTTGGTTAGTAGGAATGAGACTTATGTGCCCTACAGACACGGCGATACGCTGCTGAGCGGCGTATGGCAGACGGGCGACCCGGCGGCGGGGGGGGGGGGGGTCAGTGACGGGGGGAGTGAAGTTTCTTCACTCCCCCGTCACCCGGCTCCATAGCAATGCATGCAAATATGAACGAGATCGTCCATATTGGCCTGCATGCACAGGCGACGGGGCACCAGCGATGAACGAGCGTGGGTCCGCGCATCGTTCATCGCTACTGCCTCCACACTGACAGATATGAACGGTATCTCGTTCATTAATGAACGAGATCGTTCATATCTTGCAGTATTATCGCCCAGTGTGTAGGGCGCATTAGGCTTCCTCTTTTAAAGCAGAGGTGTGCCATTTGCAGACTGAGACCCCATTCCACAGATTACACATTAATTAGTTATTCTTTTGTTATTAATACAGTATTAGTTTTATAATATTATATATTCCAAATGCAAATGATCCCATACAGTAACTTCTAGACTGCCCATGGTTGAAAATAATTCTTTAATGGTCTAATGTTGAGTGAAGTATAGTTATAGTAATAAAATTAATTAATTGAAACTAAATAAAGTAGATAAAGTGGAGACAGAAAGTAAAAACCAATGAGCTCCTAATTGACATTGTCGAAGTAAAAATTATTACATAGAGAGAACATACAGACTCCACATGTGAGTCGCTATGCTTGCAAATACGCACAGCGAGCATAGCAAATATGGAAACATACGCATGTACACAGACATGCCACAAAGATATATTCAACACATATTTCATACAGCACATAATTTGAACATATGAAGCGCCAGACATCATAATGTTTTAAATTATATAATGGAGTAACGTCATGTATGTGTATTATTGAAACGGAGCAAGATGGACATGTCGTGTTTGCTGTCACAGTAACCAGATTAATGTGTAGATTCATTTGATGCCTGTTATTAAGTTGTAGCACATTGCCATTAGTAGATATGATTAAATGTATGAAAGCTAAAAGTCACTCTTATTAGAACAATGGATTTCCTGGAAGACAGCATGCCTGACCAGTGGCTATCTCCTGTAATTACACCATTAAGGCTGGACGTTGCTTGCATATGAACTGACCAGTGACTCATCATGAATGAGAAAGTTCCCCCCCTAGACTAGTAACAAGAGATGTGTGCACTCCCCCAAAATACATAGTATATAGCTGATTGCAGACACACAAGAGCTCTCTGTTCGTTTTCCCTGGGTGCTGTTCGAGATGCTGTCTGCCCAGTTCCTGTATTTATTTGCTGAGAGAGAGAGAGATATATGGAGCGGAGGGTGCATTAAGGGAATGGTATTGTATGCTGGCCTGTAACTGTATGAATTCCTGCTTACTGTGTAAATTGTAACCATTTAACTATATATATATATACTATACATTGTGATATATTGTATACATATCCTTTTAATAACAATTATATACATCAATGAGCTTTGGAACTCAGATAATGTGTGGGTGTATTGTTTTCTCTTATGGGATGCAGTGTTTTGCGTTGCATAGCGCACATTCATAGCACATGGTAATAAGATGCGCAGGCGTCCACAGTAAATAATAGAGCTGGCATTTTAAATATTTGTTAGAAAGAAATTTGACTTTTACAACATGTTACAGGCTGTGTTTGAAAAATGACAGGAGCTGATTGGTTGGTAGTTTATCTCTCTCCATTTTATCACTGTCTAAGGTTTGATACATCTCCCCCTTAGGAAATATGATTGTATATGTGTGTGATTTCATTCTTCATGAGTATTACTATCTAGAAACTAAATAATTAGTACAAAACTGCATCCAGTATTAGAGAAACAGGGATGTGGTCAATGTACCTACAATCAAAATCCTGATGGCCACAATACCGACAACCATTGACCAATGGTCAAAATCCTGACAAGATCAAAATCCCGACATGGTCAAAATACTGACATTTAAAATACAGACAAAGTCAAAATACCGACATTTAAAATGTCGCAGGTCAAAAAGTCGACTTGTTCATACTTTACCATTCCAGTGGACCTGGAGGGAGAATATACTAGTGTGCCAAGTGCAGCGAGCCATGCGCGGGGACGCAGTTCACTTATACGGTGTCCATGTTGACCTATGTCGACGTACACAACAAAATAATTAAAAACTTGTGTCGACTTTTTGACATGTTGACATTTTAAGTGTCAGTATTTTCACCTTGTCGGTATGTTAAATGTCGGTATTTTGACCTTGTTGGGATTTTGACAGCCGGTCAACTGTTGTTGGTATTTTGACTGTCGGGATTTTGATTGTAGGTATTTCATACTAAACCCAGAGAAACACTGTAGTTAAAATTAAACTTGAATTTTATGGAATCGACATGTTTTCTTACCTGTTTTCAGGACAATTTCAGTAGACCACTTTGTTTCCGCAGATAAACCAGTACTATCTAGCAAAATAAATTTTGTTCTGAAATGTAGAAAGAAGTGACAAAAATTTTCAATAAAAATATTTTAGATTTGGTGGTTAAATAAGAACATTCAACTTTTTTTTTTTGTAAATACTAGGGACTTGCAATAGAAGGCAGACTCTATGGTATATAGTGTCAAAGTCGAAAAATATTGCAGAACACACAGCACGTATAAAATACACACACATGCCCACTGCGCGTGCACTTGTTCCGCCGTGCGTGCACATATCCGCAATTTGCGTATGGTCGCTCCCGCGGTTCTGCGCGTGGTATGGGTATTTACGCGGAGTTTGTGAACGCATGGAGAGCTATCAAAACATTACATATTTAATCCAAATAGTGCACATTGTACACATAGTCCCCCTGCACCACATCAGAAAGTATCAACAGTTTAAATGATTCCAGAACAAGGGGATTCCCCTTTACAGGAAAAGAGGGGACAGACTAAGGTTATAAGGTGGTGTTTGGTATCCAGCTGTAGGGTATTTTAAGGGTAACATTCCGGTGTTGGTTTGAGGAAGATCGCATGTTCCTGTGGATAGTTATGTGCAGAAGCAGAATATAGATATAAACTGTATTTACTGTATATTATGTATGCGGCGGGAATCCAGAGGAGACCACCCACAAGAACAGTTGAGAAAGACATCGCCCACCTTTTCAAATCAACCTATGACCTCTCCTGTACTGTAAAAGTGCATCCCTGTGTCCAATGGACAAAGGGATTACAGTATCCATTGTATTGCTTTTGGAAGTATTGTATAAAAAGCCATTTGCAGCCTGGCCGGACACACAAGACTCTCAACGCTATCAACCTGATAGCGGAGAACCGGACCGGGAAGCGCACGCGAATATTCTCACGTATGTACATTGACTGTAGCCATTTACTCTGTTGTATTGTAGTGCATAATTTGTATTGTTAACCCCCTTTCAGAAATATTACTCTGTGGTGTCGGAACCCAGTGATTAACTACAAATCAGTGTTGTGTCCTCTTTTCCCTGCTGAGGTTTAAAGTGTATTACATTACCTAACTGTATAAGGTTTTAAAGTGTATTAATTGGGTGTATACGCGCTGCGAGTACTTTGTACCGTCAGCGCGGCGTTTGTATGCAGAGTCCTTACATGGTACGGGACTCATCTACGCAAATAGCGTAAAAGGTACGTAGAATGCACATTAAGTCCAGCGGCTCCATGGTAAAAGTGTGTTTAAATGTATAGCTTTATGTTTTAAGATAAAATCGACATTATCAATAGTAATAATTGCTGCATGCTAACTACAATTGGCACATACTAATAGACATTCCAGTAAACATTCCAGTAAACATACCAGTAAACATTCCCACACTGTATGCCAATGATTATCTTTGTATACTGTACTGAGGGAAATAAATGACTGTGTAGCAATACTGCTGTTGTGACTGTTGTTTACAAAGTTTATTCATATGACATCTTGAACACCGGGACTATAGGAAGGGTGGTGCAGCCAGCGCCATCACCCAAAGCGCAATGCCCTGGTGGAGGCTGCACTAGCCCGCTGCTGTAGTGCCGGAGCAGCCACCGCAATAGGTGATATGCACACGATATGCAGTTGTCCTATGTTCCCTGATCCTTTCAGCCACCCAGCTCTGAGTCTGGCTATTCCTCCCTGAATGAATGAGTGAAGAGGACTCCTCTCTTGATGTTTCAATCAGGATTTTAGCCTGGTGAGGAAGCACAAGGCATTGGCCGATGAGAAGTGACCCACCCTTAAAAGGTGACGCCATTTTAATGCCAGATTGGGATGAAGAAGATTTTTCTATCACTGTTATATGTCGTCAATAGAAATCTTTCTTATCAACCAGTATTGATAAATAGGAGCCCAAATCTGATAAATGAATAAAAAAGGAAGCTAGTGAAACTTTTATTAATCAAAGGGACATAGAAAATAACCAAGGCAGATAGGGTCATTTAACATATTCAATAAATTAGATAAAACAATTCAGTACTAATTTGTTTCTTCTGCATAGCATGTTGACTTTTCTTGAAGTTATATTTGTATAAATATCATGGTCTTTTGCCAGAATACAATTATAGATTGAAAATATTTTATTTAGGTTTTAGAGTGCCTTCAAATGCTCTCTCTCAGTTGTGCATATTCATCATCCTTTAATTGTCACAATTTCCACATTCTCCGGGGGATGTAGAAATTGTGACATTCCTCAAACTCCGAAGAAGCATTTTTTTCGGAGTTTGAACGTGAAACTGTTCGCCATCCTGAATGGGGGACGCCAAGGCTTCAGAGAGATCCATGTTATAAAGGGGGTAATTCAGAGTTGATTGCAGCAGCAAATTTGTTAGCAGTTGGGCAAAACCATGTGTACTGCAGGGGAGGCAGATATAACATTTGCAGAGAGAGAGAGATTTGGGTGAGTTATTTTGTTTCTGTGCAGGGTAAATACTGGCTGCTTAATTTTTACACTGCAATTTAGATTTCAGTTTGAACACACCCCACCCAAATCTAACTCTCTCTGCACATGTTATATCTGCTCCACCCCCTGCAGTGCACATGGGGGGTAATTCTGAGTTGATCGCAGCAGGAACTTTGTTAGCAGTTGGGCAAAACCATGTCCACTGCAGGGGAGGCAGATATAACATGTGCAGAGAGAGTTAGATTTGGGTGAGTTATTTTGATTCTGTGTAGGGTAAATACTGGCTGCTTTATCTTTACACTGCAGATTGAACACACCACACCCAAATCTAACTCTCTCTGCACATGTTATATCTGCCTCCCCTGCAGTGCACATGGTTTTGCCCAACTGCTAACAAAGTTCCTGCTGCGATCAACTCAGAATTACCCCCATGGTTTTGCCCAACTGCTAACAAATTTGCAGCAGCGATCAATTCTGAATTAGGCAGAATGTCCCTGGGGAGATTCTGCCTAATGCAGAGTTATTTCTGCAGCCGGAGAGACCTAGCAAAGGGGTGCAGGCGGCTGGGGGTCAGGGTGACTGTGGCTGCAGTGCTCCATTCTGCAGCCTGCTGAGGGGAAAATTATCATTTCCCGAAAGAATGGCTTTGCAAAAAGTACAGTTTTTCGGGAGTGATCATTTTATGATGGGGCCATGGTGAATCATGAAAAAATTGTGAGATAATGCACTGAGAATTTAAAACTAAAAATTCTCATTGCACAATTTTTTCATGACTGTGCCCCATTGTCACACTTTGATTTGCTATTTATCCACTCCCACCACTAATGGTCTCTATGGAGTTTTACATGGAGTCATAGGGGCATATTCATCATTAAAAAAATAGGATTTCAATTACCTACCGGTAAATCCTTTTCTCGTAGTCTGTAGAGGATGCGTACTAAATACACACACATCAGAAAGCGCTCTGGTAGTCAGGGAGCTCGGAGGCACTGTGAAGGGTTATTGGCTGAGGAAAATTGCATTTGTAGGAATTGTGAGAACATAGTCGAGGATGGGTGCATCCAGAGATGTCAGTCCAGCCTTAATATCGACATGGACCGTCATCCATTGAGTGATTACCACTCACTAGTGGGTAAGGTCTTAAACCAGACAGAATGCTGGGTGTGCTCACAAGTACCTCAAGGTCAGAGCAAGTCAGGATTAGTACCGTACCCTTTAGCAATAGATGAGGTACTCGAATTACGGGATGGGAGACCGCTGGACAAGAAATTCAATATTTCTAGGCCCCCTAGTGTGAAGCTCCACCAGTATCATGTAGATAGATCCTTATTATGTTTCAATATTTCCAATTACCGAAAACCGGGAAATTGGGAAGTGATGTGGTATAACCAGACAATGACCTTTTCACACAGAGCTGATAGGATACCCATAGACCCTGAACTTGTACGCCAAATAGCCAACAGTGGGAGGTATTTCCGGTATAGGTATACTCGAGGAAGCAAGACCATGTGGGTTGAAAAAGTATCACCAGGGTACTGTGCTCATATCATCCAGCCCGATACTTGTACTGAGCAGATGGGAGAACTAGGGATTGGGTTTTTCCCGTGGAAAGTTTGTAATATGGTGATGTCATATTCTGTCCCCTATGTTCTCCCCGATGATGCCTATTTCATATGTGGGAGGAAGGCGTACAAGTAGCTTGCCCCGAGTTCAGAGGGATTGTGTTATATTGGAAGAATACTGCCAGAGGTCATGACCCTAACCCATGATAAGATGAAAGATGTTCACCGCAGTGCTCAGGCTCCTTATACTCATACTCACTATGAACACATCATCAAGAGACACCTCATAGATAGGACAGAGCACGCAGCCTCTGATTTGATCCACGAATCCACCGGGATTCAATTCCTTCTCGCATTAGACATCACCCGTACTGCCAGAGGAATTATAAATTATAGGTATATCCATGCGCTAGCGAACTTGATAGATAATATCACTGAGATGTATGACGACACCTTCAGGTATACGGGAAGGGAGTTACAAGCTTACAAGAAGGAACTGATTCAGTACAGGATGGTCCTAAATTATATCACAGCCGTGACGGGTGGGTACTGTGTTACTCTGGCAACTCAATATGGTGTGAAGTGCTGTACATATATCACGAACAGCACTGACGACCCCACAGAGATCATCAATCAAAAGATGGATGATATATTGCAGTTGAAGTGGGAGTTCCGGAGGAGACACAACCTTACCCTGACGGCTGTGGGTAATAAGCTGACTGGCTGGGTCTCATGGTTGAACCCACGAAATTGGTTCTCAGGATTAGGAGAGTGGGCTCAAAATGTTATTATGAGTGTAGGGAAGTTTCTCCTTTGTATCCTGGGAGTCGTCATAATTATTGGCTTGATATTTAGGTGTGTTCGAATTCTGACGCGGCGCAAGCACGGCACAAATTTGATGAGTCTAAGGAGCGAGGGCATTGTTATAGCAGCAGATTTAAGTTATGATCCATCCATAGAGACAGTGTTATGATAAGGATTGCAAATGAATTCCATGGCCTGTTTCTTTCACCCGTTTTTCCTTTGTCTCCCCCTCTGCCCAGATACACCCATCCAGAAAAGACATCGACCATACCCAAGAATGTTTATGAAAATGTTATGTGAATGTATTTTTGTCTTATCTTCATCTCTACAACCTTCAGTTAATGACACACATAGTCGACAGGTGATATCCACATATACTAGCACTCACATATGTTCCCCCTCCATGTATCATCAACTAAATGTGCACCACATTTGTTGGAACAAGAAGCCGAAAAGAGCTCGGTAGTGTTTGTTGGCCCACTTACAGACCCTTAATACGGGATAAGAAGGATTTAATGTATATTTCGCAATACCTCAAAGCTTTTCTAGAACATATACGGCACGATGATACATGCCCCTCAGACATGGATTCATACATACATGCTTTTTACTATCCCACTAGGTCATATATTTCCCGCCTACAACTCTCCTCCTACCATCCAATCGTCTGTAGATATTGTATTGATATTTTTCTGTTTAGTGTTTAGATAGTGGCAGTTATTGTTGACTGCCAAAGGGTGGACTGTCAAAGTTGAAAAATATTGCAAAGCACACATCACGTACAAAATACACACACATGCCCACTGCGCGTGCACTTGTTCCGCCGTGCGTGCACATATCCGCAATTTCCGTATGGTCGCTCCCGCGGTCCTGCGCGTGGTGTGGGTATTTACGGCGGAGTTTGTGAACGCATGAAGAGCTATCAAAACATTACATATTTAATCCAAAAAGTGCACATTGTACACATTGTCCCCCTGCACCACATCAGAAAGTATCAACAGTTTAAATGATTCCAGAACAGAGGGATTCACTTTTGCATGATAGGAGGGGACAGACTAAGGTTATAAGGTGGTGTTTGGTATCCAGCTGTAGGGTATTTTAAGGGTAATATTCCGGTGTTGGTTTGCGGGAGATCGCATGTTCCTGCGGATAGTTAGGTGCAGAAGCAGAATATAGATATAAACTGTATTTACTGTATATTATGTATGCGGCGGGAATCCAGAGGAGGCCACCCACAAGAACAGTTGAGAAAGACATTGCCCACCTTTTCAAATCAACCTATGACCTCTCTTGTACTGTAAAGGTGCATCCCTGTGTCCAATGGACAAAGGGATTACAGTATCCATTGTATTGCTTTTGGAAGTATTGTATAAAAAGCCTGTTGCAGCCTGGCCGGGCACAAGACTCTCAACGCTATCAACCTGATAGCGGAGGACCGGACCGGGAAGCGCACGCGAATATTCTCACGTATGTACATTGACTGTAGCCATTTACTCTGTTGTATTGTAGTGCATAATTTGTATTGTTAACCCCCTTTCAGAAATATTACTCTGTGGTGTCGGAACCCAGTGATTAACTACAAATCGGTGTTGTGTCCTCTTTTCCCTGCTGAGGTTTAAAGTGTATTACATTGCCTAACTGTATAAGGTTTAAACGTGTATTAATTGTGTGTGTACGCGCTGCGAGTACTTTGTATCGTCAGCGCGGCGTTTGTACGCAGAGTCCGTACATGGTACGGGACTCATTTACGCAAATAGCGTAAAAGGTACGTAGAGTGCACGTTAAGTCTAGCGGCCGCAGCGGCTCCATGTTAAAAGTGTGTTTAAAGGTATAGCTTTATGTTTTAAGATAAAATCGACATTATCAGCACCTTTGTCCCAGGGCTGGCCGGCTGCCGCATAGACAGTGCAGCGGTGGTCCCCTGCATCGCTGCAGCCACAGACACCCCACCCCTCTGCTGCACAAGCTGCCATGTAAACGGCAGCTTGTGAACACATTCTGAAAGCTGTATGTCATCTCAGGATGGCGCAAAGTTTCTCTTTCAAACTCCGAAAAAAAATGCTTTTTCGGAGTTTGATGAATGTCGCAATTTCTACATTCCCAGGAGAGTGTAGAAATTGTGACATTAAAAATATTCCCCTTAGTCTGCATTTCTACCACTAGTGGCTATTATTAAGTGCAGTGACCTTCTCAGTAACTGTGTATTCCAGATGCAACACTTGCAGCTAATCATCTTCCTTAAAAAGCTGCTTTGCTGATTACTGTGTCTTGTATTCATGGTACCATGGATAATATGGGTAATGTGCTTGGCTGATTATTGTGCCCTGTATTCTGTCTTATTGGCTTTATTAATGGTACATGTTTAAGGTGGCCTTGCCTTCTTGCATGTATGGGTGGAATCAGTCTGGAATGGTGGACATTTTTGTGGCTTTATTAGTCAGATTTAGCACAAATGTTATGCAAACATGGTTGTTCAGGTGTACACACAGACGTCACATGGGATGTGTTCATCTGACCGGCGGTCAGGAGACCGACGGTCATATAACCTCCCCCTACATCCCGCTCCCTCACAATTCCGACGGTCGGCATGCCGACCAACAAGTTCTATTCTCACTCATGGGTGTCCACGACACCCATAGAGTGGGAATAGAAACCATGGCAACCGCAGGTCGCCACTGAGCCCGTAGCGTGGTGAACACAGCGAGCCCGCAAGGCGCTTGCTGCACTCACCCCCCCTCCTCCCACTGGGATTCTGCTGCCGGGATTCCGGCGTCGGTATGCTGACCGCCGGTCTCCTGAGCGCCGGTCGAGCATACCACGAACCGTCACACAAAAGACAAAATATGTTTGACAATGGCCCTCATTCCGAGTTGTTCGCTCGTTCTTTTTTTTCGCATCGCAGTGAAAATCAGCTTAGAGCGCATGCGCAATGTTCGCACTGCGACTGCGCTAAGTAATTCTGCTATGAAGAAAGGATTTTTACTCACGGCTTTTTGTTCGCACCGGCGAACGTAGTGTGATTGACAGGAAATGGGTGTTACTGGGCGGAAACACGGCGTTTTATGGGCGTGTGGCTGAAAACGCTACCGTTTCCGGAAAAAACGCAGGAGTGGCCGGAGAAACGGGGGAGTGTCTGGGCGAACGCTGGGAGTGTTTGTGACGTCAAACCAGGAACGACAAGCACTGAACTGATCGCACAGGCAGAGTAAGTCTGGAGCTACTCTAAAACTGCTAAGTTTTTTTTGTTCGCAATATTGCGTAAACTTCGTTCGCACTTTTAAGATGCTAAGATACACTCCCAGTAGGCGTAGACTAAGCGTGTGTAACTCTGCTAAATTCGCCTTGCGACCGATCAACTCGGAATGAGGGCCAATGTACAGTATATGAAACATTTTAAATGAGGTTTTCAGGCTTTTGATGAATTAATAGAAATTATATAACGAAAATGTTAAAAATATTTCTTACCTGTATGTATGATTTGCATTTAATGGACCATTGCAGAACAAATTTCCCGTGCAGTTTGTTTCAGAGCCAATTTGTAGCAAATACATTGAGTTTGTAGAATTGAGTAAGCATGGGTATTGTCCAGTAGCGAGTAGTAAAGTACGATAATAAGAAGTCTCACCATTCATGAACGAAGTATATGAAGATGGAGTTCCAAGCTCTGTATCATTTAGACTTAAAAAAGCTGCAATGAAATGTTCATAAAATAATAAAAGGAATAGTGAAAAATAGGATTTTAATTACCTACCGGTAAATCCTTTTCTCGTAGTCCGAAGAGGATACTGGGGTTCCATTTAGTACCATGGGGAATAGACGGGTTCACTATGAGCCATGGGCACTCTAAGAATTTGATAGTGTGGGCTGGCTCCTCCCTCTATGCCCCTCCTACCAGACTCAGTCTAGGAAACTGTGCCCGAGGAGATGGACATACTTTGAGAGAAGGATAGATAAAGATAGTGGTGAGATTCCGAACCAGCACACGCAAAACAGAGGAAAGCTATGCTAACCCAACTTTAAATAGGAACAGCAACAGCTGAACCAACAATACTTACCAAGTAACAGTGCAGGAAGAACAAATCACCGGGCGGGCGCCCAGTATCCTCTGCGGACTAAGAGAAAGGGATTTACAGATAGGTAGTTAAAATCCTATTTTCTCTTACGTCTAGAGCAGGGGTTCTCAAACTCGGTCCTCAGGACCCCACACAGTGCATGTTTTGCAGGTAACCCAGCAAGTGCACAGGTGTATTAATTACTCACAGTCACATTTTAAATGGTCCACAGGTGGAGCTAATTATTTCACTTGTGATTCTGTGAGGAGACCTGCAAAACATGCACTGTGTGGGGTCCCGAGGACCGAGTTTGAGAACCTGTGGTCTAGAGGATACTGGGGTTCCATTTAGTACCATGGGGATGTACCAAAGCTCCCAAACCGGGTGGGAGAGTGCTGAGGTTCCTGCAGAACTGATTGACCAAACTGAAGGTCTTCAGAGGCCAAAGTATCGAACTTGTAGAACTTAGCAAACGTGTTCGAACGAGACCAAGTAGCCGCTCGACAGAGCTGTAAAGCCGAGACACCACGGGCAGCTGCCCAAGAAGAACCCACCGACATAGTAGAGTAGGCCTGTACAGATTTTGGAACCAGCAAATCTGCCGTGGAATAAGCATGCTGGATAGTGAGCCTGATCCAACGTGCAATTGACTGCTTTGAAGCAGGACACCCAATTTTATTGGGGTCATGTAGAACGAACAGCGAGTCGGATTTCCTGTGACAAGCTGCCCTCTTTACGTATACCCTCAAGGCCCTCACAACATCCAAAGACTTTGAAGTAGCAGAAGTGTCAGTGATAACCGGAACCAGAATAGGTTGGTTGATGTGAAACGCAGACACCACTATAGGAAGAAATTGCTGACGAGTTCTGAGTTCAGCTCTGCCCTCATGGAAAATTAAATAGGGGCTCTTGTGAGACAAAGCCCCCAGCTCTGACATACGTCTTGCTGAAGCCAAGGCCAACAGTGTGACGTTCTTCCACATATTTTACGTCCACCTCCTGTATTGGTTCAAACCAGTCCGACTGGAGGAAATGCAGCACCAAATTGAGATCCCAAGGTGCTGTGGGAGGCACAAAGGGAGATTGGATGCGCAGAACACCTTTCAAAAATGTCTGGACCTCAGGGAGAGAAGCCAATTGTTTTTGAAAGAAAATGGACAAGGCTGAAATCTGGACCTTTATGGAGCCCAGACGGAGGCCCACATCCACACCTGCCTGCAGAAAAGGCAGGAAACGTCCCAGATGAAATTCCACAGCAGAATAAGTTCTGCTCTCACACCAAGATACTGTACGTATTTCTTCCAAATACGGTGGTAATGTTTAGACATTACCCCCTTCCTGGCTTGGATCATAGTCGGGATAACTTTGTTAGGGATCCCTCTTCTGGCTAGAATCAGCCGTTCAACTTTCATGCCATCAAACGTAACCGCGGTAAGTCCTGATAGATGAACGGGCCCTGTTGCAGAAGATCCTCGCAAAGAGGTAGAGGCCACGGATCATCGAGGAGCATCTCCAGAATGTCCGCGTACCAGGCCCTTCTTGGCCAGTCCGGAGCAGTGAGTATTGCTTGAACCTTTTCCCTTTTTATTCTTTTGAGAATTCTTGGGATCAGAGGAAGTGGAGGAAACACGTACACCCTCTGATAGACCCATGGAGTCATCAGAGCATCTACCGCCACTGCCTGTGGGTCTCCTGACCTGGAACAATACCGCTTGACCTTCTTGTTGAGACGAGAGGCCATCATGTCAATTTGTGGATATCCCCACTGACGTGTTAAGCACCTGAACACTTCCGGGTGAAGGCCCCACTCCCCTGGGTGCAGGTTTCTGCTGAGGAATTCTGCTTCCCAGTTGTCTACTCCCGGAATGAAGACCGCTGACAACGCCACAGAGTTTTATTCTTGACACCTCTGATATCTCTGCTTTTCGTTCCGCCCTGTCGGTTTATGTACATCACAGCCATCACATTGTCCGACTGGACCTGAATTGCCCGATCGTGAAGAAGATAGGATGCCTGCAGAAGGGCGTTGTATATGGCCCTGAGTTCCAGAATGTTAATTGGAAGGATGACTTCCTGACTTGACCATATTCCTTGAAACTGCACCCCCTGGGTGACAGCTCCCCAACCTCTGAGGCTCCCCAATCTCTGCGTCCGTGGTTAACAGGATCCAGTCCTGAATTCCGAACCTCCGACCCTCGACGAGGTGAGAAAATCTGTAGCCACCACAGAAGGGATATCCTGGCTTTTGGTGACAGACGGATCCTCTGGTGCATGTGAAGATGCGATCCGGACCATTTGTCCAACAGATCGAGCTGGAAGGGTCTTGCGTGAAACCTTTCGTATTGAAGTGCCTCGTAAGAAGCCACCATTTTCCCCAGAAGGCGAATTCATAGATGCACAGATATCCGGGTTGGCTTCAAGACATCTCAAATCATCGACTGGATTACCAATGCAACTCTGTGTTCAGTATCATTCCCAGGAATGGGAGCCTCTGTGTTGGCTCTAGATGAGATTTCGGAAGGTTCAGAATCCACCCGTGATCCTGGAGAAGTTTGGTTGGGAGACCAATTCTGACCATCAACCTCTCCCTGGACGGCGCCTTTATCAGAAAACTGTCCAGGTATGGAAATATGTTCACTCCCTGCTTGCAGAGTATAAACATAATCTCTGCCATCACTTTGGTGAACACCCTCGGTGCCGTGGAGAGACCAAATGGCAGGGCCTGGAACTGGTAGTGACAGTACTGCAGTGCAAACCGTAGATAAGCCTGATGAGACAGCCAGATCGGAATGTGAAGGTACGCATCCTTGATATCCAGAGACACTAGGAATTCCCCTTCCTCCAAACCTGAGATCACTGCTCTCAGAGACTCCATCTTGAACTTGAACACTCTTAAGAACGGGTTCAAAGACTTGGGGTTCAGAATTGGTCATACTAAACCGTCCGGCTTCGGTACTACAAACAAGTTGAATTAGTACCCCTTATTGTGCAGATGAGGTGGAACTGGAACAATGAGTGCAGTTTTTGGATGGCATGCTGTAAAGTTATACTTGCCTCTTGTGAAGCTGGTAAGCCTGATTTGAAGAATCTGTGAGGTGGGAACTCTTGGAACTCCAGTCTGTAGCCCTGGGAAATAAGATTTATGACCCAGGGATTATGGCACGAATTTGACCAGATGTGAGTGAAGAATTTTAGTCGGGCTCCCACCTGACAGTTCTCCAGGCATCGCGGTCCACCGTCATGCTGAAGGCTTTGAGGAAGCAGAGCCTGAGCTCTGTTCCTGAGCACCTGCCGTTGCTGGTTTGTGTGGTTTACCTCTTGCGCCTCTGGTGGCCATAGAAGCACCTCTGGATTTTCCCTTAAACTTGGCTGTCCGAAAGGACTGTAAATTTGAAGCTGAATAAGCTTTCCTGGCTGGGGTAGCTGCGGAAGGAAGATACGTAGACTTACCTGCAGTAGCTTTGGAGATCCATTTGTCTAGTTCGTCTCCAAACAAGGCTTCTCTTGTGAATGGTAGGCCTTCCACGCCTTTCCTGGAGTCCACATCAGCAGTCCACTGGCGTAGCCACAAGCCCCTGCGTGCTGACACTGCCATAGCGGTGGTGCGTGCATTAAGCAAACCAATCTCTTTTATGGCTTTCATCATAAAGTTCGCAGAGTCCTGTGTATGCTGCAGGAGTAAAACAACATCCCCCCTAGACAAGGAATCTAACCCTCAATTAGGTTACCTGACCATTTAGCAATGGCTTTTGTGATCCACGCACATGCAATAGTGGGTCTCTGGGCCACCCCAGCAGCTGTGTACAGTGATTTGAGTGTAGTCTTAATTTTACGATCAGCCGTGTCTTTTAGGGAGGCTGCACCAGGGACAGGCAATACAATTTTTCGTGACAGCCTAGAGACTGATGCGTCCACTATCGGTGGATTTTCCCATTATTTTCCTATCCTCCATAGGAAAAGGAAAAGATGAGAGCAACCTTTTAGGGATCTGAAATTTCTTATCAGGATTAACCCACGGTTCTTCAAGCATGGTATTCAATTCCTTTGATGCAGGAAAAGTGACTGAGGACTTCTTTACATTAAAATAAGATTCCTCAGACTCCTCTGACACCTTATCAGGAATTTGCAGAACATCTCTGATAGTTTCTATAAGAGCCTCTATACCCTGTGACAGAGTAGCATCCCCCCCCCCCCCCCCCTCCAAATCCACCTCACCCTCCTCCATGTCTGACCTGTCAGCGTCAGAGTCAGACTGCAGGATATGGGCCAGAGATCATTTTTGCGGACAAATGGGAGGGCATTGAGATGCTGGTTTGTTGGGGTCATTCCGAGTTGATCGCTTGCTAGCAACTTTTTGCAGCGCTGCGATCAGATAGTCGCCGCCTATGGGGGAGTGTATTTATGCTTTGCAAGTGTGCGAACGCTGTTGCAGCCGACGGCACAAAAAAAGTTTTTTGCGGTTTCTGAGAAGCTCTGGACTTACTCAGCCACTGCGATCACTTCAGACTTTTTGGTCCCGGAATTGACGTCAGACACCCACCCTGCAAACGCTTGGACATGCCTGCGTTTTTCCAAACACTCCCAGAAAATGATCAGTTGACACCCACAAACGCCCTCTTTCTGTCAATCACCTTGGATCAGCTGTGCGAATGGATTCTTCGTTAAATCCATCGCCCAGCACTATCCTCTTTGTACCCATACGACGTGCCTGCGCATTGCGGTGCATATGCATGCGCAGTTTTACCGAGATTTAACCTGATCGCAACGCTGCAAAAAGTTGTAGCGAGTGATCAACTCGGAAGGACCCCCTGAGTCTCTATTCATAAACTCATACATAGTCTGTCTTAAGTATTGCGTCTCTTTCTCATTGCGGGATAGTTTTGTAGACATATTTGAGATCATTCCCTTAATGGAATTAACCCACTCTGGTTCAGCCCCGCTATTCTGGGAAGGTGCACTTACCTGAGTACCCAGTAGTTAGCCCCCTGGTGAAGAGGAACACTCCGTTGTACAAGAAGCACACTCTTTTCCTGACATAATGTAATGTGACAGTACACACACACACACACACACACACACACACACACACACACACACACACACACACACACACGCACACACACACATAGGAAAAGGTTAAGCACAATTAACCCACAAAGAGCCCTTCAGGGAGACACAGAGTTATTTGGAGCCAGCCCCCACCGCGCCCTTATCGCTAATGCCAAGCTTAGCCGGGTCACAGACTAAGTACCCTGATAGGAGACTTAGTACACTAATAATCGCTCCCCCCCTGGTACCGCTGAGGTAATCTGCAGTCTCTCCGGAGGAGCTGCACATCCCTGTCAGTCAGCGTCTGTGTCCACTGCAGAGGGAAAATGGCGCTGGTGAGCTGCTGGATCCGCTCATAGTGAAGGCCCCGCCCCTTCAATGGCGCATGGTCTTCCCTCTTTTTTTTATACTGGCTGAGGTAATCTGGTGCTTAAAATGGAGAGAAAACCGTTTTAAGGCTGTTTTTGCCAGTGTGGGTACTGTGGGGGTCATTCCGAGTTGATCGCTAGCTGCCGTTGTTCGCAGCGCAGCGATCAGGCTAAAAATCTGCATTTCTGCGCATGCGTATGCACCGCAATGCGTAGGCGTGTCGTACAGGTACAATGAGCATCGTGGGTTTGCACAGAGTCTAATGTACATTCCAGTCACACGGCCGAACGCAGGAAGATTGACATAAAGTGGGCGTTTCTGGGTGGCAACTGACCGTTTTCAGGGAGTGTTTGTAAAAATGCAGGCATGGCAGAAAAAATGCACGTCCGTTTGACGGATGTATAACGTCAAAAGCCGTCCCTCAGTCGTTAGAATCAACGTACACGAAGAGTAACTACAGAGCTGGTCTTGTTTTGCACAAAAATATTTTGCAGGCACTCTGCTGCACAAGCGCACTTCTGCAAAGTGAAAATACACTCCCCAGTGGGCGGCGGCAATGTGTTTGCACGGCTGCTAAACAGTGCTAGTGAGCGATCAACTCGAAAATGACCCCTGTGTACAGTGTACTGAGACGCAGCTGTGTACTGTGTGGAGACGCATTCCACCCCGGTTAAAAGCCATGCGTCTCCGTACCCTCATGCCGCCAAAATGGCCGGCGACCTGCTAACCGGGACACCGGCTTAGTACTCACCACTCTTCACTGTTCTGGCTCTGTTAGGGGTGGCGGCGTGCTGCAGGAATGTATGCTCGCCATGGTGGGGCTTGCGAATAGTTCCCTCAGGAGCTCAGTGTCCTGTCAACAGGGAACGGGACCATTAACCCTTTAAGAGGTTGGGCCGTTCCCCCCTGCCCTCCCCCCCAAGTCCCACGAAGCAGGCAGGCTGGTGCCAACCAGTCCTGCTTGAAAATAACAAACATATAAAATAAATGCAGAAAACTCTTCAGGAGCTTCCATAAGCGTGACCGGCTCCTCCAGGCACATTTTCTAAACTGAGTCTGGAAGAAGGGGCATAGAGGGAGGAGCCAGCCCACACTATCAAATTCTTAAAGTGCCCATGGCTCTTAGTGGATTCATCTATACCCCATGGTACTAAATGGGACCCCAGTATCCTCTAGGATGTAAGAGAAATACAGTCAGTCAGCACATGCCTTATAAATATAATGTAAATTTGCCATATCATATTTTAATATTAAGGGCCCGATTTAGACCTGGACGTTGCTACCACAGCAGGCTGAAGCACGGTGAAGTGTGCGCACGCGCAGCAGCCGCACTGCATGTGTACACACAGTGAGATGCGACAGCATCTCACTTGTGCAATCGCCTCTGCCTGATTAACAAACAGAGGTGGTTGCGGGGCAGAGAGGAGCATTGTAGCAGCGTTTGGAGGGGGGGGGCGCGGTCTGGACAATGCAGGCGTGTCCGGACGTTTGCAGGCCGGGACGCAATAGCTGCGTGATGTCACAAACAGCCGCTGCGACCCATACATGGCAGGTAGCCGTCTGTCTTCACAGCTAGGCTGAGCAGGCAGAGGGCTATTCTAAACATGCAAAAGTATCGCTGCCATATGATGCTCTCTCATGTCTGCGGGGGAAGAAGGCTGGTTCCGGCATGCGGGGTGGACTTGCCCTGTGCTGGGCATCTCCCCGCATGTCAGAGTAATTGATCGTATCTGTGATTTTTTTAACACATCTACAATCAACTTTGAATCAGCCCAAGTCTTCAATTCAAAATTGTTGAACGTGATACTTTAATTTGCCACAACTATCAAAAAGCTGCTCCTTTTGCGGAGCCAAAGGATACTTTTTGCACAGGACAGGCAGGATGCCGAGAGATAGAGCAGTCTTATAGCTGGGGCAACGTTCTACACACACACAGCTGCAAACCCCCAATTCCCCCATCCCTGTCACTAACTGTCCCCTGTCCTCCTGCTCAGAGCTGCAGTCATTGTCTGAGCCCCCTCCAACGCCACTGTCTGTAATCCCCCTTGCTCGAAGCTACAGCTCCCACAAGTAAAATGATGCAATTCACGGGTCCGCGGCAAAGACTGGGGCTTAATGACGTGATTTGCATAACTAAGACATGACCCCTCCATCTAGCGCCGCAATTACAGTACTTTTCTCCCCCTCCTGTCCGCTTCGTCATCTACTCTTCCAGGGGTGCGGGGGACTTCCCGAAATTCGGGAGTTTCCTGCAACTTTCAGGAATGTAGGCAGGTATGTGATGAGTAGACCCCCTAAATAATACACCAATATCTGTTTTTCATCATGATGCATACTTCTTGACATATATTATATACATAAACTATAATATACTATATAATATGTAATAACGTTTTATTATTATTATTATTATTATTATTATATTAGTAATTTATTTTCATAATACATAATATTGCAAGTACATTTGTTTACTTAAGCAATATAAAATATCTATTGGATGATACATACTTGTATTCAGTGCAACTACCAGCCACACATTATCTGTAGTAAATGGAGTAAAAATGCAGTTTGGTTGAACCAGCACAAATGCTCTGTCGGTCACATTGCCGGTAATATTTGCAATCTCTGGAGTGTAGTTCAGAATATCTGCAGAAAAGTGAAATAGACAATAAATGTTCCGTTCATTCATGTGATTACATAAGGGCCCTCATTCCGAGTTAATCGCACCAAGTAACTTTTTGCTGCTGGTGCGATCAACTAATCTCCGTCTATGGGTGAGTGTATTTTAGCATAGCAGGGCTGCGATCACTTGTGCAGCCCTACTATGCTAAAAAATTTTCACACAAAACAAGACCAGCCCTGGACATACCCTATGCGACGGGTCCAGCGATGATGGTCACGGCTTTGACGTCAGACATCATCCCTCCGTTCGCCTGGAGACGCCTGCGGTTTTCTTACCACTCCCTGAAAACGGCTTCAGTTGACGCCCCGGAACGCCTTCCTGCTGTCAACCTTCTTGCGGTTGCCGCTGCAACCGCTTTCTTTGCTGTCAGCGTCGTTGCCCGGCGTCGGACGCGCGTGCGCAATGTGCATGCCGCGCATGAGCATTCCAGACCCGATCGCACCGCTGCGAAGAAGTGCAGCGTGCGATCGTGTCGGAATGAGGGCCAATGTCCAGATCTTTCCTATCCTCACAAATGGCATGTAATATCTTAGTGCTTTTCTGATTACATGGTGTAAAGGACAGACCATGTTACTCATAGCACTTGTTCATATATCAGATTTGAGCACTATACAGTAGACTAATGATAGCTGATCTCTGTTTTGTTTACAGCACATTGTTGCTTTTTGCTCTGTATTATTAAATAAGCCCACTTGACTTTAAAATAATACCCCTTTCAGACTCACTTAGCCGGGTCGAACCCGGGAATGTGTACACAGGTGCTTCCCAGGTGCGACCCGGCTTGAGACCCCTTTCAGACTTGTGGCCTGACCCGGCATATTGCTAGGTTGGTGACGTCACCGCTGACGCTAGTGGAGGCTGTGCTTGGAGATGATCATCTCCAAGCATCGCCTCCTCCTGTGCAGAGATCGGGTGCTGGATCGCCTTGACCCGGCTTACCCGTTCACACTGCACGCATCCCGGGTCAATTCCAGCTTCAACCCAGGTCACGACCTGGGATGAAATGCCAGGACGCTCGACCTGGGATATTGCTTTAGGACCCATTCAGACTAGGCACAATCCCAGGCTGATGCGCGTTCACATGCAATAACCCGGGAAATTTTTGCTAGTCTGAAAGGAGTATACATTTCAGGGAGCAAACAGACTTTTCATATTATTATTCCAAAAATCGTTCCATGTGACAGTCATAGTGCATGGTATTGTTATATAAATATATGATATATGAAACGTAAATAAAGATGTACAATAATTCATAACTGGTTTAAAATCCTTCCATGGAATAATATACAACGTGTTACTAATGAATAGGTAATGCATACAAGGGTTACTCTGCATGCATGATCAGCTAAACGTCACTGGATTGGTACAGTAGTACTGAGTTTATTAGAGGGATTTGCACTACTCAGTGGATTAACTAAAGCGAGGCAAGCAGGGTACGTGGCGCTGTGGCAGGCCCAGCAGAGGGTGTGTGTTTGCCGGCCAGGGCACTGTACCCGCAACGCCCTCGCCTCCGCCATTGCACTGCTGCTACCATCCTGCCCGTTATGATTGCGCTGCCGAGCAAGACCCTTGGTGCTCTGCGGTGTTACTGCAGCAGCAGCTTCCAGTCTCCCTCACACTCTGTTAGGGTTACTGCTGACAGGGAGCGTGATACCAGCTTCATGGTCCCTGTGCTTCAGCCCGCTGCTTAGCCTCACTGCCCCCCCTTCCCCCCCCCCCCATCCTCCCCGGCACCCGGCTGAAGGTAAGGGGGGTGAAGAGATACACACAGGGAGACATAGGGGGGAATTCAAATGTTTGAAAAGTCGGTTGGGTGTCTGTTTTTTCCTGATTATTAGATAGGAAAAAGCAGACTCCCAACTGACTTTTCAAACATTTGAATATCCCCCATAAAATGAAGGTGAAGGCACACACAGAAGGAGCCATAGAATGAAGGGGGAGGAAGGAGACACAGAAAGGCATAGACTAAAGGGGAGTGGGAGAGGGTGGACACAGGGAGACATAGAATGATGGATGAGACAATACAGGGGGAGATAATGGTTTAGCTGAGATACGATGCTGGGGGAGGTGATGATGTGGTGAGAGACCACGTAGAGGGTAGGTGATAGTGTGCGAAAGGAAGATGACACAGAGGGTAGGTGTTGGTGTGCTGAAAGATGATGTAGGCGGTAGGTGATGGTGTGCTGACAGACAATGCAGGGAGTAGGTGATGGTGTGCTGACAGACAATGCAGGGAGTAGGTGATGGTGTGCAGAGAGACGACGCAGGGGGTAGGTGATAGTGTGCAGAGAAACGATGCAGGGTGGGAGATGATGGTGTGCAGAGAGATGACGCAGGGTGGGAGATAATGGTGTGCAGGGAGATGACGCAGGGTGGGAGATGATGGTGTGCAGAGAGATGACGCAGGGTGGGAGATGATGGTGTGCAGAGAAACGACGCAGGGTGGGAGACGATGGTGTGCAGAGAGTTGACGCAGGGTGGGAGATGATGGTGTGCAGAGAGATGACGCAGGGTGGGAGATGATGGTGTGCAGGGAGATGACGCAGGGTGGGAGATGATGGTGTGCAGAGAGATGACGCATGGGGTAGGTGATAGTGTGCAGAGAAACGACGCAGGGTGGGAGACGATGGTGTGCAGAGAGATGATGCAGGGTGGGAGATGATGGTGTGCAGAGAGTTGACGCAGGGTGGGAGATGAGGGTGTGCAGAGAGATGACGCAGGGTGGGAGATGATGGTGTGCAGGGAGATGACGCAGGGTGGGAGATGATGGTGTCCAGAGAGATGACGCATGGGGTAGGTGATAGTGTGCAGAGAAACGACGCAGGGTGGGAGACGATGGTGTGCAGAGAGATGATGCAGGGTGGGAGATGATGATTTGCAAAGAGACGATGCATGGGGAGGTGATGGTGTGTTGAGAGACGATGCACGGGGAGATGATGGCATGCTGAATGTCGATGCAGGGGGTAGATGATGGTGTGCTGAGAGACGATGCAGGGGGTAGATGATGGTGTGCTGAGAGACGATGCAGGGGGTAGGTGATGGTGTGACTGAGAGACGCAGGGGGGAGATGGTCTGGCTGAGAGATGCAGGGGGCAGAATGTGACATAGTTGGCACAAGTCTGGTTGAACTGCTGTTGTATGATGATGATGACTTTGTTAATATTCCTACACAAACAGGAATCTTCTGGACGATGTGATCTCCTACATGAATAGTGAATAGCGACTAAAGACGCCGTCTGCCTTAGAGGATACATTTTTTTCAGAGGTTCCACATTGTGAGAAACCATTGATAAGGTAAGGTGCATGTGGTGTTGAAAAGAATGCTCCCTGTGTGATGAGAAACAGGTGGTGTGTCATGTTGGCACACTCCATTTTCAGTGGCCATGCCCCTTCTGGTATGTGGGCACGTCCATTTTTTTGTCCTTTGGCACGCACACATATTTGACTTTATGGGGGAGTGGGGCGTGGGGGGCATTCTTAATCTTACCCTGGGCTCTGAAAACCCTAGTTATGCCTCTGGCACTATTACAGACAACATGGGTAGATTTAGGGACATTGGTGTGATATACTAAGCAGTGATGAGAGTGGAGAAGTGAGCCAGTTCAGAAGATACCCATGGTAAATAGTCAGCACCTATGTATAATTTTATAGTATGCAAATTATGAATGTTACTTCAATGCTGATTGGTTGCCATTGGCAACTTCTCCACTGGCTCACTTCTCTACTCTTGTCCGCCTCCAATTTTATTATTTTTAGTAGGTGCGTAGATTGCAATTATGCCTATTAGTATATACACTTGTAATAATTTGTACAGGACTAAAGAGGAAAGATTTATCAAGTTTTCAGAGTAATGTCCTGATATTTTAGGAGAATCTTCCATAGGTGGAGACAGAGTCCGGCCAATGACGTTGCTAAGTTTCCTGTCTGAATTAGTTTGTATAAAATTATAGTGTGGTCATGCTTGGCAGACTGAGGTTTCAACAAGTAGAATAATTACAGTTTCTAATATGCGTTTGCCATAAAAAAAAGCAGTAACTCGTACTTATTATGTCTCTATAGCCATGGCCTGCCAAGGTAGCAGGGGAAGGAATAGCTGATGGGAAGCCGAAGTGGAGGTGAAGAGGCACCTGCGAGCCACAAAAGGATGCGCCTGTGTGTAAAAGGCCACTCACTGTAGTGTGCCCCTCAGCCCCCACATTCTGTCGATGCCATCCACATCATTGAATATATTGGACCAGTCCACACATTTGTCCAATTCTGAGGGGCGGGGCCCTCATGTGTGATATACAAAACAAAATTGTGTACTACTAGACTTTAAGCTAATACACTAATAAATCCATTGCATACCCTCAATACACATTGACTATCGTGAGCGTGCAGGTTCATCATCTCCACAATAAGTGGTCACAAAGTACGATTAGCATCACTCCATCTGTAGCAACATGAGTCATTTTTCATCTGGCACTATGGGAGTGACAGCCATAAATTACACCACATATGGGATTTCTAATTAAGTATCAGTTACTCCAGTTTGTGGTTCAATAATGAAGTTAGAAAAAGGTAAAGGTTGTTAAGTAACTGGATACAGAACATATAGATAGGCACGCAACTGGAATTTAAAACAAACAAACCATATTTATAATGATTTAAGTTTTTTAGTGATTCTTTTTATTGATGAATTGTATTTATGTGAAGAGTTAGGAACAGGTGTTGTTAATATTGGATTTGTATATGGATTGTATACTGCTCTGGTCTGGATGCGGATGGGGAGGGACCTAAAGAGGCATAAAGGAGCGAAATTTGCCAGTTAGCAGCAGTATCACCCTGAGGAAGACGGTCACGTTGAAAAACGTTGGTGATTGGAATAATAAGATTTTACTTACCGGTAAATCGATTTCTCGTAGTCCGTAGAGGATGCTGGGGACTCCGTAAGGACCATGGGGAATAGACGGGCTCCGCAGGAGATAGGGCACTTTAAGAAAGACTTTGGATTCTGGGTGTGCACTGGCTTCTCCCTCTATGCCCCTCCTCCAGACCTCAGTTAGGGAAACTGTGCCCAGAGGAGACGGACAGTACGAGGAAAGGATTTTAGTTAATCCAAGGGCAAGATTCATACCAGCCACACCAATCATACCGTATAACCTGTGATAAACTACCCAGTTAACAGCATGAACAACAACATAGTCTCGGTTCAAACCGATGAAACTATAACATAACTGTGACAGGACGGTCCCGTACGAAAGCACTCACCGCTTTCGCGTCCCGTCTCCTGTGCACATAATGGAGGGTTAGGTCACACGGGACCTGAACACATAGGGGATTCCCGCTTACCGTCAGTAACCGCCTGTTACTGACTCCACCCACTGCGCTGTGGGCGGGTTTATGCTGCCACCACCAAACTCCTAACCTGCCGTGGCGTTTGGAACCACGGTTCTGCTCTGTATGTGCCGACACACTGCGTTACCACACCTGTGTGGTGTTGACGAATCCTTGCTAGGCCTCTACCGGTAGCTGGCGGAAGGCGGAACTTGGAGACGTTAGGTACTTCCCTGGACAGCCGGAGGCTATGTTTGGCATAATCCTGTAGGTCACAAGATGAAGCAATCTTCTTGAGGCAGATATTTATTTGCTCAATAATAGCCTTAAAAAAGACTCATCCCTATTGCTAGGGGCAACAGCATACAGCAAGATGTTCCAGCAGAATAAAGATGGTACAAATACAAACACTGGAGGCACGCAGGCCTCCTTTTTATGTCAAATTTCCACACAGTACAACAGGGGGTCATGTCCTCCCTGAGCCCTTTCTATCCAATCAGGATTACTTAGAAAATACAAGTAAATAAATTACATTTCAAAAGGAGATAAGTGCAATAAAACAATATCCTCCTTCCTGTGACACAGAAAACGTTTGGTATCAGATTAACATTCACTATTGATAAATTTATCACATAGCTTCAAAATACAAATGTTTCTGTCTCAGTCACATCTCCAGGCAATCCCAGTGTTTGGGATTACAACAGGAAACACAACAAACAGTCTTCCTTCCTGCATCTGCCATTCAGGGTTCGTATATCAATTAAATCAGCTACATGAAACAAACAGGTTCCAAGCCCATAGACTTTATCTATGGGATAAGGAGATCCCCCGTGATTAGCATATTTCTCTACGGAACTTACACATCAAAAGGTATTGTCATTCACACCTCTCTGCTAGGACAGGGCCATTAGCATGCATTTCCTATTTCCAGAGGATGAGAGATGCTTATTCAGACAGCTACAGTAAGTGCATTTTTCCTTTAAATATACAGGTGACCACATCTTAAATATAAAAACATTTAAACATGCATTCCTGCAATTGTGCACAGAGCACTACATATGACATGTTAAGACACATCATTAAACATATTTCTAAACAGTCTGCGCCCAGCGCCGTAAGTACATTTAACAGTGACGCCAAGCGCCTATTGTCCGCAACATGGCGCCGGGCACTAGGGGTTAACCCCTTCTGTGCTGCAGCGGCCATTGTCCACGTGGGCTGGGGGTCTCTCCGGCCACAATAACCCTTATGTAAGCAATAACTATATACAAGTCTTGCAGAAGAAGTCCGCACATGGGACGGGCGCCCAGCATCCTCTACGGACTACGAGAAATAGATTTACCGGTAAGTAAAATCTTATTTTCTCTAACGTCCTAGAGGATGCTGGGGACTCCGTAAGGACCATGGGGATTATACCAAAGCTCCCAAACGGGCGGGAGAGTGCGGATTACTCTGCAGCACCGATTGAGCAAACAGGAGGTCCTCCTCAGCCAGGGTATCAAACTTATAGAACTTTGACCCCGACCAAGTAGCAGCTCGGCATAGTTGTAGTGCCGAGACCCCTCGGGCAGCCGCCCAAGAAGAGCCCACCTTCCTAGTGGAATGGGCCCTAACCGATTTAGGCAATGGCAATCCTGCCGTAGAATGCGCCTGCTGAATCGTGTCACAGATCCAGCGAGCAATAGTCTGCTTTGAAGCAGGAGCGCCAACTTTGTTGGCTGCATACAGAACAAACAGAGCTTCAGTCTTCCTGATCCTAGCTGTTCTGGTCACATAAATCTTCAAAGCCCTGACCACATCCAGGGACTCAGAATCCTCCAAATCCAGTGTAGCCACAGGCACGACAATAGGTTGGTTCATATGAAAAGATGAGACCACTTTTTGCAGAAACTGAGGTTGCGTCCTCAACTCTGCCCTATCCACGTGAAAAACCAGGTAGGGGCTTTTATGTGATAAAGCTGCCAATTCCGATACACGCCTTGCCGAAGCCAAGGCCAACAACATGACCACTTTCCAAGTGAGATATTTCAACTCCACTGTTTTGAGTGGCTCAAACCAAGGTGACCTGAGGAAACTTAATACCACATTAAGATCCCACGGCGCCACCAGAGGTACAAAAGGAGGCTGAATATGCAGCACCCCCTTCACGAATGTCTGTACTTCAGGAAGAGAAGCCAATTCTTTTTGAAAGAAAATGGACAAGGCAGAAATTTGGACCTTTATGGACCCTAATTTTAGGCCCAAATCCACTCCTGTTTGCAGGAAGTGAAGCAGACGACCCAAATGGAACTCCTCCGTAGGAGCAGCCCTGGCCTCACACCAAGAAACATATTTTCGCCATATACGGTGATAATGTTTCAATGTCACGTCCTTCCTAGCCTTTATTAGCGTAGGAATGACCTCCTCCGGAATACCTTTTTCCGCTAGGATCCGGCGTTCAACCGCCATGCTGTCAAACGCAGCCGCAGTAAGTCTTGGAACAGACAGGGCCCCTGCTGCACCAGGTCCTGTCTTAGAGGAAGAGGCCACGGATCTTCTGTGAGCAACTCTTGCAGATCCGGATACCAAGTCCTTTGTGGACAATCTGGAACAATGAGGATTGTTCTGACTCTGCTTAGTCTTATTATTCAAAACACCTTGTGTATGAGAGGTAGAGGAGGGAACACTTAGACCGACCTGAACACCCAAGGTGTCACTTGAGCGTCCACCGCTACCGCCTGAGGGTCTCTTGACCTGGCGCAATACCGCTTTAGCTTTTTGTTGAGATGGGACGCCATCATGTCTATCTGAGGCAGTCCCCACCGACCCACGATCTGTGCGTAGACTGCTGGATGAAGTCCCCACTCTCCCGGATGCAGGTCTTGTCTGCTGAGGAAGTGCGCTTCCCAGTTGTCCACCCCCGGGATGAATACTGCTGCTAGGGCGCTTACATGGCCTTCCGCCCAGCGAAGAATCCTGGTCGTTTCTGCCATGGCCATTCTGCTCCCTGTGCCGCCTTGGTGGTTTACATGAGCCACTGCTGTGACATTGGGGGTAATTCCAAGTTGATCGCAGTAGGAAATTTTTTAGCAGTTGGGCAAAACCATGTGCACTGCAGGGGAGGCAAATATAACATTTGCAGAGAGAGTTAGATTTGGGTGGGTTATTTTGTTTCTGTGCAGGGTAAATACTGGCTACTTTATTTTTACACTGCAATTTAGATTGCAGATTGAACACACCACACCCAAATCTAACTCTCTCTGCACATGTTATATCTGCCTCCCCTGCAGTGCACATGGTTTTGCCCAACTGCTAAAAAATTTCCTGCTGAGATCAACTTGGAATTACCCCCATTGTCCGACTGAATCAGAAGCGGTTTGTTCCGAAGCAATGCCTCCGCTTGGCGTAGGGCGTTGTATATGGCCCTCAACTCCAGGACGTTGATGTGGAGACAAGTCTCTAGATTTGACCAGAGACCTTGGAAATTTCTTCCCAGTGTGACTGCTCCCCAACCTCGGAGGCTTGCGTCCGTGGTCACCAGGATCCAGTCCTGAATTCCGAACCTGCGGCCTTCTAGGAGGTGAGCACTGTGCAGCCACCACAGGAGAGATACTCTGGCTCTGGAAGACAGGGTGATCCTTTGATGCATTTGTAAATGGGACCCGGACCATTTGTCCAGTAGATCCCATTGAAAAGTCCTCGCATGGAACCTTCCAAAGGGGATGGCCTCGTATGATGCCACCATCTTCCCCAGGACACGCGTGCAGTGATGCACTGAAACCTTCTTTAGCTTTAATAGATTCCTGACCAGGGCTATGAGCTCCTGAGCCTTTTCCATCGGAAGAAAAACCTTTTTCTGGTCTGTGTCTAGAATCAGGCCCAGAAAGGTCAGACGCGTTGTAGGGACTAGCTGGGACTTCGGTATACTGAGAATCCAGCCGTGCCTTTGCAACATTCTCACCGACAGCGACACGCTGTCCAGCAACTTCTCCCGAGATCTCGCCTTTATGAGGAGATCGTCCAAGTATGGGATAATTGTGACCCCCTGCTTGCGCAGGAGCACCATCATTGCATCCTTTATGTCCAGGGACACCATCCAATCCCCCCCCTCCAGGCTGGCGATGACCGCTCTGAGCGATTCCATCTTGAACTTGAACTTTTAGAAAGTACAAGTTCAGGGATTTTAGATTCAAAATGGGCCTGACCGAACCGTCCGGTTTCGGGACCACAAACAGGGTTGAGTAATACCCCTTTCCTTGCTGGAGAAGAGGAACTTTGACTATCACCTGTTGAAGATACAATTTTTGAATTGTAGACAACACTAACTCCCTCTCTGACGGGGAAGCTGGCAGAGCCGATTTGAAAAACCGGCGAGGAGGCACGTCTTCGAATTCCAGCCTGTATCCCTGAGAAACAATCTCTATAGCCCAGGGATCCACCTGTGAGTTCACCCAGACCTGGCTGAAAAAGCGAAGACGCGCCCCCACTTGAGCTGACTCCCCCCGGGAAGCCCCTGCGTCATGCGGTGGACTTTGCAGATGTAGGGGAGGACTTCTGCTCCTGGGAACTAGCTGCATGCAGCTTTTTTCCCTTGCCTTTTCCTCTGGCAAGGAAGGACAATCCCCGTACCTTCTTGCTTTTATTGGAACGAAAGGACTGCATTTGATAATGAGGTGCCTTTTTAGTATGCTGCGGGGGGACATAAGGTAAGAAATTCGATTTACCGTCCGTAGCAGTAGAGACAAGGTCAGAGAGGCCTTCTCCAAACAACTCCTCCCCCTTGTAAGTCAACGACTCCATATGCCGCTTTGAGTCGGCATCCCCCGTCCACTGTCGGGTCCACAAGAGTCGCCTAGCAGAAATAGACATAGCATTTATTCTGGAGCTTAGTAAACAAATGTCTCTTTGAGCATCCCTCATATATAAAGCAGCATCTTTGATATGCTCTAGGGTCATTAGAATGGTATCCTTATCTAGGGTGTCAAGTTCCGTAGATAAGGGATCTGTCCATGCTGCGACAGCACTACAAACCCAGGCCGATGCCATAGCCGGTCTAACGATAGTTCGGAATGTGTGTAAATGTGCTTCATGGTAACCTCCTGCTTACGATCAGTAGGATCCTTGAGGGAAGCTGTATCCTGAGAAGGCAGTGCCACCTTCTTAGATAAGCGTGTCAGCGCCTTGTCTACCTTAGGCGAAGATTCCCATCGTATCCTGTCATATTGTGGAAAGGGATACGCCATAAGAATCCTTTTGGGAACTTGTAGTCTCCTATCTGGGGATTCCCAAGCCTTATCGCCAGGGCCGGAGCTTCCACTAGGCAGCTTTAGGCAGCTGCCTAGGGGCGCCGGGACCTGAGGGGGCGGCCTGCTACAGCTGCCTGAAAAAGGTAGCGTGGTCCTATCTTTCACAGCCGCTGCAATCCTCCCAGGACTCGTATCTTACAGTAGCCGTGACTGCTAAGCTCCTGTATTGCAGCCTCCAGCTCCACCTCCACAAGGCACAGGCAGTAACTGTGACAGCTCCTGGAGTCCTGGCTGGGGGTGACATGCAGCACTGCTCTTCATTCCAGGCTCTTTCACAGACTACTCAGTCCCAACTCTGCATCGCAGCCTGCAGGTGGTGGCTGCACAGTGTACTCTCTGCATTTGAGTCCACTGAGGGGGGGGGGGGGGGGGAGGAGATGAGCAGCAGGCATGCACACAGTTTGGGGGGGGATGAGCAGCAGCATGCATACAGTTGGTGGGGGGGATAGGACAGCAGACTTTTAACAGAGTGTGGGGGGGGGGGGTGAGGGTAGCAGGCACCCACACAGACTGGGGAGATGGGGAGCAGAGAGCAGCCATGCAACAAACTGGGGGTGGGGGAGAGCCGCAGCATGCCTTTCATCTGAAGGGTGGGTAGGGGGAAGGGGCAGTAGGCAGAAGTTTTGCCTAGGGTGCCGAGAAACCTTTCACCGGCCCTGCTTTTCGCACAAGTCGCTTAGCTCAAATGAGGACGGAAAAGTGACCTCAGGCTTTTTCCCTTTATACATGTGTACCCTCGTGTCAGGGACAGGGGGTTCCTCAGTGATATGCAAAACCTCTTTAATGGCCATAATCATGTAACGAATGCCTTTTGCCACCTTTGGTTGCAATTTTGCATCCTCATAGTCGACACTAGAGTCAGTATCTGTGTCGGTATCTGTGTCAGTGATCTGGGATATGGTGCGTTTTTGAGAACCCGACGGTCCTGGTGCCACAGGGACAGGCATGGTCTGACCACCTGACTGATTCCTAGCTTCAGCCTTGTCTAACCGTTTATACAGTAAATTTACATTTGCATTCAAGACATTCCACATATCCACCCAGTCCGGTGTCAGCATTGCCGACGGCGACCTGACAATCATGCACTCCCCCTCCTCCTTAGGTGAGCCTTCCTCGTCAAACATGTCGACACACACGTACCGACACACTTCACACACACAGGGAATCTCTTTTCTGAAGACAGGTTCCCCCTGAGGCCCCTTGGAGAGACAGAGAGAGAGTATGCCAGCACACACCCCAGCGCTATATGACCCAGGAGAAACACACAAAATGTTTACCCAGTAGCGCTGCTTAATGTGTAAACGCCAATAATGTGCCCCCCCTCTACTTTAAAACCCCCTTACACCGTGTGCCAAGCAGGGGAGAGTCTGGGGAGCTTCCTCTCAGCGGTGCTGTGGAGAGAAAATGGCGCTGGTGAGTGCTGAGGGAGAAGCCCCGCCCCCTCGGCGGCAGGCTTCTGTCCCGCTCAAACTTACTAAAAAATGGCGGGGGCTCTTTTATATACATGTACAGTGCCCACCTGTACATGTATATAGACTTTTGCCATAGGAGAGGTGTTTTATTGCTGCCCAGGGTGCCCCCCCCCCCTGCGCCCTGCACCCGTACAGTGACCGGAGTGTGTGAGGTGTATGGGAGCAATGATGCACAGCTTCTGCCGCCTTAGACGTCTTCTGGCTTTGTTTCTTCTGGCTCTGTGAGGAGAACGGCGGCGCGGCTCTGGGGGTGAACGCCCAGGACGAACCTGTGTTCACTCCCTCTGGAGCTAATGGTGTCCAGTAGCCGAGGAAGCAGAGCCTATCATTTAAGTAGGTCTGCTCCTCTCTCCTCAGTCCCTCGATGCAGGGAGCCTGTTGCCAGCAGTGCTCCCTGAAAAAGAGAAAAAAATCCAAACAAAAATGCTTTCTAAGCAGGAAACTCAGGAGAGCTCCCTGCAGTGCACCCATTCTCCTCTGGGCACAGTCTAAAACTGAGGTCTGGAGGAGGGGCATAGAGGGAGGAGCCAGTGCACACCCAGAATCCAAAGTCTTTCGTAAAGTGCCCTATCTCCTGCGGAGCCCGTCTATTCCCCATGGTCCTTACGGAGTCCCCAGCATCCTCTAGGACGTTAGAGAAAACTGGTTTTGCATTCCTGTATGGTTACTACAAAATCTAGACTTACAAGAACCAGGAGTCTGCTTTGGTGGTTTCCGGGA
The DNA here is from genome assembly GCF_028390025.1 of Pseudophryne corroboree. Taxonomy (NCBI): domain Eukaryota; kingdom Metazoa; phylum Chordata; class Amphibia; order Anura; family Myobatrachidae; genus Pseudophryne; species Pseudophryne corroboree. The sequence goes on along the minus strand of NC_086445.1, from coordinate 491,891,206 downwards.
CCCAGATCCAGACCAAATTTTCAGATAAGTGTTTTACGCTATACACTACTTTTGGTACGCATTATAACTTTCACTTCTGTATATGCTTTTAAATAGTGTAAATAAGTTAATGCACTATGGCCCTCATTCCGAGTTGTTCGCTCGCAAGGCAATTTTAGCAGTATTGCACACGCTAAGCCGCCGCCTACTGGGAGTGAATCTTAGCTTCTTAAAATTGCGAACGATGTATTCGCAATATTGCGATTACACACCTCGTAGCAGTTTCAGAGTAGCTTCAGACTTACTCGGCATCTGCGATCAGTTCAGTGCTTGTCGTTCCTGGTTTGACGTCACAAACACACCCAGCGTTCGCCCAGACACTCCTCCGTTTCTCCAGCCACTCCCGCGTTTTTTCCGGAAACGGTAGCGTTTTTGTCCACACGCCCATAAAACGCTGTGTTTCCGCCCAGTAACACCCATTTCCTGTCAATCACACTACGATCGCCGGAGCGAAGAAAAAGCCGTGAGTAAAAATCCTATCTTCATAGCAAATTTACTTGGCGCAGTCGCAGTGCGGACATTGCGCATGCGCACTAAGCGGAAAATCGCTGCGATGCGATGAAATTTACCGAGCGAACAACTCGGAATGAGGGCCTATATTAGACTTATGCAGCATTTGAGGTAATTCTGGAAGAAGGGAAAGAAGATTAAAAGTTTATAGATACATATGTGCTACTGGCATGAAATCCCATGCAAAGTAGAATATCATCATGATTTTGGAATTTTATTGTTTTTTTCCCCCTCTACCATATGAATTAATGGAGTGTTTTAATAAAGTTATTGAATGGCTAGGGGAAGTGGGGTAGAGGGAGTTCTTGGCTCATTGGTGGGAGGGATCTTGGCTGTCTGGTTGAGGGGGAACATGACACGATACCCAGCACCCCTCTTAAACGCCTTAACAATGTAACAACAAAGTCCCAGCGCTTCCAAGCCACCAAGCTTAACCAATTTTTTTATAATTATAATTGTAATGCCGCTCCCAATTTAGCACTACTGTCCTGCCAATAGTATACAAGAAAAAAAATATAATAAATAAGATCAATAGATCAATTTATCAAGAGAGCGCATTAGCAATTTATTATATCAATAAGTTTCCATAAAAATGACACAGTTTAAAATACACACACACGTACAATAAAAAATTACTTACAATATTACTCCGTAAAAGCAATAAAAACTATAGCTCCTATAATGAATAAGGAGTGGTTATAATCACCATTTGTTTATAAATTGATTGATATAATAAATTACTAATGTGCTCTCTTGATAAATTGATCTATTGATCTTATTTATTATATTTTTTTGCCTTAATAACTTCCTGCTGTGCTCTTCGGCCTGTGTCTGGATCTGCGGGCCTCCCTGACACCCCGTGGTTGATTTGACATAGAGCGATGAGTGACCGTAGAACTCCGTGCCCTCCTGCCCCCCACCCCCTTGTGTGTACCCCTTGCCTCTGTGTGTGTGTGGTACCCTCTACCCCCTCACCCTGGTGCGTGGCCCCCTGAGCCCCCCTACCCCTTTGTGTGTGACACCCTATGCCCCCCCCCCCCGCCCCCCCGTGTACATTCCCAACAAGCAAGGTGGTTGTGAAAAATGAAGCAGGCCATGTATCACGGCACATTTGTTTATGGCAGTGTGACGGACATGTGAAGGCAGCCTTGGTCTGCTGGAAAGATGTAGTGGCAAAATAATGGTGCATAAGGAAGTGAAAGTCGGGAAAACAGAGAAAAGGGATGTAAGGAAGGAGAGTAGAGAACAAGAGAATAAAGTAGGAAAGTAACAACATAAAAACAGGAGAAGACAGAAAAACTGCAGAGTAAAAGTAAGAAGAGCAGGAAAAAAAGTTAACAGGAAAAGTCAAGAATAAAACATATAGCAGGGGTGCAAACAAAAAAAGGTAGAGCACACCCAGTCACTATAATTTATAACTTATCATAAACTACATCCCTTGCATCATATAGGATATCTTCTAGTAATAAACCACCTACCCCCAGAAATTTTCACCAGTCCTTAATAACAAAGGTTTACCTGCTAACAGCGGCGTCTCCTACATACTTTACGTGGGGAGGCTGCCGCTAACCCCAGCCCGGAGAGGAGACAAGGAGCCCTGGATCCCGGCACCTGCGTAATGGATTCGGCAGGTGCCAGGACCAGCGCATTTGTAAATGCTGCTGTGCAAACCAGTAGCTTCTATGGACTGCATTGGCTGTAGCCCATAGAAGCTAGATTGGGCTGTGCAAAAGGCAAGAAGTGGCTTCCTACAGGAAACCAGCTCTCTGCCTATAGCAGCCCGGTCTGGCAGTCCTGGAGGGAGGAAACACCTCCCAATGGTACTGCCTTATGTGTCTGTGACTGACAGGTAGGACTTCCAATTGGAAGTCACTGCCAGTCACAGTGAAGCTAGTGCAGTCACGGACTGCAACTGGCTTCAATGACACTGAGCTGGGTGGCGGATTTTACCTGGACTGCAGCCAATACCGGTAAAATCCGCCATTGCCTGCTAATATCTAACCTAGACTTAGTACAGGTAATTTGATCAGCCACAACATAAAATATTACCGATTCGATTGTTGTCCAAAAACTTTTAACTTTAATTAAACAAAGTATTAAAATGTAGTACAAATAAGAAAATGAATACATTTGAAACAGAAATATAGTAAGAAAAGAGAAAACTGTCAAAGAGTGTAAACCGTGTAAATAAAAATATTGCTCTGTACCACTCAATTGCTTATATAGAGTCCGTTCTTTCATATGAAGTTCCCCTTTATTATTTATTGCCAGGGTTGCGAAGGGAAATTATGGGCCTGGGTTATTGGGGGGGGAGGGGTATAGCCAAATCTTGACGGTTGAGCCCACATCCGCCGACCCAAAAAATGAATGAAAGCAGCTATACAAACCGCAATGCACAGTGAGGCCCCCAACTGGTCCCTTTAGTAGTTAGTACCCACTCTCTCCCCCTTCTCAGCAACCTTAGTTATTGCCTGATGACTGTAAACATAAAAATAAAATGATCTACACAAGGGAGGAATCAAAAGCCCATACCAACCCCAGAATTCAATATTGATTTAAAAAAAACACTGTTTGCCATATTGGTTACATTTGATTTGATGTTTTAGAAGGAACAAAATGACTAAATGCCTTTTCTGAAAATGCATTGTATTAAAAAAACAAACAAGGTATATCCTATGGGGGATATCCAATTACCCACAGTCAATGTCAGACTGGGGCATGAAGGGCCCACTGGGGTAATGCTATTGTAGGGGCCCATGCTTAAGGGAGTGGCCACGCGCCAGTGGGGGTGTGGCCACACACCACAGAGGTTTGGCAAACCATTACAGAGTACATGTTCTTTGCCCCTTGGTAAGTATATAATAAACCAAATTCTTGTAAAGTATAATGTAACATATGTATAATGCATAATTTAAGTGCACTAAGATAGAGTCTGGAACCTGATCCCTAGAGTAGGAGAAGGGCCCACAGGCAGTGGGGCCCACCTGGGGTTTCCCTGTGGGCCAGTCCAACCCTGCCCACAGTACATTACTGTGGGTAATGATATCAACTGGGGCTATCCTATTAGCCCCAATAAGCTAGCACGAGCTGTAGCTTTTCTGGGTTTTTCTGTTGCTGCACTGGGTGCCGGCTCCTGACAGCTCCCGATGCAGCGCTGCATCTCCAGCTTCCCCTGGTCACATGAATGCTCCTCTGTCATGTGACCGCCGCTGGGGGCGGGGGAAGAGGGGGGATGCGGGTCACAGTGCTGACCCTGCTTCCCTGCCAGGGGTCACAGCACTGAGTGCGGGCTCCCAGGCAGCGGCGCCCTCACTGCTGTCCCTGCCTGCTGCTGTAGCGGACATGGGACACTGTAGGTCGCCACAGCTTATCTGGGCTTTTGTTTCACCTGCCATGGGCAGGCGAAACCAAATTCCCAGAAACAGCCCCGTTTTCGATTGAAAACGGGGATGTTTTTCACAAAAACACACAGGTTTTATTGAACCTGTGTGTTTTCGGGAGGAAATCTGTTTTTCTTTTACTGGCGATCCTAATTGAATACCCTGTAAAAAATAATCAGAAAAAAAAGTGCGAAGAGCGGACGTTTTTCGCACCCAATGTTTTTTCTCTGTAATAGGATACTGCCCTATGTGTGGGTACTGCATAAAAACATTAGAGATATTGATGTTGGAATGTGACAAATGCAAACCTCAATAAATGGGCTCAACACAGGACTGAGAAAACATTTAGCATGACAGGGTTAAAGAATGCAGTAGAAGTTAAAATCAGGTGCTCCCTGCTTTTATGCTGTTCTTACGTGTGGTCTCAGAAAATCTACCAATCTAGCAAAGCATGTGAAAAATTTATACACATACAAGTTACTATATTACCATGGCATATTCAATTAAAGTCGAAACCTGCCATCTTGTTGGAAATATGTCAGTTTTCTACTTTTTCAGGTCGGAATGAGTTCCGACCTATTCAATCCCACCCAGATTTTTCCGACAAGTCGGGCATTTGGACTTGTCGGAAAGCACGTGGATCGTCGGGATAGCCGCCGATCCATATGCTTCTGTCGGAAACGGGACAAAATTCGACAGTTTTTGGTCCCGTTTCCGACAATCTCAATCCGACTTTAAAAAAAGACGGATTGAGAAGATGAGATGTTGGAGTGGGGCAGTGGGCTATAGGGGCAGCAGGGCACAGGTACCTCTATAGCAGGGCGTCCCCCCGGCCAGGCTCCTCACTCCCGGCAGCACTACCCGGCCACCACTGACAGCACTCCCCGGCCACCACTGACAGCGCACCCTGGCCGGCACTGACAGCAGCAGCAGGACGGGACACCGTGAACGGCTAAATCCGTCAGTCGGATTTGGCCGCTCATTGAATAGGGCTTGTCGGATCCATTACGACAAATGCATGTCGGAATGGATCCGACTTTAATTGAATATACCCCCCATGTATTTCTAAAAGTATGTAAAGAACGGGGAACAAAGTTGTTTACTTCCTCAGGAATGGCTCATATTTTATTGAAGAACTGGGCATGAGCTCCGACAAAAGTTGTATGAGATGTGGTGTGGAATGCCAATGCCGGAATCCCAACATGTTAGAATGCCGGTGCCAGCATCCTGACAGCCAGGATCCTAAATGTAAGTATCCTGGGGAGGTTAGGGTTAGGCTACGGGGAGAGGGTTAAGGTTAGGCTGTGGGGAGGCCTGCAGGAAGGAGAGTTAGGTTTAGGCTGCTGGAAGGGTGGGTTAGGGTCAGGCTGCAGGCAGGGAAGGTTAGGGTTAGGCTGTGTGGAGGGACAGTTAGGTTTATGCTGCAGAGAGGGAGGGTTAGGGGGAGGGATAGGGTTATCTGCCTCCTCTGCCCCTGTCGGGATTACAAACAGTCAGGATACCAGTGTCGGTATTCTGACTGCCGGCACACCGGCTACCGGTATCCTGCACCCAACCCACTTGTATGTCAACAGTAAAGATATGTGCACAGACCTCCATATTTTTGTTTGGTTTTGAGAAAACTACCCTGGTTTTTTGGTTTAAAATTGATAAAAACAGGTAAAAAGAACATTTGAATCTGTGTTGTTTCTACAGTATTTTTAACATCAACAACATTAATTTCCAGTGTGAAATTGCAGCTTAAATCATGAGGGATTGATTTACATACTCTCAAAAACATGCAAGATTCGGTTTTTAGATCCAAGATCCAACCCAAAGTGACTCAAGCCGGGTCTCTGTTCGACTACAAACCCCAAAGCTCAGGTGTGTTTGGTTTTTAACAAATCCAAACTGCTCAACTTTCTATAGTATTCCCCAATAGAATCCATAGAAACAGCAACACAGGATCTCCCAGCTAGTTTGTACCCTGGAACTATATTTCGTGGTTTTGTAAACATTTGCAAGAAGGTGGTGAACAGATTTCTAACTGTGGTGTATCAATATTGGGTCCAAGATATGCAGTGCACACGATCCAGTAGAGAGGAGGGGGGGATAGAGACTGCTATATGGGTCCGTGGGAGACGGGGGGGGGGGGGGGGGTTATAGTGACTGCTATATAGGTTCTGGGGAGAGGGGGAGTATGAAGCTGCTATATGGGTCCAGGGGAGAGGGGTCCAGAATGTGTAAAAGGGGACTCTGCCTGCCGTAATGTGTAAAAGGGAGCTCTACTGCCGTAATGTGTAAAAGGGAGCCCTGCCTGCCATAATGTGTAAAAGAGGACTCTGTCTGCTGTAATGTGTAAAAGGGAGCTGTACCTGCCATAATGTGTAAAAGGGAGCTCTACCTGCCGTAATGTGTAAAAGGGACATCTGCTTGCCGTAATGTGTAACAGGGGGCTCTGCCATAATGTGTAACAGGGGGCTCTGCCGTAATGTGTAAAAGGGGACTCTACCTGCCGTACTGTGTAAAAGAGGGCTCTACCTGGCGAAATGTGTGATAGGGGCTCTACCTGTAGTAATGTGTGTAAGTGGCGCTACTGTGCAGCGTAATTTGAATAATAGAGACTATTGTGCAGCCTAATATGAATTTGTATTATTTTGTGGCCATGCCCCTTCCCCATGAAGTCACACCCCTACATTTTTGGCGCGTGCCTATGGCAGCCCTCAAATTCTCATTGAGGCCCCGCAGCTGAAATAATTGCCCACCCCTGCTATACAGGATACTTGTTTCTATTATTAGTTACAGCGGTCAGCTGGGCATGTAGAAAATAGCCTCCAGTAGTATTGTCTACTACAGAAGTAAAATACAACGCATTAACTGAATCGGCCAAGGAGGTTTTACATCTGAAGAATGTCATGAATATACAAGTTACAGTCAACATCGAATGAGATAATAGAGATGCCATCAATCTATTACATACAGTAGCATCAAGCACCACAGGAGGTCCAAGCGAGTTAAGAAAAGACACCACACTGGCAGTGAAGAGAATCCTACTTACAAAAAGGTTTCAATCACACTCGCTTACGATATAAGTTTATTGTACATTTCTACAGAGAAGCTTTGATTGAAAGTTTGTGTAATATTGGGAAGACTATAGTGTGTGTGTGGGGGGGGGGGTGTTCAAAGTGGAGAGCAGTACTGCGCAGACTACTGTACATGTTGCTCCTCCAGAGAGGCTTAATTCCCTTTGCAAAGAAGGCCTTCGACCTAAGTACTGTGCATGAGTGGTGCCATTTTATCACTGTGTTACAAAGCCACAGTAGAAGACAGTTGTCTTCCACTTACAGTAGTTCCAGAGTGACCTATAAGACATTACCCTTCAACTTGATCACTTTCATTCCTGCACTGTTATCTGGTTCTGCATACACTTACTGGCTGGTGAGTAATATAATAAACACCACTCTGCCCAAGATCTGTTCCATCTACTAGTAAGTATGACTGTACCTGGTTTATTTTCAGTAGAACCCTACGCTGATCAAACAATTAGGCTGTTTGTTGTCTCAGTGTGTACAGAAATTCTGCCACATCATCAAATCTGTACACACATATTTATTTCCAACAGGGCATACAAGTACAAAAGCATGACATCTCAGTCCTCTAAGAAACCAGTGAGAATAAGGTACCCTCCATTTTTATCAGCAACCTTAGTTGTCAGTGTAAAAGTAATGTTGGCACGCAGGAGAATTGCTACTCTATGGTATTTAAGGGACTATTATTATTTAAGGGACACATGGGGCCGGATGTAATGCCACCCGAATGCGGGATGCTGGCCAAAGTCATACTTTTTTTAAAGGGGCAATCACTTACAAGGCATGGTTTTGCCTTGAAAGTGAATGCCCCTTTAAAAAACGTCCGAGTTCGGCCAGCATACCACATGGCCGCTGAACTCGGACGGCATTACATCTGGCCCTAGATATCAATTATGTTTGTAAATTGGAGGTACTGTAAACAAGATGAAAATGTAGTCTCCTGCAGAGCCGCCTAAGCGGATATAATGTCAGATATAACATTTGCAGAGAGTTATAGGCCCTACACACATGCCGATTTGTTTGAAAGATATGAACGATCTCGTTCATAAATGAACGAGAACTCGTTCATATCTTTCAGTGTGGAGGCTCCAGCGATGAACGATGCGCGGCACCGCGCTCGTTCATCGCTGGTCCCCCGTCGGCTGTGCATGCAGGCCAATATGGACGATTTCGTCCATATTTGTCTGCACTTCAATGGAGCCGCGTGACGGGGGGAGTGAAGAAACTTCACTCCCCCCGTCACTGTCCCCCCGCCGCCGGGTCGCTCGTCGGTCGTATCCGCCGTCGGGCAGCTCGGCGGCTGATCGGCCAGTGTGTAGGGCCCATTAGATTTGGGTGGGCTATATTGTTTCTGTCCAGGGTAACTACTGGCTGCTTTATTTTTACACTGCAATTTAGATTTCAGTTTGAACTTTGAACATACCCCACCCAAATCTACTGTAACTCTCTCTCTGCATATGTTATATCTGCCCCCCTCCCCCCACCCCTGCAGTGCACATGGTTGTGCCCAACTGCTAACAAATTTGCTGCTACGATCAGGTCTGAATTACCCCCAATATCTAAAATTCTGTATGATAATCTCTATAAACCAACTCCATTTACCCATGATGAAAAAAAGGATGTAAAATAAACGACAGCATGTTTTCCTAATCCTATACCCAATAATCTGGGAGAATGAAATAAAACAATTGTAAATCAGTAAATATAGACTGCTTCATCAAGCATCCAGTGGAAAGACTGGTAGCTTCTTTATAGTATTCCGCCATTAATAAGAGTTTGAACAAAAACAGCAACGTTCCAGTGCAGCCTTATTGGCCTATTTCACTATTGAACTAATATTTAAATAATTAAAACAAAGATATCTTAAATAATAACCTGCCCAGTCCAGACAACAGCTGGCTTTTGTTAGGGCAAGGACTGGGATAATAGTCATGTCGACATGTTATGAAGGTTTATCAGAATATAACAAACAAACCCGATGCTTAACTTTAGCTTCAGCTATTCAAATTTTAGTTCATTACATCATTATTTTTATATGTTTTTTATTTGAAACAAATAGACATAAAAAACTATGTCAGTACATTTTGTAATGTACCAGGCGTTGTCCAGTTCAGCAACATGAGAAGAACCAGTAATATCATGACAGAAAAGACTTTCAATGCTTCTCAGTTGACTCATTCTCATTAGCAAATGCATCTAAGAAAGCTTAATGTGTTAAAGGAATTGACTTCCTTGAAATAGTTTGTGTCAAACATTTAGATAGAATGTTGACATACTTCATACTTTCGCTTCTTTCTACCATCTAAATGCTGCCCCACCTTCTGTTACTTGTTGCTCCTGGAAACCAGGTAACTGGAGGCAGTAGGGTGGAAATTATGTCTATTCTCAATCTACACCCTAAGGGGGACATTTACTAAGCAGTGATAAGAGCGGAGAAGTGCGCCAGTGGAGAAATTTCCCCCGTCAACCAATAAGCAGCTCTGTATCATTTTATAGTATACAAATTATAGATGTTACTTCAGTGCTGATTGGTTGCCATGGGCACTTCTCCACTGGCTCACTTCTCCACTCTTATCACTGCTTAGTAAATGTCCCCCTTAGTGTAGTAAGCAATAATTGTCTGCAACATGATACATACTGCTGTGAATAATAAAGTACATTCGTTTTTTTTAACATATAAGGACATAATATACAATCATATTTAACAAAATAGTTATTGCCCAAAGTAAGGACACTTAAACCACAGTCAACAAGGAAGTTAAACTGAACCAGGTGCCCCTAACCTAGTGCTCTTTATATAGTCACCTCATCTTTGGACAATGTATATACTGTGTATATAATCTAGAGATAAAGTGACTTTCAAATAAATGCTAAAACATAGAAGATTACTTAAAGTGTCTTAATCAGTGGCGGAACTAGCAGCGGTGCAGCCGGGGCAGCGCACTGGGGCCTGCTGCGCTGAAGGGGCCCATAGCTGCTGGTTTTATACTGAGTCAGATTGACTCATTATAAGCAGGCCGCCACTGCGCCGTACCACGGGCCGTAATAATAAGGATGCCGGATGAGGGGACTCACTCTCTAGCAGGGGAGCAGCTACGGGGGATGGGAGTGCGGGACGGCTGCCACTAACGCTTCACGTCTGCACCATTACTTGCCCCTCACCTGCCTCTCAGTCTAGTCACGCTGCACAATGAATGCTGGGAGGAAGGACGAAGGAACAAGATCCGAGTCCTGCTGTGTGTGGGTGCACGTTAACAAAGTTTAAAGTAGTACTACACATAAGAAAATGTAAATCTATATTTATATATCCAGGTAGTCGGCGTACTCCTTCACAAAACTCTCTAGCCATCAGATCGTGCAATGTTTCCGGTTTATTACCCATTATAAAGTCGTATAATAAACCTGAAACATTGCATGACCTGATGACCTGATTGCCTGCAATTTGGAATTATATAATCAGTGGAGTTTCTGCATGTTAAATAGTGCTGTGAGCCCTGCCCTACATTTTTGGTAGAGTAACTATTGCAGTCTTTATTATGAGGCGCCCACTTATGCTCTCTGTAGCATTTGGCAGTCACTGATGCTGTCTGTAGTATATGGGGTTCACTAACAATTTCTGTAGTATATGGGGGTCACTACCGCTGTCTGTAGTACATTGCGACCATCGATACAGTCTGTATTATATGATGGTCATGCTATCCACTGGGATTGGGGGGGAGCATTTACGAATTGGGGTCGGGGGGAAGGGTCCCAAAGCATATTGTTGCACGTCGGCCCACAGTTCACTAGTTCCGCCATTGGTCTTAATGAAGATGTCTTGTCATTCATTTTTGCTGGTCAACAGATATTCAATAGACACAGGAGAGGCGCGCGCTGTGCGCTCCGTGTCCCTCCTTCACACTGCTCTGCCACTGACTCGAGTATAAGCCGAGGTGGCTTTTTCAGCACAAAAAAAAAATGCTGAAAAAGTCGGCTTATACTCGAGTATATACGGTAAGTATCATAACATATGTTGCCTTCAAGAGAGGCTGAGATCAGAGTATATCTGAACATGACCAACATAAATCTGAAGCAGACAACACAGGGCCACGTTATAAGAGATTTGTATTATATAATTTAACAGGTACCAAAAAAGCGGGGATCCTAAAAGAGAAGTGTGAGTTAGTAATGTAGGAGATAATTTGGCCATTCAGAGATGGGCCCAAATGTATTAAGCCTTGAAAAGTGATGAAGTGGAGATGGATAAAGAGTGATAAATGACCAGCCAATCAGATTTCTACCTGCCATGTAACAGGCTGTGTTTGAAAAATGACACTTTATAATTTTTTAAGGCTTAATACATTTAGGCCAATTGTGCTTTACTACCTTGTGAAGACCAGTTGAGACAAATGTTGATGTGAAGAGGTATATCATTATCTAAAGTTAAAGAGGTATATGTATCCAATATATTTAGCAGATAAATAGATTTTTGGGGCGAAAAAAAGGAGTAATAACCTGCGCTATGTCAACTTGAAAATATGAAATATTATAATACTCTAAAAGTGCCTCATAAGACAAAATGTATATGTATATATATATATATATATATATATATATATATATATATATATATATATATAGTATGTGTATATATTTTATAGCAATATAACAACCAATGAAATGCTAGGAAAATATATAAAAGGCTAATCAGCCGTAACATTCCACCTACTCATAACATCCATAATTCTGCATTTGTGTCCCAGTTAGTGCAGTGACAAATAGCCTCTATTTCTCCAATGTGCAGATTTGTGTATACCTGTTTTTGCCGTATCTTACTCACACAGACACTGACTTAGGGCAGGATGTACTAAAGCAGAAATGCAGTAAAACCCCAGTTTTCTGTTTTTTCCCCTCTTATTTCCAAATGTACTAAGCCCCAATGCCGGGGCTTCTAAGTGAAGGGTAACGCCAGCTATAGCTGATGTTACCCAATAGAAGCCTGTGGGTGTCATACAGCATCATGCTGTGTGAGGGACGGACTCCCAGGTCATAAACCCAGAAGTCCAGGATTCAGAGCGCATCGCAAAGGACGTTTTTTTATCGGAAGAGCTGTGTGGCAGGATGTACTTCAGAAGGTTAGTACACCCTGCCCTTAGACAATTGCAGCTTCTGGTTACTGTTTCTTGGAGCAGCCATAAGCCACACACCATACTGTGGCAGGCAGAAGCCACACATCCATGCTGCTGGTCAGGGCTGCCATTAGAAATTGTGGGATCTGGGGCTAACAGAACAGGCAGGGCCCCCTCTCCCAACCCCATCCCACTCTTACCTGAAGTGTTGGTGAGAACCTAGTGGCTTGATGCGGTACAGACAGCCGCCACTGCAAGTACTAGTAGCCAAGTTACAAATTTGGTCAGCTCCCTTTTGATTACTGAGAGCCCGCCCCCTAATCAATAAGCCAATCCCTGGGAGCAGTCTATGTGAAAAGTAAAGCCTGCGGTGACAACCCGGAAACTGGCACCCACCTGATGAGGGAACAGTGATGACAGCTGCCAGCCCCAGAGCTGAACAGCCCAGTAAGGCAGCACTGAGACAGGGGCAAATGCAGGATTTAGTAAGGGGGGTTTCCGTGGGAGGGTGGGTGCTTGTGTGTGTGTGTGTTTATATTTATATATATATATATATATATATATATATATATATATATATATATATATATATATACATACACACACACACACACACACACACACACACACACACACACACACACATATATTATACACACACACCCTCTCCCTGCAGTAGAAACCAGGAGGCACTCAGCGGTGTTTGTGAGTAAATTAATGTATAAAAGTACAAAAAACATATTGTACCGTGTCAACACCGAGCAGGGCATTTTTGTCAAGCCTACAGCATAGCACCTTGAAAAAAAATGCCCTGTACAGCCCCCACCGCACACACTGCACCCATTTTTAAAATACCCCTCCGAAAATCCAGCGCCGGCATCCGCAGCGCCGTTAGAGCACATGCGCAGTAGAGTCTGAGCCCTCTAGTGCTCAGACTCTACAGCGCTCTGGGCAGAGAGGAGGGGGCCAGACGGAGGAGGCTGAACACGGGCCTCCTCCTGAACACGGGCCTCCTCCTCTCTTAAAACGACCCTGGTCGGTACACTATGCCTTTTGTACTTTAATACATTAATCTACTCACAAAGTCCGCTGCTCGCGCACGCACGCACACACACACACACACACACAATCACACACACACATATTCATACATAGATACACACATACATACATACATACACAAGCAGATAGACACAAACACACATACATACATACATAACTACAAATAAGTACATACAGTACATACATACATACATACATAGGGTTCCATCAGGGGCTGGGTGCAGGCAGGCAGCAATGTGAGGATGGAGGGAGATGCTGTGGCTGAGCATGCGCAGCCAACAGCTCCACCCCTCCGGACATTCTATAAGCAGAGAGCTACTGTAGCTCTCTGATGCTGCATCAATGCAGCAGCTCCGCGGTAGCGATCGTGGCTTTGAACTGAGACGGAGACAGCTGTGTCTCCGTCTCAAAAATACAATATTCAGCTCATCGGGGGGGGGGTTCCAGGTACTTGGAACCCCCCCCCCCCCCCCCCCCCCCCCGCGTGCGCCACTGTGAGAGGAGGATCCACTAGCATCAGCATCTGGAAGCAGTGGCGCTGGTGAATGACAGTGGATCCCTGCACTGATCTTCCATGTGCCCATCCCCAACTACCTTACAGCCAGTCACTGAAAGCCTGTGTAGCTGCTGGCTGCAATTTCGTATACCACTGGGCAGCCTAGAACTGGCAGCCCTGTCATTATGACAGATATCAGTGACTGCCAGTGCAGGCTGGATTAGCTGGGGCAGAGAATAAACTGTGGTGTCTGGCCAGTTAGAGAGTGCTATGAGGCGATGAAGGGGGTGGGACCTTCCTGCAGCTCTCTACTGAGTCTGCACTAGGCAGACGACCTTTATATAATATATACAGTATTATTATTATTATTATTATCTAATATATATGGCTCTACTAGAACTGCCGTAGTGATGGTAATGGAAAGTGTTGCAGATGTGTCACTAAAGTGTTTACATACAGTGATGCATCATTGTTCGCATTGGAAGCCATACTCAGATGAAAAATCTGACCCTTCCATAGGCCTGGTGCGGGTTTCTATGGTGCGACCGATTGTGGCATCTAAAGACGCACCAAGTGATATTGCAGTGTCTATAGATACTGAAAGCGCGCACCTCAGTCCTTGTACACTAATACACTAATACACATGGATGTACACCAGGCACAGACACACGACCTCCAAAACCAATGGCCGCGGCTGCAGTTGTGTCTGACTCAGAATCAGGCCCTCTGTATCCACAGTTGACAGATAGAATATGCTCTCCTAACCCCTGCCTCATGCCTTGGCCATCCCTGCCTTGCTTACTTCATGCCATCAGGCCACATTATGCTCACTCTCGCCTCATGTCACCTGTCTGTCTCCCTAGATTGTAAGCTCCTCGGAGCAGGGCCCTCTTCCCTCCTGTTCTCACAACTCTCTTCTCTCGCACTTCACTTACAGTTTTCTCCTACTCAGCAACTGTCTATACTAGAGATGAGCGCTCTGAACATTGATGATCCAAGTCCGGTCGGATGTTCTCGCCAGACTCGGATCCCACGTCGAGGCCGAACATCATTCTCTTGGCGTCGGATTCTCATGGGATTTGGATTCTATATAATGCGCTGCAGCCGGGACTCTGCGCCAGTTCAGTATAATACATGCTCCCATTTGCTGCGTTATACTCTGCTATAATGGGTGTACTGTGTCCAGGGTCTCTCAAGTGTCTGTGCTGGATAGTGACTGTGTATAGGGGGGACACTGCACGCTGCCATTTGCTGCATTATACTCTGTTGTAGTAGGTGTACTGCGTCCAGAGTCTCACACGTGGCAATGCTGTATAGTGACTATGTATAGCGGGCACGCTGCACGCTGCTGTGTGCTGCGCTATACTTTGCTATGCTGGCTGTGCTTTGTCCAGAGTCTCACAAGTGGCTGTGCTGTATATTAACTGTGTATGGGGGCACACTGCATGCTGCTGAATGCTGCGCTGTACTTTGCTGTCTTGGCTGTGCTATGTTCAGACTCACAAGTGGCTGTGTTCTGTTTAGTGACTGTATAAGGGGCATGCTGCTGTATGCTGCACTATACTGTACTGTTTGCTACGCTTTACCCTAGTGCGCTTTTTTCACGTGCATCTATAAGCCCTGTGATCCATGCAGTTTGAACCATGCTACAAGTATATAAACAGACAAATAAAAATCAAATATATATTTCTATTGTTTGTACTGTTTGGTGCGCTTTGTTCACGTGCATCTAGTACTCCTTTGCTTCCTTACAGCTCAGCTGTATTGTGTACTGAGAATTGTGGTGCTGTTACCTGTGCTGTTTTAGTTTTTCAGTTACTGTAATGTCAAGTTCTGTGTACCATATATTGTTCGAATGTGTGCCGTATGTATGGCGCTGCAAAACGCTTGTGGGGCCTTATAAATAAAACATAATAATAATAATGACCAGGAAAATGGAGTGAGTGCCATGTTCCCGGAGATCAGCGCATGCGCAGTAGACTCTGGTGCCAGAGTCTACACGGGACATGCGTCAGCGAGGGGGGCTGCACAGTGTCTGCACACAGGCCCCCTCTATTAAACCACCCCAGGGAGAAAGAGTACTTTTCGTAATTTGTCTGGACAGCTGCCTCTCGGCATACAGTAGCTGTCCCAGGATTAGAAATGTTAAATTGTCCCATTAAAACATTCCTCATCTCCCTCAAACAGAGGCGATAAGAGATGCTAATTATCTAGTTAAAAATGCAAAGGGTCTTAAATACACCCCCAAGTCTTTTATTACCTATGACTAAATATTTAATGTCATCATTAACACAAGTTATATATGTAAAAGTAGCTACTATGAAATCACCACCAGCACCATTACTCACAGTAATGCCGTGTGTTGTTCCTTGTGCCTGGGTTGAATAATATGACTACTACATTCTCTGTATGTGTTTTACTATGACTACTCTGTGTGTAATTTTAAATGTTCATTATATTGATAGTTGTGTAAATACAGTTAATTATAGTAATATGTATAAAAATCATACTGAACCCGCATAAAGAAATTGACAGTTTGCAGTTATATTCGTTTAATTTAAATACCATGGTTACTAATTCAGAAGGTCACTAATATGCGTAATATACTGCTATATCGTAACTCCTGTGTTAGTAGTATGCATAAGGTATCTAAATAAAGGTACAAAGCAATAACATCATGATCATACCTGGAGCAGCTGTAACAGCCGACACAGCTAGGAGTAACCCCAGTGTAACCTGTAGATCCATCACTGTGCTTTTCAGGTTTTCATGTGAGGGTCTGTAGTAGAGTATTTCCCTGCGAATGCTTTCTGTATACACATAACACTACATACACTAAGAGATGTGACGTTTCCAAGCGGGTTCTCCCTTAAGGCAAACAATGCTATTTTATGATATAACATTCCTAAGATTTTGAATTGTGCTGCTTTTGACACCAGTGACAAACATGTTCAACCTGTTTAAAAGGAAACACAGTTAGAACACCAGTTCTTCTTATACACAGGAACATTAGTAATATTAGTCACACACATTAATAATAAACAATGCCATATTTCACATCAATTCGTATTTGTGAAATGGGTGCACTCTGTGTTTGTACAGTTCAGTGGCTAGTATACACAGCAGAGCTCAATCTATGGGCAAGTACATGTAACACTCTATCACTGCAACCTGTAGTGGATGGGGGTGTGGCAATGGAATAAGGTCAGGGCCGGACTGGGACTAAAAATAGGCCCTGGCATTTTTGAAGCACACAGGCCCACCTCTGTGACTCCACCCCTTACTATTCCTGACTCTTCCCACTTATTAGTCTATGCTCTTACAAATATAATTAATATTCTAACAACATACAAGTGTACATCATTCTCTATTAAAATACACACAACCAGTGGTTGAAGTGGAAATTTTTAAGTGGGGGTATGGAAATGCGAAGTTTGTAATTAAGCGCGCGCCAAAGGCGCACGCGCTCCAGAAAAGGGGGCGTGGCCACTCAAAAGGGGGCGTGGTCTTCAGTGTAGTTTACCACACCATACACCCCTTATACGCATTATGCACCACAATAGTAGGACCCCTTATACTATCTAGTACTGGTGCCTCTTTCACATTATACCACACAGTATGAGCCAAAATTCACATTATAGCACCCGGTATGAGCCGAAATTTACATTATAGCACACGGTATGAGCCGAAATTTACATTATATGCCCCCAATAGTGCAGTGCCAGATCCACAATTGCCCCCACAGTGCCAGGTATACAAATGCCCCCACAGTGCCAGGTATACAAATGCCCCCACAGTGCCAGGCATACAAATGCCCCACAGTGCCAGGTTTACAAATGTCCCCACCGTGCCGGGTATACAAATGCCCCCACAGTGCCAGATCCACAAATGCCCCCACAATGCCAGATCCACAAATGCCCCCACAGTGCCAGGTATACAAATGCCCCCACAGTGCCAGATCCACAATTGCCCCCACAGTGTCAGATCCACAATTGCCCCCACAGTGTCAGGTAATACCTGACACTGTGGGGGCAATTGTGGATTTGACACTGTGGGGGCAATTGTATACCTGACAGGTATACAAATGCCCCACAGAGCCAGCCAATTGCCCCCACAGCAGCCAGTGCTGCAGCTGCTTACCGCTGCTGCACTGCTGCTGCTGCTTCTCCTCCGGGCTCCGGCTGTGAGGGACGGGTGAGTCAGGAGAGGAGAGCGCCCACCAGCGCGGCTGTGTCTGGCGCGGTGGCGTATAGCGGACTTCGTTCAAACCAGCCGCCGGTTCGTGAGCCAATCAGAGCACAGCCACGCTGGCGGGCGCTCTCCTCTCCTGACAGCTGAGACACGCTGCCGCCGGACTGAGCGGCAGCGTGTATCAGTGAGCGCTGGACCGGCCCACGTGGCCATTGGCCCTTCTGGCATTTGCCAGAAGTGCCAGATGGCCAGTCCGGCCCTGAATAAGGTAGATAACCTCTCACCGTAACATCTCTAAATAGTGCCTCCACCCAAATCATTGCTTGTGGTCTTATACAAAGATGTAGGCAAATAACTTTGCAGCCTTTGCAGTACGCAGTCGTTGTTCGATAATATGCAAATGTTGCTGCCGCTGGGATGTGTATTAAGATGCTCACTGGAGGCATCTTAAGGGCCCCATACACTAGTACGATTTTACACGATTTCATACAATTCCGATTTATCTGTCTGATTATTTTTTTTTTTTGTACAATCAATTTTTATTGAGATATTTAAGAAGTTTTGACAAAGAGGTACAACAATATAAACAGGCAAATAGCTTCAAGTGACAAAAAAAAAAAAAAAAACAATGGGAAACATTGTATGCAAGATATTACATGTAGAGTCAATAGAACAGGAGGAGACAAAGAGAGGTCGAACCCACCAATATAAACAATAAGGTAGTGTCTCCGTTAATTTAGAGGATGTCACATCAAAATATCAAAACTTCAAAGTTTTATCCAAAAAGAAAAAGAAAAAAATATAACCAAATAAAAACAAACAACATCTAAAAATAGAAACCAAAGAAGAAGAACAGAGCAAGAATAGGAAGAAAAGCAAGAAAGAAGAGTGAGAGAGGAAAGGAGAAGAAAGTAAAGATCAAACCACTCCGTTTTGAGATTCCCTTGGGGAGGGTAAGGGCAATAAAAGGAAGAAGTAAGAAGGAACATTCTATAGTGAAAAGGATGGAGATCAGCAATCCAGAGGAGCAGCAAGGTAAGCTTGAGAGGACTTATAGTCCGACCATGGGAACCAGGTGGTCGCAAAGTCATGTGACCTGCCAACCGACGAGAGCAACAGATCCTCCATATGCATAACATAGTCGAGTTTCGCAAACCATGAATGATGCGTGTGTGTGTGTGTGGGGGGGGGGGTTGGATCTCCATAGAGCTGGAATAGCAGCTCGGGCTGCATAGCTCAGGTGTCGTAGCAGGGATTTCTTATATTGAGACATCGTTATGGTGGAGTGGTTAATAAGCCAGAAGGCAGGGCCAGGCAGGACCTGAGATCCCAGGATATCTTGCGAAATGTTAATTACGTCTTGCCAAAAGAGTTGGAGGGGGGGCAGTCCCACCAAATGTGTAACAGTGTACCTGCAGAGGAGGAGCAGCGCCAACACTGAGCCGAGATAGCAGGGTACATCGCATGGAGAAGAGAAGGGTGTCGATACCACCTCGTGATGATTTTGTATTGAGTTTCTCTAATCTGAATACAGACAGAACTCTGATGTGTTTTAAGAAATATTCTTTCCCAATCACGAGTTCATAAGGAGACACCCAAGTCCCTCTCCCATGCCGCAGCAAAAGAAGGGGGATTTGTGGGTTTGGAATGATGGATAATCCTATATAAGGTGGAAATAGTGTGTGTCGGATTGTAAGTGGCGACACAGAGTTTCTCGAATAAGGTCAATTCTCTAGAAGCCTCTTGGAATCTGGAGCCAGAAACCAAAAAATGTCTAATTTGCAAAAACTTCCAGAAATCACCCTGAGGAACAGCCCATGTCGCCTTTATGTCCGAAAACTGTTTAACTGCAGAAAGGGTTACCATTTGGCCAACTCGGAATAATCCTGCAACTGCCCACTGGGAGAAGTGGGTTAGATTTACGCCCGGAAAAAGTCTGAGTTAGCCAAAAAGGACGTCAAAGGACCAAAATTTGGACGAGACATGGGAAAGGCATCGAATCTTCTTACAGACTGAGAGAGTAGGGGTTGTTGTAGGATGAGCTTGGAAATAATCTAGGTAAAGAGGGGAGCCAGGGAAAAATCTCTGTAAATTGCTGCACATATAAGCCCTCCAATTCAACCCATTGCTTGGTCTCGCGACTTATCGTCCAGTCTAAAACTCTATTTAGGAGACTGGCATAATAATAATCCTTAATATCAGGAAGTTGCAAGCCACCATATTTAGTCGATTCAGTCAGAAAAAATTTGCTTGATTCTGGGCCTCTTTCGTTGCCAAATAAATTGTAGGATCAGAGATAAAACAGCGAAACCAAGATTCCGGGACATGGATCGGTAGGGCTTGCACTGTGTATAGCAGTTTAGGGAGGGTGTTTATATTTACAATATTCAGTCTACCAAACCAAGAAAGTTGCTTCGCATGCCATCTGTAATAGTCATTCCGAATCATCTGCAGGAGGGGCTGGAAGTTCAATGGGACCAGTTTGGACATATCAGTAGGTAACTTAATACCCAGATACGTTATATGTGAGGGTTGCCAGGAGAACGGGAAGGATTGTTTGAGGTTTACAATAATGTCCACAGGGGCAGAGATGTTTAGGGCACTGGATTTGGACAAGTTAATTTTAAAGTTTGATAGTTTTCCAAATAAATCTAATTCACGCATCAGGTGTGATAGTGACGTAGTTGGGTGAGAGACAACGGCTAACAGGTCGTCTGTGAATAATGCTAATTTGTACTCCTTGTCCCGTACAGTGAAGCCCTTGATATCCTGGTTGGCTCTAATAGCCCTAGCCAGTGCCTCTATACATAGCACAAAGATTAGCAGAGACAAAGGGCATCCCTGTCTAGTTCCATTATTTATGGGAAAGGAGTTTGATAAGGAGCCCTCTATGGTTTATAAACAAATAATCTATGCGTGAGTAGACCCAATGGGGGTGTGAATAGAAGGAGTAATCACGTCCCGTAGGATTAAGAATCCTCCAGGAATCTGCTAGTTGTTGCATGTGGAGTAAATTTTTAACCTGCCAGTATTTCGTAGCGGGGAATCTAGGGGCCTGAGACGACGTGTCCATCCTGGGGTCCAGTGTCCAATTAAAATCACCGCCAAGAATGGTAACTCCCTTGGAAAAGGAATCCAGTTAGGTGCATAAATCACTACAAACGTAAACATTTGGTGAAAAATCAAGCAATTTAAGAGGAGCAGTCTCCCTGGAACTATTCTATGGATAGATACTTCAGAGACGTGGAGGTCTTTAGAAAAAAATAATCGCTACTCCTCTGGATTTGCTGTCAGGGGTGTTACTGTAATAAGCCGTGGGGTAGCGACGATTAGTAAGTGGGGGGTTATGTATGCCAACCTTGAAATGTGTCTCCTGTACAAAAGCTACATCTAGCTTGTCGGACCACAATAATCGGAGGAGGATAGATCTCTTCTCCAGCGTATTAAGGCTGCGGGCATTGAGGGATAGTATTTTGATTTTCCTTGGTTGAGTCATGGTGGTTTGAAAGAAGGTGATCTCCTGTAATTCTCAGAGTGGCGAATAGAAAAAGGAGGAAAGAAGAGCAGAAATAGAAAAAGAGACAAAGAGCGAGAGACAATACAGAGTAAAAATTGCAACATCAATAACATACCCACAGTGGAGAGACTGAAACACGTGGGTAGCAGTCTATCGACTGGCAAATTAGCCAAAAGCGGGTGTGGGGGGAAAGGGGAGTCATCCACAGTGGGAACCCTGTTAGAGTAACAAACGAGAATAAAAACTAACAGTAGCAAAGTAAAACCAGCATTTGATGGGCAGCGGGGACAGCCTAAAGAGCCTCGAACTCCGCTACCACCCACATTCTAAACGGTAAACTCGGTCAGCATAACATCCACAGAATACTAAAAACATAGCAAATACAAGTAGGACAAATCTCACCCAGTAGGGAGGTAACCTCCAGTAGTAAGACAAATGAGAGAGGACCTAGAAAAAAGATAAAGTTGATCATGTCAGTCCACTCTGTGGAGGGGAGGGAGTGGATGGAGCTCCCTTTTTAGAATTCCGAACTTCACGCCAAGGTAGTGAGCCAGAGGAGCGGTTAGGAAGGGATATTTCAGGAAGAGGAAATTCCCAGTCCTGCAGATCAATTTTAGGCAGTCCTAGCAATGAGCAGAACAGTGGAAGGTCGGCATGAGAGGTCAAGGAATACCACTACCCAGATGAAGAAGCTTGAAGGTTAAAGGGGAATCCCCACCGGTATCTCAGTTGTCGTTTCCGCAGTTCGTCAGTAAGGGATTTCAGGACTTTCCGCTGTTGTAATGTGTACCAGGAAAGATCCTTGTAAAGGTGTATGTCAGAGCCATTAAAGTCAAGTTCGGTCAGTTGACGGGCTTTACGCATTATGTCTTCCTTTTGGGAAAAATAATGGAGGCGGCAAATTACATCACGTGGTCTATAGGAGGAGAGGCCTCTCGGTTTAAGGGCTCTGTGGGCCCTATCAAAAGTGATGATGTTATCCGAGTCTTTCTCTAATATCTCATTGAATAATTTGGTGAGGGCGTCCACAAGGTCAGATTGGGGAACATCTTCCGGGAGCCCTCGGACGTGAATATTATTCCGTCTGCCTCTGTTATCAATGTCCGTCATTCTCACCTGCAGTGTGCGAATTTCTCTGGACTGGGAAAGGACTGAATCCCTCAGGGTGGTCAAGGATGAAGTTGTAGAATTCTGGTATTCCTCTAGGTCAACAAGTCTTGTTTGGTAGGAAGAGACTCCATGAAGGATAAGATCTCTTGGAGGTTCTGACAGCCATTAGTAGTGGAGCCCGTCATGTCGTCTACTGAAGGTGAAATAGAGGAAGCAGATGGGGAAGGAGGGGGGCAGGAGGCAGTACTGCTCTCCAGAGGTTGTGTGGTTGTGGGATGGAGAAATGGACGCAGGTCAGCTTGAGGGAGAGAGTCTCTTGTGTGTTGGTTTTTGTTCTTTCGAGAAGACTTCGAATTCCGGACCATAATGTGAAGTGGATGGTCTCAGTAAGCTTAAGCTGTTTCAGATATATATTGAAACATAGCGGAGTTGGGTCCCCAGCAGGCGGTGACTCCCCATGGCCTGGGGCTAGGTGGTCATCAGATGAACGGTATCAGTGCGGACAAGGGCTTGCGCATAGTAAGGTGGAGGGGGCGCACCTTCCCAGTGAAGAGATAGAGGTGACAATACAGTTCGTCAGTTCCTCTGTGGGGACTCACTGAGGTACTTACACTAGTAGCAGGAAGGTATTGAAATGGGTAACTGGGATAATGAGAGCAGAGGCTACTTGGTATAGATGCGTGTCTGAGTTCTGTGGGGGGAGATGCTTGAACTCAGGTATTCTTGTAGTAGTGGGATGCATCCAAAAGCAATAAAATTGGAGTGACATACAGCAAGTATATAGCTGGAGCCGGTCCCATCCGCAGAAGGGCACTGGGTAAAACAAATAGGAGCCGTGCCTCTGTTTGAGCTGTGAGGATGCAAGAACCCCTATAATCAGGGTAGCCACGGGCAGGCGAGCCGGGATGTAACAACCTGTAGTATGGCACAGAGCAGCAGATTCTGAGGGCTAGTGCAGCAAGAACCAGGTAGGGGGGGCTGGAGGGTAATATGCTGCCACTAGTGTATGTGGGCACACACTGGTATTGTGGAAGGTAAGGGAGCTGGATAGCAAGACATGTAAAATGGCGGTCGCCAGAGACCCACACAGTGTGCTAATAGACCAGTGGTGAGATAGATCAACAGGGAACAAGACAGGGGTTCCCCGCAGCAATTGTAAAGTTGGAGCCAGTCTCCCTAGTAGCAGGGTGGCAGAAACATTAGGTAATTGCCGCTCCTCTGCCTGGTGCCTAGAACCATTTGTGTTCACTTTCACTCACCCACAGGCAGCAGGGCAATCACGGGCATGTGTGATGGAGGGGAAGGGGGGTTAGAAAAGGGGTGCTCCAGGTCATGGAGATACGACCCCCGCATTATGGTGCGTCACCAGGGGGAAGAAGCAGGCTCCAGCCGCTTACCTCCCTGTCCGCGGGCCCACAGTCGGTGCACATGGTGGTACACAGGCACAGATCACAGGCAGGGGTCTCCCAGGAAGGCATCAGGTGTCCCGTTCAGCGCGGCCCCGACAGCAGCAAGTGTGGGGATCCGCAAGATGGCGGGCACCAGTCTCCATCAGTGTGTGGGCGGGTGCTGGCTTCCTCCAGACTCAGCCGCGGGACCCAGCTAGGAGACTCCGTGGGAGAGGAGAGCAGTCTGGCGGGAGAGGGCAGGTCCACGAGCCGCGACTCCAGGCAAGCCGGTCTCTGAGGGTGCCGGAGCGCCGGGACCGGCAGATAAATCAAGTCTCCGGCTGGAAGGGCTAGGATAGGCCGTAACCTGCAGAGGGACAGGAGGCCCCTCTCGGCTCTGTGGACACCAACCCCAGCAGGACAGCAGGTGTAGGGAGGGAAGGGGCACTGTTAGGGGTGACAATGGCAGCAATAGAGGGGTGTGCAAGGGAGATATTAGCTGGGATTAGCGGAGTTCCAGTGACGTCCTGTCCTGATGGCTGCCAGGCCACGCCCCCTATCTGTCTGATATATTGTATGAAATTGTGTACAATCGTATGTGTTTTAGATCGTATCCACTCTGATGCGCGTCCCCGTGGCTGTCAGATAGGATCCCCTATGTTGTTGGTGCTGCACTAATGATATATCGGAATTGGATGGATTCGGATGAAAAAAGTGTGTTTTTTGTGCATTTGATATATCGCCTGCGATGTATCACAGGGAAGTTTGACTGGCATTCTCAGGACACTCCCAGCCCCCGTAGCTCTCTATCCAGCCCATCAGATATATCTTATGGTACAATTGTATGCCGTACGATATATTGCATGCAATGTATAGCGGCTTCATCAATTGCATGAGATATATCTTATGCAAAAATAGCACAAATGTACCAAATCGTATGGAATCAATCCGGGAAGGTCCCGGGGGGGTTCAAGGGAAATTACATCTGACTTCAGCCTCAGACATATCGTTGTAGTGTATGGGGCCCTTTAGACCCGCCACTTGTGTATTAAGACGCAACCATCGGACACACATCGGTTGACAATCAGACTTCTGAGTAATTCTGTGGTTGCACAGCATGGCCAACAGAAGTAAGACGCCGGAGCGATGTTTACTTCATACAGGATTGCAGTAGCAAGCTGCGACACGCCCCTGAAATGGTTGTCCGCATTTGAGTCGCCACTCTGTTGTTACTTTCCATTAATTCTCCCTAACTGCCAGTCACTTAAAGAATTAATTCACTCAAGGCCATTCGAAACAAGCATAGCACAACTTATACATATGTACAGTGGCAAAAAGTTGCTCCACTGCGTACATCGATATTGCATCCATGCCTGATTTAAGCCTTCACTCTCCTGATGAGTGTTCAGCGCAATGAACATCAGGGGGGAGAGCTGGAATCCCACGGCAGCCCACTGACATACACTTGAGATGGAAAGTTATTATTATTATTATCTTTATTTATATGGCGCCACAAGGGATCCTCAGCGCCCACTTACAGAGCACATAAACAAATAAGCAAAAACAAGAAAACAGTGAATACAGTTTAGTACACTATAGGACAAAAACAGGGCATATAAACATAGCTGCGTCAGCAGACAACACTAGCTGAAGATAGAAAATAGCTACTTGTATGTCACAACTCTTTGCAATACTACTCTACACAAATAATTATGCTTTATGTACCTTGCAGTATGCAGCTGATTAGTTCCAGTCTTACCCTCCTGTCTATCCCTAACTTTTTGCCCTAATGGCCAAAACACAATCCAAACATCTCTTGAGGTAATATAAGTATCATCAATGTTTTCTTATCTGCAACTTCCTTGGGTCTGGGATAGTCTCTTCCAAGACTGGCTATTTGTCAGATCACCTCCCTCAGGGGAACCGGCAGTATGTTTCAACTGGAGACCAAAAAAAATTACTCCATCTGGCCCACTCTGTTGCATACAGACTCTCCCAGCTGCCAATTCTCTCCTCTCAGTTCCATCTCGATAGCCCTAAACTTGTGTCCTCTCTTCTGCAACCCATCACCTCTGTTAGAGAGCAGTACGCTCTGGCAATGTCTTCTCTGCATACGTATGTGCGGGGCACTAGGACACAGATTCTGCAGGGAGGTGCGACCACCCACCTGATATGCTACTGCACATGTGCAGACTGCACATCTTGACTTTGCAGAGCAGAGGTTCTCAAACTCAGTCCTCAGGACCATATACAGTTTACGTTTTCCAGGACGGGTGGTCTTCAGTATGCAGAATGTCGGGATCCCGGCGCACATTATACCGGCGCCGGAATCCCGACACCCGGCATACCAACAGCTATTCTCCCTCGTGGGGTTCCACGATTCCCCTGGAGGGAGAATAAAATAGTGTGGCGCGCGTAGCGCGCCACCGTGCCCGCAGCGTGGCGAGCGCAGCAAGCCCGCAAGGGGCTCCTTAGCGCTCGCCACGCTGTCGGTATGCCTGCAGTCGGGCTCCCGGGGCCGGTATGCTGGTCGGCGGGAGCCCGAGCGCCGGCATACCGTACTACACCCTTCCAGGACACCTGTGAATCTTTAAAATGTTCCACACAAAAAAAGGGAAAATGCAGATGCACACGCTACAGTTCAAATCACTACTCATCTGGTGGGTTCCTAACACTAAGGTTCAAGTCCAGGGCATGGTCCGCCCCAGGCCAGCACAAGGCAACAGCCTTGCATGCAATTTTTATAAATATATTTTAAGCTTTACACAATTATTTTGCAAAATCTTAGGTGTTAAGAGGTTTTTTTTTATATTTTTATTCGAGTACCACTAACAAAACACAAAAATGGAGAGTAAAACATATAACAAAGGGGGACTGGGGGGGAGAAAAGAAAAACACAGCATAATAAGAGCAGGTAAAACAACTAAACAAATGTAAGAGTTACTGTACAAAATGTTAGTGATAAAATAATGGTACAAACCACTGACCTTGACATTTGGGAGATTATATACATAAATGAACCGAAGTTTACAGAGTGAGTAGAAATAAGGATAATTAAAAAAAACCAAAAAAAACCCAGGGCTGAACCAAGAACACCAATAATTTAATAGTGATGGGAGGGTTTTCTTCCTGAAGTCGTCCATCTTACCATGTAGATTTTTCAAAGGAGTTAAGAAGTTGGGAATGAAGCAATTAAGGAGGGGGAGGGGGGGGGGGTAAGGAGGGAGGGGAATTGGTAGGGGTGTCTATAAAGCTTTCCCACAATTTTTTTTAATTTTCTATATGAAGTACAGGTGGTGCCACGCTCATCTTAGCTTCTCTGCTGCGCCTAGGTGCACCATGGTTTATTAGCATAAGCCCTTCATCTATTGTTATCAGCTGCAATACAATACAGAGAGAACAATACAGCAGGGGATTAAGTCACTACAGCAGGGGATTAAGTCCGATTGGCCAGTCTCAATTAATCCTATTAAAGGCAAAGATGAAGATGGCTCCATCTGTAAATTGTCAACCCACTCCATTCGAAACAGATAAAATAATTTATCTTTATACAAATGAAGTGCAGGAGGCGAGGGGTGTATCCAGGTTTGGAGGATGGTCTTCTTGGCCAATAATAACCAGCAGTAATGTCCTACAACCTTTAGACGAATGCTGCCTTACAGGGATAATACCTATCACCGCACATTCAGGGGTCTCTTAACTTGAAACTAAAAATGATTGACAAGGGGACATTCCCATAAACAGTGGGACCAATTTGCATTTTCAGTGTGACATTTTGGGTAAGTTGAGGAAGAAAGGACCATGACACATCTACGGTGGGGCCTCAAATATATGTGATGAAAAACATTGAGGGACAGTATAGAAGCTTGTCCATATCATCCTACAACTAAACCTAAATGCCCGAATTACATCTGATAAGCCAAGAGAAGGAAAGTGAGGAAGCCACTTCGAACCATAGTGTGGTCCAAGTGTTTCCTAAGAAAATTATAATGACAAGATATCACCTTTCAAGGGGAAGGGGTTGGGCAATAAGTCAATCCAATGGGTTATGTCAAATGGTCATAGATAGAGCCCAAAGTACAAAGCTATTATAATGTTGGGTGAGCGGATATGTTAGTATTATTTAAAAAAAATGTAATCACTTCTAGACAATAGAGTGGCCTACAGGTATGAATGTCAACCAGAGTAGCTATGTAGGAAAGTCCCTCTAGTTTCCAAAGTGTGAAGTGGTGGGGAGCCATGCCATCCAGAAATTGAAGATTACAGAACAGGGCGAGATAAAGGGATTTATGGGCATTAAGGTTCATCTTACAGCGAAATTAGTTTTCTAGTGGACCAAAGAAGTGGATTATTCCAAATATATATATGACTTCAAAGCAGTGGTCCCCATCCTAGCCTGTAATTGCCCTCCTAGCCAGATATCTTGGGTTCTCTTTGACTTATGGCCTAATTCAGACCTGATCGCAGCAGCAATTTTTTTCTCTAATGGGCAAAACCATGTGCATAGCAGGTGGGGCGGATATAACATGTGCAGAGAGAGTTCGATTTGGGTGGGGTGTGCTCAAACTGAAATTTAAATTGCAGTGTAAAAATAAAGCAGCCAGTATGTACCCTGCACAGAAACAATTTAACCTGCCCATATCTAACTCTCTCTGCACATGTTATATCTGTCCCACCTGCAGTACACATGGTTTTGCCCATTAGAGAAAGATTTTGCTGCTGCGATCAGGTCTGAATTAGAACCTTAGTGTTTTTCTGAGGGTATACTCCAAAAGCTGGAGCTTTCCCCTTTTGGTGGACACTGGCATCTTGTCTCTACTATGCCCAGAACCAGAGATATCAGCCTTTGCAGCAACTGGTCCCTGCCCCAGCTCCACACACCTGGTATGCAGTTTTATATTTTCGTTGGTGGAGTGCTTTGTTCCCAGTACTTCCTGAAAGGTGGGACTCTAGTTTTTTGAAAGATAAGAAATCTATTTCCAGAACCTGGAGATATCTGCACTAAAGCAAGCTGCCCTCCTACCGGAAAATGATGAATATTAACCCCACTACACTACAGTGGCGTGCGGTGAGGTCAGTGGCTGGTGAGGCATGCCCACTAAAGCCGCCGCTATGGCCGCTGCCAGAGGTGAGTTTAGACCTCATGGGGCCCTAAGTAACACACCGATTTGGGGCCCCCTTCCTCATACAATCCATAGCACTATATCATGTCATCACCGCCCCTGGCTGTGCCTGCTGTAGAGATGAGCGCCTGAAATTTTTCGGGTTTTGTGTTTTGGTTTTGGGTTCGGTTCCGCGGCCGTGTTTTGGGTTCGAACGCGTTTTGGCAAAACCTCACCGAATTTTTTTTGTCGGATTCGGGTGTGTTTTGGATTCGGGTGTTTTTTTCAAAAAACACAAAAAAACAGCTTAAATCATAGAATTTGGGGGTCATTTTGATCCCAAAGTATTATTAACCTCAAAAACCATAATTTACACTCATTTTCAGTCTATTCTGAATACCTCACACCTCACAATATTATTTTTAGTCCTAAAATTTGCACCGAGGTCGCTGTGTGAGTAAGATAAGCGACCCTAGTGGCCGACACAAACACCGGGCCCATCTAGGAGTGGCACTGCAGTGTCACGCAGGATGTCCCTTCCAAAAAACCCTCCCCAAACAGCACATGACGCAAAGAAAAAAAGAGGCGCAATGAGGTAGCTGTGTGAGTAAGATTAGCGACCCTAGTGGCCGACACAAACACCGGGCCCATCTAGGAGTGGCACTGCAGTGTCACGCAGGATGGCCCTTCCAAAAAACCCTCCCCAAACAGCACATGACGCAAAGAAAAAAAAGAGGCGCAATGAGGTAGCTGTGTGAGTAAGATTAGCGACCCTAGTGGCCGACACAAACACCGGGCCCATCTAGGAGTGGCACTGCAGTGTCACGCAGGATGTCCCTTCCAAAAAACCCTCCCCAAACAGCACATGACGCAAAGAAAAAAAGAGGCGCAATGAGGTAGCTGTGTGAGTAAGATTAGCGACCCTAGTGGCCGACACAAACACCGGGCCCATCTAGGAGTGGCACTGCAGTGTCACGCAGGATGTCCCTTCCAAAAAACCCTCCCCAAACAGCACATGACGCAAAGAAAAAAAGAGGCGCAATGAGGTAGCTGACTGTGTGAGTAAGATTAGCGACCCTAGTGGCCGACACAAACACCGGGCCCATCTAGGAGTGGCACTGCAGTGTCACGCAGGATGTCCCTTCCAAAAAACCCTCCCCAATCAGCACATGATGCAAAGAAAAAGAAAAGAAAAAAGAGGTGCAAGATGGAATTGTCCTTGGGCCCTCCCACCCACCCTTATGTTGTATAAACAAAACAGGACATGCACACTTTAACCAACCCATCATTTCAGTGACAGGGTCTGCCACACGACTGTGACTGATATGACGGGTTGGTTTGGACCCCCCCCAAAAAAGAGGCAATTAATCTCTCCTTGCACAAACTGGCTCTACAGAGGCAAGATGTCCACCTCATCTTCACCCTCCGATATATCACCGTGTACATCCCCCTCCTCACAGATTATCAATTCGTCCCCACTGGAATCCACCATCTCAGCTCCCTGTGTACTTTGTGGAGGCAATTGCTGCTGGTCAATGTCTCCGCGGAGGAATTGATTATAATTCATTTTAATGAACATCATCTTCTCCACATTTTCTGGATGTAACCTCGTACGCCGATTGCTGACAAGGTGAGCGGCGGCACTAAACACTCTTTCGGAGTACACACTTGTGGGAGGGCAACTTAGGTAGAATAAAGCCAGTTTGTGCAAGGGCCTCCAAATTGCCTCTTTTTCCTGCCAGTATAAGTACGGACTGTGTGACGTGCCTACTTGGATGCGGTCACTCATATAATCCTCCACCATTCTATCAATGTTGAGAGAATCATATGCAGTGACAGTAGACGACATGTCCGTAATCGTTGTCAGGTCCTTCAGTCCGGACCAGATGTCAGCATCAGCAGTCGCTCCAGACTGCCCTGCATCACCGCCAGCGGGTGGGCTCGGAATTCTGAGCCTTTTCCTCGCACCCCCAGTTGCGGGAGAATGTGAAGGAGGAGATGTTGACAGGTCGCGTTCCGCTTGACTTGACAATTTTGTCACCAGCAGGTCTTTCAACCCCAGCAGACTTGTGTCTGCCGGAAAGAGAGATCCAAGGTAGGCTTTAAATCTAGGATCGAGCACGGTGGCCAAAATGTAGTGCTCTGATTTCAACAGATTGACCACCCGTGAATCCTTGTTAAGCGAATTAAGGGCTGCATCCACAAGTCCCACATGCCTAGCGGAATCGCTCCCTTTTAGCTCCTTCTTCAATGCCTCCAGCTTCTTCTGCAAAAGCCTGATGAGGAGAATGACCTGACTCAGGCTGGCAGTGTCTGAACTGACTTCACGTGTGGCAAGTTCAAAGGGCATCAGAACCTTGCACAACGTTGAAATCATTCTCCACTGCACTTGAGACAGGTGCATTCCACCTACTATATCGTGCTCAATTGTATAGGCTTGAATGGCCTTTTGCTGCTCCTCCAACCTCTGAAGCATATAGAGGGTTGAATTCCACCTCGTTACCACTTCTTGCTTCAGATGATGGCAGGGCAGGTTCAGTAGTTTTTGGTGGTGCTCCAGTCTTCTGTACGTGGTGCCTGTACGCCGAAAGTGTCCCGCAATTTTTCTGGCCACCGACAGCATCTCTTGCACGCCCCTGTCGTTTTTAAAAAAATTCTGCACCACCAAATTCAAGGTATGTGCAAAACATGGGACGTGCTGGAATTTGCCCATATTTAATGCACACACAATATTTCTGGCGTTGTCCGATGCCACAAATCCACAGGAGAGTCCAATTGGGGTAAGCCATTCCGCGATGATCTTCCTCAGTTGCCGTAAGAGGTTTTCAGCTGTGTGCGTATTCTGGAAAGCGGTGATACAAAGCGTAGCCTGCCTAGGAAAGAGTTGGCGTTTGCAAGATGCTGCTACTGGTGCCGCCGCTGCTGTTCTTGCGGCGGGAGTCCATACATCTACCCAGTGGGCTGTCACAGTCATATAGTCCTGACCCTGCCCTGCTCCACTTGTCCACATGTCCGTGGTTAAGTGGACATTGGGTACAACTGCATTTTTTAGGACACTGGTGAGTCTTTTTCTGACGTCCGTGTACATTCTCGGTATCGCCTGCCTAGAGAAGTGGAACCTAGATGGTATTTGGTAACGGGGGCACACTGCCTCAATAAATTGTCTAGTTCCCTGTGAACTAACGGCGGATACCGGACGCACGTCTAACACCAACATAGTTGTCAAGGACTCAGTTATCCGCTTTGCAGTAGGATGACTGCTGTGATATTTCATCTTCCTCGCAAAGGACTGTTGAACAGTCAATTGCTTACTGGAAGTAGTACAAGTGGGCTTACGACTTCCCCTCTGGGATGACCATCGACTCCCAGCGGCAACAACAGCAGCGCCAGCAGCAGTAGGCGTTACACGCAAGGATGCATCGGAGGAATCCCAGGCAGGAGAGGACTCGTCAGAATTGCCAGTGACATGGCCTGCAGGACTATTGGCATTCCTGGGGAAGGAGGAAATTGACACTGAGGGAGTTGGTGGGGTGGTTTGCGTGAGCTTGGTTACAAGAGGAAGGGATTTACTGGTCAGTGGACTGCTTCCGCTGTCACCCAAAGTTTTTGAACTTGTCACTGACTTATTATGAATGCGCTGCAGGTGACGTATAAGGGAGGATGTTCCGAGGTGGTTAACGTCCTTACCCCTACTTATTACAGCTTGACAAAGGGAACACACGGCTTGACAAATGTTGTCCGCATTTCTGGTGAAATACCTCCACACCGAAGAGCTGATTTTTTTGGTATTTTCACCTGGCATGTCAACGGCCATATTCCTCCCACGGACAACAGGTGTCTCCCCGGGTGCCTGACTTAAACAAACCACCTCACCATCAGAATCCTCCTGGTCAATTTCCTCCCCAGCGCCAGCAACACCCATATCCTCCTCATCCTGGTGTACTTCAACACTGACATCTTCAATCTGACTATCAGGAACTGGACTGCGGGTGCTCCTTCCAGCACTTGCAGGGGGCGTGCAAATGGTGGAAGGCGCATGCTCTTCACGTCCAGTGTTGGGAAGGTCAGGCATCGCAACCGACACAATTGGACTCTCCTTGTGGATTTGGGATTTCGAAGAATGCACAGTTCTTTGCTGTGCTGCTTTTGCCAGCTTGAGTCTTTTCATTTTTCTAGCGAGAGGCTGAGTGCTTCCATCCTCATGTGAAGCTGAACCACTAGCCATGAACATAGGCCAGGGCCTCAGCCGTTCCTTGCCACTCCGTGTGGTAAATGGCATATTGGCAAGTTTACGCTTCTCCTCCGACAATTTTATTTTAGGTTTTGGAGTCCTTTTTTTACTGATATTTGGTGTTTTGGATTTGACATGCTCTGTACTATGACATTGGGCATCGGCCTTGGCAGACGACGTTGCTGGCATTTCATCGTCTCGGCCATGACTAGTGGCAGCAGCTTCAGCACGAGGTGGAAGTGGATCTTGATCTTTCCCTAATTTTGGAACCTCAACATTTTTGTTCTCCATATTTTAATAGGCACAACTAAAAGGCACCTCAGGTAAACAATGGAGATGGATGGATTGGATACTAGTATACAATTATGGACGGGCTGCCGAGTGCCGACACAGAGGTAGCCACAGCCGTGAACTACCGCACTGTACTGTGTCTGCTGCTAATATATAGACTGGTTGATAAAGAGATAGTATACTCGTAACTAGTATGTATGTATAAAGAAAGAAAAAAAAACCACGGTTAGGTGGTATATACAATTATGGACGGGCTGCCGAGTGCCGACACAGAGGTAGCCACAGCCGTGAACTACCGCACTGTACTGTGTCTGCTGCTAATATATAGACTGGTTGATAAAGAGATAGTATACTCGTAACTAGTATGTATGTATAAAGAAAGAAAAAAAAAACACGGTTAGGTGGTATATACAATTATGGACGGGCTGCCGAGTGCCGACACAGAGGTAGCCACAGCCGTGAACTACCGCACTGTACTGTGTCTGCTGCTAATATAGACTGGTTGATAAAGAGATAGTATACTCGTAACTAGTATGTATGTATAAAGAAAGAAAAAAAAAACCACGGTTAGGTGGTATATACAATTATGGACGGGCTGCCGAGTGCCGACACAGAGGTAGCCACAGCCGTGAACTACCGCACTGTACTGTGTCTGCTGCTAATATATAGACTGGTTGATAAAGAGATAGTATACTCGTAACTAGTATGTATGTATAAAGAAAGAAAAAAAAACCACGGTTAGGTGGTATATACAATTATGGACGGGCTGCCGAGTGCCGACACAGAGGTAGCCACAGCCGTGAACTACCGCACTGTACTGTGTCTGCTGCTAATATATAGACTGGTTGATAAAGAGATAGTATACTCGTAACTAGTATGTATGTATAAAGAAAGAAAAAAAAACCACGGTTAGGTGGTAT
Source organism: Pseudophryne corroboree (assembly GCF_028390025.1). Taxonomy (NCBI): domain Eukaryota; kingdom Metazoa; phylum Chordata; class Amphibia; order Anura; family Myobatrachidae; genus Pseudophryne; species Pseudophryne corroboree. Next base: position 491,856,793 of record NC_086445.1, on the reverse strand, counting down.
ATACAATTATGGACGGGCTGCCGAGTGCCGACACAGAGGTAGCCACAGCCGTGAACTACCGCACTGTACTGTGTCTGCTGCTAATATAGACTGGTTGATAAAGAGATAGTATACTCGTAACTAGTATGTATGTATAAAGAAAGAAAAAAAAAACACGGTTAGGTGGTATATACAATTATGGACGGGCTGCCGAGTGCCGACACAGAGGTAGCCACAGCCGTGAACTACCGCACTGTACTGTGTCTGCTGCTAATATATAGACTGGTTGATAAAGAGATAGTATACTCGTAACTAGTATGTATGTATAAAGAAAGAAAAAAAAACCACGGTTAGGTGGTATATACAATTATGGACGGGCTGCCGAGTGCCGACACAGAGGTAGCCACAGCCGTGAACTACCGCACTGTACTGTGTCTGCTGCTAATATATAGACTGGTTGATAAAGAGATAGTATACTCGTAACTAGTATGTATGTATAAAGAAAGAAAAAAAAACCACGGTTAGGTGGTATATACAATTATGGACGGGCTGCCGAGTGCCGACACAGAGGTAGCCACAGCCGTGAACTACCGCACTGTACTGTGTCTGCTGCTAATATATAGACTGGTTGATAAAGAGATAGTATACTCGTAACTAGTATGTATGTATAAAGAAAGAAAAAAAAACCACGGTTAGGTGGTATATACAATTATGGACGGGCTGCCGAGTGCCGACACAGAGGTAGCCACAGCCGTGAACTACCGCACTGTACTGTGTCTGCTGCTAATATAGACTGGTTGATAAAGAGATAGTATACTCGTAACTAGTATGTATGTATAAAGAAAGAAAAAAAAACCACGGTTAGGTGGTATATACAATTATGGACGGGCTGCCGAGTGCCGACACAGAGGTAGCCACAGCCGTGAACTACCGCACTGTACTGTGTCTGCTGCTAATATATAGACTGGTTGATAAAGAGATAGTATACTCGTAACTAGTATGTATGTATAAAGAAAGAAAAAAAAACCACGGTTAGGTGGTATATACAATTATGGACGGGCTGCCGAGTGCCGACACAGAGGTAGCCACAGCCGTGAACTACCGCACTGTACTGTGTCTGCTGCTAATATATAGACTGGTTGATAAAGAGATAGTATACTCGTAACTAGTATGTATGTATAAAGAAAGAAAAAAAAACCACGGTTAGGTGGTATATACAATTATGGACGGGCTGCCGAGTGCCGACACAGAGGTAGCCACAGCCGTGAACTACCGCACTGTACTGTGTCTGCTGCTAATATAGACTGGTTGATAAAGAGATAGTATACTACTAATATTATATATACTGGTGGTCAGGTCACTGGTCACTAGTCACACTGGCAGTGGCACTCCTGCAGCAAAAGTGTGCACTGTTTAATTTTAATATAATATTATGTACTCCTGGCTCCTGCTATAACCTATAACTGGCACTGCAGTAGTGCTCCCCAGTCTCCCCCACAATTATAAGCTGTGTGAGCTGAGCAGTCAGACAGATATATAATATATATATAGATGATGCAGCACACTGGCCTGAGCCTGAGCAGTGCACACAGATATGGTATGTGACTGACTGAGTCACTGTGTGTATCGCTTTTTTCAGGCAGAGAACGGATATATTAAATAAACTGCACTGTGTGTCTGGTGGTCACTCACTATATAATATATTATGTACTCCTGGCTCCTGCTATAACCTATAACTGGCACTGCAGTAGTGCTCCCCAGTCTCCCCCACAATTATAAGCTGTGTGAGCTGAGCAGTCAGACAGATATATTAAATATTATTTATATATAGATAATAGATGATGCAGCACACTGGCCTGAGCCTGAGCAGTGCACACAGATATGGTATGTGACTGAGTCACTGTGTGCTGTGTATCGCTTTTTTCAGGCAGAGAACGGATTATAAATAAAACTGGTGGTCACTGGTCACTATCAGCAAAACTCTGCACTGTACTGAGTACTCCTAATGCTCCCCAAAATTAGTATATCAAGTGTCTCTCTAATCTATTCTAAACGGAGAGGACGCCAGCCACGTCCTCTCCCTATCAATCTCAATGCACGTGTGAAAATGGCGGCGACGCGCGGCTCCTTATATAGAATCCGAGTCTCGCGATAGAATCCGAGCCTCGCGAGAATCCGACAGCGTCATGATGACGTTCGGGCGCGCTCGGGTTAACCGAGCAAGGCGGGAAGATCCGAGTCGCTCGGACCCGTGAAAAAAAACATGAAGTTCTGGCGGGTTCGGATTCAGAGAAACCGAACCCGCTCATCTCTAGCCTGCTGTGCTTGTGTCTCCTACCAGCACTACAGCAGTAGGGGGCAGATTCTGGAGCCTCCTTTTGGGCAGCATGGAGACAGAATCTGCTCACCACCATTCTCCGCCAGCAGCAGCAGGTCTGCCAGGACAACTGCTGCTTGTGGTGGAGGCTGGAGACAAGCAGAGTCATCCCTGGCCAGCAGTACCAGTTTAGGAGTGGGCTCTACCTGGCGCAGTTTAGGAACAGGCTGCAGGCAGGGAGGGTTAGGAGGGGGGGGGGGGGGTTGGAGATTAGAGTTAGGGCTTTACCCTAACAGTTGTCGGGATCCTGCACATCGGGATGACGCTGTCGGTATTCTGACTGTCGTCCTCTCAAGCGCCAGGATTTTGATACCATCCCTCACAGTGATAGAAGTGGAATTTTGAAGTGTGGATATGGAAGAGTGAAGGTTGTAATTATGTGCGCGCCAAAGGTGCGCTCTGGATAAGGGGGCGTGGCCACTCGCAAGGGGGCATGTCCTTCAGTATAGTTTACCACACCATATACCCCTTAGACACCGCAATAGTAGGACCCCTTATACTGTCTAGTACTGCTGCCCATTTCACATTATAGCACACTGAATGAGCCGACATTCACCTTGTAGCACACTGAATGAGCCGACATTCACATTATAGCACACTGACTGAGCTGAAATTCACCTTGTAGCACACGGTATGAGCCGACATTCACATTGTAGCACACGGTATGAGCCGACATTCACATTGTAGCACACTGAATGAGCCGGAATTCACCTTGTAGCACACGGTATGAGCCGACATTCACATTATAGCACACTGAATGAGCCGAAATTCACCTTGTAGCACACTGAATGAGCCGGAATTCACCTTGTAGCACACGGTATGAGCCGACATTCACATTATAGCACACTGAATGAGCCGAAATTCACCTTGTAGCACACTGAATGAGTCGAAATTCCCATTATAGCACACTGAATGAGCCGAAATTCACATTATAGCACACTGAATGAGCCGAAATTCACATTATAGCACACTGAATGAGCTGAAATTCACATTATAGCACACTGAATGAGCCGAAATTCACATTGTAGCACACTGTATGAGCCGACATTCACCTTGTAGCACACTGAATGAGCCGACATTCACATTATAGCACACTGAATGAGCCGAAATTCACATTATAGCACACTGAATGAGCTGAAATTCACATTATAGCACACTGAATGAGCCGAAATTCACATTGTAGCACACTGTATGAGCCGACATTCACCTTGTAGCACACTGAATGAGCCGACATTCACATTATAGCACACTGAATGAGCCGAAATTCACATTGTAGCTCACTGAATGAGCCGAAATTCACATTGTAGCTCACTGAATGAGCCAAAATTCACATTGTAGCACACTGAATGAGCCAAAATTCACATTGTAGCTCACTGAATGAGCTGAAATTCACATTATAGCACACTGAATGAGCCGACAGTCACATTGTAGCACACTGAATGAGCCGAAATTCACATTGTAGCTCACTGAATGAGCCAAAATTCACATTGTAGCTCACTGAATGAGCTGAAATTCACATTATAGCACACTGAATGAGCCGACAGTCACATTGTAGCACACTGAATGAGCCGAAATTCACATTGTAGCACACTGAATGATCCGAAATTCACATTGTAGCACACTGACTGAGCCGACAGTCACATTGTAGCACACAGAATGAGACGAAATGCACATTATAGCACACGGTATGACCCGAAATATCACATTATAGCACACAGAATGAGCCGAAATTCACATTATAGCACACTGAATGAGCCGAAATTCACCTTGTAGCACACTGAATGAGCCGAAATTCACATTATAGCACACTGAATGAGCCGAAATTCACCTTGTAGCACACTGAATGAGCCAAAATTAACGTTATGCCACATGGAATGAGAAAAAATTCAGGGAAAGTGACAGCAGGGACATAGGGACAGGGAAAGTGACAGAGAGAGGGACAGTAGGGACAGGGAGAATGACAGAGGGACAGGGAAAGTGACAGAGAGAGAGTCAGTAGGGACAGGGAAAGTGACAGCAGGGACATAGGGACAGCAAGGGCATACAGTAGGGACTAGGGAGAGAGAAAGGCAGCAGGGTAAGATTACCTCTTTAGTAGCGGCGGTGCTGAGGATGCTCTGGTCTGCGGTGCAGTGGATGAGGAGACTGTGGTCGGCATGGTGCAGAGGAGGCAGAGGTACAGAGAAGGACTGAGTGCGGCGGCAGCATGGCTGAGGTGTAGCGAGGAGGAGGCATAGGGCGGCGGCGGTGCAAGGAGGAGGCTGTGGTCGGCGGCACTGCAGCTCCTATGACTGCGGCGCTACTATTTCAAATCTGCTGTGGACTGGCACCCTATCAGGAGCGGTACACAACAGAAGAGACGCTTATACACTACACCACAGAAGAGACGCTTACACACATTACACCACAGGAGAGACCCTTATACACGTTACACTACGGTAGAGACACTTGGGGGGAGGGATGGAGCTGAGGGGAGAGAAGGCAAAATAGCAGTATGGGGAGATGCTGCCGATGGGATGGGGGTGGGGGCATAGGCGCTGATTCCATGGGTGTTCAGGCTCAGGAGCACCCACGGAATCAGCGCCTATGATGAGCACCCACGGGGTCACCTGGATATGTGCAGGTCCTTATAGTCACCCGCTCACCTCTGCTGACGGCTCATTTGGTGTACGACTATGCTGCGCTCACCCCCGCTGGCGACTCATGTGCTGTATACATACATCACATGAGCCGCCAGCGGGGGTGAGTGCAGCAGTCTCAGCGGCGCCCCAGGCACAGCACTGCGGCTTTCCTCAGCCGACACTCAATGAGCCGCCAGCGGGGGTTGAGCACAGGATAGTGTCAGTGAAGCCCCGGGCATGGCCCGGCACTACAGCTTCCCCAGCCGCCCAATGACCTAGAGACCAGGAGGCTGACTGTGAGCTGGGGGTGGAGCAACAGGCCGTAAATTCCTCGGTCCGCGGTTCCTCCCCCAGCTCACAGCCATCTGGTCTGTTGCGTGTGCAGCCGCGGCGACGTAATTACGTCACGACACCCATCGGCAAAAAGATAGATCGGCACCACAGGGTGGGGGGGAGTTTGGGAGTTTACAAGCTACTCACCTGTCAATAGCAGCTGTGGTCTCTCATATATTGCCAGATGTTGCGGCCAAGACTCTGCAACTTCTCCTGCGTTCGCTCCAGCTGACAGGCGGGCGGCAGTGTGTGTGGGGGGGGGGGAGTGACCCGTGAGCGGCGCTGAGCTGGGGGTGATGAGGGGGGGGGGTGATGAGCAGTGAGCGGCGGTAAGCGGGTGGGACTGGGGGTGATGCTTAGTGAGCAGATGTTATGAGCAGTGGTGAGCAGGGGGGGACTGGGGGTGATGAGGGGGGGTGATGAGCAATGGCAATGAGTAGCTGTGATGAACGGGGGGGGGTCTGTTGGTGATGAGGGTGGTGATGTGATGAGCGGCAAGGACGGGGGCTGGGGGTGATGAGTAGTGAAATGAGGGTGATGAGCGGGGAGGGGGGTGATGATCAGTGAGCGGTGCCGGCGGTGGTGAGCGGCGAGAAGAGGGTGATGAGCGGGGGGGATGTGATGATTAGTGAGCGGCGCCGGCGGGGATGGGGGCTGGGGGCGGTGAGCGGCGAGAAGAGGGTGATAAGCGGGGGGGGGGGGGGGTGATGAGCCGACGGCAGCGGCCAGGGAGTGATGAGCTGCGCCTGCGGCCGGGGAGTGATGAGCGGGCCTGTGGCCGGGGAGTGATGTGCCTGCGGCCGGGGAGTGATGCGCCTGCGGCCGGGAAGTGATGAGCCTGCGGCCGGGGAGTGATGCGCCTGCGGCCGGGGAGTGATATGCGGCCGGGGAGTGATGCGCCTGCGGCCGGGAAGTGATGCGCCTGCGGCCGGGGAGTGATGCGCCTGCGGCCGGGGAGTGATGCGCCTGCGGCCGGGGAGTGATGTGCCTGCGGCCGGGAAGTGATGCGCCAGCGGCCGGGGAGTGATGCGCCTGCGGCCGGTGAGTGATATGCGGCCAGGGAGTGATGCGCCTGCGGCCGGGGAGTGATGTGCCTGCGGCCGGGGAGTGATATGCGGCCAGGGAGTGATGTGCCTGCGGCCGGGAAGTGATGCACCTGCGGCCGGGGAGTGATGCGCCTGCGGCCGGGAAGTGATGCGCCTGCGGCCGGGGAGTGATGCGCCTGTGGCCGGGAAGTGATGCGCCTGCGGCCGGGGAGTGATGCGCCTGCGGCCGGGAAGTGATGTGCGGCGCTGAGCGGGGGGGGGGGTTGAAATTCAGCAGCCGCGTAGTCAGGGAGGTCAGGTGAGCAGAGGCCACCAGGGTCTGGCTGGCCGGAGGAATGGAGAGTTGGGAGAAGGGTGGGCTTAAATTCTGGTGCCCAATCATATTTGCAGCAGTGACAGGGGCGTGCTTTCATATGTGCTGAAAGCACGCCCCTGTCACTGAGGCACTCACACTGGTGCTGCTTATCATGCTTTTTGGAATGGGCTTTTACAGCCCTCTCCTTGGCCGCCACCCCTGCCCGCCCCCCACATCCGGCCCTTTAACATTATCCGCAGGAGGCACCGCTCTCGGTGCCTCCAAAACAAATTTGCAAGCTGTTTTAAAATGTACAAATCATTCCAATAATATAAAGCATATACTTAGGACACAGAATATGTGTCATAAGTATTTTCTTTATATTATTGTAATCATTAATGACAGGGGAAAGTGACAGGGGAGGCACTACCTCCCCTGACTGCACGTCCTTGCTACACTATCCACACCTCACCTGCATATTAAACACCCCCTATCACTCCGGACGTCATCTACTAGGACACATTCATTTAGCCCAATGCCTCCTTCTACAGTTTAGTGTTCTCCCTACCGCCCCATGTCCCACCATCTGTGCAGTAAAAGAGTAATTAGCAGGAATTACTGCCACAGGTCCTACATACTGATCAGAAGATAGCAAACTAGTGATGAGCGGGTTCGGTTCCTCGGAATCCGAACCCCCCCGAACTTCAGCCTTTTTACACGGGTCCGAGGCAGACTCGGATCTTCCCGCCATGCTCGGTTAACCCGAGCGCGCCCGAACGTCATCATCCCGCTGTCGGATTCTCGCGAGGCTCGGATTCTATCGCGAGACTCGGATTCTATATAAGGAGCCGCGCATCGCCGCCATTTTCACACGTGCATTGAGATTGATAGGGAGAGGACGTGGCTGGCGTCCTCTCCGTTTAGAATAGAAATAGATAGAGAGTGAGAGTGAGACACTTGATTTACTGGAGCTTAGGAGTACTCAGAGAGTGCAGAGTTTACTAGTGACTGACCAGTGACCACCAGTGCAGTTTTATTATTATTTAATATAATCCGTTCTCTGCCTGAAAAAAAAACGATACACAGTGACACAGTATACCATATCTGTGCTCAGCCTCAGTGTGCTGCATCATCTATGTATATCTGACTGTGCTGAGTGCTCACTGCTCACACAGCTTAATTGTGGGGGAGACTGGGGAGCAGTTATAGCAGGAGTACATTAACAGTGCACACTTTTGCTGCCAGAGTGCCACTGCCAGTGTGACTGACCAGTGACCACTGACCACCAGTATATTGTGATTGTCTGCCTGAAAAAGTTAAACACTCGTCGTGTGGTGTTTTTATTCTATAAACGCATTCTGCTGACAGTGTCCAGCAGGTCCGTCATTATATAAAATATACCTGTCCGGCTGCAGTAGTGATATATATATATTTTTTATATCATTATCATCCAGTCTATATTAGCAGCAGACGCAGTACGGTAGTCCACGGCTGTAGCTACCTCTGTGTCGGCAGTCGCTCGTCCATCCATAATTGTATACCACCTACCTGTGGTGTTTTTTTTTTCTATCTTCTTAATACTAGTAGCTTACTTTAGGAGTCTGCAGTGCTGACAGTGTCCAGCAGGTCCATCATTATATAATATATACCTGTCCGGCTGCAGTAGTGATATATATATATTTTTTATATCATTATCATCCAGTCTATATTAGCAGCAGACGCAGTACGGTAGTCCACGGCTGTAGCTACCTCTGTGTCGGCAGTCGCTCGTCCATCCATAATTGTATACCACCTACCTGTGGTGTTTTTTTTTTCTATCTTCTTGATACTAGTAGCTTACTTTAGGAGTCTGCAGTGCTGACAGTGTCCAGCAGGTCCGTCATTATATAATATATACCTGTCCGGCTGCAGTAGTGATATATATATATATTTTATATCATTATCATCCAGTCTATATTAGCAGCAGACGCAGTACGGTAGTCCACGGCTGTAGCTACCTCTGTGTCGGCAGTCGCTCGTCCATCCATAATTGTATACCACCTACCTGTGGTGTTTTTTTTTCTATCTCCTTGATACTAGTAGCTTACTTTAGGAGTCTGCAGTGCTGACAGTGTCCAGCAGGTCCGTCATTATATAATATATACCTGTCCGGCTGCAGTAGTGATATATATATATTTTTTATATCATTATCATCCAGTCTATATTAGCAGCAGACGCAGTACGGTAGTCCACGGCTGTAGCTACCTCTGTGTCGGCAGTCGCTCGTCCATCCATAATTGTATACCACCTACCTGTGGTGTTTTTTTTTCTATCTTCTTGATACTAGTAGCTTACTTTAGGAGTCTGCAGTGCTGACAGTGTCCAGCAGGTCCGTCATTATATAATATATACCTGTCCGGCTGCAGTAGTGATATATATATATTTTTTATATCATTATCATCCAGTCTATATTAGCAGCAGACGCAGTACGGTAGTCCACGGCTGTAGCTACCTCTGTGTCGGCAGTCGCTCGTCCATCCATAATTGTATACCACCTACCTGTGGTGTTTTTTTTTTTTCTATCTTCTTGATACTAGTAGCTTACTTTAGGAGTCTGCAGTGCTGACAGTGTCCAGCAGGTCCGTCATTATATAATATATACCTGTCCGGCTGCAGTAGTGATATATATATATTTTTTATATCATTATCATCCAGTCTATATTAGCAGCAGACGCAGTACGGTAGTCCACGGCTGTAGCTACCTCTGTGTCGGCATTCGCTCGTCCATCCATAATTGTATATCACCTACCTGTGGTGTTTTTTTTTTCTATCTTCTTGATACTAGTAGCTTACTTTAGGAGTCTGCAGTGCTGACAGTGTCCAGCAGGTCCGTCATTATATAATATATACCTGTCCGGCTGCAGTAGTGATATATATATATTTTTTATATCATTATCATCCAGTCTATATCAGCAGCAGACGCAGTACGGTAGTCCACGGCTGTAGCTACCTCTGTGTCGGCAGTCGCTCGTCCATCCATAATTGTATACCACCTACCTGTGGTGGTTTTTTTTTCTATCTTCTTGATACTAGTAGCTTACTTTAGGAGTCTGCAGTGCTGACAGTGTCCAGCAGGTCCGTCATTATATAATATATACCTGTCCGGGTGCAGTAGTGATATATATATTTTTTATATCATTATCATCCAGTCTATATTAGCAGCAGACGCAGTACGGTAGTCCACGGCTGTAGCTACCTCTGTGTCGGCAGTCGCTCGTCCATCCATAATTGTATACCACCTACCTGTTGTGTTTTTTTTTTTTTCTATCTTCTTGATAATAGTAGCTTACTTTAGGAGTCTGCAGTGCTGACAGTGTCCAGCAGGTCCGTCATTATATAATATATACCTGTCCGGCTGCAGTAGTGATATATATATATTTCTCTATCGTCCTAGTGGATGCTGGGGTTCCTGAAAGGACCATGGGGAATAGCGGCTCCGCAGGAGACAGGGCACAAAAAGTAAAGCTTTTTCCGATCAGGTGGTGTGCACTGGCTCCTCCCCCTATGACCCTCCTCCAGACTCCAGTTAGATTTTTGTGCCCGGCCGAGAAGGGTGCAATCTAGGTGGCTCTCCTAAAGAGCTGCTTAGAGAAAGTTTAGCTAGGTTTTTTATTTTACAGTGATTCCTGCTGGCAACAGGATCACTGCAGCGAGGGACTGAGGGGAGAAGGAGTCAACTCACCTGCGTGCAGGATGGATTGGTTTCTTGGCTACTGGACATCAAGCTCCAGAGGGACGATCACAGGTACAGCCTGGATGGTCACCGGAGCCACGCCGCCGGCCCCCTTGCAGATGCTGAAATCAGAAGAGGTCCAGAATCGGCGGCTGAAGACTCCTGCAGTCTTCTAAAGGTAGCGCACAGCACTGCAGCTGTGCGCCATTTTCCTCTCAGCACACTTCACACGGCAGTCACTGAGGGTGCAGGGCGCTGGGAGGGGGGCGCCCTGGGAGGCAAATGAGTACCTATAAAGGCTAAAAATACCTCACATATAGCCCTAGAGGCTATATGGAGATATTTAACCCCTGCCTAATTTTTCTAAATAGCGGGAGACGAGCCCGCCGGAAAAGGGGCGGGGCCTATCTCCTCAGCACACGGCGCCATTTCCTCTCACAGCTCCGCTGGTCAGGACGGCTCCCAAGTCTCTCCCCTGCACTGCACTACAGAAACAGGGTAAAACAGAGAGGGGGGGGCACATTTATGGCGATATTTTGATATAACAAAGCAGCTATAAGGGAGCACTTATTATAAGGCTATCCCTGATATATATATATAGCGCTTTTGGTGTGTGCTGGCAAACTCTCCCTCTGTCTCCCCAAAGGGCTAGTGGGTCCTGTCTTCGTTAGGAGCATTCCCTGTGTGTCTGCTGTGTGTCGGTACGTGTGTGTCGACATGTATGAGGACGATATTGGTGTGGAGGCGGAGCAATTGCCAAATATGAGGATGTCACCCCCTAGGGAGTCGACACCAGAATGGATGCCTTTATTTATGGAACTACGGGATAGTGTCAACACGCTAAAGCAGTCGTTTGACGACATGAGACGGCCGGACAATCAATTAGTGCCTGTCCAGGCGACTCAAACACCGTCAGGGGCTGTGAAACGCCCTTTGCCTCAGTCGGTCGACACAGACCCAGACACAGGCGATGACTCCAGTGGTGACGGTGACGAATCAACCGTATTTTCCAGTAGGGCCACACGTTATATGATTTTGGCAATGAAGGAGGCGTTACATTTAGCTGATACTACAGGTACCACTAAACAGGGTATTATGTGGGGTATGAAAAAACTACCTATAGTTTTTCCTGAATCAGAAGAACTAAATGACGTGTGTAATGAAGCGTGGGTTGCCCCTGATAAAAAGCTGATAATTTCAAAGAAATTATTGGCATTATACCCTTTCCCGCCAGAGGTTAGGGAGCGCTGGGAAACACCTCCTAGGGTGGACAAGGCGCTAACACGCTTATCTAAACAAGTGGCGTTACCCTCTCCTGAGACGGCCGCACTTAAAGATCCATCAGATAGGAGGATGGAAAATATCCAAAAAAGTATATACACACATGCAGGTGTTATACTACGACCAGCTGTAGCGACTGCCTGGATGGGCAGTGCGGGGGTAGTTTGGTCAGAATCCCTGATTGAAAATATTGATACCCTGGACAGGGACAATATTTTACTGTCGTTAGAACAAATAAAGGATGCATTTCTTTATATGCGTGATGCACAGAGGGATATATGCACACTGGCATCACGGGTAAGTGCTATGTCCATTTCGGCCAGAAGAGCTTTATGGACGCGACAGTGGACAGGCGATGCGGATTAAAAACGGCATATGGAAGTTTTGCCGTATAAAGGGGAGGAGTTATTTGGAGTCGGTCTATCAGATTTGGTGGCCACGGCTACAGCCGGGAAATCCACCTTTCTACCTCAAGTCACTCCCCAACAGAAAAAGGCACCGACTTTTCAACCGCAGCCCTTTCGTTCCTTTAAAAATAAGAGAGCAAAGGGCTATTCATATCTGCCACGAGGCAAAGGTCGAGGGAAGAGACAGCAACACGCAGCTCCTTCCCAGGATCAGAAGCCCTCCCCGGCTTCTACAAAAGCCTCAGCATGACGCTGGGGCTTCTCAAGCGGACTCGGGGACGGTGGGGGGTCGTCTCAAAAATTACAGCGCGCAGTGGGCTCACTCGCAAGTAGATCCCTGGATCCTGCAGATAATATCTCAGGGATACAGGTTGGAATTAGAGACAGATCCACCTCGCCGTTTCCTGAAGTCTGCTTTACCAACGTCCCCCTCCGAAAGGGAGACGGTTTTGGAAGCCATTCACAAGCTGTACTCTCAGCAGGTGATAGTCAAGGTACCTCTTCTGCAACAAGGGAAGGGGTATTATTCCACTCTTTTTGTGGTACCGAAGCCGGATGGCTCGGTAAGGCCTATTCTAAATCTGAAGTCCTTGAACCTGTACATAAAGAAGTTCAAGTTCAAAATGGAGTCACTCAGAGCAGTGATAGCGAACCTGGAAGAGGGGGACTTTATGGTATCCTTGGACATCAAGGATGCGTATCTCCACGTTCCAATTTACCCCTCACACCAGGGGTACCTCAGGTTCGTTGTACAAAACTGTCACTATCAGTTTCAGACGCTGCCGTTCGGATTGTCCACGGCACCTCGGATCTTTACAAAGGTAATGGCCGAGATGATGATTCTTCTTCGAAGAAAAGGCGTATTAATTATCCCATACTTGGACGATCTCCTAATAAGGGCGAGGTCCAGAGAACAGCTAGAGATGGGATTAGCACTGTCTCAAGAAGTGCTAAAACAGCACGGGTGGATTCTGAATATTCCAAAATCCCAGTTAATGCCGACAACTCGTCTGCTGTTCCTAGGGATGATTCTGGACACGGTTCAGAAAAAGGTTTTTCTCCCGGAGGAAAAAGCCAAGGAGTTATCCGAGCTTGTCAGGAACCTCCTAAAACCAGGAAAGGTGTCTGTACATCAATGCACAAGAGTCCTGGGAAAAATGGTGGCTTCTTACGAAGCAATTCCATTCGGCAGATTCCACGCGAGAATTTTCCAAAGGGATCTGTTGAACAAATGGTCAGGGTCGCATCTTCAGATGCACCTGCGGATAACCCTGTCTCCAAGGACAAGGGTGTCTCTTCTGTGGTGGTTGCAGAGTGCTCATCTATTGGAGGGCCGCAGATTCGGCATACAGGATTGGATCCTGGTGACCACGGACGCCAGCCTGAGAGGCTGGGGAGCAGTCACACAAGGAAGAAACTTCCAGGGAGTATGGACGAGCCTGGAAACGTCTCTTCACATAAACATTCTGGAACTAAGAGCAATATACAATGCTCTAAGCCAGGCAGAACCTCTGCTTCAGGGAAAACCGGTGTTGATCCAGTCGGACAACATCACGGCAGTCGCCCATGTGAACAGACAGGGCGGCACAAGAAGCAGGAGTGCAATGGCAGAAGCTGCAAGGATTCTTCGCTGGGCAGAGAATCATGTGATAGCACTGTCAGCAGTGTTCATCCCGGGAGTGGACAACTGGGAAGCAGACTTCCTCAGCAGACACGATCTTCACCCGGGAGAGTGGGGACTTCATCCAGAAGTCTTCCACATGCTGGTAACCCGTTGGGAAAGACCAATGGTGGACATGATGGCGTCTCGCCTCAACAAAAAACTGGACAGGTATTGCGCCAGGTCAAGAGATCCGCAGGCAATAGCTGTGGACGCGCTGGTAACGCCTTGGGTGTACCAGTCGGTGTATGTGTTTCCTCCTCTGCCTCTCATACCAAAAGTATTGAGAATTATACGGCAAAGAGGCGTAAGAACGATACTAGTGGTTCCGGATTGGCCAAGAAGGACTTGGTACCCGGAACTTCAAGAGATGATCACGGAAGATCCGTGGCCTCTACCTCTAAGGAGGGACTTGCTTCAGCAGGGTCCCTGTCTGTTTCAAGACTTACCGCGGCTGCGTTTGACGGCATGGCGGTTGAACGCCGGATCCTAAAGGAAAAAGGCATGCCGGAAGAAGTCATTCCTACTTTGATTAAAGCAAGGAAGGAAGTAACCGTGCAACATTATCACCGAATTTGGCGAAAATATGTTGCGTGGTGCGAAGATCGGAGTGCTCCGACGGAGGAATTTCAACTGGGTCGATTCCTACATTTCCTGCAATCAGGATTGTCAATGGGTCTCAAATTGGGATCTATTAAGGTTCAAATTTCGGCCCTGTCGATTTTCTTTCAAAAAGAATTGGCTTCAGTCCCTGAAGTCCAGACCTTTGTTAAGGGAGTGCTGCATATACAGCCTCCTGTGGTGCCTCCAGTGGCACCGTGGGATCTCAATGTGGTTTTGGATTTCCTAAAATCTCATTGGTTTGAACCACTAAAAAAGGTGGATTTGAAATATCTCACATGGAAAGTGACCATGCTTCTAGCCCTGGCTTCTGCCAGGAGAGTGTCAGAATTGGCAGCTTTATCTTACAAAAGCCCATATCTGATTTTCCATTCGGACAGGGCAGAACTGCGGACTCGTCCGCATTTTCTCCCTAAGGTGGTGTCAGCATTTCATCTGAACCAGCCTATTGTAGTGCCTGCGGCTACAAGTGACTTGGAGGACTCCAAGTTACTGGACGTTGTCAGAGCATTAAAAATATATATTGCAAGGACAGCTGGAGTCAGAAAATCTGACTCGTTGTTTATATTGTATGCACCCAACAAGATGGGTGCTCCGGCGTCTAAGCAGACGATTGCTCGTTGGATCTGTAGCACAATCCAACTTGCACATTCTGTGGCAGGCCTGCCACAGCCTAAATCTGTAAAGGCCCACTCCACAAGGAAGGTGGGCTCATCTTGGGCGGCTGCCCGAGGGGTCTCGGCATTACAACTTTGCCGAGCAGCTACGTGGTCAGGGGAGAACACGTTTGTAAAATTTTACAAATTTGATACTCTGGCTAAGGAGGACCTGGAGTTCTCTCATTCGGTGCTGCAGAGTCATCCGCACTCTCCCGCCCGTTTGGGAGCTTTGGTATAATCCCCATGGTCCTTTCAGGAACCCCAGCATCCACTAGGACGATAGAGAAAATAAGATTTTACTTACCGATAAATCTATTTCTCGGAGTCCGTAGTGGATGCTGGGCGCCCATCCCAAGTGCGGATTATCTGCATAAATTGTACATAGTTATTGTTAACTAATTCGGGTTATTGTTGAAGGAAGCCATCTTTCAGAGGCTCCGCTGTTATCATACTGTTAACTGGGTTTAGATCACAGGTTGTACGGTGTGATTGGTGTGGCTGGTATGAGTCTTACCCGGGATTCAAAATCCTCCCTTATTGTGTACGCTCGTCCGGGCACAGTACCTAACTGGAGTCTGGAGGAGGGTCATAGGGGGAGGAGCCAGTGCACACCACCTGATCGGAAAAAGCTTTACTTTTTGTGCCCTGTCTCCTGCGGAGCCGCTATTCCCCATGGTCCTTTCAGGAACCCCAGCATCCACTACGGACTCCGAGAAATAGATTTATCGGTAAGTAAAATCTTATTTTTTTATATCATTATCATCCAGTCTATATTAGCAGCAGACGCAGTACGGTAGTCCACGGCTGTAGCTACCTCTGTGTCGGCAGTCGCTCGTCCATCCATAATTGTATACCACCTACCTGTTGTGTTTTTTTTTTCTTCTATCTTCTTGATACTAGTAGCTTACTTTAGGAGTCTGCAGTGCTGACAGTGTCCAGCAGGTCCGTCATTATATAATATATACCTGTCCGGCTGCAGTAGTGATATATATATATTTTTTATATCATTATCATCCAGTCTATATTAGCAGCAGACGCAGTACGGTAGTCCACGGCTGTAGCTACCTCTGTGTCGGCAGTCGCTCGTCCATCCATAAGTATACTAGTATCCATCCATCTCCATTGTTTACCTGAGGTGCCTTTTAGTTGTGCCTATTAAAATATGGAGAACAAAAATGTTGAGGTTCCAAAAATAGGGAAAGATCAAGATCGACTTCCACCTCGTGCTGAAGCTGCTGCCACTAGTCATGGCCGAGACGATGAAATGCCATCAACGTCGTCTGCCAAGGCCGATGCCCAATGTCATAGTACAGAGCATGTAAAATCCAAAACACCAAATATCAGTAAAAAAAGGACTCAAAAATCTAAAATAAAATTGTCGGAGGAGAAGCGTAAACTTGCCAATATGCCATTTACCACACGGAGTGGCAAGGAACGGCTGAGGCCCTGGCCTATGTTCATGGCTAGTGGTTCCGCTTCACATGAGGATGGAAGCACTCAGCCTCTCACTAGAAAAATGAAAAGACTCAAGCTGGCAAAAGCACAGCAAAGAACTGTGCGTTCTTCGAAATCACAAATCCACAAGGAGAGTCCAATTGTGTCGTTTGCGATGCCTGACCTTCCCAACACTGGACGTGAAGAGCATGCGCCTTCCACCATTTGCACGCCCCCTGCAAGTGCTGGAAGGAGCACCCGCAGTCCAGTTCCTGATAGTCAGATTGAAGATGTCAGTGTTGAAGTACACCAGGATGAGGAGGATATGGGTGTTGCTGGCGCTGGGGAGGAAATTGACCAGGAGGATTCTGATGGTGAGGTGGTTTGTTTAAGTCAGGCACCCGGGGAGACACCTGTTGTCCGTGGGAGGAATAGGGCCATTGACATGCCTGGTGAAAATACCAAAAAAATCAGCTCTTCGGTGTGGAAGTATTTCAACAGAAATGCGGACAACATTTGTCAAGCCGTGTGTTGCCTTTGTCAAGCTGTAATAAGTAGGGGTAAGGACGTTAACCACCTCGGAACATCCTCCCTTATACGTCACCTGCAGCGCATTCATCATAAGTCAGTGACAAGTTCAAAAACTTTGGGCGACAGCGGAAGCAGTCCACTGACCAGTAAATCCCTTCCTCTTGTAACCAAGCTCACGCAAACCACCCCACCAACTCCCTCAGTGTCAATTTCCTCCTTCCCCAGGAATGCCAATAGTCCTGCAGGCCATGTCACTGGCAATTCTGACGAGTCCTCTCCTGCCTGGGATTCCTCCGATGCATCCTTGCGTGTAACGCCTACTGCTGCTGGCGCTGCTGTTGTTGCTGCTGGGAGTCGATGGTCATCCCAGAGGGGAAGTCGTAAGACCACTTTTACTACTTCCACCAAGCAATTGACTGTCCAACAGTCCTTTGCGAGGAAGATGAAATATCACAGCAGTCATCCTGCTGCAAAGTGGATAACTGAGGCCTTGGCATCCTGGGCGGTGAGAAACGTGGTTCCGGTATCCATCATTACTGCAGAGCCAACTAGAGACTTGTTGGAGGTACTGTGTCCCCGGTACCAAATACCATCTAGGTTCCATTTCTCTAGGCAGGCGATACCGAAAATGTACACAGACCTCAGAAAAAGACTCACCAGTGTCCTAAAAAATGCAGTTGTACCCAATGTCCACTTAACCACGGACATGTGGACAAGTGGAGCAGGGCAGGCTCAGGACTATATGACTGTGACAGCCCACTGGGTAGATGTATGGACTCCCGCCGCAAGAACAGCAGCGGCGGCACCAGTAGCAGCATCTCGCAAACACCAACTCTTTCCTAGGCAGGCTACGCTTTGTATCACCGCTTTCCAGAATACGCACACAGCTGAAAACCTCTTACGGCAACTGAGGAAGATCATCGCGGAATGGCTTACCCCAATTGGACTCTCCTGTGGATTTGTGGCATCGGACAACGCCAGCAATATTGTGTGTGCATTAAATCTGGGCAAATTCCAGCACGTCCCATGTTTTGCACATACCTTGAATTTGGTGGTGCAGAATTATTTAAAAAACGAGAGGGGCGTGCAAGAGATGCTGTCGGTGGCCAGAAGAATTGCGGGACACTTTCGGCGTACAGGCACCACGTACAGAAGACTGGAGCACCACCAAAAACGCCTGAACCTGCCCTGCCATCATCTGAAGCAAGAAGTGGTAACGAGGTGGAATTCAACCCTCTATATGCTTCAGAGGTTGGAGGAGCAGCAAAAGGCCATTCAAGCCTATACAACTGAGCACGATATAGGAGGTGGAATGCACCTGTCTCAAGCGCAGTGGAGAATGATTTCAACGTTGTGCAAGGTTCTGCAACCTTTTGAACTTGCCACACGTGAAGTCAGTTCAGACACTGCCAGCCTGAGTCAGGTCATTCCCCTCATCAGGCTTTTGCAGAAGAAGCTGGAGACATTGAAGGAGGAGCTAACACAGAGCGATTCCGCTAGGCATGTGGGACTTGTGGATGGAGCCCTTAATTCGCTTAACAAGGATTCACGGGTGGTCAATCTGTTGAAATCAGAGCACTACATTTTGGCCACCGTGCTCGATCCTAGATTTAAAACCTACCTTGGATCTCTCTTTCCGGCAGACACAAGTCTGCAGGGGTTCAAAGAACTGCTGGTGAGAAAATTGTCAAGTCAAGCGGAACGCGACCTGTCAACATCTCCTCCTTCACATTCTCCCGCAACTGGGGGTGCGAGGAAAAGGCTCAGAATTCCGAGCCCACCCGCTGGCGGTGATGCAGGGCAGTCTGGAGCGACTGCTGATGCTGACATCTGGTCCGGACTGAAGGACCTGACAACGATTACGGACATGTCGTCTACTGTCACTGCATATGATTCTCTCCCCATTGAAAGAATGGTGGAGGATTATATGAGTGACCGCATCCAAGTAGGCACGTCAGACAGTCCGTACTTATACTGGCAGGAAAAAGAGGCAATTTGGAGGCCCTTGCACAAACTGGCTTTATTCTACCTAAGTTGCCCTCCCACAAGTGTGTACTCCGAAAGAGTGTTTAGTGCCGCCGCTCACCTTGTCAGCAATCGGCGTACGAGGTTACATCCAGAAAATGTGGAGAAGATGATGTTCATTAAAATGAATTATATTCAATTCCTCCGTGGAGACATTCACCAGCAGCAATTGCCTCCACAAAGTACACAGGGAGCTGAGGTGGTGGATTCCAGTGGGGACGAATTGATAATCTGTGAGGAGGGGGATGTACACGGTGATATATCGGAGGATGATGATGAGGTGGACATCTTGCCTCTGTAGAGCCAGTTTGTGCAAGGAGAGATTAATTGCTTCTTTTTTGGTGGGGGTCCAAACCAACCCGTCATTTCAGTCACAGTCGTGTGGCAGACCCTGTCACTGAAATGATGGGTTGGTTAAAGTGTGCATGTCCTGTTTATACAACATAAGGGTGGGAGGGCCCAAGGACAATTCCATCTTGCACCTCTTTTTTCTTTCATTTTTCTTTGCGTCATGTGCTGTTTGGGGAGTAGTTTTTGGAAGGGCCATCCTGCGTGACACTGCAGTGCCACTCCTAGATGGGCCAGGTGTTTGTGTCGGCCACTTGGGTCGCTTATCTTAGTCACACAGCTACCTCATTGCGCATCTTTTTTTTCTTCTTTGCGTCATGTGCTGTTTGGGGAGTAGTTTTTTGAAGGGCCATCCTGCGTGACACTGCAGTGCCACTCCTAGATGGGCCAGGTGTTTGTGTCGGCCACTAGGGTCGCTTAGCTTAGTCACACAGCTACCTCATTGCGCCTCTTTTTTTCTTTGCGTCATGTGCTGTTTGGGGGGTGTTTTTTGGAAGGGCCATCCTGCGTGACACTGCAGTGCCACTCCTAGATGGGCCAGGTGTTTGTGTCGGCCACTAGGGTCGCTTATCTTAGTCACACAGCTACCTCATTGCGCATCTTTTTTTTCTTCTTTGCGTCATGTGCTGTTTGGGGAGTAGTTTTTTGAAGGGCAATCCTGCGTGACACTGCAGTGCCACTCCTAGATGGGCCAGGTGTTTGTGTCGGCCACTAGGGTCGCTTAGCTTAGTCACACAGCTACCTCATTGCGCCTCTTTTTTTCTTTGCGTCATGTGCTGTTTGGGGGGTGTTTTTTTCGAAGGGCCATCCTGCGTGACACTGCAGTGCCACTCCTAGATGGGCCAGGTGTTTGTGTCGGCCACTAGGGTCACTTATCTTAGTCACACAGCTACCTCATTGCGCATCTTTTTTTTCTTCTTTGCGTCATGTGCTGTTTGGGGAGTAGTTTTTTGAAGGGCCATCCGGCCTGACACTGCAGTGCCACTCCTAGATGGGCCAGGTGTTTGTGTCGGCCACTAGGGTCGCTTAGCTTAGTCACACAGCTACCTCATTGCGCCTCTTTTTTTCTTTGCGTCATGTGCTGTTTGGGGGGTGTTTTTTGGAAGGGCCATCCTGCGTGACACTGCAGTGCCACTCCTGGATGGGCCAGGTGTTTGTGTCGGCCACTTGGGTCGCTTAGCTTAGCCACACAGCTACCTCATTGCACCTCTTTTTTTCTTTGCGTCATGTGCTGTTTGGGGAGTAGTTTTTTGAAGGGCCATCCTGCGTGACACTGCAGTGACACTCCTAGATGGGCCAGGTGTTTGTGTCGGCCACTTGGGTCGCTGAGCTTAGTCATCCAGCGACCTCGGTGCAAATTTTAGGACTAAAAATAATATTGTGAGGTGTGAGGTGTTCAGAATAGACTGAAAATGAGTGGAAATTATGGTTATTGAGGTTAATAATACTTTGGGATCAAAATGACCCCCAAATTCTATGATTTAAGCTGTTTTTTAGGGTTTTTTGAAAAAAACACCCGAATCCAAAACACACCCGAATCCGACAAAAAAATTTCGGTGAGGTTTTGCCAAAACGCGTTCGAACCCAAAACACGGCCGCGGAACCGAACCCAAAACCAAAACACAAAACCCGAAAAATTTCCGGTGCTCATCACTATAGCAAACCCCCTACCGCCTCTGGGACATCAAAGCTGCCGCTGATAGCTCCCCTACCACTGGAGGATGGGTATGGGCCCCGGTGCATTGCTTTACCCAGGGGCCTACACTGCTGTTAAGACGGCCCTGGTTTGCACCAAAATGAATGGCATTTAAATGGACTTTTGTTTTATTAATTTACTACATTATTGAATTTGTCTTAGTAAAAGCTCTGCAGAATTACAGTGTGCGCCTCAAGAGTTACTATGCTTTTAAAGTCTTGGAAACCTCTTAAAAACTTACCCAACAGCTTTTTGTTTTCGGCCTTGAAGTCTACAATATCATTGTATGCAGCATCAACGTAATTGGCATATGTATTTACACCAAACAATGGAGATCCAACACAAATGCCCCTAGCATATTCAGTAATGATACCTTTTATTATACCACCAGCTTCTTGATCTTATACCAGTAGAGACCTGACCCCTGAATATTACACTAGCAATGACTACCAGTATACTATACCGCAAGTGCATTATAGACATGGTCAAAATGTCAACATTCATAATACTATAGGCATGTCTATATTTTGCATATCGACATTTTGACCAT
The DNA here is from genome assembly GCF_028390025.1 of Pseudophryne corroboree. NCBI lineage: Eukaryota > Metazoa > Chordata > Amphibia > Anura > Myobatrachidae > Pseudophryne > Pseudophryne corroboree. Next base: position 491,835,218 of record NC_086445.1, on the reverse strand, counting down.
TTAAAAATGTTGACATTGACAATATACTGTAGGACACTGCACATAGTGTAACCGGGTGTGGTTCGTTTTATCGACAGTGTCTAGGTCGACAATGTTTAGGTCGACCACTATAGGTCGACAGTCACTAGGTCGACATGGATGGAAGGTCGACAGGGTTTCTAGTTCGACATGAGCTAGGTCGACAGGTCTAAAGGTCGACATGAGGATTTTTTTTTTTTTGGTGTCGTTTTCTTCGTAAAGTGACTGGGATCCCAAATTAGTGCACCGCGGCCCCTCGCATGGCTCGCTTCGCTCGCCATGCTTCGAGCATGGTGCCTTCGCTTCGCTCGGCACACTTTACCGTTCCAATCGTAGTCCACATGGATCGTTAAGTATGAAAAAATCCAATTTTTTTTTTAAAAAACTCATGTCGACCTTTAGACCTGTCGACCTAGCACATGTCGACCTAGAAACCCTGTCGACCTTCCATCCATGTCGACCTAGTGACTGTCGACCTATAGTGGTCGACCTAAACATTGTCGATCTTGACACTGTCGATCTTCAGACCGGATCCCAGTGTAACCTGCAGTCAAAATATAGGCAGGTCTGCATGCTTTACCTGTCATTTCTTTTGTGCAGCTATGAAAGGGATGAGTGCTACCATGATGGTTTAGTGGCAGCAGAAATTATGGCCACAACAATTAATGTGGCACATAATGGTCCATTATGACTGGTTACCATTATTCACTATTTTATCTATGTTGACATTGAGGGGGGTTCTGGTAAATTTACTAAAGCTCCTAAAAATTAAAAATGGTGATGTTGCCCGTAGCTGCTAATCAGATTCTGGCCCAGATGCATCATCGTTTGGAAAGTGATAAAATTGAGAGTGAAAAAGTGCCAGCCAATCAGCTCCTAACTGCCATTTTTCAAACACAGACTGTGACATGGCAGTTAGGACCTGATTTGTTGGCACTTTTTCACTCTCCATTTTTTCACTTTCCAAGCGATGATGTATTTAGCCCTCTGTCATTTTCAAGGATGCAATAAAGAAATGATAGGCAGAATGTGATAGGTTGCTCTGGGCAACATCACCACTTTTCATTTTTTTAAACTTTAGTAAATATACCCCTATGACTGTCAACATTTTGGTGTCGACTTTATGATTTATCTCTTTTTTAAATGTTAAACTTTTGACTGGGCCTACCTTTTAATTATCGACATTTCAACCTGTCTGTATATTGTCTACATTATGTCAATGTCTACATAATATACCTGTCAATATTTTGACTGTATATTAATTGTGTACATATAGTGTACCTGTTAACAAAGTATATAAATTTTGGACAATGGGGGTAATTCAGAGTTGATCGCAGCAGCAAATTTGTTAGCAGTTGGACAAAACCTTGGGGGTCACTCCGAGATGATCGTAGCTGTGCTAAATTTAGCACAGCTACGATCATTCACACTGACAAGCGGGGGGACGCCCAGCGCAGGGCTATCCCGCCCCGCATGTCAGTGCCGCCCCCCCCCCCCCCCCCGCAGAAGTGCAAAGGCATCGCACAGCGGCGATGCCTTTGTACTTCAAGAGTAGCTCCCGACCAGCGCAGCTTTAGCGTGCTGGCCGGGAGCTACTCATCGCTCCCTGGCCCGCAGCGGCTGCGTGTGACGTCACGCAGCCACTGCGGCCCGCACCCATGAAACAGCGCCCAAACGCCGCCATTCCGCCCCCCCGCCCAGCGACCGCCTCTGCCTGTCAATCAGGCAGAGGCGATCATAGCGGGCCGACGGCCATCTGCCGTCTGGCATGCGCCGGCTCACTGCGGCACCAGAACATGCGCAGTTCTAACCCGATCGCACCCCTGCGATAACCTGCAGCGTGCGATCGGGTCAGAATGACCCCCCATGTGCACTGCAGGTGTGACAGATATAACATTTGCAGAGAGAGTTAGATTTGGGTGGGTTATTTGTTTCTGTGCAGGGTAAATACTGGCTGCTTTATTTTTACACTGCAATTTAGATTTCAGTTTGAACACACCCCACCCAAATCTAACTCTCTCTGCACGTTATATCTGTCCCCCCTGCAGTGCACATGGTTTTGCCCAACTGCTAACAAATTTGCTGCTGCGATCAACTCTGAATTACCCATCAATGTGTCCTCTTACACCTAGCGTATAGTATATACGCCATACAGCGCCAGATGCCCGGTGTAACTGAGCCGAGCCGAGAGGAGTAGCAGCAAAAAGCCACTCACACTGCACCAGAGAACCTGGACTGCAACATCAACTGCACAGGATTTGGTTTTATACACGTACAAACACAGGGCCTAATTCAGACCTGATCGCTGTTGGGTGAATACGCAAGGCGGACGATTATCTATCGACTGCGCATGCATATGGATTGTAGTGCACACACGCAAGGTCAAACTGTGAAAGAATCACCTAGGGTCTTTTTTTATCGCTAGGCGAACGCAGATTGATTGACAGGAAGTGGACGTTACATGGTGGTAAGTGGCCGTTTTCTGGGAGTGTCTGGAAAAATGCAGGCGTACCCAAGCGTTTTCAGGGCGGGTGTGTGATGTCAGTTCCGGCCCCGATTAGCCTGTTTCTATCGCACTGTAGGAGTAAGTCCTGGGCTGCGCACAGACTGCACGTAATGGAAAAATCATTAGATGGTGAGTGAGCTGAGAATAGATTTGCAGCTGACCGGCGTTCACAGGGAGTTTCGCAAGGCATACGCAGACTTGCACGGGACGGATTTTCACTCTGTCTGGACGGCGACTATCCGACCGAAGTGCGATCAGGACTGAATAAGGCCCAAAGTCGCAAATTAAGCAGAGCAGAACTTGTCACAAGGAAATGCCATTGCCACTGCATTGCAGCCCTTCTTACACAGATTCAGAGTCAGTTGCACACAGAATCAGATGTGTAATATTGCACATCAAATTGATCATTGTAATCTAGCAGAGTAGCTTGTCTCCCACAGTTGTTTTATTTATGCAAATAAGACACTCAGTGTGGTTAAGTTACTGGGGACCTGGTGTGCAGAGAAGGGCTATTTGGCATGACTGAAGCCACAGTGCTAGAGGACACACCAGTATTTTGAACGCTGAAAAAATAAATCTTGCATGTGTGCTCATAAGTGTGTTTGCAAAGTAATGCCCTGTGACAGGATGCGGTCAGGATCCGGACTGTCAGAATACCAAAAGCGGAATCCCGATGGTCAGAATTCTGCCGGATCCCGCAGGTAAGTACGTGGTGGGGGAGAGGATTAGGATTCGGCTGTGAGGGGTTATAGTCAGGCTGCGTGGGAAGAGGGACGTGTTTGGTTAATGGTAGGCTGTGGGAGGGGACGGTTAGGGTTAGGCTGCAGGAGGGATTGGTTAGAGTTTAAATACTTACCGGGATCCGACAAGATTTTGACTGTCCGCATCCTGACCGTTGGGATATAGACTGTCTGGATTTTTTACTCAACCCCCTGGATACACCTCCTCCCATCACACAATGCAACATTTGAAACTTCCAGAGATCCTGATATCATCATGTGCTTCTGTAAAAACACATTAGCGCAGTGTTGCATTTGTCCCCATTCTGGGCCTGATTCAGGGGGTGGACTCTGCTGCGTCTTCTCTTGTGTCTGTTGCCGGAGTCACAGTTGCGATAATATGCAATGCTGGTATTAGCCCTTCCCCTGATGTAATAGCCTGCGTCTAAATGTGCAAGGACTGAGACTCCCATTTTCAACATCTCTGCATGCTTTAATACCACAGATTATTTAGACAAGAATATCAGCACACCATCGATACTTTCCAGCCCTGTTGCACAGTATGTGCAGCTTCACCAACTTACTATGGCCTCTGTGGCTGTGCATTTGGTAATGCAGCCGCTTTCAATAACATGCCCGCTGTTCCAAAGTACCACTTGTATACATGCTCTATTACAAGGTTAGGTTCCAGTCATGTATAAGCCTATGTCAATGAAGCCTAAGCCTATGCAGTTTTATATTATTATGTAAAGAAAAGCATAACAAAAATAACAAAATACAAATAGAGGTAGTTTGCCGTACTTATCGACTTTCTCTTCTTCTTTCCAGGGGAAGAGTAAACGCTGATGGCCACTTTGGGGGGCTGGGCTGTACACTCATGTCATTAGACCCCACCCCAATTATGACAAAGTGCCATGATTTGCGGTCCGTGGGGAGGGGGCACCTACTCCATTCAGCACCGCAATTCTGGTCACTTCACTACAATCCTGCCCACTTCACTAGAACGCTGGCAGGATGCCAAAGAGCTGCCTACTCTTTCAGAAAAATCATGAGTCTCCCGCAACTTCCGGGTAGTAGGCAAGTAAGCTGTTTGCATATACATCTATGATTGCCCACATACAGAGACCTAATCTCCAATAAAATATGTGTGCTTGATATTCCTGTACAGGGGTGTATCTAGGGGGCTGAGCGCCCCTGGCAAAGTAAGGAACTGGCACCCCCCACCTCCCCCACCCGGGGGGGGGGGGGGGTACAGATAGGCTGAGGTCAGGGTCTCTGAGGGGCAATTACAGGGAGGGTGTTGGCAGGGACACTGAGAGGGAATTATGGGGAGGGTGCGGGCAGGGTCACTGAAGGGGCAGTTACAGGGATGGTGCGGGCAGGGACACTGAGGGGGAATTACGGGGAGGCTGCGACCATGGACAATGAGAGGGAATTAAGGGAGGGTGCGGGCACGGTCACTGAGGGGGCAGTTACAGGGATGGTGTGGGCAGGGACACTGAGGGGGAATTACGGGGAGGGTGCGGCCATGGACACTGAGAGGGAATTACGGGGGAGGGTGTGGGCAGGGATACTGAGGGGGAATTATGGGAAGGGTGTGGGCAGGGACACAGAGGCGGCAGTTACAGGGATGGTGCGAGCAGGGACACTGAGGTGGAATTACAGGAGTATATGAGCAGGGTCACTGAGGGGGCAGTTATAGGGATGGTGCGGGCAGGGACACTGAGGTGGAATTACAAGGAGGGTGTGGACAGGGGCACCGAGGGGATATATACACATACATAGTTTAAAAAAAACCTCTCTAGGTGTGATGGCACTACATATCCCAGCAAATCCAGTTGACAAGGTGTGCTGGGACTTGTAGTCTCAAAACAGCTGGTCTAGATACCTCTCCATACAGAGCTCTTTGTAACCTGTGATCCAGACTGCCAGCATAGACCATGCAGTGCAGCTACGGTACCACAGAAAATGTACAGGTATGCTCATGCTGCACTGCTGACTGGTGCTGATTGTAGTGGCTGCTGTTTGGTGACAGACCGCGCGCGACCAATGAGAAGGGGAGCGGATGAGGAAGAGGAAGTGCCTCCCTCCTCCCCATACCTGGAAGTGCCCCGCTCCCTGGCTATATTCACCATCATTGTGACTGTAGTCACAGAGAGTGTCAGAGTGCAATACACTTCTGAGAGTCTGGCAGTGGATGAGCACTGCTAAGGGATATACTCAGTGAGAACTACTATGTCATTCTACTCCCTGGCGTGGGTGGCACTGCCGTGCGCCCCCCCACCCCCACCCCCGTTGGCCAATAGGAAGATACACCCCTGTTCCTGTATATTTTACAAGCTGCAGCATAAAATGCATGATTCATAGTCATACGCAAAAGATGCTGCATCTTTTGCCTCGGACAATTTTTCTAACACTGGGATGCCCACTTGTAGCGTCTTATTTGGGTATAGCAAAAAAACAACAATATATTTTGTGGCTCATTGAAAATGTAATGAGAGGTGTATATGTGCACTGGTTTACTGGAAAGAGTTAACCTGCATCCCTAGAGCAAGTGTATTCATCTGTTAGTCCTGCATGTATGGACAACACAATGCTTTAGTCTGTGATTGTTTACACTTTCTAATTTTATCTGGGGAGCGGTTCCATGCATTCACTTTTATCTTTAAAAACAAAACAAAACAAAACATTTATTTCATTTTTTTCTTGGAGAGTAACATGATTCATCATTGCAGAAGATTGATTGGAAGCCATATTTATGGTAGGTCTTGAGGATAACCATTTTGAGAAGGCAGCTTATTTAGACATGTATGAGGTTAATAGTGAGCACCTTACCTTGTTGTTAGTTGATAGGACCAGTGGCGTAACTATCTTGGGTACAGGGTAGGTGACTGTGGGTCCAGGGGGCATTGCACCGTACACCCTAAACACAGGACCACTATGGCTCCCCATATAGTTCGCACAACCTATACCTGCCAATGGCAACATGTTTCCGGAGGTATATTTGGAAAGATGGCTCTGCACAGGAGCTGCCACTGAACCACTGACCTGCTCAGTGGACGGTGGCAGGTGGGGAGTTTGACTGGGGCGGTAGCGTAAGGCAGGTGTCCTAAGGTGAGCTCAGGAAGAACAAAAACTTCCCATGGAGCAGAAGGACATAAACTTGGATTGAGGGTTGACTTTCTTAGCTCTTTTCTGCGCTGGTGCCATCTTCCAGGTGTGTAGGCGTTTATTATTATAAATGGCGTTTATATATTTATAAATGGACAAAGATGTGCTACGTACACAGTACATATATCATTGCAACATTACTGCTTATCATCATTTGGCTCTAAAACATGTTTTTATATTTTCTTTATAAAGTAAACTGTATTTTATACAGTTTAAAACTGTTTCCTTTTGCTTCAGAAAGGGTGTTGCACTAACGGAAATGTTGCACTTTAGTCTTTTTTTTATTTTATTTTAATCTGAAACATATATTTGGTGAAATAATAAACCAACATTTTCTATAAATTCTAGTGTCTGAGCCTGTTATCATTTGCATTTTCTTCTAGGCACTTGAGTATCAAATTGCACAGTGCATTTAAAGACACCCCCCCCTCCCCCCCTCCTCCTCCCCGTATGTGTTAAAAGGATTTAACATGTAGGATTTCATGTTTTGGTAAACTATTTACTCTACTAAAAACAGTAGTAATGGCGGTGTTGTCCAATACACTACGCCCTTCATTGCAATAATTTGTGAACATGGGAACTAATCTCCATAGTACTATGATTTAGGTTACTCTTTGAGCATCTACATATTAGGAGTCTGACACACATTTTCCATACTTCCACCCGCTTCCCCCATCTGGTGCATGCAATGTACTAAGAGAGCCGAGCCAATGCAGCCTTATCCCCAATCCTGTGATAAAAAGTGATGGAGCCCCACTCCTGTAAGTATCTAGTACTTGAGGGAACACAAACTTACACTGTTAAAGTGTGGAGAGCGGAAGTGGTAGCTGACAGGGCTGCCGAGAGCTGAACGGCGCCTGGCTACTAGGGAGGGGTGACGTGATCAAGTCAGGGAGACATGCCAACACCCTCTCTATGAAAGAAAAAATAAAAAGTACCATGTGGTGCGCATCACACTGTCAGCAGCTGACCCCTTCAGCGGGACCCTCCAACAAGCCCAGGCCTCGGTAAGCAGTACCCTTCCCCCATCCCTGCGCCACTGACAGCTGAATGGTGTCGCGCTGATGCAGCCAAATACTCAGTCACCCTCAGGCCAACCCCTGTTGTGACATTGCCAGATAAGTTGGGTGCCTCTGACATGACTTGATCTGACGGCAAGCAATTTTATTGTCAGAAGCCCCCACAAGATTCTTAAGAATATGTATGGCCCAAATGTGATTCTCTAGGCACCCCAAAAGTCCATGTTTTAAGGATATCCATGCTTATGGACAGGTGACTTAATTAGTAACTCAGTCAATTTGATTATACCATCTTTGCACAAACAGGGATATCCCTAAAACCTGGACTGTTAGGGTTCCTTGAGTACCGAGTTTGGGAACCACTGGTATAGTCAGAAGATATATATATTGCCTGATTCAGACGTGGACGCATTTGCAGTAGCAGCCGCTAATAAGTATTTATGCTAATTAGGCGGGCGATGGACGTCCTATTGAGACACCACGACACAAATCCACCGATGTGTGCACAAAGATACACCATCGATCAAGCATCATTCACACCATCGGACATGAATGTCCTTTGGTACTTTGCTCCGGGACCAGTGGAACTGTGGGGGTAATTCCAAGTTGATCGCAGCAGGAATTCTGTAAGCAATTGGGCAAAACCATGTGCACTGCAGGGGAGGCAGATATAACATGTGCAGAGAGAGTTAGATTTGGGTGTGGTGTGTTCAATCTGCAATCTAATTTGCAGTGTAAAAATAAAGCAGCCAGTATTTACCCTGCACAGAAATAAAATAACCCACCCAAATCTAACTCTCTCTGCAAATGTTATATCTGCCTCCCCTGCAGTGCGCATGGTTTTGCCCAACTGCTAAAAAATTTCCTGCTGCGATCAACTTGGAATTACCCCCTATGTCTTTTCGCAGTTCCTGACACCGACACGCCCGGACTCATTAGCCACTATCACAGTCACTGCCCAGAAATGCCTATCTAAATTGTGAGGATCTCTTTGCAATTCTGATATGCGTCCTCTGGTGGTAACCATCGGATGCATGTGCAGAATTAAAAGATTTGGCGCTTGCACCCAATCTTTTAATTTCATCCACCTCTGAATCAGGGCCATAGTGTTTATATAAGAAAATAACTCAACAAGTCATTTATTCACTGTGTATACTCTGGTTCTTCTATCAGCGAAAATTTTAGAATGCGTCTTGTATATGCTGTGTAGTTTGTATGGAATATCGAGCTGGTATTCATTCATATCAATTTCTTCTTCCACCAAAATTTCTTCATTGTGAATCGTATAACACCAGCAAACGTCTTTACTGTTGACAGATAAAAAGGAAAAATTTCAGCACAAATGAAAAACATTCAGATAGGCAACAAATATTACAGTTCAGATGATCAGATTATCTTTTACATTTTGGAAAAATATTAAAAATCATACTACATATAGGAAAAACAAGATTATTAAGAAGAAAAATGATGTTATACAATAGTAAAGAAAAATGTGAACATGTAGCTTAATAAATTATGAAAATAAATTCTCTGATACATAGCAGTATAAGGGCGGGATGTACCAACCTCTTGTGGTACTTCTCGCTACACATCGCGCTGTCACTAATTGCATATGTACTGACATATGGGATTAGTACTACAAAGGGCAGCTCTCCCAATAAAAGCTGTCCTTTGCAATGACTGCCGGTCGCTGAACTTCCGGGTTTGTGACTCGGGAGTCCGTCTGCAAAGGCGCAGGAATGTGGTGGCCACGTGGGATTCTAGGAGGGATCCAATCGGATGCCTCTGATAGCACCGATGGGTTAAGAAGCCCATAGGCAAGACTACTACTAGACACGGACTAAGGCTGGGAACATGCTTGCCGATGCCACATGAGATGCGAGATCGTGCATGGTCCCCCCCTCCCCCGCAAACTATATAGTTCATACCCACTGAACAACAGGGGTCATTCCGAGTTGATCGTAGCTGTGCTAAATTTAGCACAGCTACGATCATGCTCCCAGACATGAGGGGGGACGCCCAGCACAGGGCTAGCCCGCCCCGCATGTCTGTCTGGCTCCCCCCCCCCCCCCCCGCACAAGTACAAAAGCATCGCACAGCGGCGATGCTTTTGTACTTGTTGAGCAACTCCCGGCCAGCGCAGCTCCTGCGGCTGAGCGGGAGTTGCTCGTCGCTGCCCCTGGTCGCAGCGGCTTTCGTGTGACATCACGCAGCCACTGCGGCCCTCCCCCCGCACGGCCCGCCCACGCCTGCGTTGGCCGGACCACGGCCACAAAACGGCAGCCGCCGTGCCGCACCATCCCGCCCAGCGATCGCTAGGGAACGACGGCCTTCGGCCGTCTGGCATGCGCCAGCATGCACATGCGCAGTTCCGACCCGAATGCTGCGCTGCGAACAACTGCAGAGAGCGATCAGGTCGGAATGACCCCCAATAGCGTTTGCTTCTCGTCAGTGACGGCATGCACCCACATCCAGGTGCATGCCGTCTTGTACAATATCTTTAGATATATAGGTGAAAACGAAGGTATTGTACATCATTAGCGACCCACGGGTGTGCGCATCGTTAACGATATGGTGAATACATACTGGATGATGTGAATGATATATCGTCCAATCCACCGAGTGCATATTGCCAAGTGTGCACCCAGCCTCAAACTACACCACATTTTCTGCTAAATTTCAAAATAGGGAATCTAATGCTCAGATGTCCCTAATATTGGCGCAAATAAAAATAGGATTCCTCTTATTTAATGTGCAGGATTTCTAGTTTGAAAAATGGAATGCCTGTTACTGCTACACACTAAACATGCATTTAATTTAAGACAGCTCTTAAAAGAAAAAAAAAAGAAAAAAGCTAGATATTTTTCAAGGACAGATATTATATAGAACCCTGATTTCGGCTGTTGGAAATGTGTAATAACCACTTAGGCCGCTTGTGTGTGTTTCTCTGGCACTGGATATGACATACATTTTTTCTTTAAAAATATTTAGACCAACAATGTGCAAGCCCTAATAAAAAAATTTTTGGGTGCTCTGAGATGTGAGAATTATTCCCATATAGCGGAGATTAAGGGACCTATTTATCACCATCCGCATACAAGGATGCGGTTGGCATGTGATAAAATTCCCAAAACTCACACTGCGATAATTGATTACATTGCAGGGATGTATCAATTATCGCATACAGAAACAGAGCTTGCGGTCAAGCTCTGTCGATGCGATGACACTCAGCATCATCAACGGCATATTTTTTGTAAAAAAATACCCCGATGTCATGCTGCACATGCGCCGCCCCGCCGACATCGCTGGTACCGGTGCGGCCCGGTCAATAACCCTCCCCTGTCACAACTACACCCCACGCGCCGCAGACCCCCTCCCCAGGATAATATACTTACCAGTCCAGGGAGCCGGTCCACACTGCTCCTGCTGTGCTGCCGGGCGCCGGATCTTGTGTGGTGCGGTGACCCCGGTGCTATAAAGTGCGCTGCCGCTTTGCAGCATCACTTTACTACACCGGGGTTACAGCGCAGCATATGGGGGACCCAGCGTCCGGCAGCACTCACCGGAGCAGCAGACACCGGCTCCTGGGACACTGCGCAGCATCATCAGGGTATTTTTTTGTAAAAAATACCCTGATGTCCTGCTGCGCATGGCCGCCCAGCTGACATCGCCGCTACCGCCGGCGCCCGGTCGAACCCCCATCGCGGCTAATGGGAAATGTGGTGTGGCTTACTAAAAAAAATGACAATTAAAGGGTTTGGAGCAATTTTTCATGAAAACTGCTTTAAACCCTTTAATACATTTGAGTGATACTAAAATAATGTGAAAAGGGTGTGAAAACACACTTTTTTTTACATTATTTTAGTAAAAATAATGTTAATAAATAGGCCTCTTATTCTTTTACTCATATGATAATGAGAAATTGATGTACAGAAAAGATCAACCAATAGGTCAATGAAATAAATGGATTTTATTGAATTAAATGATAGAAGCATATACTGTATGTCTGGGGTGTTCATTCCTTCACTCCCAGAAACCAGTGGTGTACAAAGATATATAGCAAGTTGTATTTAGGGTATTAGTTCCACTCACAGTGTATAAATGAATTCCACATTATTAATTAATTTATACTGTACACTACGAGTGGAACTAATAACCTAAATACAACCTGCTATATACCGCTGGTTTCTGAGAGTGAAGGAATGAACACCCCAGACATATGCGCTTCCATCATTTAATGCAATTAAATTCCATTATTTCACCCATTGATTGATTTCTTCCCCTGTCTCGCTGGCAATCATGTAGCGGTCTGTGACCGCCAACATCTGAATTTGCTCCACAGAATGCCGTGTAACTTTAGTTAATCTCTGATCATTAACACACTGATGACCAGTTTCCCCTGACACATACTCAGCACTACCCTGCAGTAGTTGGAGGGAGAGGGGTAACTTCAAGCGAGGATATGGGTAATGCATCTGTGGGTATGGTACCGGGATGATTAAAGCACCATAAAGGTTTTTTTGCTCCTGGGGGATTGGGGAAGGGGGAGGGTGTAACACACCTGCATAGTGCTTTGGGAGAGGGGGATAGTGCCACTGGGGATCTATTACCACTAGGGGGTTTGAAGTACTGCTGGGGAACTGGGTGTGGGATGTCACAGTGAGGGCCTTAGGAAAATGGGAGGGGAGAAGGGAGGGAAGTGAGACACTTTATATTTCGGAATAAAACAGCACTAGTTAATATCAGACAGACAGAGAGGCAAGGTGGCACTTACAGTCTGTGGGATTTGCAAGACAAACATAGTGATATATACATGAGATTTTTTTACCTTCCAGTGGCGAGTGCTGCAATGAGGCAAGCTAGTAATAAAGCCAGTAGAACCGAGAGTATGACAACAATTATGATCATTCCTGCACTACGCCGTACAGGAATCGCAATACTAGTTGGGCTGTTTCCTGATGAAGGAACAAACAAGTGTAATTGGTAATGTGATAACATAGTAAATAGGTACATACAGGCCTAAAATGACATTATAGGACATGATGCAGAGCTGGCCATACTTACCTACCTTCCCGATCTGTTCTCCAAGAAAAAATTACAGGGTGTTGTCCAAGTGGGAGGAGTGAGACTGGGGCATTATGAATGGCAATGATGCCATTCATAGAAAATTGTGTCATTGCATCACCCCACTTGAGAAGCGGCAGGATGTAGGAGGGCTGTCCACTCTCCTGGGAAATTCCAGTAGAGTGAGCAAGGAGGGAGTTTGCCCAAATCGCTTGTGAAATTTGCATTAATTAAAAAGGCCATATTTGCAAACATTTGCAAAACAGCAATTAAGATGGATCAGCAATAGTAGCATGTGCTCCTGGCTTATATTAGGCATATGTCACATATACTAGTTACAGCCCACTTGTGCTTAAGGTTTTAACCGCAATTTTTTTTGCAAGTAATGCATTTCGTGTTAGGAAAAATTGCTCCAATACAGCAGAAACTACTCCAAGTCTTGTGTGTGAAAAAGGATCTTCAGGAGTAGCCTTCCTGCCCTCTATTTCTACTTCTCTGGGTCTGTCCCTACATTCAGAAGTGCCAGAATAGGCGGGGCAAGGGGGCGCCTCACCCCCACCCCCCAAACATTTGAGAGCTACCAGTCAATGTACTAGGTAACAGGAAGCAGTGCAGCCACCATCTAGGGTTACTAGGAGAAGCACTCACATGTTCTTGATAAAAGTCATGGAGACTGAAACGTTGGACAAGTAGACATAGTTTGTCACCTGAATTCTTTATTGGAAGACCCATGAGTGCCGCTATGCATACATGAATATAAGCATTTATTTATCAAGGGCACCAGGGCAAGTATCTTTGAGGTGACTTATAAGGGGGGCCCCTTGGTCCAGATAAACAGAAAACAGGGGCACATACCTAACCACATGGAGAGGCCCCGCACTGCACCACTCACTGTGCCCTACATACTGTAGCGCGGTCTCATGGTTCCCCATCATCCCAGCTGCAACCTGGTGAGCTCTTGCAACATTCAGCGTGCCCAGCTTCCTGCACTATGCAGCTCCGTACCTCCTACCTACCCGACTAAGCCCGGCACACTGCCCCCGTCAGACATAAGCAGTGGGGACCCACCATCTTGTAGCCTAACCCCGTGGCCTCTGGCTCTCCTGCCAGCAACTGCTGCTCTGAGCGCAGGCTCCGTGTGGTGCCTCTCCAAGCTATCTTGGTACTCCTGGGACATGAAGGGTGTGCCGGGACCCGCCTGTGCAATGGGACCCTCCATTGATGCCCATTCTGCTCCTTCCACACTTTCCAAGCCCTACTGCCTTGGTTCAGCGCCGACTATACCTTGGTCCGACGAAACTCTACCACATTGCTCCCGGCCGTACCTGACCCTCTGCTCTCTGCAGACTCCCCCTGGATCCATACCGGTACGGTTGTGTCTTTGTTACCTTCGTGATTAGGACCTGAAAGTGACATAATGAGAGGGCAGGAGAGAACTTCCGCCCTTACAGCACCTAAATGTTTTCTCCATTCTCCGTTCGTTTGAGTTTTTTTTTGTTTTCTATGCACCATTCGACCTTTGCGGGCTCGCTTCGCTCGCCACGCTTCAGGCTTGGTGTCTCGCTTTGCTCGCCACAGGTTACTATTCCAAATAGTTTGTGGCATGGACCCAGGGGCTTACGGGAAAGGTCCTCTCCACGAAGGGAAACTAGACGCTACCATACTGGTACTGCCTCAGGAAGTGTCTTCTCTGAATGGAGATTGGTGGAACCCTCCTATGCTGGGCTCGCAGATCTCTGGGCAGGGCACTGAGTTGCATTCACTTCCCAAGGTACTAACATTGTCTCTCGCCCCCTATTCCTTTTATACATTGTCAGTCACCCCCTATTCCTTATATACATAGTCAGTCACCCCCTATTCCTTATATACATTGTCACCCCCTATTCCTTTTAAACATTGTCTGTCACCCCCTATTCCTTTTATACATTGTATGTTACCCCCTATTCCTTTTATACATTGTCTGTCATCCCCTTTCCTTTTATACATTGTCTGTCATCCCCTTTCCTTTTATACATTGTATGTCATCCCCTATTCCTTTTATACATTGTCTGTCACCCTCTATTCCTTTTATACATTGTCTGTCACCCACTATTCCTTTTATACATTGTATTTCACCCCCTATTCCTTTTATACATTGTATGTCACCCACTATTCCTTTTATACATTGTCTGTCACCCTCTATTCCTTTTATACATTGTATGTCACCCCCTATTCCTTTTATACATTGTCTGTCACCCCCTATTCCTTTTATACATTGTATGTTACCCCCTATTCCTTTTATACATTGTCTGTCATCCCCTTTCCTTTTATACATTGTCTGTCATCTGTCAGGAATCGACTCACCAAGCTGACATCTGTCCGCCGCTGCGGACTCCGTCCTGGGTCCCTGCGTTCATCTGTCGTCCGCGTCTCTGCCATCAGACGCCATCCTGGGCCTGGGAGCGCTCCTGTGATAGCGGGCGTGTAGCACGCCGCGTTCCCGCTAGGCCGCGGCATGGGCGCCGCCATGACAGCCTCCAGCAGTCAGCATACGGCGGCCAATCCGGTGCTTGGCCGCACCCACTTTTCCTCACTCCACCAATGACTGTTTAACTAGGGGTATATATGAAGCTGCAGGATCAGTCTGCAGGCATCCTGAACTTTGTGTCACTCCTGCGACTCATGTGTAAGGATCTGGTTCCTGTTTCCTCCGTGTACCTGGATACCTACCTGCTGTTCCGTGTTCCTGGCTTTCTACCTAAGACTCTGTACTCCTGGTTACTTCTCACAGCTCCGTGGAACTACAAGCCCCAGCAATACCTGCTTCCATCTACAGGTTTCACACTCACCACCATCTCTGTGTGCTTCAGCCTAGCAGTAGAGACTGACTCCAGGTGTGTTCCATCTCTCCACCTGTGATACAGCTTGCTTGCTGCCAGTGCCTCATCACCTGCACTGTGAGTCAGACTCCTGCCTCTGCTACCAGGTTTGCCATACAACACCATCTCTGCTGGTTCCATGTTTTAATCTGCTCTGGTTCCCATACCAGAATATTCTCTGCCAAGTTATCACTCATCTGTTATCATCACTACCGGTTATCATTTCATCAGTCACCATTCATTCTGTTACCATAGACTTTCAGCTGCCACGCTGTACAATTGACATTTGCATTTCCTACTGTTATTTTCTGCTGCCGTTTTATGAACCATCTGTTTAATAAATATCATTGCGCTCATGCGCAGAAACATAATCCAGCCTCCTCGTTTTCTCCCATCCACCTCCACTGACCCACTAGCGCCCCCTCCGGGGACACAGACAAAACCAAGTCTGACAGTAAGTTCAGGATCGATGGACTCGGATGGTGGACGGAGTGTGGGGTCAGAGGCCTTGCAAAATCTGGTCTCCCGTCTGGATGGTCAAGAGGCTGCGCAGCAGCAGATGTTCTAGTTCCTGCAAGGGATGTCCTCCCGGATAGATACACTACAGCAATCCCTGCCTAGTGTACACACTTCTACAGTTCCTGTTACTCCAGCACCTGCCAGTACTGTGAGTTCCTCTATGTCGGCTGCATCAGCTCCAGTGTCACGTCTGCACCTGCCCGTGCCAAGCAAGTATGATGGCAGCCCAAAGTTATGTCGCGGGTTTCTCAACCAATGTGAAATCCAGTTTGAATTGTTGTCACATAATTTCCCCACGTCAAAATCCAAGGTTGCCTACATCATCTCTCTACTTTCTGGATCTGCTTTGAGTTGGGTGTCTCCTCTGTGGGAACGTGCCGACCCTCTGATTAACAACTATACAGAATTCGTGTCAACCTTCAGACGGATCTTTGACGAGCCTGGTCGTGCAACATCAGCTTCTGCAGACCTAATCCAACTTCGTCAAGGTACCCGTAGTATGGGACAATATGTCATCCAGTTCCAGACGTTGGCCGCAGAGATTCAGTGGAACAATCAAGCCCTGGTAGCAGCTTTCTGGCATGGACTCTCTGATCGGATCAAGGACGAACTGGCAACCCGCGATCTTCCTGTACAATTGTCTGATTTAATTTCCCTATGCATCAAGTTGGACTCTCGCATCCGCGAACGCAACAATGAACGTGCTCGGAGTGAGCCACGCAGATCAAGGATGATACCTTCCGTACAGTTCCAGTCTCCACCTTCTGATGAGCCTATGCAAATAAATAGGTCCCGCCTAACTCCTGAGGAGCGGTCAAGAAGACTTCGTGAGAGACTTTGTCTTTATTGTGCGGCTGCAGGTCACCAGATTAATTCCTGCACAGTGCGTTCGGGAAACGCCAGATCCTGACTTGTAAAGGAGGAGTCAAGTTGGGATCTTCTAGACAAGCTCCTTCTAATCAAGACCTTATCCTTCCTGTGACTTTAGAGACTTCAGTTGGGCTTCAGTCTGCATCAGCATTAGTGGACTGTGGAGCCGCAGGAAATTTCATCACCCAAGCTGCGGTAAATAAATTTTGCTTGCCTGTATGTGAACTTTCTTACCCAGTCTACATTACCGCCGTGGATGGTAGCCGAATCTCCAAGGGGAATATTTCTCACCAAACTGCACCAGTGGTTTTGGGAGTTGGGTTCCTACACTCAGAATTAATAAAGTTCTTAGTCATTCCTCAAGCCACCCAGGAGATCGTTTTGGGCATGCCCTGGCTCCAGCTACACAATCCACAGTTTGACTGGTCAACGTTACAACTTACTTCATGGGGTTCACATTGCCATCAGTCCTGTTTAGCCCAAGTTTGTCCAATTAAGTCTACTGAAGTAAAAACCCAGTCAAGTCTTCCTGCAGGTTATCAAGATTTCTCTGATGTCTTCAGTGAAAAGGCCGCGGATGTCCTGCCGCCCCATAGAGAATGGGATTGTCCCATCGATCTCCTTCCTGGCAAGAAGCCACCTAGGGGGCGTACCTACCCGTTATCTGTTCCCGAAACTGAAGCGATGAGCGACTACATCCGGGAGAATTTACAGAAGGGATTCATCCGTCCTTCATCATCACCCGCTGGTGCAGGCTTCTTCTTTGTTAAAAAGAAGGATGGAGGACTGCGTCCATGCATTGACTACCGGGGTCTCAATGACATTACCATTAAAAATAGTTATCCATTACCACTCATTACCGAATTATTTGACAGAGTTAAAGGAGCCCGCATCTTCACCAAGCTAGATCTCCGCGGTGCCTACAACCTCATCAGAATCCGGAGTGGTGACGAATGGAAGACAGCTTTTAACACTCGAGATGGTCATTACGAGTACCTGGTAATGCCATTCGGGTTGAGTAATGCCCCAGCAGTGTTCCAACACTTTGTGAACGAAATCTTCCGTGACGTTCTGTATAAATACCTCGTTGTTTATCTGGATGATATCCTCATCTTCTCTCAAGATCTTCCCTCTCATCGTCTACAAGTCCGTGAAGTCCTCCGACGTCTTCGTGAGAACCGGCTCTACGGTAAACTATCCAAGTGTACCTTTGAAGTTTCCTCTATACCCTTCCTGGGTTATATAATTTCCGGATCGGATCTCCAGATGGACCCGACAAAGTTGGAAGCCATTGCCAATTGGTCCATTCCAAATTCTCTCAAGTCTATTCAGCGGTTCCTGGGATTTGCCAACTACTATAGGAAATTTATTCGGGGATTCTCCACTCTCATCGCTCCTATTACCAACTTAACTCGGAAAGGGGCAGACCATTCCAACTGGTCAGAAGAGGCTTTAGCGGCCTTCCAGAAGATCAAGCTGGCCTTTATGTCTGCTCCAGTTCTGTCCCAGCCAGATGTAAACAGACCGTTCGAGTTGGAGGTGGATGCCTCTACAGTTGGAGTTGGAGCTGTTCTCTCCCAGAAGGGAACCGATGGAAAAATCCACCCCTGTGGATTTTACTCTCGTAAATTCCTCCCTGCAGAAGCTAACTACTCCGTTGGAGATCAAGAACTACTGGCGATTAAGCTGGCCCTCGAGGAATGGAGGTATCTCCTGGAAGGGGCCAAACATCCGTTCAACATCTACACGGATCATAAAAATCTGCTATATTTAAAGGCAGCCCAGTGCCTTAATCCTCGCCAGTCCAGGTGGGCTATGTTTTTCTCACGTTTTAACTTTAAGCTTCATTTCCGCCCAGGTTCGCAGAATGTTAAAGCTGACGCCTTATCCCGATCTATGGAATCCGAAGAGGAAACGCCTGACTCAGTTCCACATTCCATCCTGAGTCCAGTGGTATTTGCTGCATCTCAAGTCTCCCCAGCTCCTCCTCCTGGTAAGACTTTTGTTTCCCCAGAACTCCGTCCCAAGTTGCTGTCTTGGGCCCATCAATCCAAGTTCACTGGTCATCCCGGTGTCCTGAAAACCTTCAAGTTCCTCTCTGAGACATACTGGTGGCCAAAGATGAAAGCTGACATCAAGGATTTCGTAGCATCCTGTCCTAAGTGTGTGCAGCACAAGACTCCTCGTCAGTCTCCAGCAGGTCAGTTACAACCATTGTCTATTCCTAGTCGCCCTTGGTCACACCTGTCCATGGACTTTATCTCCGACCTTCCTCCTTCTCAAGGATACAATACCATCTGGGTTGTAGTGGACAGATTTACCAAGATGGCCCATTTTGTTCCTCTCCAGGGTCTCCCTTCTGCCCCAAAACTCGCCCAAATCTTCCTACGGGAGATTTTCCGCTTACATGGTCTACCCTCAGAAATAATATCCGACCGAGGTGTACAGTTTGTAGCGAGGTTTTGGAGGGCTCTCTGTTCTGCCATGCAGGTTAAACTGAAGTTCTCGTCATCTTACCACCCTCAGACGAATGGGCAGACAGAGAGGGTAAATCAAGAACTAGAGACATTTTTAAGATTGTATATTTCATCTTCTCAGGATGACTGGTTTGATCTGCTCCCATGGGCCGAGTTTGCCCACAACTTCCGCTACCACACTGCTACTGAGACAACTCCATTCTTTGCAGTATATGGGCAACATCCTCGTGTTCCAGACTTCCAAGAACTCCCTCACATGGATGTTCCTGCCGCCACTACTGCCCTGAGTCAGTTTTCTTCAATCTGGAGGAAGATTCACATTTCTCTCAAAAAGGCCTCCAGCCGGTATAAATACTTTGCTGATCGCAAAAGACGCGCAGTTCCTAGCCTGAAACCTGGGGACAAGGTTTGGCTGTCTACCCGGAACCTCCGTCTTAGGGTCCCGTCTATGAAATTTGCACCACGTTTCATTGGCCCCTTTCCTGTCGAAAGAGTCATCAACCCTGTGGCCTACAAGCTGAAGTTACCACCTTCTCTGCGAATACCTAATGCTTTTCATGTTTCTCTCCTCAGACCTTTAGTCCTGAATCATTTCCAAAGAGCTCTTCCAGTTGGCCCCAAAGTTCGAACTCAGCGGGGCGTGGAGTTCGAGATTGGCAAGATTCTGGATTCCCGTTGCCGGTATGGACGTCTTCAATACCTTGTCGATTGGTCCGGTTATGGCCCAGAGGAGAGAAGTTGGGTAAATTCGTTGGATGTCCATGCTCCAAGGTTGGTCCGTGTCTTCCATAACACTCATCCTTCCAAGCCACGTGGGTGTTCGGTGCCCACCCTTAAAGGGGGGGGTACTGTCAGGAATCGACTCACCAAGCTGACATCTGTCCGCCGCTGCGGACTCCGTCCTGGGTCCCTGCGTTCATCTGTCGTCCGCGTCTCTGCCATCAGACGCCATCCTGGGCCTGGGAGCGCTCCTGTGATAGCGGGCGTGTAGCACGCCGCGTTCCCGCTAGGCCGCGGCATGGGCGCCGCCATGACAGCCTCCAGCAGTCAGCATACGGCGGCCAATCCGGTGCTTGGCCGCACCCACTTTTCCTCACTCCACCAATGACTGTTTAACTAGGGGTATATATGAAGCTGCAGGATCAGTCTGCAGGCATCCTGAACTTTGTGTCACTCCTGCGACTCATGTGTAAGGATCTGGTTCCTGTTTCCTCCGTGTACCTGGATACCTACCTGCTGTTCCGTGTTCCTGGCTTTCTACCTAAGACTCTGTACTCCTGGTTACTTCTCACAGCTCCGTGGAACTACAAGCCCCAGCAATACCTGCTTCCATCTACAGGTTTCACACTCACCACCATCTCTGTGTGCTTCAGCCTAGCAGTAGAGACTGACTCCAGGTGTGTTCCATCTCTCCACCTGTGATACAGCTTGCTTGCTGCCAGTGCCTCATCACCTGCACTGTGAGTCAGACTCCTGCCTCTGCTACCAGGTTTGCCATACAACACCATCTCTGCTGGTTCCATGTTTTAATCTGCTCTGGTTCCCATACCAGAATATTCTCTGCCAAGTTATCACTCATCTGTTATCATCACTACCGGTTATCATTTCATCAGTCACCATTCATTCTGTTACCATAGACTTTCAGCTGCCACGCTGTACAATTGACATTTGCATTTCCTACTGTTATTTTCTGCTGCCGTTTTATGAACCATCTGTTTAATAAATATCATTGCGCTCATGCGCAGAAACATAATCCAGCCTCCTCGTTTTCTCCCATCCACCTCCACTGACCCACTAGCGCCCCCTCCGGGGACACAGACAAAACCAAGTCTGACATCATCCCCTTTCCTTTTATACATTGTCAGTCACCCCCTATTCCTTATATACATAGTCAGTCACCCCCTATTCCTTTTATACATTGTCACCCCCTATTCCTTTTAAACATTGTCTGTCACCCCCTATTCCTTTTATACATTGTATGTTACCCCCTATTCCTTTTATACATTGTCTGTCATCCCCTTTCCTTTTATACATTGTCTGTCATCCCCTTTCCTTTTATACATTGTATGTCATCCCCTATTCCTTTTATACATTGTCTGTCACCCTCTATTCCTTTTATACATTGTCTGTCACCCACTATTCCTTTTATACATTGTATTTCACCCCCTATTCCTTTTATACATTGTATGTCACCCACTATTCCTTTTATACATTGTCTGTCACCCTCTATTCCTTTTATACATTGTCTGTCACCCCCTATTCCTTTTATACATTGTATGTTACCCCCTATTCCTTTTATACATTGTCTGTCATCCCCTTTCCTTTTATACATTGTCTGTCATCCCCTTTCCTTTTATACATTGTATGTCATCCCCTATTCCTTTTATACATTGTCTG
Source organism: Pseudophryne corroboree (assembly GCF_028390025.1). NCBI lineage: Eukaryota > Metazoa > Chordata > Amphibia > Anura > Myobatrachidae > Pseudophryne > Pseudophryne corroboree. Next base: position 491,813,600 of record NC_086445.1, on the reverse strand, counting down.
TCACCCTCTATTCCTTTTATACATTGTCTGTCACCCCCTATTCCTTTTATACATTGTATGTTACCCCCTATTCCTTTTATACATTGTCTGTCATCCCCTTTCCTTTTATACATTGTCTGTCATCCCCTTTCCTTTTATACATTGTATGTCATCCCCTATTCCTTTTATACATTGTCTGTCACCCTCTATTCCTTTTATACATTGTCTGTCACCCACTATTCCTTTTATACATTGTATTTCACCCCCTATTCCTTTTATACATTGTATGTCACCCACTATTCCTTTTATACATTGTCTGTCACCCTCTATTCCTTTTATACATTGTCTGTCACCCCCTATTCCTTTTATACATTGTATGTTACCCCCTATTCCTTTTATACATTGTCTGTCATCCCCTTTCCTTTTATACATTGTCTGTCATCCCCTTTCCTTTTATACATTGTATGTCACCCACTATTCCTTTTATACATTGTCTGTCACCCTCTATTCCTTTTATACATTGTATGTCACCCCCTATTCCTTTTATACATTGTCTGTCACCCCCTATTCCTTTTATACATTGTATGTTACCCCCTATTCCTTTTATACATTGTCTGTCATCCCCTTTCCTTTTATACATTGTCTGTCATCCCCTTTCCTTTTATACATTGTCAGTCACCCCCTATTCCTTATATACATAGTCAGTCACCCCCTATTCCTTTTATACATTGTCACCCCCTATTCCTTTTAAACATTGTCTGTCACCCCCTATTCCTTTTATACATTGTATGTTACCCCCTATTCCTTTTATACATTGTCTGTCATCCCCTTTCCTTTTATACATTGTCTGTCATCCCCTTTCCTTTTATACATTGTATGTCATCCCCTATTCCTTTTATACATTGTCTGTCACCCTCTATTCCTTTTATACATTGTCTGTCACCCACTATTCCTTTTATACATTGTATTTCACCCCCTATTCCTTTTATACATTGTATGTCACCCACTATTCCTTTTGTACATTGTCTGTCACCCTCTATTCCTTTTATACATTGTCTGTCACCCCCTATTCCTTTTATACATTGTATGTTACCCCCTATTCCTTTTATACATTGTCTGTCATCCCCTTTCCTTTTATACATTGTCTGTCATCCCCTTTCCTTTTATACATTGTATGTCATCCCCTATTCCTTTTATACATTGTCTGTCACCCTCTATTCCTTTTATACATTGTCTGTCACCCCCTATTCCTTTTATACATTGTATGTTACCCCCTATTCCTTTTATACATTGTCTGTCATCCCCTTTCCTTTTATACATTGTCTGTCATCCCCTTTCCTTTTATACATTGTATGTCATCCCCTATTCCTTTTATACATTGTCTGTCACCCTCTATTCCTTTTATACATTGTCTGTCACCCACTATTCCTTTTATACATTGTATTTCACCCCCTATTCCTTTTATACATTGTATGTCACCCACTATTCCTTTTATACATTGTCTGTCACCCTCTATTCCTTTTATACATTGTCTGTCACCCCCTATTCCTTTTATACATTGTATGTTACCCCCTATTCCTTTTATACATTGTCTGTCATCCCCTTTCCTTTTATACATTGTCTGTCATCCCCTTTCCTTTTATACATTGTATGTCATCCCCTATTCCTTTTATACATTGTCTGTCACCCTCTATTCCTTTTATACATTGTCTGTCACCCACTATTCCTTTTATACATTGTATGTCACCCCCTATTCCTTTTATACATTGTATGTCACCTACTATTCCTTTTATACATTGTATGTCACCCACTATTCCTTTTATACATTGTGTCACCCCCTATTCCTTTTATACATTGTGTGTCACCCACTATTCCTTTTATACATTGTCTGTCACCCACTATTCCTTTTATACATTGTCTGTCACCCCCTATTCCTTTTATACATTGTATGTCACCCACTATTCCTTTTATACATTGTATGTCACCCCCTATTCCTTTTATACATTGTATGTCACCCACTATTCCTTTTATACATTGTATGTCACCCACTATTCCTTTTATACATTGTATGTCACCCCCTATTCCTTTTATACATTGTATGTCACCCACTATTCCTTTTATACATTGTATGTCACCCCCTATTCCTTTTATACATTGTATGTCACCCCCTATTCCTTTTATACATTGTATGTCACCCACTATTCCTTTTATACATTGTATGTCACCCCCTATTCCTTTTATACATTGTATGTCACCCACTATTCCTTTTATACATTGTATGTCACCCCCTATTCCTTTTATACATTGTATGTCACCCCCTGTTCCTTTTATACATTGTATGTCACCCCCTATTCCTTTTATACATTGTATGTCACCCCCTATTCCTTTTTCTAGCAAATCCTTCTTTTACATATTTCTTCTCTTTCCCACTTCTTTATTCTTACCTGCCTGGTGTGTTATACCACTATCACACGGCATTTAGCTGGTTGCACCCGGGACTTGTGCACAAACCGCTTGAGACCCCTTTTGGACTGGCGTCCCCAGCCCGGCATATTGATGGGTTGGTGACATCAGTGGTGACACATGCGGAGGCGGCGTTTGGAGATCAGATGATCTCAAACGCTGCATTTTCCAATACAGTGAACGGGTACCGGGTCACATCGACCCAGCAACCCATTCACACTGCACAGCGACCCTGATTGAACTCGTGTTCAACCCTGCTCGCTACCAGGGTTAAAATACCGGGTTGCTTGACCCAATTATTTCCCCTGTCCCATTTCACACTGCACAAAAACCAGGGTTGCTGCGCGTTCATGTGCAATAACCTGGGTTATTTTGGCAGTGTGAAAGGAGTATGATCCTCACCTCCCAGTCCCTCCTTACCTCCCCACTGTATAACCTTCCCTTTGCTTTTGACCCTTGCTTTTCTCATATGTGAGCTCCACACTCCTCTATTTCCTGATTACAATACTGACTGGACATTGCTTTGGGAAGTGACACTCTCTGGACACCCTCCACACACTGAGGACTACTGCCTTTGTTCTTTCCTAATTGTACTGTATGTGGGCTACGTCTCATGTCTCACAGTTGCCTGACTACTGAACAGATATCACTGAGGGAAGATATTCTGGGTCCATGGCATTGCAGACGCAAACCGCCGGCCGTGGAGAGTGTGTGATGTTGTGACGCATGATGCACGTTGGTGATATCGCAGCACTGTGGCACACGCAGGGGAGGGATGTGTGGGTATGGTGGTCAAGGTGGTGATGTGTATATGTGTGTGTGTGGGGGGGGGGGAGGTCAAGGGGGGCCCCAGAGATGTGAGTGTACCCGGCCCCAAGATTTCTGTTGCCGGCCCTGACTAGTGTACAACCAATCCTGGAGAAATAACAAAATATGCATAGTTGCAAAAAAAGTAGTTTTAAATTTAACTGCACAAAAATTATGAACCGGTCAAATAAATATATTTTCAAACATATATACCTGTTATCAAGTTGATTTGTTCGGACCAACGTGTTCCATTGACCATTGTGTTATTGTTTAGTACAACAAATTTAACTCTGAAAATACAGAACAAAACATCCATTTCAAATAGTTTTTGTTTCTTAACACTAATTGTTAAGGATACATTTTAATAATACAAAATAAATGTTATACTGTTCAGGAAACTTTATATATTTTTTTCTCAAATATTTTTATTTCCATTCTGAATTGTGCGTGTTATGCTTATATAGGTTGTGGCAGGGAAATGGGCAGTTTTAAAAACTCAGGGGCAGATTTATTAAGCCTGGTGAAGTGATAAAGTGGAAGTCCCATAGATTGTAAGCTTGCGAGCAGGGCATTCCTACCTCTATGTCTGTCTGTTTTTACCCAGTTTTGTTCTATTACTGTTGTTCTAATTGTAAAGCGCAACGGAATATGCTGCGTTATATAAGAAACTGTTAATTAATAAATTAATAATAAATAAGGTGATAACGCACTAGCCAGTCAGCTCCTGTCATTTTTCAAACCCAGTCTGTAGCATGGAAGTTAGGAGCTGATTGGCTGGTGCTTTATCACCTTCCTCTTTATCACTTCACCAGGCTTAATAAATCTACACCTCAGTAATTAAATAAACTATTTTTATTTGTCAAATTCCAAATATGACATCTTAAAGTACATAGCAAGCCATTTAGTTCTTGATGATCACATCCTCGAGGTGACCTTCGTCTTTGCACAGTCATTCCTCTAATCTTCCACGCATGTTTCCCAATTCCAATTCTAGCAATTTCTTGACAAATTCTTTCTATCAGCTCATTAATATTGTGTGGGCGATGTGAGTACACTTCGCTTTTTAAGTTCTGAGAGTGCTGGGGATTTTGGAGGTTAAGTAATGTTATGGGAAGGGGTGTGTCTTTATGGACTGGCCCCCATTTTCATCACTCCGGGGGACCGAGAGATGCTAGGCTGCACCCAGAGACTGTCTGTCTGCAATGCCGACTCCTACATTGTCACTGAGCAGGAGCCGGCATTTTGGTGTCACTCCTCGGCGGGTGACACCCAGGTGTGGCCTGCACCGCTGTAATGATGCCACTGCTAAATGGCATGGTATCGACAAGATGTTGGGTAACGTAATCCCCTAACTATACCCCTACAAAGAGTGAGTGGAACTTTGCTCTGGGACTAGTACTCAAATTTGCACAAATTGTTCTGCTTTCTGCTACATTGTAAAATGAACATTTCTTGTGAAAAGCAGCTGTGTGGACCAAGCTATATGGTTTACAGTCATAGGAGCATTACTTCCCTATCCCATCATGTAATAGTATAGGAGGCCTGAGGCCATACCATAGTGAAAATTCAGATTTCTAATCAGAGGTAGGATAGGGGAATGGAAATCGTTAAGATTCGATTTTATTACTTCTTTTTATGCTATGGGGACCATGAAAACATCCAAAGTGGATTATCAATCAAGTGGTTGGGAATTTCATTCTTGAGCAGATGAAGGAAACAAGCCAAATTGAGGTTAGGCTAGAACTGTTGCTCAAAATCAGTATTTGAATAAAATTTTTGTCTATCTATCCAATCTTTAATATGGTGACACATAGAGAAGAATGTTAGAGAAATTGATCCCACCTTCCACTATGGATCTATGTAGAATTTTTAGACATTTTAGATTCAGCCCCCACCCATCCCCGATATAAAATGATAACATTTGAAGCCAATGTTTTCTCATCTCTAGAAGAAAAAGACAATAGGGAGCATCTGAAGGAAGAATAGAACTTTAAGAAATAGTCCCAATTTAATGAAATTTCCTCTGCCAAGATAAGAGCTAAATTCTTCTCATGATTTCAACTATAGGAAAAGACAATATAATTCATGAATATATTAATGATTTTAAGGCCCAAATAAGGTATGCTAGATACAGCCAACTGAATATTAAGAGAGGAGATTCAAGGAGGTTGCATAGAAGTTGGTGAGAACCACAGATTTTTCTAAATTAATTATAAAGACCTCCCCAAACAATGTATTTTTATCCATAATTCATGTTTGACTATTTCCACTGTGTTTTAGACTGCATTTAGCATTATGATCATAGTATTTTTTATTGGAAAGTTTTTTTTGTTTTTAAATGTAGTGAGATTTTTCTAGCATAGTAGTTGTACCGAGATAAAAAAGAGGAAAACAGAAGAGAACATTGTAGCACAAATCTCTTCCTCTGGAGTATTACATGTAACACACTTCAGTGAGTTTGGTTACTCTACACCTCAAGCAGCTGTTTTCTGCACAACCTGGACAACCCTGAATGAACTCCTTGCTTGGACAATTGCTATCTTGCTAAACACATCTAATTGTCCATTTGCTTGCAAAATTTTATTGACTATTTGCACTCATACAGTATGTCTCTATAACAGCTCTGTACATTTGTAAATTGCCATTATACATGTATCCTATAGACCTCTTAACTTGCATTACCATTGCTCTTTACCATGCAACTTAACATTGCTTATTATACTACATCTGGTAGCCATCATATTTTAAAATGATTCATTTTCGCATTATACAAGTATAGTGCATAGCCAGATTAAGATGGGGGGCGCAGGGCATACTGTACCCCGGGCCCCCTCTGTCAGCCCCCCCTCCCCGGCCAAATCACACTGATATTAGTGGCTCTCCCTTTTGTGCAGTAGCAGAACTAGGCAGCCAGAATGTAAGCAGGACAGTATGCAGTGCAGGAGAGACACGGAGTATCAGGTGTCATGAGATACCAATGGAGCTACTGTACCCGACCAGGCAATAGATAGGAGAGGGGAGAGAGCTCTAAGTGACCCAGGGATACCAGCTTCTCCTCCTCCCTGCCTGGCTCTAATGAGAGCATTTAGGTCTAAAGAGAGAGACACACAGAGAGTCTTCCTGAGTCCTGTCCAGGGTGTAAATATTACAGAGGCTGCTGCTATTGTATTTTTGCAAGAGAAATTATAGATTTTATTTTTCTGTGTGTCTTTGTAGGTTTAGTTGTGTTTGTTCCAATACAAGAAAACTTTCTAAAATAATTGTGTCTCAATTAGGTGGAGCTATAAACAGTACCCAGGCATTATTAAACTATTAGTTTAATTTTAATATACACCATTGGTTTAAATGTAACATACACAATATATACCCCTCCCCTTTCCATGGGCCCACCTGTGTTAAGTGCCCTGGGCCCCCCAATGCTTAATCCCCTCCCCCCCCCCCCCCCCCCCAATGCTTAATCCGCCCTGGTATAGTGAAGAGTATAGTCTTGCTTTCATATTTACAAGCTCTGTCCTTATTCTTTTTTTTTCTCCTTTTACCAACAATGTTTTTGTATCTCACTGTTATTACTACTATTAACATTTCTCCTCCTCCCCTCACCCTCCCTCATCCACGTCATGTCCCTTCATTTTTCATCCTCCCACACACACACACACACACACACACACACACACACACACACACACACACACACACTCACTCTCTAACACAAACATACACTTACACACACACACACACACACACACACACACACACACACACACACACACACACACACACACACACACATTCAGCCTGGTAATCCAGTCTTTTTCCACCCACTCCCACCTCTTTCTCCTTCCCCTAGTATACTCTCCCTTCTTATCCCCCGTCTCACTTTATCCCCTCTCCTACCGTCTTCCTCCACTCACTCCCCTTCACTTTAGATCATTTCTCACCTTCCGTGGTCTTTCACCCCCTCCACTGCACCCTTACCTTTCTCCCATTACCCTCTCCCCATCTCCTTCCATGTTATAGTAAAACTCCTCACTGCCTACCATCACCAGTTTTCCCTCCATTCTCAGGCTCCCGCACCATCCCAACACTCCCGATCTCCTTGCTCCAAAATAATATTCCCACCAGCTCCAGCAACCCTGACAATCTTATTCACATCACTCATACTCGCTATTTCCCTCTCTCTTGCGCCAAATCCGTCGTCTGTAACAAACTGACTCCCACCCATGATCTTTTTATCGCCAACTCACTGAATTTCCTTGCCATCACTGTATCCTGGATCTCCTTATCAGACACTACTTCTTCCACCCCGCCCTGGACATCAGCATGGTGGTGATGTGGTTGGTGGTCCTTTAACCCTCTCCCCCCCCCCCCCTTCACACACACACACACACACACACACACACACACACACACACACACACACACCAACACACACACACACACACACACACACACACACTGCTTTTTCTAAGTCCACTTCTAAGAACCCTCCCTGTCATTCTCTTCCTTTGAGGTCCGTGCTATTTGCCGAGTAGCGGTCATTTATTACTACCTCCCCCCCTCCCCATGCCCCGTCCCACCTCCAAATTACTAGACAATTTTGATTCATGGCCTTTCCCATTCCTCTTTTCTGACCTTCCTTGCCCCATCTAAGATGACTTTAATATCCTTACTGATGTTCCCACTGACCCCTTTACCTCTAAACTACTTTCCCTCACATCTTTTGGCCTCATTCTCAAGTGGACATCTTCACTTTCGCATACAAGAGTGCACTCCCTCTTTCTGGTCATATCTGTGACTTTACCAGTTCCCCCTTCCCTCTCTCTTACCATCATCTTCTTTCCTTTAACATATCCCTTAGTCAGTGTCGGACTGGGGCATGAACTGGGGGAATGCATTGGTAGGAGCCAGGGGTTTAAGTGAGTTCCATTTGGAGACGGAACCAGTTCAACCTCCTGCGGCGTCACCTAACCCATTGTCAGCCCAGCCTCAGAAGGATGCTGAGATTACGTCACCAACGGGAGCCTGGGTCATCTCCGAGCTCTGGCTTGCAGGCGGCTCTTGCAGTGTGTACTATGCACTAAGGGAGAGATGTCATGACGTCTCTCCCATAGTTACGAGGAGCGAGCGAGCGGGTGGGCAGCCAGGCAGACTGCAGCGGTCGAACGCAGGAGCGGGGCTTAAGGTAAGTATTTTGTATTTTTTTTTAGTGTGTGTAAGCAGCACTACAGGGGGCACTACTGCAAGGGGGCAATAAATACCACAAGGGGGCAATACTACAGGGGGCACTACTACACAGGGGCAATACTACAGGGAGCAATGCTACTGGGGGCATTGTCCATCTGCACTCAAACATGCTTTTATCTCTCCTGTTCTTAAAAACCCATCCTTGACTCTAGCATTTCTCTCATTACCTGTACACAGTGTGCCCATTGTACACCTTACTCTGCATGGTGTGCCCATTGTACACTTTATGTCACGCAGTATGTCCATTGTACACCTTACGGCGCACAGTGTGCCCATTGTACACCTTACTTCGTAGTGTGCCCATTGTACTCCTTACTCTGCACAGTGTGCCCATAATACACATTATGCCGCACAGTGTACCCATTATACACCTTACACTGTACAGCAGTAGTACCCCTTATACACCTTACTCTGCACAGTGTGCCCATCTTACTCCACCCAATGTGCCCATTATACATTTTACTCCGCACAGTGTGCCCATTATACACCTTATGTCGCACAGTGTGCCCATTGTACACCTTACGTCGCACAGTGTGCCCATTGTACACCTTACTATGCAGTGTGCCCATTGTACACCTTATTCCACACAGTATGCCTATTGTACACCTGACTCCGCACAGCATGTCCATTGTACACCTGACTCCGCAGTGTGCCTATTATACACCTTACATCGCATAGCAGTATTACCCCATATACAACTTACTCTGCACAGCGTGCCCATTTTACATCTTACTACACCCAAGGTGCCCATTATACACCTTACTCCACACAGTGTGCCCATTATACACCGTACCTTGCACAGTGTGCCCATTATACACCTTATGTCGCACAGTGTGCCCATTGTATGCCTTACTCTGCACAGTCTGCCCATTGTACACTCTACTCCGCACAGTGTGCCCATTGTACACCTTACTTCTGCACAGTGTGCCCATTGTACGCCTTACTCCGCACAGTGTGTCCATTGTGCGCCTTACTCTGCACAGTGTACCCATTGTATGCCTTACACCACACAGTGTGCCTATTGTACACCTTACTCCACACAGTGTGCCCATTGTACGCCTTACTCCTCAGTGTGCCCATTGTACACCTTACTCTGCACAGTGTGCCCATTGTACACCTTACTCCGCACAGTGTGTCCATTGTACGCCTTACTCCGCACAGTGTGCCCATTGTGCGTCTTATATTGCACAGTGTGCCCATTGTACACCTTACTCCGCACAGTGGGGGTAATTCCAAGTTGATCGCAGCAGGAAATTTTTTAGCAGTTGGGCAAAACCATGTGTACTGCAGGGGAAGCAGATTTAACATGTGCAGAGAGAGCTAGATTTGGGTGTGGTGTGTTCAATCTGCAATCTAATTTGCAGTGTAAAAATAAAGCAGCCAGTATTTACCCTACACAGAAACACTATAACCCACCCAAATCTAACTCTCTCTGCACATGTTATATCTGCCCCCCTGCAGTGCACATGATTTGCCCAATTGCTAACAAAATTCCTGCTGCGATCAACTTGGAATTACCCCCAGTGTGTACATTGTACGCCTTACTCCACACAGTGTGTCCATTGTACACCTTACTACGCACAGTATGCCCATTGTGCGTCTTATATCGCACAGTGTGCCCATTGTACACCTTACTCCGTACATTGTGCCCATTGTACACCTTACGCCGCACAGTGTGCCCATTTGTCACATTACGCTGCACAGTGTACCCATTATACACCTTACACCGCACAGTAGTAGCACCCCAAATATGCATTATGTCGCACAGTGTGCCCATTATACACCTTACACTGCACAGCAGTAGTACCCATATACACCTTATGCCTCACAGTGTGCCCATTATACATATTATGCCACACACTATGCCCATTATATGCCTTACACCACACAGCAGTAGTAACCCATATACACCTTAACCTGGGCATACACTATACAATTATCTGCCAGATCATCTGCCAGATCTGGCTGGTTGGAATGAAAATCTGGTAATAGATGAGAGCAAATGACAATTGACCATTTGCTCCCAAACACAGGAAAACAGCCAAAGCATGTCGTTCAGGCAAATTTGTCCATTTTTGTCCGTTTTCCAGTGTTTGGGAGCAAATGGTCGAGTGTCATTTGCTCTCATCCATTACCAGATTTTCATTCCAAACAGCCAGATCTGGCAGATAATTGTATAGTGTATGCCCAGCTTTACACTGCACAGTGTGCCCATTATACACATTATGCCACACAGTGTGCACCCCCTCATACACTACAGCACCCCTTTGTCATACACCCCAACAACCAGACAGCCCCCTTCATACACTCCAATACCCCTCATATACTCCAACACCCAGCCCCCCCTTCCTCATACACTACAACACCGAGCACTCCCCCACCTCATACACTACAACACCCACCCCCTTCCTCATAAACTACAACACCCAGCCCCCCTTCCTCATACACCCCAACACCCCCTCATACACTCCAACACCCCTCATACACTCCAATACCCAGCCCCTTTCCTCATACACTCCAACACCCAGCATCTCCCCTCATACACTACTGCACCCATCCCCCCTTCCTCATACACGCCAACACCCAGCCCCACCACTTATACACTATAGCACCCAGGCCCCCTTCCTCATACACCCCAACACCCATACAGCCCCCCACATCAGACATCCCACCCTCTTCACGTCCACTCACCAGGCTGTGGGGGCTTTTTGGCTGCAGGCAGCTTTCTGCTCCGTGCATACACTGCTCCTTCTAGGGATGGCCATCGACCATCAATGATTCCTAATCATTGATGGTTTATGGCCGATATCAAATGATTTTGCCATCGATGGGAGAGAACCAGATGGTTTCCCTCTATCGATGGCACAGCATAAACATTTTTTTTATGCAAGGTGCCGGAACGCGGAGCATAGCTCTGACCCCGACACCTGCAAAGCCCCACCCCAGTTTTTTATTGGTCATATATATTTCAGTGGTGGCCATTGAGTGGTGCAAACCATTGATGGTTCGCCATAGATGTTAGTGGTGAAGGCAATGAAGCCAAGAATGTCCAGACAAGCACACAGGAGCTGCCTAAATCCATGCAAGTCTAACCCCAAAGACAGTGAGTCAAAAGTTCACCTTGAAATAACTTCACAGCCAATGTCCTCCAATAGAGATGGCAGAGCTCCATGCACAGCATGACACCCTGACTATGAAGCTGTATTCTTAAAATACAGCCACAGGTTAGGACCTCAGGAGTCCTGGTACAGCCAACTTGACAAGGCAGAAGTCCTTCTGAGTTGGTGAAGAAGATGACCACCATCTGACACATTGGAGTCAGCAATGTTGCCATCAAATCGAGAGTCAAGTGACAGGCCAGCATTGAGCAGTTCCAATATGTAAAAGAGCCCAAAGACCCAAATTCATGCCCCAAGAGTATACTGGTGGAAAAAATTAGCTCCACCCTTGCAGCTAGGCAACAGATACAGAACCCTGATCGTCCCCAAGTCTTAGGAGATAAACAAGATTTGACAGGGGTTCATCCAAGTAGAAAAGGGGGAAACAGATAATGCAATATAGAGCCATCCTAAAGCATGGCCATGCAGGAATGCTTCGCCCACCAGAAGTCCTGTTCTATTGCATACAGTCTTTGACATCTATGTATAGTGTGGTGGTCTTTGGAATGCTGTCTGTATTGTATGGTAGTCTCTGGGATGCTCTCTGTATTGTATATAGGTCTCAGGAATGTTCCCTGTGTTTAATATCTTTCTGTGGATGCTTTCTGTATAGTATATTATATCCGGGATGCTGAGGCAAAGCAGGAAGCAGCAGCGCCAAGATGTATTAACATCTCAGATACCGAAGTGTGGAGGTGAAAACTCCCCCCTCTGGCAATTGCTGTCAGACCCCATACAGCGCATCAGCCTAGTGCTGATACTACTTTTCCCCCCATAACGTTGCATAATACATGCACCTCTCTGTTACCTGTGCACAACCATGATCTACCGTACCTCTCCAGTCAAAGGACTCTCAGTCCTTATCAATTAATGAATGTCTTAAGTTAAATATAGGTTTCATTGTTTTAGCTGATGTTTGACTTTTACGATCATTCATAATAGCAGTGATGTTTTGATTCTGTTTAGTATCTAGTCCTGTTTTCTAAGATCTTTTGTGATTTGTTTGTTGTTTACTTGTGGTTTCATTGCTGTCTGCTTTATCTGTTTTTCTTCTCTCTATGTTTATGTTTTCTGTGACATATTTTTACTCCTTGTCATCTACCCTGTTCCATTCCAGTCCTATGTCTCTTCCTCCTCCTTTGCCTCCTTTTCCTGTTGTCCTTACCTAACCCACAACAATCATTACAGTAGACATTCATAGCCTATGATTGTTGTATCACATAATACAGGGAGCAGTCCAAACCCTTTTAGACAAACATGTAGACAGACATATGTAAAGCAAACAAAAGTTATCTTACCGGTAAGGTCCATTTTCACTTAAAACTCCATTACAGAAGGCAACACCAGTGCAATTTTGTTCAATTCCAACTGGAACCAAAGCACTAAGACTCGGAGCTGTATCAGAGCATGGGAAATTGTTGGCAGGCATTTGGTAAATGTGATAATAATGATTGGCTGTGTATAAATTATAGCTGACTGGGTTACTGAGATTTGTAACAGTCAGATTTGGCACAACTGTGGGAAACAAAAAAATGGTTTAAATAGCAGTGAAAAACTGAAAATAGGAAAATGCTGCATTATTTATCCATTAACACTGTACATATGTCCATGTTTTAATCAACAAATGCAACACTCCATAACAAATGTAATAAGTCACTGCCTACTAAAAAAATATGAAATATAATGAAAGTGGAAAGCTAAATGACTGAACAAGAACTAGATACTGTTCAAACACATAATCACTGTCACTCTTGGTCAGGGATAAGGAATTTTCTAATATGGACACCACGGTGAAAGATATTGGTCCGAATGTAATGCCGCCCGTTTCAGTGTTTTTTTAAAAAAAGGCAATAACTTACAAGCCATAGTTTTGCCTTGTAAGTGATTGCCCCTTTTAAAAAACGTCCGAGTTCGGCCGGTATCGCACACAGCTGCTGAACTTGGGCTGCAGTACATCCAGCTCATTATATTTGATGACTAGTGAGGTCAGATGTTAACAATGATAAGTATATATTTACTATACATCTATACATTTATACAGGGATTTGTACCATTGTATTACATTGCTCTGTCCATATCTACTTACTGTCTTTTGCTCTGTCAATACCCTGTAAACTATAACTCTCTAGTTGCCATTAAACTGTTTCCGTCTGAAGTATTTTATTATTTTAATAGTTTACTAATAAAATCCTGCAATGGACTTAAGGGCTAATTCAGGTTGGATCGCAAATCGCGATTCAACCTGAATTATTGTGATCACCCCGCGGGCGCATGCGCAGTGCCTGTTCTGTGCATGCGCCCACACTTTCTGTGGGGAGGCGCAGAAGATGTAATCACCTCTGCCTGTCAATCAGGCAGAGGTGGTCGCGGTGAGGGGGGGGCCCACGCTTCATTTCCAGGGCGGAGATGGAGCGTTGCGAGGGCGGAGCTGGACAAACGGAGGGTGGTGCGGTGTGAACAGGGGCATGGCAGGGGCATGATCGCTGCGGCTGTGTGACGTCATGCGCAGCTGCCCCAATCGGTAACATGGCGGCGGGCCTCCTGCGGGCGTAGCTAAGCTGCAGCAGCAGGAGGCATCCCTAATTCCTGCGTTGAAGCAGAAATTGCAATGTGATCGCAATTTCTGCTTCATCAAGGGGGGAGGCGGTGGTCAGCATGCTGGGCGGCCTTGCCCAGCGATGGGCAGCCCCCAGCATGCTAGCAAAAGGATTGCAAATTCTGATAGTTAGCAGAATTTGCAATCCTTACTGAATTAGGCCCTATCTGCGAACAGGGATGTGGTCAATTTACCTACAATCAAAATCCCAACAATCAAAATACTAACAACCATTGACCGGCAGTCAAAATCCTGACATGGTCAAAATACCGACATTTAAAATACCGACAAGGTCATAATACCGACATTTAAAATGACGACAGGTCAAAAAGTCGATATGAGTTTTTCATGATTTTTTTCATTGAAACCGACGTATTCATACTTTACCATCCAGATGGACCTGGAGGGGAAATATAATAGTGTGCCGAGCGCAGCGAGCCATGCGAGGGGACGCAGTACACTTACACTGTGTCCATGACCTATGTCGACACACACAAAAAAAAATTGAAAAACTCTTGTCAACTTTTGACATTTTAAATGCCGGTATTTTGACCTTGTTGGTACTTTAAATGTCGGTATTTTGACCTTGTCGGTATTTTGACCTTGTCAGTCAATTGTCATGATTTTTTACCATTGGGATTTTAATTGTAGGTATTTCATAGTGGTCCCTGCAAACATTGTGCAAAAATGTCTCACATTCACTTTTCATTTTGTCACCCATGTCATTAACATACAAGTTAATGCATAGTCATATCAAATGTAATGTACATAATGTAACAACATGGCACAAAATAATATAATAATACATTGTTGGTAAGATAATATGATAATGAGGCTGTAATGTTAAAAGTAAATCAGCAATAAATCATCCAATATAACACGTTACCAGCAAGCCTTCTAAAACCTTTTATCACCCAGGGTAACAGGCATCTCCACCTAGAGATGAATAGGCAGGGCATCACCACATGTGTCTCATAGCAATGGTGGAAGGAAAGCACCTCTAGATGGAATCCTTGATGGGACTCAAAAGAATAGCCATGAAACTTTCCTAGACATTGACTGTGGCTCTCCTTCTGTAAGGAAGCCTCCATCTAACTACATGCAATATACTGTAAGTGGATTTTCCCCCAAAAAAATCTGGAGCCTTTTTGTGTCACTGCTGACACTACCGGGAGGAGTTTTTTTTAGCAGCTTGCTTTAATAGGCGGGAACAACATTAGGCAGTGGGCAAGGTCCATCCTGGGCTAGTTATATTTTGAGTAGGAGTGATTAGATGAGAAGACGATATAACACTAATTAGCCGGAAATAGGCTTTTTCGAATAGTTTTAAAACGTCTCCACATAAGTGTGTGTATGGGCAGGGCCGCCGACAGGGAATGGTGGGTAATTCCCCCACAAGGCTGTTTCTTGACAATTTAGCTCTCAGTTCGGACATTTAAAAAAAATGTGCCCCCCCATAGACATTCAAAAATGGCCCCCCACACACACATACCCATAGACATAAAAAATTTTTTTTTTTGCTCCCGTGAGTGGGTGTGGCCTCAATAAAATAGGTGTGTTCTCACTAAAATAGGCGTGGCCTCGCAGGAAAAGACTACCTTACACCCCAGTTTTTCACCCTGCAACAACAGAACTCAGCCAGCACAGGAAAAACATTCCACCATATTAAGCCCCACACAGTAATGCCCCTTGCACCATACTATGCCTCCTGCACTATATTATGCCATACACCACAATACCTGTGATTCATTATGTCCTACAGTAAAGCTTCTAATTTTAATTACCTACTCATTCGTAGGGGTTTCATGTGCTTGGTGTCATGCTCATTGCCAGGGGTTTCACACGCTGGATGTCATGCTCATTGCCAGGGGTTTCACACGCTGGATGTCACTCTGGTTTCCAGGGGTTTCATGCGCTGGCTATCATGCTCATTGTCAGGGCTTTCATGTACTGGGTGTTATGCTTGTTGCCAGGGGTTTCATGCTCTGGGATCCATGCTCGTTGCCAAGGATAATGCTTGTTGCCAAGGGTAATGTTAATTGCCAAGGGGGTGTATAAAGTACATTTGCTGGCAGGCGCTAGCTCGCCAGCACTCAATCTCCCTCTCCTCCCTCTTCCTTGGTTCTCCCTTTGGGGGGGGGCGGAGTTTGTGGAATGACGCGGTTGTGACGTGATGTCACGATGCAACCACATCATCCTGCAAAACTCCGCACCCCGAGCAGATGAGTAGGGAAGAGGGAGGAGGGGGAGCAGAAAGGAGACACACAGATCGCACAGCTCGCCCACCGCAAGAAACAGCACTGTCCCCCGCTCCCCCCTGTAACCTGTACTGGCACTTCAGACATGGAGAGAGAAGAGACTGTTGCTACTACAGCAGCCTCTCTCTTCAGACCCAACACACACTGCTGTATGCTGGTCTTGGGAGAGAGACTGCTGCGGCAGTATTCAGTCCTCTCTTGTACCAGATATGCGGGGAAGGGGGAGCGATCGCACTTGCTCACCCCTCATCCTTGATCTGCTCCTCTGACCAGCCACTGGTGCCCCCTACCCCCCATTGTGGCATGCGCTCATAGTATATTTTTTAACCTGTTAGTAAGGAGAGCTGGACACACCTCCCCGAGTTCTCTACACCCCCTCCAAGTACTGAGGCTCGGCAGAACTGTTGACAGTCCTATGTGTGTGTTGGAGGGAGGGGAGATACAATTTCAGATAGCAGCCCTGGCCGGACTGAATGGAGATAGGGGTCAGGCTTCATTGATGAAGACAAGTTTAGGACTTCTGATCTCCAAACTAGACAGCTAAAGCTGCAAGGTTGTTTAACTGCTGCATTGTGCAGCGACACTATGGGCCTGATTTTGTGTGGCCTGATCTCTCCATCTATGAAATGGACATTTCAGGGCAGCAAGTGGGTGACTACCTTGCAGAGGCGTCACCGGGTATGGTGACACCCGGTGCATGCAAAAGGGGGCATGGCCGTAAATAAAGGGGCATGGCCTTGTGGGATCGTCACTCCGGGCGCATGCCCAGCATCTCCAAAGATGTTGGTCTGTACTGAGTTCCCCCCAGAGACTGTCTCCCAGCGCTGTCGGCTCCTCTTCTATGACAGGAGCCGGGTGCTGTAGGAGACTTTCACACTGCAGCACCTGGCTCCTGTCACTGCGGAGGAGCCCACATTTTGGTGTCACCCCTTCCAGGTATCACACCCGGGTGCGGGCCGCACCCCCCGCACCCACCTTGTGACGCCACTGCTACCTCGGACTGTTATTTAAATGCCATGGGCAAGTAGCCAGACTTCCATGCTGTTGTGAGGCATGTGTGCGGATAAAAAAAAAAGCCTGTTTCTGACTGATCTTTTGCACCTAGCATGGGGCTGACGTAAGTGCCCATACTAATAATGGCGGTTGCAAATGGAAAACTATGGGTAGTGCAACCATTCGCATGATGCCACACAGGCACTTGCACTAGCATATGGTGGTAAATCTGGCTGTCACCACCATCTGCACTTGTGCCTGCTTTAAATCTGACTTAGAATGGTAAAAAAGTCTCTAAGTCAGTGCAGATAGAGAATGCTTCATGTGACTCAAACAAACCTACAACCGCTGTGTCTCTGTATTAACACCAAAAATAAAGAAATTTACAAGCCTCGTAGAGAGATAAAGTGGAAACGTTGCCCAAAGCAATGCGCAAAATGCAAATGAATGAAACCACATGCTGATGACGAGTGGCATGGGCATATCTAGAAAGGAAGAGGCCTGTGTGAAGACTCCGTCTGGTCCCCCTCCTCTCTAGCCGTCAACGCTCAGCTCTGGGCACTAGGGTCCCCTAGTACTGTCCCAGAGTCTACAGGGCGATTCTCCGTGGTGTATAGGACAGCTACACATTTTCCCAGTGATTTAACTTCTGCGCATGCGCAAAATACCGGTAAAATGGTGCGATTTCTGCAGCGCTGCTGCTGTGCCACGGGACTCCGGATGGTAAGTATTAAAAATAATGGGTGCACCGCACACACTGCACCTATTATAAATACGCCAGTGATGCGTGGCATTAAAGTATAAAATATAATACAAAAAAATTAAAATTAAAATTATTTAAAAAGCACTCCCCCCTCCAAAAGTGCGAACAGTGCCAAACTCAGCCATATTGTGCTGACCACACTGATCTGTCTTGAGGAAGTCTCCGTTGCTAGGAGACGAAACGCGTTGACGCCCACTTTCTTTTACATCATTCAATTGGTGATACCCGCTGTATGAACACAGCCCGCATCCCGCAGCTCAGTTCATCCGCGACAGCTTTGGTCGCAGCTTATTGCCGCACGTTAGATCCTTCACTGCCGCACGGCTTCAGAAACACTGGTCGGGTGAGTTCCATGTGACCCTCGCTGTGGGGCCTAACACCTGTCTCCAGAAGTTTCATTCACGGCGGCTATATTTATATGAACGTTACCTTATATTTAAACCAACCAACATCTGTTTGGGAAATACTGCAATTACCAGCTGCTATTATAATAGGAACTAAATGAAACTCTTTCACTCCACGTGTACTTAATCTATTCAAAAGGACCCTGTTTGCATACTAATGCAGGAACCAGCACGGGAGCTTTAAACACAGTTTACACCATTTCCTCTAAAGTGTTATATTTTCTGAGACTGTGGAACTATCAATCAATTCTGCGGGAATTACAAACCTTAATCAATACACTGGGACGCCAGTGTTTTTGATTTTTGATTTTTTACTATCACCACTTGAAAAAGTTATTTTAACAAACTTATTGTATGTTGTATGTTTACATCTAGATAGTACATATGAGTAAAATGTCCAAATAATTATTTATTTATTTTTCCAAATGTTACATTCTCTGCTTTAATAGAAACTATAAAGTTGTTCTTTATTACATTTCAGTTGTACTGAGTCAATCTTCTGTGTCCGACTGCACATTTACTTTAGATATATTGTTTCAAGCGCAGAGTTTATCTCTCCTTTTTTTCTAGTTTTCAATTGTTGCAACTTGGCAAGTTGTTTATACTCAGCTGCAGAAACAATTAGTGTATAAGGAATTAAATCATTACAGCGCCGGGTTATCACAATCGGTTACCGATTTGTGATTTTTCTTTTTTCATATTGTGCTGACCACACTATAACGGGAAGACCTGCATTGTGGAGTCAGCCTGTCACACTGGAAACCAGCCGCAGTCTGGCTGGCAAAAGACTGAGGCCAACAAAGCAATACCCCACTAGGATAAAAGAAGAGCTGTGCTGAGCAGCTCTAGGACATTAGTGGAGGTTGAGGTACTGTAATGAGTTAAAGCTAGAAATATTAAGTTCAAGGCTATCAGAGTGTACTGGTACTTGTGGTTCTACTTAATAATAAAAATAAACACTCTGCACCTGACTCCCCACATGGAAAATAAAAACAATTAGAAGCCTTTATTAACTATTGATATGTATGAATTATCTCTTTATTTTTCCTAAACATAATTCAGCGGACCTAAAAATGTGTTCATAGTTCCATGTGTAATATTTAACAGTGAAAGCAGGGTACACACTACTAGAGTGATGTCGGCGCAATATGCCGCTTCGTAACAACATGTTGCCTATATCACTTTGTGTACGGGGGACTGCGCACTCCCCCGGTCGCTAGCGACGGAAACTTGGTTGCACATCCAACCAAGAGCTGTCGCTAGTGCCTTTTAGTATGCAAATGAAGGGTGAAACATGTTTGTTCCGTCCTTCATTAGCATTGCCCCAGTGTGTACACACGATCTGGACCGATGGGGATTCGTTCCTACGTCGGAGTGAATCTCATATTGCCTGTGCTTTTTTCGTAGAAAAATAGGTTAAGGAACTTCCAGGGGTGGCCAGCGGTGGGCGGAGCTGTGGGACAATGTGGGAGGAGCTACAGTGTGCAGGGCACCTGTAAGAATAAAACCTTTTCCTATGCCCTAAAAGGGGTGTGGCCTTGCTGTAAGGGGCGTGGCCTTGCTGCATCAGGCATGGCCTTGTAGGAAAAGACTACCTTATAGTCGCAGTTTTGCAAAATGCACGCTCAGACATTGGCCACCACAGGAAAAATAAAATCCTGATTCATGCTCCTTACCTTATTTGTAATTTTTCATACTTATAGTAATGCCCCTTATACAATATGCCACACACCATAACGCCCATTACACATTATGCCACACACCGTAATGCCCATTACACATTATGCCACACCGTAATGCCCATTACACAGTGACACACCATAATGCCCATTACACAATTTGCCACACACCGTATCGCCCATTACACAAGGGGGGTGATTCCGAGTTGTTCGCTCGCTAGCTGCTTTTAGCAGCATTGCACACGCTAAGCCGCCGCCCTCTGGGAGTGTATCTTAGCTTAGCAGAATTGCGAACGAAAGATTAGCAGAATTGCGAAAAGAAATTTCTTAGCAGTTTCTGAGTAGCTCGAGACCTACTCACAAATAGCGATCAGTTCAGTCAGTTTCGTTCCTGGTTTGACGTCACACACACATCCAGCATTCGGCCAGCCACTCCCCCGTTTCTCCAGACACTCCCGCGTTTTTCCCTGACACGCCTGCGTTTTTCCGCACACTCCCAGAAAACGGCCAGTTTTCGCCCAGAAACACCCACTTCCTGTCAATCACACTCCGATCACTTCAACGATGAAAAATCTTCGTTCGGACGTGAGTAAATCTACTAAGTTTTGTGCTAAAATACTAACCACATGCGCACTGCGAACCATGCACATTTTTGCCTTAATCGCTCCGTTGCGAAAATCGTCAACGAGCGAACAACTCGGAATGACCCCCAATATGTCACACACCGTAATGCCCATTACACATTATACCACACAATGTAATTCCCATTACACATTATACCACACCCAGTTATGCCCCACACACAAGAATTTATTTTGCGCATGCACAGTATGCAGCTATTCGTGAGATCCGTTTGCATGCCCACCTGCATCTGCATACAGTGTAATATACATATATGTAATTTAGTGGACATATATGCATACCTCCCAACATTTGGGAGTTACAGATCAGTTGACACCCATCACTCTGAGGATATGACCAGCAATCCCATAGATGCAGCACTGGCCACAGGATCTCCCTGCAATGTAAAGATGCTGCACGTGGGAAGAGCAGTGGTGTGAGAGTGCTCCCCACAACATTTTGTTCCTGCCGGACACTGTGACCCATGGATAGGACAGTGAGACAATTTCCCAAAAGTGGTGCTGTCCCTCCTAAAGCAGGACAGGTGGGGGTATGATACTGTATATGTGTCCATATTCCAGGTCCATATACATACAGTACATAGGGGGTCATTCTGAGTTGATCGCTAGCTGCTGTTGTTCACAGCACAGCGATCAGGCTAAAAATAGGCATTTCTGTGCATACGTACAGGTGCAAAGACCTTTGTGGTTTTGCACAGGTTCTAGTGAAGCTTTAAGTCGCACGGCACAACGCAAGAAGATTGACAGGAAGGGGGTGTTTCTGGGTGTCAACTAACCGTTTTTAGGGAGTTACCAGGCATGGCTGGGCGGACGCTGGGCAGGTGTATGACGGCAAAAGCCAACCCTCCAACGTTAGAATCAACGCACGCGAAGAGTAAGTCCAGGGCTAGTCTTGTTTTGCACAAAATGTTTTTGCAGGCGCTCTGCTGCACAGACGCTCGCACTTCTGCAAAGCAAAAATACACTCCCCGGTGGGCGGCGACAATGCGTTTGCACGGCTGCTAAAAACTGCTAGCAAGCGATCAACTCGGAATGACCCCCATAAACCCCTCATCTTCACATGTGTGTAAATTAACTTCACTGACGGTTGTATTATACAGTTTTAATCAGTGAAACATAAAAATACTGAATATTTTTCATACCTTTATCCAATGCAACAACCAACCAAACATCACTTGTGTTATACTGCTGAAAGATGCATTGTGGTTGATCAAGTGTAAAACCTCTGTATGACAGTTTCCCTAGGAATGGCTTGACTGTGACTTGAGGAACATAAAATGGAGCATCTGTAAAGCAAGACATGAAAGACTGCACTAATTGTATTTCTAAGGGAAAAAGTACAATTGTTGAGAAACATTTCAATTAATAGCAAACCTTGGCCCTCATTCCGAGTTGTTCGCTCGGAGATTTTCATCGCATCGCAGTGAGAATTCTCTTAGTGCGCATGCGCAATGTTCGCACTGCGACTGCGCCAAGTAACTTTACTATGATGAAAGTATTTTTACTCACGGCATTTTCATCGCTCCGACGTTCGCATTGTGATTGACAGGAAATGGGTGTTACTGGGCGGATGCACGGCGTTTTAGGGGCGTGTGGCTGGAAACGCTACCGTTTCCGGAAAAAACGCAGGAGTGGCCGGAGAAACGGTGGGAGTGCCTGGGCGAACGCTGGGTGTGTTTATGACGTCAGCCAGGAACGAAAAGCACTGAACTGATCGCACAGGCAGAGTAAGTCTGAAGCTACTCAGAAACTGCTAACTCGTTTGTAATCGCAATATTGCGCGTACGTCGGTCGCAATTTTAAGAAGCTAAGATTCACTCCCAGTAGGCGGCGGCTTAGCGTGTGTAACTCTGCTACATTCGCCTTGCGAGCGAACAACTCGGAATGAGGGCCCTTACCTTTAAGATATTGTGAGACTGCAGCAACCACTAACCAATAGTGATAGGGTGTCCATACTTGTAATTTTTTTGATATTGTGACAAGAACCCTAGGCCCAAGCTCAACCCTGTTATAAAGTGTTAAATGTTAATACTGCAAAAGTGTGAATTCACAGACTTGCTGCTTTCTTCTTCAATTTTGTAGTTTTCATTATTAGACCCTAAATACTGTAATTTGGGATTTAGAAGCATGCTAGCCAAGCATGTGTCACAGTGTCAGATTCATAGCTACCTATTGTTAATGCGTTAGGAATGGTCATAGATATTACCTATCTGGCCACCAGATGTCACCTTTTGTCATGGAATTTGCCCTTTCATTTGCACTTGTCCAGGATGGCCAGTTTGAACTCTAGCAAAACCATCATATATTCTATTGGGTCTAAATAGCCTCTTTCTCATAGAAACTCTGCTTGTATATTCTGCCTGCTTGGCTCTTGCTACCTGTTTCTGTTTATTGTAATTGTAAATACTGACTGCATATATCTCATTATCTGGCTTACAGTTGCATATCTGCTGATGGCTATCAGATTTCAGTTAATACATGGGTAATATAACATTATCTTTGAATGTACATCATCAAGCATGTAATGCATTCCATTATTACTGGCCACAAATACTAACAATTTGATAATCAGTTTGGTTGTTTTGTAATTTTTCATTTTTATTTTGGTAACCTGCAGAGCCTTAAACTGCACATCTAAAATCTGATCTGACCAAAATCCAAGAGGATGGGAAACTGACAATGACACCATAGTAATTGGTGTATCACATGAAGCATAGTAATTGGAAGAATATCACATGACTAATTTGACAGAGTTTTCCATTCACTACCAAATACGACCACATTCATGGACCAATTTATTAATATTCATGATTTTGCCCTGATAAGCTTTATTTACTATAACTAGAGATGTGGGCGCCAGACCAGTTTTGCTGGTTTTGGTTCTAATTCGTCATCCTGTTTTAGTTTTGGATTTGGTTTTGGATTTCAGTGTCATGATCCTGACTATTATTCTCATATTTGGTGACTTACCTCTGCCATCAGTCCTGGATCCTGCGTCTTTTCTGCTCGCTGGGATAAGCAGCTTGCCAGTGCCATGGGTTTTCTGAGTGCTGAGCGCTCTGCCTGGAAGGTGAGAGTAAACGAGCTCCAGCTGTGATGATTAACCTTCTGTGTGAATACTGAATTCAGCAAGTCTTTCTATGCTGTGCCTACACAGCAATCATTGTTGTCATTATACTATATGCCACTCTGACTCCAGTGGTCACCAGATACATTCTCCACTGTGCTCGGCTCTCTGGTGTTTGGGCCTAAAAGTCAGCATCCTCTGCTTATCTTAGGAGTTTAGGCTTCAGTTTTTTTCCGGCCTGCTAGGCCTCACTTCACGTCAGAGTCTAACATGGAGTATTGACATGACAGGTTCAGATCACCTTACCATGAGCTATCCAATCCTGCGCCAGCCCAAGACTCCCTGAATCACCTGACCCTGTTCACCAATCACCAAGGACCAGGAAGTATAACTAAAGAGACTTGTGTTGCAGAAGTTGACAGTTTCTTGTGTCACACAGCTCTGTGTGAGCGTAGTAGCTGAGCTCCCTAAGAGGTAACACTTTTACTTTGGTTCCTGTAAAACTCTGCTCTTTTGCTACTCAGTCTGGATTACAGATGTGTTACCAGTTATATCCAGTATCAGTCTCGTCTTAAAGACAAAGCCGCAGTACTCATCAGTCTCCTCTTGAAGACACAGCTGCAGTATTCTTCAGTCTCGTTTTAAAGCCATGTCACGATCCGGGTTACAGGACACCATTATTTACCTTTCAGGTGTCTCCTGAGGCTGGCTCAGCGTTCCAGGGCCGGGTCCCAGTCATGCTGCTGATATCCTCACTTCATGTCTCCTCTCTGCCAGTCTGCAGATGCTGTCATAAGGAACTCTTATTGTCTGTATGGTGTTTCTAGCCGCCGCGGCCCCCGCCGCCATTGCTGCGCTTCTAGTACTCAGATGGCATTGCATGGTGTCTCCTGTCAGTTGCGGCCTCTGCCGCCATCATTGTAATTCAAGTGCACAGGCGGGTCTGCGTGATGCTTCTCACCTGCTGTGGTCTCTGCCGCTGGCCCCGTGTGTCTGATGCGCGGGTTGGCGTCCATTGGCTCCTGCGGCCGCTGCCGTTATTACTGCAAACCCCACGTGGTGCTACAAACTAGATTTCCCTCCAAGTGCCAGCATGGGCACAGCCATGTTGGTCCTAATCACATGACGCTATTTCCACCAACCCACTGCATTGCTGAACACTGCCTGACTGCTCATCCAATCCCTGCACTGCTGAGGGAATAAAGGGACTGATCCTGAACCAGGAAGTTGTCAGTGCTTTGGTTGTCATTACCAGTCTAACCTGTCTCTGTTCCAGGTATTCCAGCTCCTGTGTCTTCATTCCATCAGAGACTCGCATCAATCACCACCTTGCGGTGCAGCCTGACTTCACAGTGTCCTCACTGCTCTCTGCTACTGGCAGTGCTCTAAAACACCGGCTTCCAGCGCCTTGCTCCCAGCGGTGTTCAGCTTCACTGTACTATCGATGTTCCACCATCGGTTTCCTTGATACCATCGATGTTCAGTCATCTATTCTCCAATATCACCGATCCCTAGCGTCACCAGTGTCATTCAATTCTCCTCCTGTTAACACTGGTTCATCTGCACTTCTTCAACAGTTCTCCATCACCGGTTCCAACCGGCAAACCCGGCAGTCTATGTGTACAATCTACTCTACAGTACATTCAGCCTCTGTACAACATCTGCTGACCAGTTCATATCTCCATCTTATTTCAGCATATAGGTGTTGGTGAAAGGACTTTCCATCTCCTAATCTCCTAACCCCTCAAGCTAGTCTTGCTGTGGATACCACACCTAAGGACATTTCCTTTATTGCTGCATCCAGTGGAACTGTGTACTGTTTTTAATAATTCCTCATATTCTACTACTGCTACTGCCGTGTACCATCTGAACTGTGCTGAATAAATATACATTAATTTTATCCTTGTTGTCGTGGTCACACCTTCGGGCATTGGTAGAACAAATATATCTGCATGTCTAGAAGTCCTATACTGCCGCTCAGGTTTACATACACATCAGCTCCTACAACTGAGGCCACTCCTGATCAACACCAGCCCTCAGTTGTGACAAGTCAGAGCCGCAGTATTCATCAATCTCATCTTAAAGACACAGCTGCAGTATTCTTCAGTCTCATCTTAAAGACACAGCCACAGTCTACAGTGCATCTTCAGCCTTGTCTTAAAGTCACAGCCACAGTCATTGTTTTACATACAGTTGCATTTCCAGTTATATCCAGAACCAGCCCAGATTACAGTTGCATTCCAGTTATACCATACCCAGCCCGGTTCATAGTGCGGTTCTCAGTCTCACCGGTAAACAGCCTGGTTCTCAGTTTCACCGGAAACCAGTCCAGTTCAACGTCTTCAGCTCTCCTCCCAGTTCTGCGCAACTCCAGAGAACCTATTCATAGTAACCTTGAGTACACAAACACCTACTCCTGTGACAGTATATCTAGTTTGTTCTCACCAATACATTCACCAACCTGCTATCAAAACCAAGTCCCTGGTGATCCAGTGGTCAGGATACGGCTCCCTCTGCCGAGGCCCGGGTTCGATCCCTGGTCAGGGATTGCTACTTACTACTTCATCTCACTGATTCCCACAGACCAGTCAAATATACGCATAGTCCTCCAGTTACCTGCACGGACTTCACATACACGCCGGGTTCACAAAAACCATAGTCATGACATTCAGCCATGATTTTGGTTTTGTGTTTTAAATAAAAAATGCCAAAAAAAGCTAAAATCAAATAATTTGGGTATTTTTGTTCCTAGAGTATTATTAACTTCAATAACCTTAATTTCCACTAATTTCCAGTCAATTCCACCTGACAGCTCACAATATTGTTTTCATCCACTTTAGGCCAAAGGATGCAGCGAGTTGCCTGGCTACTAAGCAACAGAACAGCAGCACAAACACACGGCAGTTTTAAGCACATCTAAGAAACATTGCCACACAACAGTGGCAGAAATTAAAAGTGGTGCAAAAAAGAATTATCCATGGGCTCCCCCATCCACCCTTATGTTGGATATTAAAAAGGACATGCACAGTTTAACAAACCAAGCACTTCAGCGACAGGGACTGACACTTTTGCAGCTGAAGTGCTTGGTTTGTTGGGCCCCCACAAAACAATTTTTGGGAAGGACTACAGTACCTCCATTCACTAATGAGGATCAGGATATTAATTACTTTATAATCTTGCAAAATAAATTCCATGAACTCGCCGCAAATGACGTAACATGGTGGAGGTGCCTAGATGGCTAACATCCCTGCCTCCTCTAACTTTGGCTTTACAAATGGAGCAGATGTCTTTGCAAATGTTG
Source organism: Pseudophryne corroboree (assembly GCF_028390025.1). Classification (NCBI taxonomy): domain Eukaryota; kingdom Metazoa; phylum Chordata; class Amphibia; order Anura; family Myobatrachidae; genus Pseudophryne; species Pseudophryne corroboree. Next base: position 491,786,247 of record NC_086445.1, on the reverse strand, counting down.
TCAGGATTTGGGTAAAAATTATTCCACACCCTAGAGTTGGCTTTTTTGGTCTTATGCCCAGGCATCACAAGGGTTTTCTTTTTATCATGGGCAAAAACTGCAGCCACTGCTGGCTGGCTGGCTGACTTACATAAATAACATCATCAACCTCCTCATCCTCAGTGTCAGACAGTAGTAGTACACATGTTTCCCCCTCATCCTGTTCCACTTCCACAAGAGCATCCTCAATTTCTATTATGTCCTCATCACCATGTTTGCTTGTACTGCTCTCCACTTGTGCAGATGGAGCAGAAATGGTGGAAAGCAGTGAAAGAGGAGTCTCTATGAGGACAGTGTGAGAAACGCACCTGGCAATGTAAGGGACTTAGACCCTCCCATATTTTAAATAGGGACAGCATGCGACTTAGGCGTGCGTGTTGAAAAAAGGTTTTGGTCTTGTGGAAAAAGGGTGTGACTACAAAGTACCCACAATTCGGATTGCGCCAATTAGTAGTACCCCTTATACACATGACACCGTACAGTAGTACCTTTTACGCTACACATTAAAGCCCGTTATTCATTATATGCTACATAGTAGTACCCCTTATACACATTATGGCACACAGTAGTAGTGCACCTTATAAGATTATGCCCACAGTAGTACTGCCCTTTATACATTATGCCCACACAGTAGTAGTGTCTGTCTGACCAATGGAATGGCTCCTTGGCACGGCATTGTGGGCAGGAGTCTGTACTCTGGAAAGATGTCATGACATCTCTCCTTGCAGACACTGCTGGAGCCAGGGGAGGTGAAATACAGGACAGTCACTGCCCACTGCAATGTATATTAGTAGCGGTGCACCCAGTAGAGAAGGAGCCGGGTGCATCACTACTAATATGTATCCAGCAATTCTAGTTATGGCCCTGGACAGAACTCCTATGGGATTCTACCCATTGGCTGTGGGTGGCACCCTTGTCCGATGCCCCTGGCAAGTACCATCCTGGCCAAGGGTAGATAAGCTTCTGCCCACCAACCACTAGTACAATATCTCACCATGTGTATGGACCTATAGACTCATATCCTGAAAAGATATGCACAAAAACTGAGTATAAAAAAAAGAGATGTAACTTATATTTACGTCTAACTCTGAATGAGGTCCTGGAAACCTAATACTGAATTTCACATTTACCCACTTAAATCAGACCAGTGCTTCAAAATACAAATATATAAAATACATTTGAAAAAGAAACCATTTATACTATAAATTCTGAAATAGAGTAGATTTCCCAAACGTATTACATAAGATATAAGTGAGAAAAAAAGATTTACCTGCAATGGTATATGTAGCCAGGGACAACAAAAGCCCCAGTTTCACATGGAGATTCATCACTGCTGATAGCTCTCGGACTTCTTAATGCTGTGCTATAATATACGGGCAGACGTTCTCTCTGTTCTAATACCTGATGACCATTCTCAACTCTCAAAGATTTTGCTATGAAGAGTAAAAAAACAAAAAAAACCTTTTGACGGCCTGAGGGCGATACTGCTCCCTTTTATGTTAAAGCATTCTTCACATACAGAATAGAAGTATAGAGGGCAAACACGTCAAACTTGTTTTGCCATAGAAATATTGAAGTACAGTATAGGAATCTCTGAATTAAATAAGAAAATGTTATATGAAAGTCCCATGTCTCCTGCAACAAACTTGGAGCTAATCACCTGTTGGTGAAATAATCATATTAGAAGAACCTTTTACATTTGCTATGTGACCAATCTTGTACAGTGCCCCACATTTGTAGTTATTTATTGGTGTAAATGTCATTTAAGGTGTGGTACACAATATGTTCTTGTTTTTGCGTAAATGTCAGAGATATTTTTAACTAAACAAACCCTACCTAAAGGGTGAAATCATTGGTGATTGGAACATCTTAAAGGAGTTTAATGCTTAAACATTCTCAATTGAAATGGGTTAGATATTCAGATAAATTACATCCTGTGCAATACGCAGAAAAGATAAATGTGAGCTATGAGAGCAGATGCAGATTTTTTCTGATTTCATGGGGTCCATTTACTAAAGGTTGGTTATCAATCATCGAAAATGAATGTAAATCGATGTTATGTTTCCAGGGCTAAAACATACATTTGCTAACATTAAAAAAATTATATAAAAATTCATGTTAGTAAATGTGTGTTTTAGCCCTGGAAACACAACAATTTCATCTATATAAAATTGATAAAAAGTTATGGAATTTAACCTTTAGTAAATATACTCCCAGGTGTTGATTTTTGTGCATTCACAACTGTGTTATGGATAAGCATTATACCGTAGACAGGTATTTTAAAGGTATTTTGCATTTTACATAAGAAAGCACATGTGCTGTAATATGTACAGGTATTGAAGTGGCAAACTAGAAGTGGCAGTATGGAAAATGTATGTGAAGGGATTTTAACAGTATTACAATATTAGCATAAGTAGAAGTAGGGATACCTCTGTATAAAGGCTCACTTCAACCACTGTGTGCGTATAAACCAATGCAAAAAATAGAATTTTATTTTATCACTTACATAGGTAATATTTTTTACAAAACTTTTCGCCTTTACAAATTGTCTTGCCCCTTTCATCCCTATTTCAGCAGAAAATGGCACATTTTATTGCTGGATCGCCCTCTTTTCTATTGGAAGAACAATTCCTGGGAAAGTCCTTTCAGTTTGCCATAAGAAGTCCCAGCTGGCTCCTGTCTTATCCCATTTTAACATTGAGGTCTCTTCTATATGCTTTTTTTTTTCTCAATATACAGAATATTATACTAAAGAACTTTATATTGTATAGACTTTTGCCATTTTGGGAAATATTTTTTCCATTAACATAAAAAATAACAAAAGAACCTAAGTAACAAATAGGTTTGTCCACATGAGATACACCTAAAAAGGCCACCACCTGGAGCAGAAACCAGTAACTATCTAAAAGAAGTCACAAAAACTTCCTATTGGTTAACTAAGAAAGTAAAGATTAGGAATAACATAAATATAATTAATTTAAGAAAAATAGAAAATAAAAAAGAAACAGTGAAATTATCATAAAAATAATAATTAAAGCCATACAACTGTGGTGCTGCTATAATTTCCACCCAACCACTAAAAAACCCCCAGTAATGCACACTTGGGTTGGTGGATGCTTGGTGACTCAAATATCCTACAATGCAGTCTTTCTCCTGCTTCTATTTTCTTGCTGGTTTATATTTTTACTTAAATTAAAGTTTGCTGCCTAATCCAGCTCCTGGTAGATGGGACTACTTGGACTCCCCCATTTCCCTTGAGGAGGTGGTGGACGCTACTAAGTTCTTTCCTAGTGATAAAGCTCTGGGTGTGGATGGTCTCCATATTGAATCTTGGTTATTTTGTCCCAAAATTGTTGGAGACGTTTAATTCTTTATTTTAGATTGCTTCCTTGCCCCCCTCTATGGTGGAGGCTTTGATTGTGGTCCTCCCTAAGCCTGGAAAGGATCTGGCTTACTTAAGGTGCCCGTACTCTAGATGACCTGTAAACAATACATTCTCGCTAACAATCTCCCATGAACTCCCCCGACAGCAACCCGGCAATCCTGGGCAAACGATGTCGTACAATGCACATAAGATATATCTTAAGATATATCTTACGATCTGGGAGTGGCTACATCCAGGAGCATGCTTTCACTAACGATAGCTTCAGATCTTCTCTGCTGCAGGGAAGATCAGAAGCTCCGACCAACGACCAGATGGACCACGCATTGTGATCGCTATCGTTCACAGACACTGAATGATTTGCACTATTATGAATGATTTCAGTTCCGATCCGTCGGAAATAGCTAAATCACTCATAATATCGTCTAGTGTGTGGGCACCTACAGGGGGATATTCAATTACCAGCACTGACTGCGGGTGTAAAAGAATCGCCTGGGGGGGGGCTATCTAATTAGCCCCGATAATCCGGCGTGTGCCGCAGCTAATCTGGGATTTTGTTTCACCTGCCTCCGGCAGGTGAAGCAAGATCCCCGATAACAGCCCTGTTTTCATCCGAAAATGGGGCTATTTCACCCGAAAACACACAGGTTTCACTGAACTTGTGTATTTTCGGGTAAAAATGCACTTTGTAACGGCCGGTCAAATCGAATAGGCCGACCGCAAAACCCGAAGAAAGTTTTTACTCCCGATGTCTCTTCGGGGGCTAATTGAATATCCCCCTTAGACTCCTATAGACCTATCTCTCAATTATGTACAGATTCTGACAAAATCTAGCATCTCTATGCATAAATAGAGTGATATTGTAGAGTATTCATCTGGACCAAACTGGCTTTATGCTGGGGAAATCAACTTCGACTACTCTCAGACACCTTTATTCTTATCTCCAACTGCATCATAAGGACTGTAATGATGCCTTTGCAAGTGTTCTTGGATGCGCCTGCCAGCTACTATGGGGCCCAGAGCTGAGAGAGGCCACCTTCCCTGTCACGGTTACATGTGTTATATATAGGGGTGTAGCTACCATAGGTACTGTGACTGCCTACTAGTGCAATGCCTCACCTACTGATGTGATCTCCACCTCCTGTAACACGATCCTCCTGCCTCACCTTCTGGTGTGATCTTCACCTCCTTTGATATGATCCTCCTGTTTGTACTGTGACTGCCTACCAGTACAATGCCTCACCTACTGGTGTGATCTCCACCTCCTGTGATATGATTCTCCTGCAGGTGATGTGACTGCCTACCGCTACAATGCCTCACCTACTGGTGTGATCTCCACCTCCTGTGACAGGATCCTCCTGCTGGTGCTGTGACTGCCTACCAGTACAATGCCTCACCTACTGGTGTGATCTCCACCTCCTGTGACATGAACCTCCTGCTGGTGCTGTGACTGCCTACCAGTACAATGCCTCACCTACTGGTGTGATCTCCACCTCCTGTGACATGATCCTCCTGCTGGTGATGTGACTGCCTACCAGTACAATGCCTCAGCTACTGTTGTGATCTCCACCTCCTGTGACATGATTCTCCTGCAGGTGATGTGACTGCCTACCAGTGCAATGCCTCACCCACCGGTGTGATCTCCACCTCCTGTGACACGATCCTACTGCTGGTGCTGTGACTGCCTACCGTGCTGCATTAGCCTTGCTTACTACCACTGTGGGTAATGCTAACAATTTGCTTAAGACCAATTTGTGTTGGGCCCTGCTTACTCCAACCTACATGAGGCCACTTTTCATATATTTCCAGGGCCACTTTACTTTCCCAAACCGCCACTGTTTGGCATGGAAGAAATGTGAATGATAAATCAATGTAGAGGTACCAGGAGGTATTGACAAGCCTTTATAACATTATCTTATACTGTGAATTTCTTACCCTGTTTCCAAGACAAATAATTAATTTAACTTGTTAATTAAGTGAAAGGAAGACATGATATTTTCCAGGAGATGTATCAAGCCGTGAAGAGAGATAAAGTTGAGTATTTGCCCAAATCAAATTAAGCTTCTAACTACAGGTATCATTTCATGTACTGTGCTAGATAAGTGACAGAAGATGATTGGGTGGTTTGGACATCTGCACTTTTTCTCTCTCTAAGGCTTGATACATCTCCCCAAGAGTGCTGTATATAAAATATATGTCTGACTGCTATACAGCAGGCCAGGAGCACCAGCAGGACAGTAGAGTAACAGTCATATCAGTAATAATTTGTGGACCCTGTGAAATTAGCATTCAGTAAAGACGGGAGACTCAGTCAATGAATACATAAAACATTTTTTAGTTTATGTTAAAATATAAAACGTTTATTAAGTGGAATATTTAATAAATAATATTTGCGAGACATCTCCAAAAACAGTCGGTTTTTGGGGCTGCCCACAAATATTAACCAGCCCCTGAATGTATGTATTGGGGACTGCAATGGATATTTGAGATATCTATTGCGTTCCTCCTATTTTGAACACAAAAGCAGCCACCAAAAGTTTCTACGGCAGATGGTAAACTGTGAAACTCGCCAAGCTCCAGAATGCAAAGCATTTCTGAGCTTGGCCCGGCAGCTAATGCCATTTCTAAATGGATTTTGTAGCCTGTGGGCTACATTATGCAATAATTCCCAGGAGAAGGATCCTTGGGATCCCTCTGCATTACTGTCTGCTCTCACATACGCAGTCTGACAATTACACATGTGAACTAGCACAGCCGGGGTCTAAACCCAGAAGTAAAGTGATCGCATTAGCAATTATTTTACTTCTTATACATTGCAGGGATGGGCATGAGATTGGAACTCATTATGGCAGGCATATCCAAACTGCGGCCCTCCAGCTGTTGTGAACCTACATATCCCAGCATGCCCTGACACAGTTTTGCTGTCAGAGAATGCTAAGGCTGTGTCAGGGCATGCTGGGATGTGTAGTTTATCAACAGCTTGGAGGGCCACAGTTTGGACATGCCTGCATTATGGCATAAAAGCTACACCTCTGGACTCACAAAGAGTCATCCTTCAGCACTCAGGAGAGGAAAACCCCCTTGGGGGGAAACCTCTGGGGAACCATGGCCTCAGGATCGCCCTTCCCTCTGGGCATTAAGAGGTGTACTAATAGAGGGGTAAGTATGCTATCCCAGTGCATGGGATCCTGGTGGTTGTCATACCGATGCCGGGATCCCAGTACAGAAAAGACCGACAGGGGTGAGTAAGAGGTGTCCTCCCCTCTCTCCATCCCCCTAACCCTGCCTGTCCGCAATCTAACCCTAACCTCCCCCCTTTGTGCCTAACCCTTCCACAGGTGCCTAATCCTAACCTCCGTCCCTGCTGCCTAAAGCTAACCCTCCCTTCCCCACTAACCACTCCCGAGGGTGCCTAACCCACTCTACCCACAGCCTAACCCTAACTTCCCTTCATCCGCAGCCTAACCCTATACTCCCCCCACCCACAGCCTAATCCTAACCCCCCGCCTGATGCCTAAACCTAACTCCCCACCTGATACCTAAACCTAACCCTCCCTTCCCCACAGCCTAACCACCCCCGGGGGTTCCTAACCCTAACCAACCCTACCCACTGCCTAACCCTAACCTCCCCCCACCCACAGCCTAAACCTAACCCCCACCTGATGCCTAATCCTCTCCCTCTCCCCATCCCCCTAACCCTGCCTGTCCGCAGTCTAACCCTAACCTCCCCCTTTGTGCCTAACCCTCCCACGGATGTGCCTAATCCTAACCTCTAACCCTCCCTCTCCTGCAGCCTAACCACACCCCCTCCATCCCTGCTGCCTAAACCTAACCCTCTCTCCCTCCCTTGCAGCCTAACCATTCCCGGGGGTGCCTAATCCTAACCCACCCGACCCGCAGCCTAACGCTTACCTCCCCCTACATGCAGCATAAACCTAACCCAGCGCCTGATGCCTAAACCTAACCCTCCCTCCCCCGCAGCCTAACCACCCCCAAAGGTGCCTAACCCTAACCCACCCTACCCGCAGCCTAACCGTAACCTCTCCCCACCCACAGCCTAAACTTAACCCCCCGCCTGATGCCTAAACCTAACCCTCCCTCCCCCGCAGCCTAACCACCCCCAGGGGTGCCTAACCCTAACATCCCCCCACCCACAGCCTAAACTTAACCCCCCGCCTGATGCCTAAACCTAATCCCCCCGCCTAAACCTAACCCTCCCTCCCCCACAGCCTAACCACCCCCAGGGGTGCCTAACCCTAGGCTCCTCTCACCTGCAGCCTAAACTTAACCCACTGCCTAATGCCTAAACCTAACCCCCCCGTCTGATGCCTAAGCCTAACGCTCCCTCCCACACAGCCTAACCACCCCCGGGGGTGCCTAACCCACCCTATCCGCAGCTGAACCCTAACCTCCCCCCACCTGCAGCCTAACCCTAACCCCCCGCCTGATGCCTAAACCTAACCCCCCTGCCTGACGCCTAAACCTAACCCTCCCTCCCCTGCAGCCTAAACCCCCCCCCCGTGCCTGATGCCTAAACCTAACCCTCCTTGCCCAGCCCTAAACCTATGATCGTGGGGATACAGGCTTTGGTATCCTTGCCCATTTGGAGTTCCAACGTCGGGATTCTGAAGAGTGTCGGGATCCCAGTGTCAGTATTCTGACTGCCGTAAACCCGACAGCCGGCATCTTTACCGCATCTCCTAATAGGTAATGCATATGTCCCAACATTTGGAGCATGTGTCCGCAGCTCTCTTCCCAGGGAAGCTATTCAGGGATCACCCACTGCATGTAGACGAAGAGGAAGAGATGAAAATCATTGTTAGTGGATGAACAAGCAGAGAGACAAACTGCAAACAGTGGTGTGGTTGTGTAGAGAGAAAAATCTCTCCATGTAAATATGTTACTCTAACTACTGAGGACATGGAAAATACCTAAAATAAGGACAATTATCCCAAAGGGCCCATTGTTTTTATACAACACACACATTGGGGGGGATACATTCTCTCTTATAGTAATTAGTGGGTAACTTCAGAAAATAAATTTGGCCAGTAAATAATAAAAGCTATAAATTGCTAAAATTTAGGGGTCAATCCAATTAGGTAGGAGTTACCATTGCTGCGACGTTTCAACAGCATCCAAACTCACATCCTTCGTGGCCAGATTCAGCCTATGGGGCTACCGGAAAGTGCGGCTGTTGTAAGACAAACTGGCACCTAATTAAACTGACCCCTTAGTTGTTAAATGTGATAAAATAGTAAAATATAATGGTGTAATTGTGGCCTGATTTATTTGCGGTTGTTGAAGCGATCGCTGCTGCAATCTTGCCGTTCACAATTGCATCGTGAGTCTGAGCAGTCGTAGGCTGAGCAAGTCTCCTAGACACAGGGGGCTCTCCAGCAGCAACACAGGTCGCAATGGGTAATTTATGCACGCACATGGAATGGCGTTTGAACGGACCTGACACGCCTGTATACAGTTAGCCACCCCTGTTACCACCTCAAACGCTGACTTCCTGTCAATCACTTTGCGATGGGATCCACTATGTGAGCTTGATTTCATTTTGTGCGCAGTGCAGCTTACACGCATGCACAGTGAAAAAGCATTGAGCCACTTGGGGAAACAGCAGCTCTGCGTCCGCATCTGAATCAGGCCCCCTGAGCGGTAAGGAGAAGGACTCTAGGGAAAGGACTATGTCACAGAGTAAAACCGAATCCGCTCATCACTAATTATATGTAAAGATAGGGAAACAGTCACTTGTTACAGCTCCAATTCACATCATTTATATCATTCTGTACCATTTCATCATTTGGTTATTCAATGGGGGAGATGTATTAAGCCCTGCAGAGTGATAAAGTGGAGAGAGGTAAAGTACCAGCCAATCAGCTCCTAACTGCCATGTTACAGGCTGTGTTTGAATAATGACAACTAGGAGCTGATTGGCTGTTAGTTTATCTCTCTCCACTTTATCACTCTCCCAGGCTTTGTCCACCTACCCCCAGTTCATTGATATACTGTAAATGTCAGCCATTTCACTATCTACCCTGATCTGTATTGTTCTTCCCCCGATCTGTATGTTCTGTATCATGCTCTCCCCACCCTTCCTGTTTTTCTGTATTACCGTATGTACTACATCTCGCAACCCCCAAAAGTGTATGTCCTTCCTCTATATGTCCAATAGAGTACGCCACAATTTCTATGTTTTTGTATTGTGCCCCCACACCATCTGTATGTGCTATACCAAGTTGCCCTCTTCTGCATGTTTTGTATTGTCCGCTCTCCCCCACCATAGACCCTATGTTTTGTACTGTGCTCTCAATACCCCCCACCACACACACAATTACACAAGTATGGTAACTTACCTCCTGCATGCTATTCTCCAGTCACTAATTCCTCTGCGACCCCTCCCGTCGTCTTCAACTGACACTTTGCAGATCTCTTTGCCGGTCACCCGACACTCTGCAAATCTCTTTGTCAGATGATCTAAAAAAACACAAAAGACTATCATTAAGCATAGTACTAGTTTACCGTATATACTCGAGTATAAGTCGACCCGAATATAAGCCGAGGCACCTAATTCTACCACAAAAACCTGGGAAAACTTATTGACTCGAGTATAAGCCTAGGGTGGGAAATGCAGCTCTAGCCGTACACAGCCCTCAGTGCCAGATATGCCCTCATAGTGCCAGATATGCCCCCACAGTGCTGCCAGATATGCCCCCACAGTGCTGCCAGATATGCCCCCACAGTGCTGCCAGTTATGCCCCCACAGTGCTGCCAGATATGCCCCCACAGTGCTGCCAGATATGCCCCCACAGTGCTGCCAGATATGCCCCCACAGTGCTGCCAGATATGCCCCCACAGTGCTGCCAGATATGCCCCCACAGTGCTGCCAGATATGCCCCCACAGTGCTGCCAGATATGCCCCCACAGTGCTGCCAGTTATGCCCCCACAGTGCTGCCAGATATGCCCCCACAGTGCTGCCAGATATGCCCCCACAGTGCTGCCAGTTATGCCCCCACAGTGCTGCCAGTTATGCCCCCACAGTGCTGCCAGATATGCCCCCACAGTGCTGCCAGATATGCCCCCACAGTGCTGCCAGATACGTTCCCTCCCCAAGTGCCAGGTATGCCCCACAGTGCTGTTACTTACCCCTCCGTCGATCCCGCGCTGTCTTCTGGAGGGACACGAAGCACACAGCGTGCGCGGCTCTCCTGTGTCCCTCCTGCATCTTCGGCGGCCGCGGCGGGTCTATTATAGGAAGTGCCGGTTCGTGATCAGAGGTCACGAACGGGTATTTCCTGTAATAGAACCGCCGCTGCTGCCGCCGGAGATGCAGGAGGGACACAGGAGCGCCGCGCGCTGTGCGCTCCATGTCCCTCCTTCACACTGCTCTGCCTCTGCCTGCACTGACTCGAGTATAAGCCGAGGTGGCTTTTTCAGCACAAAAAAAAGTGCTGAAAAAGTCGGCTTATACTCGAGTATATACGGTAAGTACAATAAAATGTCCATGAGTCAACCAGTTTCCCAATTTTCCTTAAACCAAACAAGATACTTTCAAAGTTAGCAATATCCCATTTATCTATTTTATTAACTTTTTCATCCCAAAGCCACGATCCTGCCTCATAGAGACTCAGGTTATCTGCATCCCCTGTATGTGTGCTTATCCTCCATACTGCCCTCTTTATTCCTGTAACGCTACATTTTTATTCCTAAATACGTTCCTTCCTGCGCTTCTCCTATTTATGTGTCCTTGTACCTGTATTCCCTGTTCTGTGTATCTTGTTTTGCCTTTCAGCGGACTATACTGCACTCTGCCTTCCTTACCACCCTCCATCATACCCTGCTATGTAGTACTCACCTCCTCCTACCTGTCTTCCTGCATGGAAACTGGAAACATCAGCATCTGTAGATAGAATGTTACAGGAAGAAGCATTGTGATGTCATGGGCTAGTGATGTCACAGGCTAGGTGTGATGTCACAGTAACCAGCAGCAAAGCTACAGAGTTACAGCTATCTTACATATACATTTTCTACATCAATTACAACTGGATATACATGAGTTTCTAGTTTTAAAAAAATGAGACTATTGTAGAAAATGAAGTATAAGGCAATGTTGTACAGAGTGCCTCAATATATAGGTAAAGCAGGGCCGAAACTAGGATTTTTTACACCCGGGGCAAGGCAGTAAGTTGGCGCCCCCCCTCCCACTGTAAGTGTGTGCATGTGTGTGTGTGTGTGTGTGTGTGTGTGTGTGTGTGTGTGTGTGTGTGTGTGTGTGTGTATGGTAGCTGCTATAAAGCTTTTTATCAAGGGGATAGCTAGACATTTATTTGGGCTAGGGATGAAGAAAAAAAGGGAAATGATAACCCATACCTTGAAGCATACGTAAAATCAAACACCTATACACATGCAGGGTGGCACTTGATATGCCAGCTGTCGGGATCCCGGCGCTCAGCATACCGGTGCAGGAATCCCGACAGCTGGCATACAGACAACTATTTTCCCTCTTGGGGTGTCCACGACCCCCCTGGAGGGAGAATAAATAGTGTACCACTGTGCCTGCAGTGTGGCGAGCGCAGCCAGCCCGCAAGGGGCTCTTTTGCGCACGCCCTGCTGCCGGTATAGCAGCGGTCAGGATCCTGGCGCTGGTATGCTGGGCGCCGGGATCCCAAGCGCCGACATACCGTAGTAGACCCCACATGCATACTGTCACACACCTTTAATACGCTTGTATGTAAAATTTCACGATCGTCGCTTGTAAACTGTGGATTTGTATAGAAAGACAGAAGGACGGACTTTCGCTTTTATATAGTAGATACACTTAGAGTTTACTTTGATATGTGACTGTCATACTTGGCAACATTTTATAACAAGTTCCAGGGATGCTTGGTGGCTGAGCCCAGTGCATGGTGGAATGTCATGTGCGGATCTGTCTAGGAGGACCTTGGTGCACTACAACTCCCATTGTCATGTTTACTGGACTTCATTATAATGTGATGATTTGTTTTTAATTCATGTTAACTACTCATGTTCCATACATTTTCATTTATACCACTTAATGTGCACATAACACAGTGTTTATAGGGCCTAATTCAGACCTGATCACTCGCTAGCATTTTTTGCAGCGCTGCCATCAGGTCAGAACTGCGCATGTGTATGCACTGCAATGTGCAGGCACGTCGCACAGGTACAAAGCGGTTCGTTGCTCTGCGATGTGTTTGTGCAAAGAATCCATTCGCATGGGCGATCGCAAGGAGATTGACAGGAAGAAGGCATTTGTGGGTGTCAACTGACCATTTTCTGGGAGTGGTTGGAAAAACGCAGGCGTGTCCCAAGCGTTTGCAGGGCGGGTGTCTTACATGAATTCCGGTCCTGGACAGGTTGAGGTGATCACAGCGGCTGAGTAAGTCCTGGGCTACTCAGAAACTGCACAAAATCTTTTTGTACCGCTCGGCTGCACATGCGACCGCACACTTGCACAGCTAAAATACACTCCCGGGTGGGCGGTGACTATGTGAATGCAGGACTGAAAAAAACAGCTAGCGAGCGATCAGCTCTGAATTGGCCCCATAGATCCTCCAGAAACCCCATGGGGCTGTTTTACTGGTCCATGTCAGGTTTGGCCATCCAAGTGTGAGGTCAAATTTATCAATAATCCTGGGCCGCAGCTCCAGAGGCTTGATGGGCCTGTGTGTGGCCAGCTGTACAGTGGAAACAGCCCATGTCCTCTCATGCTTTACAGTGTTTAGTTGCAAAATTGGTGGTGGGTGTTTGGTAGGCTAAAGCACTGGGGCTCGTTACAAATACTGGAGTCTATTTACTAAGCCTTGGAGAGAGATAAAGTGGGCGGAGATAAGTACCAGCCAATCAGCTGCTAACTGTCATATTATAGGCCGAGTTTGAAAAATGACAGGAGCTGATTGGCTGGTACTTTATCTCCATCCACTTTATCTCTCTCCAAGGCTTAGTACATAGACCCCATTGTATGCAGTGGATGTGGAGGTGATGAAATGGTTAAAAAATAGATACTTTTTTGCTGGTGAGCTACAGGGCCCAGATATCACATACTTACCAAGTTCTTGGCTGCCAGTTGGGAGGGGTATGGCGCAGCCATGTGGGCAGTGCAGGGGCATGACAACAGAATCGCATCATCAAGGCACAGTATATAAAGCCATGATTACAGATTAATAAGTCACCGGGTCCCGATGGAATTCACCCAAGGGTTCTAATTGAGCTTCACTCTGAACTTGCAAAACCGCTATTTTTGATCTTTAAGGATTCAGTAATATCAGGTATGGTTCCCAAAGACTGGCGTATAGCGGAAGTAGTGCCTATATTCAAAAAGGGAAGTAAAGCTGAACCAGGTAATTATAGACCAGTTAGTCTTACATCTGTAGTGGGGAAAGTATGGAAGGTATTCTAAGAGATAGTATTCAGAAGTTCCTTTAAGTCAATAAGGTAATTAAAAGGAATCAACATGGATTTGTGAAGGACAGATCCTGTCAAACCAACTTACTTAGCTTTTATGAAACAGTAAGTGCAAACTTAGATCAGGGTAAAGAGGTGGATGTAATCTTTTTAGCCTTTGCGAAAGCTTTCGACACTGTACCACACATGAGACTTATCTACAAGCTACAAGAAATAGGGCTAGGAAGCACAATATGCACTTGGATCAAAAATTGGTTAGATAATAGGGAGCAGCGCGTTGTGGTTAATGGATCCTTTTCAAATTGGACTGAAGTGTTAAGTGGTGTGCCACAAGACTCAGTATTAGGACCGCTATTGTTCAATATTTTCATTAACGACCTAACAGAAGGTCTAGAGAGCATGGTGTCAATTTTTGCAGATGATACCAAATTGTGTAAAGTTATAAATACGGAGGGGGATGCTGAGTCGCTTCAGAATGACTTAGTTAAATTAGAAGCATGGGCAGTGAAATGGAGAATGTGCTTCAATACAGACAAGTGTAAGGTAATGCACTGTGGTAACAAGAACAAAAATAACACTTACATACTAAATGGGGTAAAATTAGGGGATTCTGTACTGGAAAAGGACTTAGGTGTCCTCATAGATAGCAAACTAAGCAGTAGCACCCAAAGTAGGATTGCAGCAAAGAAGGCTAATAAGATATTAGCATGCATAAAATGGGGAATTGATGCTAGGGACGAGAGTGTTATACTCCCTTTGTATAAATCACTACTGAGGCCACACCTTGAATACTGGCCCTCATTCCGAGTTGTTCGCTCGGTAAAAATCTTCGCATCGCAGCGATTTTCCGCTTAATGCGCATGCGCAATGTCCGCACTGCGACTGCGCCAAGTAAATTTGCTATGCACTTAGTAATTTTACTCACGGCTTTTTCATCGTTCTGGCGATCGTAATGTGATTGACAGGAAATGGGTGTTACTGGGCGGAAACAGGCCGTTTTATGGGCGTGTGGGAAAAAACGCTACCGTTTCCGGAAAAAACGCAGGAGTGGCCGGAGAAACGGAGGAGTGTCTGTGCGAACGCTGGGTGTGTTTGTGACGTCAAACCAGGAACGACAAGCACTGAACTGATCGCAGATGCCGAGTAAGTCTGAAGCTACTCAGAAACTGCTACGAGGTGTGTAATCGCAATATTGCGATTACTTCGTTCGCAATTTTAAGATGCTAAGATTCACTCCCAGTAGGCGGCGGCTTAGCGTGAGCAACTCTGCTAAAATCGCTTTGCGAGCGAACAACTCGGAATGACCTCCACTGTGTACAATTCTGTGCACCATATTACAAAAAGGATATCCTGGAGCTAGAAAAGGTTCAGAGGCGGGCGACCAAACTAATTAAGGGCATGGAGACGCTGGAAAGGCTTGCAAGGCTAGGCATGTTTACATTGGAAAAGAGGAGACTAAGAGGGGACATGATCAACATCTACAAATATATAAGGGGACAATACACAGATCTTGTGCAGGACCTGTTTTTGGTTAGATCAACACAGAGAACTCGTGGACACTCACTCAGGTAAGAGGAAAGGAGATTCCGCACAATACGGCGTAAAGGCTTTTTCACGGTAAGGACGATACATGTTTGGAATTCCCTGCCTGAGGGAGTTGTAATGGCGGACTCAGTCAACACCTTTAAGAATGGATTAGATAAACTCCTAATGGATAAGGATATCCAGGGTTATGGTGCATAGTCACGCACTATAGTTATTATAAAAAAGAGGGATAAAACTTAACGGTAGACCTCAGCATCAGTCAAAATTTTATACCAAATAATCCTGCATAGGAAACCACAAATAGGTTAAACTCGATGGACAAATTGTCTTTTTCAACCCTAGATACTATGTTACTATGTTACAGGAATAGCGTCATCAGCTCGCCTGGACTGGTCACTTCACACGGGAAGTGGGCATCAGCATGTGGAACTGAGGCATTACTGAAGATATGCCTACACCTTGGAGCCTGCTATCCTGAAGTCTCCAAGACATTGCGGGAGAATAGGCAAGTACCATATGCTCTATCATGCGTTGGGATCGTGTAACCGGCGGTTGGGATCCCAGTGGTCAGCATCCTGATGCCGGGATCCTAGCCGCCAGATTGCCGGTGGAGGTATGAGTGCAACAGAGCCCCATGCGGGCTCGCCAAGGGCGTAGCTACCATAGGTGCAGGGAGTGCAGCTGCTATGGGGCCCAGAGCTGAGAGGGGCCACTTTCCCTGTCACAGTTACATGTGTTATATACAGGGTGTAGCTACCATAGGTGCAGGGAGTGCAGCTGCTATGGGGCCCAGTGCTGAGAGAGGCCACCTTCTTTGTCACAGTTACATGTGTTATATACAAGGACGTAGCTACCATAAGTGCAGGGAGTGCAGCTGCTATGCGGAGCTGAGAGGGGCAACCTTCCCTGTCACAATTACATGTGTTATATGTAGGGTGTAGCTACCATAGGTGCAGCTGCTTTGGGACCCACAGCTGAGAGGGAATGCTCCCATTTATTGAACTTGCAACTTATATTACAATATTTACAATATAATACAATAAATAAATTAAATAAATTAATAAATAAATAAATATCACATCATGATACATAATATAACATAAATGAAATGCAATCCGCAATATACCAAGACATATCATCAAAGTAAAGAAATATGTACAAAAAAAACCCAACAACAACCCACAACTTCATATTATTATCCCACTATTTACACATTTACACAAGGAAAACTGAGCAAATCTTTTTAGACCTATGCAAAACCTGTTCCTTAAAATAATCATAATCATAAAAATCTACGGGATGTGGAAGGATAGAAAAAGTACCAGCTAGACTTTGAAAAAGGATTTCAGCCACCCACTCAAGGGGGTTTCAGGTGGCCCCACCAATTGGACCACCTGACAGCATCCACCCTTTTCTTGTCTACAACCATCATCCTCTCCACCTCGCGCAGAATTAAATCCATCACCACTTCACAAGGAAGGATTTTATTTCTTAGGGAAACCTGACACCGTGCCATCCATGTGTGATATCTAACTACTAAACTGGCTAAATAAATCGTGATCAAATTAAATACACCATATCCTTTGAATGCTCCATAAGCCCACTCTGGGTAACTAAGCCCGAAAGGCACGGGATACCCAAAGCTCCTGAAACTCTCTTGTAAACTGTTACATTAAAGGGGCACTTGATCAAGAACTGGTCCATTGTCTCCACCTCCCCTAGACATTCCTCCCGTGGACAACCACGATCTTTGGCATTTCTCCACATCATGTTCCCCTTTACGTAAAGCTTCCCATGGAAAGAAAGCCAAGCAATGTCTCTAAACTTCAACGGTATCCTCTCTGAATTTATGAGAGCTAATCCAGCAGAAGCGACATCACTTGGGCAATCCCTTAGTGACAGCGGAACATGAAAATGGGTTCGCAAAATCCTCTCCCCCAACTCCTTCCTGGAAAGGTTTTTGACTTCACCCACTTCCAGACCCCAACGCTTTGTCACCTTTAAGCTCTGGACAACGTAGATCGGAAGATACTCTTTCCGAATTTGAGGATTCTTCACTTGGCCACCACCTAACCAAAGTTTGAGGAAGGGGGACACCCAGACCTCAAATTCACTTACCCATCAAGGAGGAGTTTCTAACAATAAACACCCAAGGTTAAGTTTTAAAAAGGTTGTAACAAAACTACTACAGGGTTGATCATGCCAGCCCCTCCATCTTTCCTCGACTTGTAAGTAATACCTCTCTTGTTTAGATTCATCCTGTTTCCCCAAAATAAAAGGAAAAACAAAGAGTTCAATCTGACCCATAAAGACTGAGTCAAAAAGCACACATAGCTGACATATAAAAATAACGGGATCAGGTAAGTTTTGCACAAGTTCACCCTTTCCCTGAAAGAGAATTTACATCTCTTCCAGCACTCCACTTTCTTGGCAGCATTCTCCAGACACCTCACCCAATTTAGAGTGGGATAATCACCATGGTCAAAACAAATACCTAGAATCTTTATCAGAGGCTGACCGGAAGGGAATATTCTTTCCCTTCTTCTCCCATTCATAAAGCTTCACACTTCTCTTGGTTTAACCTAGAGCACGAGGCTACAGAGTATTTACAGATGAGCTCTTCCACATCATATGCCTCTGCCACTGATGACAGAACCACTGTGACATCAACTGCATTAGCCACCACCTTAAAAGGGAACTCTGGGCTCAGCTGCACCCCTCCCACCGTACTGTTCTCTACCCTTCTTATGAAGGGGTCAATCGCGAATACATACAGGAGGGGGCTCAGGGGACAACCCCGACGGACTCCAGAGCTCACCTCAAAAGTAGGACCCACCCAACCATAAACAAGCGGGAAGCTCTCGGCCTGACTGTATATTGTTCTGAGCCAATTCCCCACCCTGACTGGAAAACCATACCTTTCAAGTAGGGCCCATAGGTACTCATGATTTACTCGGTCAAAAGCCTCAGACTGATCCAATGCCAGCAAGTATTTTCCCCATTTCTCAGTACGGCACTGCTCTATGGCTTCCCGGACACCAAGGACAGCACTAAATGTGCTTCAGCCCTTCACCATACAATGCTGAGATGGGGAAAGCAGTTGTTCTGAAAATTCTGACAACCTGTTGAAAAGTACCTTTGCCAAAATCTTCCTGTCTGTATTGAGAAGGGCAATACAGTTCTCAATATGAGATGGATCTTTCCCCTTGGACAGTAATATGGGGGCAGATATCCTCATAGAAGGAGGGAGGGTTCCCTCAGCCAGGCACTCATATACTTCTACTAGGCGAGGAATTGAGGAAGCTGCCGAGGTTGGAAGGCAGGGAAACGCGTCTGTGTTTTTCTCCCACTGACGGGATCGAGTGCTGCATAACTACTAGCCGGCCGGCTGATGAGTGACCCATTGCTAAACAGTGATTAGAGGAGCAGAAGGGTACATATACTCCGGATAAGGCTGAGGCTACACAAACAGCCGGGAGGGACAACATCCGAAGGGAGTTGTTCCATGAACTCCAGACAAGGCTGTATGTGAGACCAATAGCCGGGAGGACAAATAGCTTACCCTGCTGGGAGTCGTGACAGGTTTGCCAAATAAGTAATATCACGCTGTGATTTGGATGTGTGCACAAGAGCTCTGAACTTTCCATAAACACATTGTATGGACATACAGGAATACATACTATTATTGCATGGAACATTGGCACTGTTTGACAAACAAGATATTTAACTGCAGTATTTAAATCACAGATTCATATTAAATACACAAGAAAGAGTTGCTGAAGTGCACTTCTAATTGTTACCATGGTATTTATCCACTAGGTAGCAAGTGAGCTACTAGTGAGGCAATATAAAGTATCACCTGAAGCACATCTAATTGTATATAGGTTTGAGAGGAATATATACTGTGGGGGTTTTAAGGATATTAATTTTATTGAGATGTTTAAATATATGTAATTTACGCATACCGGCCGGTATGAATTTGTCTTTTAATATATAATAATCATATAATAAAATCTGCAAACAGATTAAATCTGCGCCTCCCATTGTCTTTTTCTATTTTTTCTTGGTTTAAAAAAGGGGTGTTTAAACCAATTACCCCTGGGAAGGCTGCTAGGTTTTCTCTGGGCAATAAAGGCGCCGGGATTTTGCTGTTGCTGTTGAAAAGTACCTTTGCCAAAATCTTCCTGTCTGTATTGAGAAGGGCAATACAGTTCTCAATATGAGATGGATCTTTCCCCTTGGACAGTAATATGGGGGCAGATATCCTCATAGAAGGAGGGAGGGTTCCCTCAGCCAGGCACTCATATACTTCTACTAGGCGAGGAATTAAGACGTCTGCAAATACATTATAAAACTCAGATGTTAAACCATCTGGGCCTGGGGATTTCCTTCAATTTAACTTATCAATTGCCATCTTAACTTCCTCTGCCGTCACATTCCTACCCAAGGTTTCAATCGAGGCATCTGGATTAGAAAGTCTAGGCGATTCCCTCAGAAATGTTTCCATCCTTTCTCTGATAAGTGGCTGCTCAGACAAAAGATCAGAGTAATAAGATCTAATGACTCCCAAGATGCCTTCCTTATCCTCACAAAGAACACCCTGTTTGTCATAAAGACCCCTCACCTCCTTCATCTTAACTGATCTTCCACAATTCTGGTAAGGATCAGGCGAGTGGTATTTGTCAAAATCCCTTTCCAAAATCAAAGAATCCAGACGGTTATACTGATATTCCTTCATCTGAGCCTTCACTCTGGAGATTTCCCCACTATCTCCACATCTCAGAAATCAAGAAATCTAATTTCCTTCTCAAACTTTGGTAGATATTTTGCTTTATCAAGTTCTTTTTTGCTACCAACCTCTTGAAGAATCTCCAAATTCTCTTTTTAATTTCTTCCCACCACTCAGATCTACTCCATCCAGCCTCCAAAAATGTTTCCTGAGATTGAAGGAAGTCCCTAAGGGATTGTCTAATCTTTTCCTCCTTTAGGAGCTTAGAATTCAGTCGCCATAGGCCCCGCCCCTTCTGAGCAGCTTCTGAAGCATTCAAAATGAGAGAAAAACGTGATCAGAGAACTCTACTGGCTTTACCTCTGGAGGCAAAGTTTTTGAAGTCTCTTTAACAAAAAACCTATCTATCCTAGATCTACCACTACCACTAAAGAAAGTGTAACCTGTGAGGTCTGGAGAGTGGCGAACGTGCACATCCACCAAACCTGCCTGTCTAATCATACTAACTAAAAAATTAGAGTCATAGCCCAGGGTTGTCTTTGAACCTCCCCTGTCCGTTTTTATCTCCCTGAAGAGACATTTCCTGTCCCACTTTGACTGTGGCCCATATATATTAATGAGCCTCAGGTCATGTCCCCTCAGGTTGACATCTAAAATCATACATCTACCTGCCTGTAGTTCTAGAACCCTGTGCATGGTTACCATGCCAGTAAAAAGCACTGCCACCCCACTGTACGGCTCGGCCGCAAGAGAACAGTATGAAGGCCCATGCCTCCACTCCCTTTTTGCCTTGTGAAGGATGTCCAACCTACTAATTCTGGTCTCGTGCAAAAACAAAACATCAATCTCAACTGTATTGGAAAAATCAAAGGCCATATAACGAGCTCGCTCAGAAACTACAGAAGCCACATTAATGGTGGCACATCGTATGGGTTGGGGATCCATGTTTCTTTGGGTTATAGAAGCAGGATCCTGCTCACTTTTCCTTTACAAACCTCGTTGAGACCCTCCTAGAGGATCCAGCATTCTAACTAGTCACCTTCTTGGAAGTGACTCTACACTTCTTAACCACCATTTTCCCAGAGTCCTCACTAGGAGGGGGTACTGGGTCTGGTGGTTCACATGCAGACTTAATTTCCAGGCACTGATCACTTAGTACCTTATCTTCCAGTGGTATACTTGGACCTATTACTGAACCAGATGATTCTAAATTTTTCCCACCACCACTTAATTCCACATCACTTAGGTCACTTCCTTCCCCCATACTTTCCACACTTTTTTTTAACCAGCTCTGTGCCAACAGGGTCCCATTCCAGACTGTCCTGGATTTCCACATGTAAACGTCGGTTTACGCACAGGACTAAAAGCTATACTTTAAACACACTTAATACACTTTAATATTGAGCCGCTGCGGCCGCTGTAATTAACTTTTCACTCTTATTTAGTTCACAAACCTTACGTACACAAGATCGCACAGTGTACGCACTCTGCGTACGTACGCCGAAAGGGCGTAGTGACTACACAGTTTGCATACACAGGCCTATACGCTGTTAACACAATGCAGCAGCCCGAGTGGCTGTAAATACACTTTAAACCTTAGCAAAGGAAATGGGACACGACACCAATTGTAATGCAAAACTATGCTGGGGTCTAACCCACCAACGGTTCTTTACTTGCAGGGGGTTACAATATAAACAATACAATACAATAGAATAATGGCTACAGTCAATGGTACATACGTGTTTGGTTTCGCCTGCGCTTCCCAGTCTGGTCCTCAGTCATCAAGGTAGATGACCTTCAGAGTCTGTGTTTGACCGGGCATGCAGCTGGCTCTTTTATACAATAGTCTAAAACATAATACAATGGATACTGTAATCTCTTTGTCCATTGGACACAGGGATGGTCATTTACAGTACAGGAGAGGTCATAGGTTGGTTTGAATAGGTGGGCGATGTCTGTTCCAGGTGCACTTGCAGATGTTCTCCTCTGAGTTCCCGCCGCATACCAAATGTACAGTAATTACAGTTAATATTTATATTCTGCTCCTGTGCATAATTATTTGCAGGAGCGTGCGATCTTCAGCAAACCAACACCGGAATATTTCCCTTAATATACCCTACAGCTGGATACCAAACACCACCTTATAACCTTGTTCTGTCCCCTCCTATCCTGTAAAGGTGAATCCCTTTGTTCTGATACCATTTAAACTATTGTAACTTGCTGGTGTGGTGCAGGGAGACTATGTGTACATTGTGCACTATTTGGATTAAATATGTAATGTGTTTTAATGGCTTTTCCATGCGAACACAAACTCTACCATAATTACTCATACCACGCGCTAATACGCAGGGCCGCGGGAGCGACCATACGCAAATTGCGAATATGCGCACGCACGGCAGAACAAGTGCACGCACGGAGGCCATCTGTGTGTAGTTTGTACGTGATGTGTGTACTGCAATATTTTTAGACTTCGACAGTCCACCCTTTGGCAGTCATCAATAACTGCCACTAACTAATCAATAGACAGAAAAATATATATACAATATATGCAGAAGCTTGGATGATCGGAGGAGAGGTGTAGGCAGGAAATGTATGACCTAGTTGGATAGTAAAAAGCATGTATGTATGAATCCATATCTGAGGGGCATGTATCATCATGCCGTATATGTTCTAAATAAGCTTCGAGGTATTGCGAAGTATACATTAAATCCTTCTTATCCCATATTAAGGGTCTGTAAATGGGCCAACAAACACTACCAAGCTCTTTTCGGCTTCTTGTTTCAACAAATGAGGTGCACATTTAGTTGATGATACATGGGGGGGGGGGGGGACATATGTGAGTGCTAGTATATGTGGATATCACCTGTCGACTATGTGTGCCATTACCTGGAGGTTGCAGAGATGAAGATAAGACATATATATATATATATATATATATATATAAAAATACATTCACATAAACATTTTAGGTAGGGCTGACATCTTTTTCCAGGTTGGATGTATCTGGGCAGAGGGGGAGACAAAGGAAAATGGGTGAAAGAAACAGGCCATGAAATTCATTTGCAATCCTTATCATAACACTGTCTCTATGGATGGATCATAAATTAAATCTGCTGCTGTAACAGCGCCCTCGCTCCTTAGACTCATCAAATTTGTGCCGTGCTTGCGCCGCGTTAGAATTTGAACACATCTAAATATCAAACCAATAATTATGATGACTCCCAGAATAGAAAGGAGAAACTTCCCCACACTCATAATGACATTTTGAGCCCACTCTCCTAAACCTGAGAACCATTTGCGTGGGTTCAACCATGAGACCCAACCGGTCAGTTCATTACCCACAGTCGCTAAGGTAAGGTTGTGCTTCCTCCTGAACTCCCACTTCAACTGCAAGATCTCTGTGACTTCCACATGCTGCTAAGGCTTTCCCAGGATCCATTCTGTGAGACCTATTGAGGAAGCCACATCATTTATACCTTTTTGAGATTGTCAAACCAGCCATTTAATTCTGGAGTTTTCTACTGTATGAAGGTCAATATTTGAATTAGAAGTAGTTCCGGTTCTTAAAGGTGGATACCATTTTTTAGGTAGTTTATTAAAATGCCGATATACGGTTGTCAGCACTCCTAAGAGGCTAGAATCAATAATTCCTATAGGCGGTCTGACAAAGATTTTACGCCAAAACTATCTTTAAGGCAGTCCATAAAACATCAGCACTTAATTGGCTATGCTTCCATTAGGAGTCCGAATATAAGAGCTCCACTTATTGAGTCCCGACATATTTCGAATAATCCTTTTTTGAGGATAGGATTATTTATACAAATCCATCGAGAGCAAATTAGTCCTCTTTCTATACTCGTTGCCCCTGATGAAGTCGATAAGACGAAACGCGTTGGGTTTGTCAGTCAAAGGATCACAATCTAGTTTGTGAAGATACTCCCTGTCGAGCTCGCACCTTGCAAAAGGTGAGGGGTATCTAGGATCCATCTCGCAAACTTGTTGGCTGTGTATTCTTTTGGTTGTATTTTATTCATATAATTTTATATTGTGAACTGTGTAAAAACTTATATGTTCAATTACATGGTATTAAAATAATCTTTTACTAATTGGCCGATTGGCCTCTTGTTTGGGTGACTATTTTTGGTGAGGGGTGTCGGTTACAGGTACCCAGTTTTAAACATCCTCCAGTCTACATTCTGACGAAATTATCGCCTGAAGAAGTGTGTAAATACATTCCATCTTAGCGCACTTGGGAATTTGTATTTTATTCTGTATGTTTTGAGGTCTTCCAACAAAGATCTCTCCCGAAGTGCTGCTCCTAGGTTGGCGCGAGATAAAGATACTATTGTGTTTTATATATATATATATATATATATATATATATATAAAAATACATTCACATAAACATTTTAGGTAGGGCTGACATCTTTTTCCAGGTTGGATGTATCTGGGCAGAGGGGGAGACAAAGGAAAATGGGTGAAAGAAACAGGCCATGAAATTCATTTGCAATCCTTATCATAACACTGTCTCTATGGATGGATCATAAATTAAATCTGCTGCTGTAACAGCGCCCTCGCTCCTTAGACTCATCAAATTTGTGCCGTGCTTGCGCCGCGTTAGAATTTGAACACATCTAAATATCAAACCAATAATTATGATGACTCCCAGAATAGAAAGGAGAAACTTCCCCACACTCATAATGACATTTTGAGCCCACTCTCCTAAACCTGAGAACCATTTGCGTGGGTTCAACCATGAGACCCAACCGGTCAGTTCATTACCCACAGTCGCTAAGGTAAGGTTGTGCTTCCTCCTGAACTCCCACTTCAACTGCAAGATCTCGTCCATCTTCTGATCGATGATCTCCGTGGGGTCGTCAGTGCTGTTTGTAATATATGTGCAGCACTTCACACCATATTGAGTTGCCAGAGTAACACAGTACCCACCTGTCACGGCTGTGATGTAATTTAGGACCATCCTGTGCTGGATCAGTTCCTACTTGTAGGCTTGTAACTCCCTTCCCGTATACCTGAAGGTATCATCATACGTCTCAGTGATATTATCTATCAAGTTCGCTAGCGCATGGATATACCTATAATTTATAGTTCCTCTGGCAGTACGGGTGATGTCTAATGCGAGAAGGAACTGAATCCCGGTGGATTCGTGGATCAAATCAGAGGCTGCGTGCTCTGCCCTATCTATGAGGTGTCTCTTGATGATGTGTTCATAGTGAGTTTGAGTATAAGGAGTCTGAGCACTGCGGTGAACGTCTTTCATTTTATCATGGGTTATGGTCATGACCTCTGGTAGTACTCTCCCAATATAACAATATTGCAAACTTTCCAAGTAAAGAAACCAACTAGTTCTCCCATCTGCCCAGTACAAGTATCGGGCTGGATGATATGGGCACAATACCCTGACGATACTTTTCCAACCCACATGGTCTTGCTTCCACGTGTATACCTATACTGAAAATACCTCCCACTGTTGGCTATTTGGGGTACAAGTTCAGAGTCTTTGGGTATCCTATCAGCTCTGTGTGAAAAGGTCATTGTCTGGTTATACCAAGTCACTTCCCAATTTCCTGGTTTTCGGTAATTGGAAATATTAAAACACAATAAGGACCTGTCTACATGATACTGGTGGAGCTTCATACTAGGGGGCCTAGAGATATTGAATTTCTTGACCACCGGTCTCCAACCCCGTAATTCGAGTACCTCATCTATTGCTAAAGGGTATGGTACTAATCCTGACTTACTCTGACCTTGAGGTACCTGTGAGCACACCCAGCATTCTGTCTGGTTTAAGACCTTACCCACTAGTGAGTGGTAATCACTCAACAGATGGCGGTCCATGTCGATATTAAGGTTGGACTGACATCTCTGGATGCACCCATCCTCTACTATATTCTCACAATTCCTACAAATACAATATTCATCAGACAATAACCCTTCACAGTGCCTCCGAGCTCCATGACTACCAGAGCGCTTACTGATACCAGCCTTTACTCGAGTGATGTGCTGCTCCTGAGATCCTACAAATTCGTGCTCGCCATCAGAACCCATTCCAGATCCCCGCTCGACCTCTCTGGGACCCTCACCAAAGCAAATTGTCCTGATCAAAAACAGAATTACTAGCAGAACCCGAAACGCCGTCTCTTGTGATCGATCCATTTTGTTAGGGAAAGGAAGGAAAATAGGAAGGAGAAAAGAAAGGAAAATGCAGGGGGAGGTGAAAAAATAAAATGGCGCGACAACCGTTCTAGATCTTGTTGCTCTCTGTGCTCAGGTGCCTTTCAACAGTCCTGCCTCTCAACTTTCCCGGAACAGACACTCCAGTGATACGAGGTTCTCTACACTCTGCTCTTTGTCCCGAGTTCTCTCCGGGTCAGCGACCTTCTTGCAGTGGGACGAGTGGACCCAAGTCTCTCTTTCGGCGACCTTTAGTGCTGTCGTACTGGTTAACAAGACTTGGTATGGTCCTTCCCACCTGTCTATGAGGCAACCTGAGCGTAAGAAATATCGAATCGTCACATAATCCCCAGGCTCAATGTCATGACAATTACTGTTCGGTAGGTCAGGAATCACCAGCTTTAGTTTTCTTTGTTGATTTCTCAGCTGCTGGCTCATCCCAACCAAATATTTCACAGTCACTTCATTATTACATTTCAAATCATCCTGGGGGTCTATCATTACATGAGGTTGTCGACCAAAAAGAATTTCAAAGGGTGATAAGTTAAGCGGAGACCTGGGAGTGGTTCACAACAATCCAGTTTCAGCCATTAATTTGCTCAGCTTGTTCTTAATAGTGCTGTTCACCTTTGCACTCGCCTGTGGCCGGTACGGAGTATGCAGCTTGCTATTAATTTCCATCAGTTTGCACATGACCTGAAAGACTTCACCTGTAAAATGGGTACCCCTGTCACTTTCAATCACTCTAGGGATATAATATCTACACACAAATTCCTGCACAATTTTCTTTGCAGTGAACGTAGCAGTATTTGTGGCAGCAGGGAACGCTTCTACCCAGTTGGAAAACACATCAATACAAACTAACACATATTTCAAATTCCTACAGGGTGGTAACTGTATGAAATCGATTTGTATTACTTGAAAAGGTCCGTCTGTAGGAGGGATATGGGATGGCTCTGTTGGTATTGTCTTTCCAATATTCTTCCTCAAGCAAGTAAAACATGTCATTGCTCTCTTACCTGCATGAGAAGAGAATCCTGGCACACACCATTAGGCTCTTACCAACTTGCACATACCCTCTTTGCCCAGATGAGTCAGACCGTGTGCCGCCTCAGCTAGACTTGGAAGGTATACTCTGGGGGCCACCGGCTTACCGTGTCCACCTGTCCAAAGTCCTGAGGACTCCTGGCCATATCCCTTTGACCTCCAGACTGCCTTTTCCTGTAGGGAACACAAATTTTGCATTTCAGTTAGCTGTTGTGTGTTGATCGTGTTAAATTTCAGGTCAGCGGTTGACCGAAAGTGACCTCACCGCTGACCTGAAAGTTCCCACCATTGGTTACAATGGAGCGCATAGGCGCTACATTGTAACACTGTCGTGTGCCGCCTGTCATACAGTACAGGAGCACACAGCCGATCAGGAGGGTGCTACAACGTGGCGCTCCCTGATTGGCTGAAGAAACCCACTTAGACATCAGTCAGAGTGGGTTTCTGGCATTCGGGGAAAGGGGGCCCATGTGAAAACATGGGTCCCCTTTCAGTTCGTGGTCGGGTATCCGTTTTTTTATTTTTTCAAGTACGTGGATTACAAAAGGATTTACCGAGGAGCCGAAAACACTGGATTATGTGAGTATAATTTTTTCTACAGGTACACCATGGATTCTACTGGAGAAGAGGACCGACCTGCGTGGGAACATAAGGTAAGTATGTGTATATGGAGGTGTGGATGGATGTATTAAAGTTATACTTTCAAGGTGTGTGTGTAATGTCTTTTTTGGGGTATTTTTTTAGTAGTAGTACTACAGGTACCAGCGGGCCCATTTTTCCACCGCATGCTGGTACTTGTGGTTCTCCAAGTACCAGCTTGCGGGGGAGGCTTGCTGGGCCTTGTAGTACTGCTACTAAAAACAATATCAATCACTTTTCACAAAGGCTATCAGCCCCCCATCCGCAGCCTATTGGATGGGGGGGACAGCCTCGGGCTTCACCTCTGGCCCTTGGGTGGCTGGGGGGGGGGCACCCCTTGATTGAAGGGGTCCCCACTCCCCCAGGGTACCCCGGCCAGGGGTGACTAGTTGGATATTTGATGCCACGGCCGCAAGGCACTGTATAAAAGTGACCCCCGGCTGTGGCATTATCTGTCCAGCTAGTGGAGCCCGGTGCTGGTTTCAAAAATACGGGGGACCCCTACTCTTTTTGTCCCCCGTATTTTTGGAATCAGGACCAGGCGCAGAGCCCGATGCTGGTTGCTTAAATATGGGGGAACCCCTGTCCATTTTTCCCCCATATTTCTGCAACCAGGATCGGCTCAAAGAGCCCGAGGCTGGTTTGCCTTAGGAGGGGGGACCCCACGCAATTTTTTTTCTGAAAATTTAGAACATTTCCCCCCCCTTCCCACTGAAAAACATGCACGGATCTCATGGATCCGTGCATGCCTATACAAACACGGGATAAAAAAGCAGGTCTGTTTTTTTTTTAGCACTTTTTCACGATTTGTATTTTATCACGGCAGTGTTTGGCTATTGTCGGCAGTGTTTGTGTTTTGCACTTTTTAGTAAATTCCCGATTTCTAGCAAATTGCAGACGTATTTGACCGATGGTGTATTGATTCGTGATTTTTTCCTAGGACTTCCAAAATATTACGAATGCCCTCATCACTGCCGTGATTTTTGCTTAGTAAATTACCGAGATGACACTTTGAAGAAAAAACGGCATCTCGGTCCAAATCGGGATCTTAGTAAATTTACCCCCTTGTGTCCTGTATGGGAAAGATGAAACAGAAGCTGTTTCGTGTCTTTTAAGGACGATTCGAGTGAGTCAGAACACAACAATAAGTCACCAACATACTGTATTAATACTGATCCACTGTCAGGTTGAAAGGATTGTAAACAGTCATGCAAGGCCTGGGAGAAAATACTAGGGCTGTCAATGAAACCTTGGGGGGGACAAGTCTAGGTGTACTGTACTCCCCTGTATGTAAAGGCAAAAGGGTATTGGCTGTCAGGGTGAAGAGGGACAGAAAAGAAAGCAGAACAGAGGTCAATGACAGTGAAGAATTTTGCAGTAGAGGGAATTTGCATGAGGATGACAGCTGGATTGGGCACTACGGGGAATTGGCTCTCAACTATCTTGTTTATTCCCCTTAGATCCTGCACTAGCCTGTAACCCCTCCCCCCACTCTTTTTCATAGGGAAGATGGGACTATTGGCCGTGCTGGACATCCTGACTAGGATGCCCTGCTGTAGGAGCCGCTCTATGACAGGGTACACTCCTAATTCTACCTCTGACTTCAGAGGATACTGAGGGATTTTTGGAGCTATCCTACCATCTTTTACTTGTACTGATACTAGAGCTACATTCGCTATCAATCCAGTGTCCTGTCCATTTTTGGTCCAAAGGGAACCCAGTATTTGTGAGATAATTTCCTCTACCTTTGATGGACACTTGTCTATAACAGTAGAATGCGACATTAGCCTTTGAGGGGTGTCTAGTATATCTTGTACTTCTTGAGCATGGTTCTCAGGTATATCGAAAAAGACACCCTCAGGAGTACAGTATATGACACACCGCATTTTACACAATAGATCTCTGCCGAGTACATTAGTCGGAGCCGATGCAGCCAGCAGAAAAGAATGTTTGGTTTGCAAGGGCCCTATCGTAATCTCTGCAGGTCTACTCAAAGGGTATTGTTGCACCGTTCCCGTTACTCCCATTGCCGAAATCATTTTTCCCGTGGTCTTTACACCTGATGTGGAATTCAACACTGACCTGGCCGCCCCTGTATCTACAAGAAAAGGTAATGGTACACCAGCTACATCAACCGTGACCTCAGGTTCACTACCAAGGCTAGCAATCAACTTCACTGGCTGCAGACTACAGATGTGGCCCAACCCCTATTGTATATTGGGACCCTCCCACAGCGCATTGGCAGGTATGATATGTGAGGGGGGTAACTGTGAGTTTTCGGAGGCCTGCCAGTCTCTCCTTGGTGGGTACCTCCTTGTTTCCCCTGTATGTAGCTCGTAATTTCTCCCATGTAGTCCCTGATCCCAATTATGCGAATTGTATTTTGGTTCATATTCAGGTCTAGGGGGTCTGTATACGTTATGTGTACTACTGCTCCTACAATCCTTGGCAAAATGTCCTTACTTTTTACAAATGTAACATATTCTCGGTCTTTTCCAAACAGCAGGGGTCTGGGGTTTTGGCTGATGGGGTTTTGTTGTAAGAGCCTGTATATACTTACTGTCATCAGCTTATCCCCCTGTGACTCCCTGTGCTTACTGATGTTCCTGTCATGCTCGATAGCGGACTCTCTCAATGCAGCCACCGAGATACCTCTCCAGTTTGGTAGAGAGGTCTGCACTCTTGTTCTCAGTGCTTCTTTTAACCCGTCCATTAATACTGAAACAGCTACCTCCCTATGGTGTGCATTATCTTTAATGTCCTCAATCCCAGTGTATCTAGCTATTTCCTGCAGTGCCCGATGGAAATATTCGGATGGTGTTTCACCTTCCTTTTGTCTTATGGAGAAGATTTTATTCCATTTGACAACAGTAGGGAAATATACTCCTAATTGCAGATTGATTTGCCGTACATTCTCCTGATTGTATTAATCAGTGAGAGGTACCTCTGCGTCTAATTTACAATCTGTTATGAATTTTGTGGTGTAAATATTTGAGGGTAAACACACCCGTAGCACTGTTTGCCAATCTTTATTTGTGGGCTCATGGGTGTTACCTAACTCTTTAATGAACTTCTAGCATCCGACTAGATCTTTTCTGGGATCGGGAAATTCTGACATAATTGACCATAACTCTGCTCGGGACCAGGGATAATGCATGGCAATGTTCCTGATGGGAGTTACTCCCTGAGCGTCAGTCTTCCCATTGGGGACTGCAATCACCCTGACAGGATTTAATTCAATTACATCATTCTGGTTTGACTCTATAATGTGAGGAGCTATTGTTTCTGCATAGTGTATGGTACCATACTTACCTGTGGACACAACCTCACTTATCCCTCCACTAGGGGGCCTTGCTACAACTTTTGGTGGTTGGGCCGTGCCCACCTGAGTATCCTGTATGGTGGCTGCTAGAGAGAGTGCCAATATCGTGCTGGGCTCATCTTCCTGCTCACAATCCTGTGGAAAATTTAAAACGGGATACACCTGGCAAGGGTTAGCGTTAGTACATTTATCAATCACTTTCCTATCCTGTACCAATGCACCATTGCTTGTAGCCACTTTCTCCCCATCAATATATGGTGGATTTGGATTTGGAACCTGCTACGCAAGCTAATTCCCTTTGCACATCCCCCTCTTGCTGCCATAGATTTAAGCAATCTGTATGTCTAATCCTTTGTTTTCTGGATTTTATCAGACATATCCTTATCCTTAAGTTCTGTAATACCTCTGGCTCAAAGCTGCCCACCCTAGGGAATGATACCCTATCGTTGTTAGTCATACGTACCCACTCATTGCAAAAAACTTCCGTGTGTGAACCATATTTTTCACACATGATAAACCTTGCTGACCCTTTTTATCTTTCTTCTTCAGCCTGAACCCTGCACAAACATTTCTCTCTTGAGAAACTGGCTCCCATATTTGTGGGTCTTTTTAATAACAAAAAAATTCCCACAAACACCAAAATACTCAATGCAAGTAGACAGTGAAAGTTCTTAGAGCGCTTTCACCCACTCTCGCCAGTACTACGATACACTGTTGATAGTGGATCGCGATGTACCCAAGTTAGGGCTCCTATAAGACCTTACAGCACCGTAATTTCTTTCGGTGGAGGTTCTGTTGGAATATTTTCCTGAGAGAGACAGCGAAAAATTCCTTTTCGGTATCTTTCAACTGGAATTGTTTGTAGGGTGAAAAACAGAGAAATTAGATAACTATTCTTCACCCTTTCCAGTGGAAGCCCACCATGGAGATTTCCCGACGTTATCAAAGAAAAACCCCTTTGTCTATACAATCACGTCTGTGTATACCTTTCCACAGCGCATATGACACAATGGTATCACGTTGTGCTGTGTAGAACACACGAACGTGTGATGCAATCGCACAGCCTATAGATACTAGTTATCTATATGCCCTACAATTGCTGTAGACCACCTGAAACACCTAGATATCACCTAGTTGTATGGGACACCTAGACCACTTCAGATCACCTAGACCACCTAGTTCTAATCACGCAAGGTAGCGAACCCTACGCCACCGGGCCTCTACTAACCCAGTGTTACCACTCCAGAATATCACCTAGACCACCTAGTTCCCGGGTTCAGCTCCACTCACTCCGCTTTCACTCACTCAAATACACCTTGTTTTTCTGTACAGAATTTTTTTTTCACTCGTTCTGGTCGGCAGCTTTTCCCCAGAGGCAATGCAGTTTAAACAAAATTCTTATACTAATCTGCTTTTGAAACCGGATAGTTATGTGCTATTGTACTATCCCACCTTTTAACTGAACAAAACTATCGTGTAATTTGTACTTAGCGTCCGCACTCTTACGCACTTTGCGTAAACATGCGACCGTGCGTGTCTTTTACACCGCGTGCGCGGTCCCGTACTTTGTCCGAGACACGTGTACAAAACCCGTGCATCCGCAATAAAACAAATCCCACAACCTTTATAAATGTGAGCAATGCTAACTATAATCGCTCACAAGCACAACCGCTTGTTCTGTGTAATCTTTAACGACCGGGCCAGACCTGCGTGTTGTGCTTTATATTTACTTCCTTAAACACTTTTATTTCAAATTTAACTATATAGCAACAAATGTATCCGATTTCACATAGATCTAAATGAATCTAGCAATCTGAATCTTGCGGCAACAATGTGAGAGAGTATACAAAGTATCGGTGCCCTTTGTGTACGCTTTTGGCATCAAAAAAATTCACAGATTTTTAAATAGCTTTTTTCCTGTTTTACAACCCGTAAAGCACTATCAGCACCTCTGCAGACCAGACAGAGCAGACACAATTTAACAGCACACAAATAGGGTTTTCAGCACATCCACCGACCAGGAAAAGGTTACATAGGATAACTTTCTGCCCTTTGCTGATAGATTAAGTCTGCTATGACCTGTTAGGCTGTGAGCATGTGAAAACCGGATCGAGTCCCAAATTGTAAACGTCGGTTTACGCACAGGACTAAAAGCTATACTTTAAACACACTTAATACACTTTAATATTGAGCCGCTGCGGCCGCTGTAATTAACCTTTCACTCTTATTTAGTTCACAAACCTTACGTACACAAGATCGCACAGTGTACGTACACTGCGTACGTACCCCGAAAGGGCGTAGTGACTACACAGTTTACGTACACAGGCCTATTGTTACGCACACCAGTGCTAACAGGAGTATACCGGTGTATGAACAGAGAGGGAAGCGAAGCAAACAAACTCACAGACAGTATAACATAACATACACAGGAGGTGATGGAATAACTAATAAACACAAAGTGAACGGAGAAGCCCAAAGGCTCAGGAATTGGGTGTCTCCCTAGTGTCAGGAATGCTCAGATGGAATAGAGCGGACAATGAAGCGATGTGTAGTGATTTAACATGTGGAGCACCTGAAATGATGTTGCTAAGAGCAACAGAAAAAACCCCAAAGGGTTACCAACGGGTGTGGGAATAAACTCCTTGGTCAGAGATAGAAATATAGACACAAGGAGAGTATCCACAATGCTAACCCCCACTTGCAGGGCACAGGTTCAGCTTACTGCCACTAAACTGACACCTGGTCGCCCTGCATAGTGAGGGAGGATTAAGCAAGCAGGTCTGAGAGTACAGCCGCAAACCTGCTGGGTTCACAGAATAGCAAAAGAACCCCAGCAGGTCAAACAACTAACTCCAGTCTTACTGCTAGGTCCGGATTGGCAGAATGAAGTACCGAATCCCAAGGCCTATTCGCAGTAAGCAACAAGTAAATACAAAGTCACACAGTACTAGCTAACTCTCTGGAACTGACTAACAAACAAAGATTCAGCAGCATTTGCCTAGCCTGAGAGGATGGTTTATATAGCAGGTGCTGTCCACGCCCCACTCAGACCTCACAGACTGTGAGCACAAAACCAGCGCCGGATTCCCTGCCGTGCACAGAGCCTGTAACCACTACATAGTAAAAACCCGGACCGGAGTATCAGCTGCGCTCAGGTTACTTCGCTAACACTTGCCTCCCGGTTGCCATGGCGACGTGGCAGCACAGAGCAGGAGATCCTAACAGTACCCCCCCTCTGACGAGGGGTCAAAGAACCCCTACCACCGGGTTTATCGGGGAACTGCGAGAAGAAAGAGCGTATCAGTCTGGGGGCATGAAGATCACAACTGCGCACCCACGACCGCTCCTCCGGGCCATACCCCTTCCAGTGCACCAAAAATGACAGCCGACCCCGAACCATCTTGGAGTCAAGAACCCTTTCAACCACAAACTCCCTCTGACAACGTATCAGAAGAGGAGAAGGTCTTCCACTGGAAGAAGGATTACTAACCGCCAGTTTTAAAAGGGAACAATGAAATGTTTTATTGATACCCAATGAACGGGGCAGATCTAACTGAAATGCCACCGGATTGATAACCCTGGTGATCTTATAAGGGCCGATGAACCGGGGGCCAAACTTATGAGATGGCTGTCTCAACTTCAAATTGACACAGACACAAGGGCTTTCTTCACTTTCCTACAAATACCCCTAAGGACCGAAAAAACAGAGGAACCACCAGGCGTGGAATCCAGGGGGTCAAAAGACTTGGCCTTAGGATGATGCCCATACACACAAAGGAAGGGAGAGATCCCTGTAGCAGAGTGAGCCGCATTGTTATAGGCAAACTCCGCCATGGACAGATGAGCAACCCAGTCAGTATGACACTTGGAGACATAACACCTGAGGAACTGCTCCAAGGACTGGTTCACCCTCTCAGTCTGCCCATTAGACTGTGGATGGTAGCCTGACGACAAGCTCACAGAAATCTGGAGATCAGAACAAAATGCCCTCCAGAATTTGGCCACAAACTGGGATCCACGGTCAGAGACCACATCAAGTGGCAACCCGTGGAGGCGCACAACATGCTGCATAAATAACTCAGACAGGCGTCTGGCCGATGGCAACCCAACCAGTGGAACGAAATGTGCCATCTTCGAAAACCTGTCAACGACAACCCAAATGGCTGTCATCCCCGAGGATTTGGGCAAGTCCACCACAAAATCCATGGAAATGTGGGTCCATGGCTTAGACGGAATAGAGAGTGGATGTAATGGGCCGACAGGAACCCCTCTAGGAGTTTTATTTCGGGCACAAATGTCACATGCCCGAACCCACTGATCCACATCCCTAGCCACCGAGGGCCACCACACCGCCCTAGACAGCAACTCCCGAGTTCTGGCAATACCCGGATGCCCTGCCGACCTCTTGGCATGGAATTCCAGGAACACTCGCTGTCTTAACCTTGGAGGCACAAACAAGAGACCTACCGGAAGGTCTGGAGGAGCCTGCTCCTGTACTCTAAGGACTAAAGACAAGAGGTCCTGGGTAATGCCCACTTTAATACATGATGGGGACACAATGGGCAATGGCTCCTCGGTGGTCTCTTGAACTGGAGCAAAACTCAGCGAGAGTGCATCAGCCTTGATGTTTTTTGACCCAGGGCGATATGTTATCAAAAAATTAAAGCGAGCAAAAAACAAAGCCCATCGTGCCTGCCTGGCATTGAGCCGCTTCGCTGACTCTAAATATGCCAGATTCTTATGGTCGGTGAGAATTGAGACCACAAACTTAGCCCCCTCAAGCCAGTGTCTCCACTCCCCGAGTGCATCCTTTATAGCCAACAATTCCCGGTTACCCACATCATAATTCATCTCGGCAGACGAAAATTTACGAGAAAAGTAAGCACAGGGATGAAGGCGATTATCAGACACCCCCATCTGAGAGAGCACTGCCCCAATACCTATCTCAGAGGCATCCACTTCTACCACAAAAGGACGCTCTGGATCTGGGTGTCGCAGCACCTTGGCCGAGACAAATGCCCTTTTGAGACGGGCAAAGGCCGCTTTGGCCTCACAAGACCAGTGAGCAACATCGGCCCCTTTCTTAGTGAGTGCCACCAAGGGGGCCACTATAGACGAAAATCCAGCGATAAACCGTCTATAAAAATTCGCAAAGCCCAGAAAACGCTGAAGCGCCTTCAAACTAGTGGGCTGCACCCAATCCAGGACTGCCTGTACCTTAGAACCCTCCATTTGGAAACCTTCTGAGGAGACAATATACCCTAGAAATGCGATTTGCTGGACTTCAAACTCGCACTTCTCCAGCTTCGCCCCAAGCTGGTGGTCTCTGAGTTTCTGGAGGACTAAGCGTACATGCTTCCGATGTTCCTCCAGGGAATGAGAGAAGATTAGGATGTCATCTAGATAAACAACTAAGAATCTATCCAAATATTCCCTGAGCACATCGTTCATGAATTCCTGGAAGACTCCCGGGGCATTAGAGAGCCCAAAAGGCATCACCAAATATTCATAATGCCCTGAGTGGGTATTAAAGGCAGTCTTCCATTCATCCCCCTCTCTTATTCGGATTAGATTGTAAGCACCGCGTAGGTCAATCTTAGAAAAAATGGTGGCAGTACGAAGCTGTCACGATCCGGGTATCTGGACGCCATTTCTTACCCATCAGATGCCTCCTAAGGCTGGCTCAGCGCTCCAGGACCGGATCCCATCTGTTATCCTGATGTGTACATTCCTGTATCCTCTCCTGTCACTCTGGGACGCTGTCACAGTAAACGCCATATTACACCTGGCATGGCGTCTCCCGCGGCCTCCGCCGCCGTCCCTGAACTTCTGCATGCAGAGTGTCTGAGTGGCGATTACGTCAGCCGCGGCCTCCGCTGTGTCCGCGTGGTTGGATGTGCATCTGTCAGCCTGGCGCCTCCTGTCTCCGGTGGCCGGCGCCGCCATTACTGTTTTCATTACCACATGGATTACAAACCAAACTTCCCTCCAAGTGTCTGCATGGGCGCAGCCATCTTGGATTCTGTCAGCTGATCATTTCCACCAATCTGTTCTTAGTATTGATAATCTGCATAATTGCCTAGCCAATCCCTTCCTTGCTGCAGGTATAAATACACTGTGCCTGAGCAAGGAAGGCGTCAGTGCTTTGGTTGTCAAACCTAGTTCCTGTTTGTCTCTCTCCTGTGATTGTCTTCCAGGTTCCAGCTCCTGTCTCAAGACTTCCACCATAGAGACCCGCACCAGCATTCCACCTGCGGTGTAGCCTGACTCTCCAATCCATTGTGGATTCATCTGTTTCCAGCTACAACATTACCTGCTTCCAGCTCAGCTTCCAGCAGAGTACAGCTTCCCTTAAAGGGCCGGTGTCCTTTCTACACTTTACCACTCTCCACCGGTATTATTATTTCTCCGCTCTCAAGTTCTACATTTCAGTTCATATTTCATCGCTTCCAAGTTCATTTATTATTTAACTGGTTCCAGCCAGTATCCACTCCGTGCTAACAACAGTCTGGTTCCAGCCAGTATCCACAGCAGCTGTTTTATCTTCAGCAACCCAGCTTTTCCTGGAACACCAGCTGGCACAATCCTGGGTTATCTCCATTGCTACAGTCGGGCCTGGTAAGGACTTTCCATCTAGAAGATCATAAGAACTATCTCACACTACCAGTGCCCTGTGGCTCCTGCCATCCTGTAGTACCCAGGAACTGTATTTATTCTTTGCTGACTTTTACGTTTTCTTTTACTGCTGCTGTGTTGCGGAGTTGTCATAATAAACATCATTGACTTTTATCCAAGTTGTCGTGGTCACGCCTTCGGGCAGTTATTATTCATGTTACTTACATGTCCAGGGGTCTGATACAACCTCCCAGGTTCCGGTACATCTCAGCCCCTACAACTGAGGCTGCCTCCCGTCAGCTCAGGCCCTCAGTTGTGACAGAAGCTGGTCAAACAAAACCGAAATGAGAGGCAGTGGGTACGAGTTTTTAATCGTGATACGGTTCAATTCCCTGAAGTCGATGCAGGGTCGCAACGAACCGTCCTTTTTACCCACGAAAAAGAACCCCGACCCAACTGGGCACTGTGAGGGTCTGATAAATCCCTTAGCCAAGTTCTCCTGAATGTACTCTGCCATAACCTGAGTCTCAGGACGTGACAGGGAGTACAACCTGCTCTTGGGAAGCTTAGCATCCGGCAACAAATCAATGGCACAGTCATAGGGGCGATGGGGAGGTAGTACCTCCGCAACTTTTTTGGAGAACACATCCGCAAAATCTGCATAACATCCTGGCAATCCTGGCAAACTTAGCTGCGAGAGCCTGACTGGAAGGCTCAAGCAACTCCTGAAACAATTACTACCCCAACTAAGAATCTCCCCAGAGACCCAGTCAAATTGAGGGTTATGGGCCCTTAACCAGGGTAACCCCAAAACCAATGGGGCAAGAGAACAGACAGTCACATAAAAGACAATTTTTCAGAGTGTGTGGCTCCAATAAACAAAGGAATTTGGCTGGTGCAGGAGGTAATTTTACCCTGGGACAATGGTTCCCCGTTTAACCCACAGATCTCAATCTCTGATGCCAAAGGTACTGAGGGAACAGAGCGTTCCAGGGTGAATTGACGGTCCATGAAAACCCCATCGGCCCCACTGTCAACAAAGGCCTCAGTCTTGACAGTTTGACCGAGGATCTCCAAAGTCACCGGAATGAGAAATCTTTTTAGGAAATTCTGACTTCTGGCCTGACAGGATATTTCCCATCACCCTCAGGCCCTGAAGTTTTCCGGTTTTTCTGGGCATGATACTACAACATGACCTTTATTCCCACAGTACAAACACAAACCCTGCTGTCTCCTCCGCGTCTTCTCACGCGAGGAGAGGCGGGTAGCCCCAATCTGCATAGGCTCCTCGGAATATTCCTCAGAGTCTGAGGTTCCCTTGGGAAAAAAGGAAACTGCGGTCTCCCTTTCAAGCCTACGCTCTCTCAGCCGTCTATCCACCCGGATGGATAACTGCATGAGCTGATCTAAGCTATCTGGCGAGGGATATTGTACCAGTTGGTCCTTTATCTGGTCAGAAAGGCCCCTTCGGTACTGGTTTCTCAGGGCTGGGTCATTCCACTGGGTATCATGAGCCAACCTCCGAAACTCCGTACTATAAACCTCAGCTGGCCGTCGCCCTTGCTTAAGAACCGTAATCTGAGCCTCGGCTGAAGCCATCTTGTCAGGGTCCTCATACAAAATGCCCAGTGCCGTAAAAAAAGCATCAACACTTTTAAGCGACGGACAGTCAGGCTGTAACCCATATGCCCAGACCTGTGGGTCTCCTTGTAGCAAGGAAATCACCATGCCCACCCGCTGAATCTCCGACCCAGAAGACTGGGGCCTAAGCCTGAAATATAGCTTACAGCTCTCCTTGAAACAAAAGAACTGCGAGCGATCTCCAGAAAAACGATCCGGGAGATTTACTTTCGGCTCCTTAACCCCTGAACTTGCCGCTGCTGCTGCGGGAGCTCCGCTAGCGGCCTGCGGGGTGTTCATTTTAATGGACATCTCATTAAATTGTCGAGTCAGGACCTGCACCTGATCGACCACCTGTTGCAAAGTATTTTGAGGGGTATGCTCCATATTCCCACAAAATTTCAACAGGAGTAGGGCTGCTGAATATGTTACGCACACCAGTGCTAACAGGAGTATACCGGTGTATGAACAGAGAGGGAAGCTTAGCAAACGAACTCACAGACAGTATAACATAACATACACAGGAGGTGATGGAATAACTAATAAACACAAAGTGAACGGAGAAGCCCAAAGGCTCAGGAATTGGGTGTCTCCCTAGTGTCAGGAATGCTCAGATGGAATAGAGCGGACAATGAAGCGATGTGTAGTGATTTAACATGTGGAGCACCTGAAATGATGTTGCTAAGAGCAACAGAAAAAAAAACCAAAGGGTTACCAACGGGTGTGGGAATAAACTCCTTGGTCAGAGATAGAAATATAGACACAAGGAGAGTATCCACAATCCTAACCCCCACTTGCAGGGCACAGGTTCAGCTTACTGCCACTAAACTGACACCTGGATTAAGCAAGCAGGTCTGAGAGTACAGCCGCAAACCTGCTGGGTTCACAGAATAGCAAAAGAACCCCAGCAGGTCAAACAACTGACTCCAGTCTTACTGCTAGGTCCGGATTGGCAGAATGAAGTACCGAATCCCAAGGCCTATTCGCAGTAAGCAACAAGTAAATACAAAGTCACATAGTACTAGCTAACTCTCTGGAACTGACTAACAAACAAAGATTCAGCAGCATTTGCCTAGCCTGAGAGGATGGTTTATATAGCAGGTGCTGTCCACGCCCCACTCAGACCTCACAGACTGTGAGCACAAAACCAGCGCCGGATTCCCTGCCGTGCACAGAGCCTGTAACCACTACACATTAAAAACACGGACCGGAGTATCAGCTGCGCTCAGGTTACTTCGCTAACACTTGCCTCCCAGTTGCCATGGCGACGTGGCAGCACAGAGCAGGAGATCCTAACACCTATACGTTGTTAACACAATGCAGCAGCCCGAGTGGCTGTAAATACTTAGCAAAGGAAATGGGACACGACACCAATTGTAATGCAAAACTATGCTGGGGTCTAACCCACCAACGGTTCTTTACTTGCAGGGGGTTACAATATAAACAATACAATACAATACAATAGAATAATGGCTACAGTCAATGGTACATACGTGTTTGGTTTCGCCTGCGCTTTCCAATGTGCTTTTTCTTTTCCTTACTCTTTTTGCCTTGCACCACCCCTACCTTAGGGCTTACTACCACTTTCCTTGCTTTGCATCTGTTCACCTTGGGGACTAAAATGGGCTCTCCCCCATTTCTAACAATTTCCCCTTCATTCTCCTCATCTGAAGTAAAAGCGGCAAACTGGTTTCTTAAACTCACTTGTGCTTCCTCACCCTTTCTCTTTTTCTTACTACTTTTCTTTACTTCTTGAAAGGAATCATTTTTATTCACTACTGTAGGATTTTCCACTACCACAACAGATGTTACCTCCTTATTCACAGTATTCTGATTTCCCTCCTGACCTGCTGCTTCCTTACCTGCTACCCACTGAAATGCCTGCTTCTGACCATCTTTCTTTCCCCCAGTTGGCACATCCTCCTCCATATTGTGTTCTGCCCAGGGGCATCTGCTGTAGGGGTGACCCTCCTCCCCGCACAGATTGCACATAACATTATTACATTCCTTCGAAGTATGTCCCAGTTTACCACATAAAGTACATTTAGTCACAGTACAATTGCTACTTAAGTGGCGGAAGTCCCCACAACGGAAATATGTTCTTGGTTGCCCCTGGTAAAAACATTGTATACGATCTCTACCAATATAGGCAGAAGAAGGAACATGTGCAAATCCCCTGTCTGTATTCCTTAATTTGACCATTGCAGCCCACGCTCCTCCCCACACTCCCATGGTAAAGACAACCTTTATCAAATCTGATTCCACATCACAAAACCTTGTTAACCAGTATTTTATATCTTTCATAGGAATGGATTCATTCCTCACCTTTACCTTATCCTGTTTTGTAACCATCACTGCCTTATATGCATCATATGGCTTAGATGACCGATATGCCTGCCATTTTATCCAAAAGGCTTGAAGACCCTGATATGAAATAAAACTCAGATTGAAATCTGCAGTTTTTACTGGATGGATACAGGCGTATAGGTCAGTTGCATGGAACCCCGAACTAAAGATCATTTGCAGGAAAACTTCTTTGGAAGGTGATTCGCCTTTTTCCGGCCATTTAAATTGAATTAAATTTCTCCTCTTCCCCACCTGACCTGATCCCACATTTGTTTGTAGAATATTAGAGCTTATACTTGGCTTAGCATTAACCATGTTAGCATAGGAAATAGTACCTGGGACTAGCTGCTTATTGACATCAACCAATGGCACAGACATTGCATTACCTTCTCCATACCCCTTATTCAATCTTACTTGCTCCTTATGCAATAACTGAGCTGCAACTTGAGCTCTTTCAGGTACCAGCATTTGTCCTTATACAGTCTCAATGATCTGTTATTCACCAGTTGACAGTTTATTCTTATGCAAAATTGGCATTCCTTGTGCTGTTC
Source organism: Pseudophryne corroboree (assembly GCF_028390025.1). Taxonomy (NCBI): domain Eukaryota; kingdom Metazoa; phylum Chordata; class Amphibia; order Anura; family Myobatrachidae; genus Pseudophryne; species Pseudophryne corroboree. The sequence continues at coordinate 491,743,791 of NC_086445.1, read as the reverse complement.
GCTGGTGCTGCTGTTCTGTACCTGTGGAAGAAAGAGACGGCACTTCTTGGTCATTAACCCCTGGTTTGCCATCCGGTGCCGAACACCTACCTGCACCTAAAGTCACCCCAGAGGTGCTTGCCTCAGTGCCCTTTTCTGCCCTTGCTGCCAACAAGATTTCCGCACCAATAATATCCATCCTTAGCTGGAAGTCAGAACGCTCCACTTCCAGACCTTCACTTTCAGCTGCTGCACCAGCAGTAGAAGGTTCACACAGCATGGGCATCGGCCCAGCAAGTTCAGCAGCAATTACTGCTTCACCTGCCACATCATCCTGTGCACCCTTTCCTACCTGCATCACTGCTGAATCTTGGGGAGATGCTTCTCCAGCCCCAATCTCTGCAGCCACTGGTTACCTCCGCAACAGAACTTTGTCCGATTGACAGACCTCCATTTCTTGATTATCTTTCACCACAAACTCACAGGAAACAACAGGCAAGTCACTTTTTGCTTTGCTTTGCTCCTGTAACAGCTTCGTTGCCAGTTGAGCTTTAACACTTTCAAGGGCAGATGTTAGCATAAGTAGCTCTTCTTTCAAAATTGGCTGCTCCCATTTATAGCATGAGTTTCTTTTCTTCTTTTTACTTGCTATTTTATTGTTCAGAGACAGGCTTTCTCGCTACAGTTCTTTAATAGTGTAATTTTCATATGTCTCCATCTCCTCCTCATCCTCTGTGTCTCCCGGGGATGCCAGCACATTCTCCCCAGTGTCCAAAGGCTGGGACCTCCTGCTTCACTAACAGGCTGGCAACAGCTGCTGCCACTCCACCTTGAGTTAAATCTGCACTCAGAGGAGCACCCTCCTGCAGTTTTGGGGAGTCCGCTTTAATTGGAACAACTGGCCACTTCTGTCACTGGCTGGCTGCCTATTACTATGGCTCCAGGGTGTACTGTTGTAGCACTTACAGTGCTCTGGACACAGTCCATATTGAGGGAGCTTTCTCCCCGGAGAGATCCATCCCACACGGGGAAGCCAGCAGGGAAACCCCTTTATGTAAAACTCTGAGAAGCTGGAGCTCACCTCCTCACAACCTGCTCTTTGCACACAGAGCTCACTTCTGCAGAGTCTCCACCCACAGCCCTGTCTAGATTACAGGTGCCCGGAGCTGAGAGGGGCCACCTTCTCTGTCACAGTTACATATGTTATGTACAAGGGTGTAGCTACCATAGGTGCAGGGAGTGCAGCTAGCTACTATAGGGCTCAGAGCTGAGAGAGGCCACCTTCCCTGTCACAGTTACATGTATTATATATAGGGGTGTAGATACCATAGGTACTGTAACTGCCTAACAGTGTAATGCCTCACCTACTGGTGTGATCTCCACCTCCTTTGAAATTATCCTACTGCTGGTGCTGTGACTGCCTAGAGTACAATGCCTCACCTACTGTTGTGATCTCCACCTCCTGTGACACGATCCTCCTGCTGGTGCTGTGACTACCTACCAGTGCAATGTCCCACCTACTGGTGTTATCTCCACCTCCTTTGACATGATCCTCCTGGGTGCTGTGACTGCCTACCAGTACAATGCCTCAGCTACTGGTGTGATCTCCACCTCCTGTGACATGATTCCCCTGCTGGTGCTGTGACTGCCTACCAGTGCAATGCCTCACCTACTAGTGTGATCTCCACCTTCTGTGACACGATCCTACTGCTGGTGCTGTGACTGCCTACCAGTGTAATGTCCCACCTACTGGTGTGATCTCCACCTCCTGTGACATGATTCCCCTGCTGGTGCTGTGACTGCCTACCAGTGCAATGCCTCACCTACTGGTGTGATCTCCACCTCCTGTGACAAGATCCTCCTGCTGGTGCTGTCACTGCCTACCAGTGCAATGTCCCACCTACTGGTGTGATCTCCACCTCCTTTGACATGACCCTTCTGTTGGTGCTGTGACTGCCTACCAGTACAATGCCTCACCTACTGGTGTGATGTCCACCTCCTGTGGCATGATTCTCCTGCAGGTGATGTGACTGCCTACCAGTGCAATGCCTCAACCACCGGTGTGATCTCCACCTCCTGTGACACGATCCTACTGCTGGTGCTGTGATTGCCTGCTATGCTGCATTAGCCTTGCTTACTACCACTGTGGGTAATGCTAACAATTTGCTTAAGCCCAATTTGTGTTGGGCCCCGCTTATAGCTGACTTGCTTCAACCTACATGAGGCCACTTTTCATATATTTCCAGGGCCACATTACGTTCACAGTCCGTTCCTGCGCCAAGGTGTTCGATTTGGTAGAATGGACGTTTCTTTAGGCTGTACTTTCCAGGTTTAAGGCAAAGGAGGGATTTATTGACTGGATTAAATTTATATACTCTTGTCCTGTAGCATGAGTTTGAGTGAATTGGTTTGTTACAGATACTTTGCCCTTGGCCATGGTACCCATTAGGATTCTCCATTATATCATTCGGGTGTTCATTATATATTGAGTGTTCAGATTAACTGGGATAAATCTGTGATGTTCCCTATGCTCTCTACTAGTCTCAGCCATCTACGTTTTCTCTCCCGTTAAGATGATGTACAAATTTTCCAATGTCTTGTAACCACTTGTTACAGTAAGTGTATTAGACATTCATGTCCTGTTATATACAGTGTATATGTATTTATGTATGTATGTATGTATGTATATATATATATATATATATACATACTGTGTGTATATGTGTGTGTATATACTGTGTATATATATATATATATATATATATATAGTGAGATGTAAAATGTTAAAATATTATTTAAAGTCTGTTGTGATGAGATGTGTGTACCCCTATTGCATTGGAGACAGTGGACTTTAGAGCTGCACACTGCACATATGGGGGGGAATTCAAATGTTTGAAAAGTCGGTTGGTTGTTGAATAACCCCCATACATACAGACATTGGTGACAGCTTGAGAGAGGGGTGGAGTGACATAGGTGGGGAGTGATTGGTCCTGTCAGGGAAAGAAGTTCGGGGGACCAGCTTTCAAGAGCAGAGCATGCACCATCAGCTCCAGCTCCCCACAGTGTCACCATGAAATGTGGGTGTGTAGCATATGTAGTGTATTCCCAGAGTGTCGTTAACTGAGGAGGACTTGTGAGTAGCTGCCTGTCACCACTGAAGGGGCCGCCCCGATCCTTGTCAACACTTCAAGGAAGTCCCCTATTCATAGATGCCTGTCAGGCATGGAGGGGAGTTAGCTCAGGAAAAGGGATCCCTGGTGTTCATGAACACAGTGATGGCATGAGGGAGGACTGTAAGGACAGAGGCTAGCAGCAGCTAATAGATGGGAGTAGAAAGCGGATATGACAGTAAAATAAAACACCATTCAGTAAAATAAAACAACTGCCTATACATAGCTGAAGCTACTCATCTATTGGTGAGAAGCAAATCCTATACTAATGCACCAGACATCCACAGCTTCTACACACCTCCCCACATGACCCTCTCCAGGAGGGACAGAATGCTCTGCTTCTGGACTTCCCTCTTAATGTATGATTGCCATCACCTGTGCTGAAACACCTTTCTTACCCATTAACCTGTTCAACACAGGTGTCGGCAATCATACATTAAGAGGGAAGTGCAGGAGCAGAGCATCGTGTCCCTCCTGGAGAGGGTCATGTTGGGAGGTATGCTACTATGCTAGTAATATGCCTGGACGAACAAGTAACCCTTCGTCAAGCTGTCTATACCATATATGTTTATACAGGAGATTGGTCTACTTTTATTAGTGATGCAGGCAGGAGTTATAGTTTATGTATATTGAAACAGACTCCAGCATAGTACGTGATAAAAGAGCACAGTTCATCTAATAGCCCCATCTAGTGGTCTAAAGTGGAATAGACTATTGAATTGTCAAAATAAGATGGAAATATAAGACATTGCATCTCGTTCATAGAGTACAAGAGAACTAGTGTACTGGATACCAGTAGGAGACTATACCTTTATCCCATACCTTACTTAAAGGATTAATGTAGGAGTACTATTTAAACTCAGTCGGGAACCTTTAACTACCTATTACTTATTGTCTCAAAGGCTTTATTAGCGGCAGCTTCACTACCATACAGCTGGAGACACCTTCATCATCACATATAGACACAGGAAGTAGGAATTTATAATACACTAAGTAATCTGGTGCAAGGACTGGAGACCTATAATAGTTTGTTTCTCATTACAAGGAAAGTACTTGTCTATCTAATCTATCTATCTATCTATCTATCTATCTATCTATCTATCTATCTATCTATCTATATGTCTATCTATCTCCCTCTCTCTCTCTATATATATATATATTCAAACGGGATCAGTACTAAATGCCGCCGGCCGGAATCCCGGCGGTCGAAATACCGACGCCGGAATCCCGACCACACAATCCCGACAGGGGTGGCGAGCGGAATGCAGCCCCTTGCGGGCTCGCTTCGCTTGCCACGCTGCGGGCACGGTGCCTCGCTACGCTCGGCACACTATTATATTCTCCCTCTATGGGTGTCGTGGACACCCACGGAGGGAGAATATGTCGGGATTGTGGCGGTCGGGATTGTGGCGGTCGGGATTGTGGCGGTCGGGATTCCGGCGTCAGTATTTCGACAGCCGGGATTCCGGCTGGTGGCATCTTGACCGCATCCCATACAAAGTACAAACCGAGACTACAATTACTGGTAAGGCAGGAGCTGTGCACAGTTATTCATAAAACATGGGGGAGTATATTATTGTTTGTTAACAAAGAACAAGGAATTTTATGCAAGTGAAATGAGTTACCGTTCTGGTTGTTGATGTGATATGTTATAAATGTTCTGTGACACTGGAAGAGGAGGTGAGTGTAATATGAATAAATCTACCTGGTTCTTGAGCAGCATTTAGAGGGCAAGTGGTGATAAATACATTCTTGATTAATTTGTGGAAAAATTATAATAAAAAAAGGGGTTTGCCCAAGTAGGCCCTATATGGATAAGTAAGTGCACATACATGGGAGGATGCACATCGGTTATTTGGGTAGCCCACATACATCTAGCAGTAGAAAGTGGGTTACATTCTCATTATGTAACTCAGTGGGTGGTATTCAATTCTTTTCACCCCCTTCCACACCCGTTCTGTTTCTGCTGACGGGTGTGGTATCATCATTTCAACTTGCTACCTCTGAGGTAGCAAGGCACCTTAACCCTTTACGCAGCTAAACCTGATTACTATGGGTGCAATATGCACGCAACGGGGATCATTTTAGAAAGGAGATAGGGTGTGATATATCATTTGAATACCACCCAGTATGTCTCCCTGATTGTATGAACGCAAATCAATTACTTACAAACTAAATTGCACATTTGGCTGAAGCTCATCTTATCAGTCATGGGGAGGGTGAATCTAATGAAGATGGTGGTTCATCCCAAAATGCTTTATGTTTTACAATACTCCCCAAAAGTGGCAGAACTTGTGAGTGGTGGTCCCAGGTGCAAAACTATAATTTGGGCCCCCCTCCCCCATCCAACCCAGGATCAGGGTGACAGGAAGAGGCAATGGGTGACAGGGATAGGGTGACATGGGTGTAAGCCAGAGGCATCACCAGTTGTGGTGACATCTGGTGCGCACCCTTGATCTTCCGGCACGCAGATGTCGTGATCGTGGTAAAAGGGGGCATGGCCACTTATGGAGGGCGTGGCCTAGCGGGGATCCCAAGATCGTCACTCCGGGGGTGTGCCCAGCATCTCCGGAGATGCTGGGCTGTACTGGGCCGCCTTCGGAGACAGTCATCCTGCACTGTCGGCTCCTCTTCTATGACAGAAGCTGGTTGCTATAGGAGACTGTCACACTGCAGCACCTGGCTTGTGTCACTGCGGAGGAGCTGACATTTTGGTGTCACCCCCTCCAGGTGTCACACCCATGTGCGGACTGCACCCCCCGCACACTCCTTGTGATGCCACTGCTAGTAGCACAGTGTCCTGCGTGGTGTGGAGAACAGAGGGCTTGTACTTTGGTGGGGGAAGGAACACAGCAGCCTATGCTCTGTATGTGACAAGGGCCCTCAACCCTTGTGCTGTTCTCAGTTTGGCACTTAGGCATGCAGAGTTTGACAGTGGTAGTGCACTGCCTTTAATTCACAGACAGCAGTGAATCGGAAATAATGTACAGCTGTCTGTTAATTAGAGACAGTATGTGGCTGTGATCATCAGGGCTGATAGGTGGCAGGACTCCTCTATCAGTCCGGTACACACAAGGTCAGCCCTGCCTCCCTAAAGTAAGGGGCAGGTCCCTCAGGCAGTGGGTCCCACCCTGCTCTCTGCACTAGGCCATTCATCTGATATTGCTAAAAATGGTCTGGGCAGGGGGGGAAATAATCCATTTCTTGACTGGACAGCAGTGGGCCCCTTAGCCCACAGGGGCCACTGTGTAATGGTAGTTCTGACTCTGCTCCCCAGTTTATATCCCCTTCCATATTCACTAAGATTGCTAGATAGTAGATACTGGGGGTCATTCCGAGTTGTTCGCTCGTTGCCGATTTTTGCTATACTGCAATTAGTTGCTTACTGCGCATGCGCAAGGTTCGCAGAGCGCATTCGCTTAGCTATTTTACACAAAAGTTAGGTATTTTGCTCACGGCATAACGAAGCTTTTTCATCGCTGTGGTGATCGTAGTGTGATTGACAGGAAGTGGGTGTTTCTGGGCGGAAACTGGCCGTTTTATGGGAGTGTGCGGAAAAACGCAGGCGTTCGAGTTCAAAAACGAGGGAGTGTCTGGAGAAACGGGGGAGTGGCTGGGCGAACGCTGGGTGTATTTGTGACGTCAAACCAGGAACGAAAAGGACTGAGCTGGTCGCAATGGCTGAGTAAGTCTGGAGCTACTCAGAAACTGCGGGGTAATCGTTATGAGAAAATTAGCGAAGCTTTCGTTCGCAATTCTGCTAAGCTAAGATACACTCCCAGAGGGCGGCGGCTTAGCGTGTGCAATGCTGCTAAAAGCAGCTAGCGAGCGAACAACTCGGAATCACCCCCCTTGTTTGTTACATACTTTGTCTATCATGGTAGACATCCTTGCATTGCATATGTATAAGACTCTGTATAGACCTCATGGTGATGGTGGGATGACTCTTCCATATTTTAGATATTATTATTTGGCTGTGCAATTGATGCATTTGGGGGATTGGGGGTTGTGCCGTACCGTGGGGATACTCGTTAAGCAAAATTTCAGCAAACTGGTTCTTCTTTCACCCCGTTACTGTTTTTAAATTATTTTTATTGGGTAGATGAGGTACAATACAGAAATCGACGTAGTCAATGTATAACAGAAAGCTTATATGGTCGTCTAAATTCAATAAACATCCCAATAGGGGAGATCAAGAACCAAAACGAGCAAGTTCCTGAGAGCTTATATTCTCTTAAAAATACAACTTAGGCTCATCAATTTTCAAAATATTGGCCCTCATTCCGAGTTGTTCGCTCGGTAAAAATCTTCGCATCGCAGCGATTTTCCGCTTAATGCGCATGCGCAATGTCCGCACTGCGACTGCGCCAATTAAATTTGCTATGTAGTTAGGATTTTTACTCATGGCTTTTTCATCGTTCTGGCGATCGTAATGTGATTGACAGGAAATGGGTGTTACTGGGCGGAAACAGGCCGTTTTATGGGCGTGTGGGAAAAAACGCTACCGTTTCCGGAAAAAACGCAGGAGTGGCCGGAGAAACGGGGGAGTGTCTGGGCGAACGCTGGGTGTGTTTGTGACGTCAAACCAGGAACGACAAGCACTGAACTGATCGCAGATGCCGAGTAAGTCTGAAGCTACTCAGAAACTGCTACGAGGTGTGTAATCGCAATATTGCGAATACATCGTTCGCAATTTTAAGATGCTAAGATTCACTCCCAGTAGGCGGCGGCTTAGCATGAGCAAATCTGCTAAAATTCACTTGCGAGCGAACAACTCGGAATGAGGGCCATTATGTGATAGTATAAAGAGACAGATGAAAAAAGGAAAAAAAGAAAAGAGGGGGCAAAATAGAAGATAGGGAAAGAGGGAACATAGTTCCAGGGGTAGAGGGAGAGAGAGGGAAGCTACAAAATAAGATGATTCTGTGGAGGGGATTGGGGAAGACCCGACCGGTCCCGTTCCGAGAATACGTGGCTGCGGATACCGTTTAAAACTTGCGGTGTAACTGGGCCCCACTAGAGGAATGGTGGAGATGCCTAAAAAAGGACGTCCACGGCTCCCAAGTCCTAAGAAAGGCCTCAGAAGAGCCCTTCAGAATGCTAGTGATATGTTCCATAGTATAAATGTGCCATATCTTCCCTATAATTTCTCCCATGGTGGGAACCTCCGAGGATTTCCAGGACGCTGCAATGGCACATCTAGTTGCAAGAACCATGTGAGTGAATAGTTTAGTCTGACATCGCGATGCCCCAGGCAACGACACAGAGAGAAGGAAGTGCTTGGGGAACAAGGGGATGGAGATCCCCAGGATCGAGGAAAATAGGGAACCCAGTTCCCTCCAGAGGGGGAGTAATCTAGGGCATTCCCACCAGATATGCAAGAACGTTCCATCCATTGTCTTACATCTCCAACAAAGAGGGGACAGGTCTGGAAACATCTTAGCAAGACGGGTGGGAACATAATACCATCTATAGAAAAGCTTATATGCATTTTCCTTTGCTCGAACACATATGGAACTAGATGCTAGGCTAGCGTAGATATCAGACCAGTCTTCAGAGTCAAACGTTTCTCCCAGGTCAGATTCCCATGCCCTCTCATGTGGCTCCTTGTCTACCTGTGAGGGGGCCCCAGTAATTTATAAACGGTTGAGATAAGTCCTTTAGCCGATTCTGTGCGCAGTGCAAGAACTTCCAGAGAAGTCAGTGGTCTATGATTGAGTTGTGTTAGGAGTGTGGAATGGAAGTGTCGGATCTGTAAGTATTGGAAGAAGAGGGAGCGCGGCACCGCAAATTTAGTTTGGAGATCTGTGAAGGATGGGAACAGGGAATCTATAGTTATGTCATTTAATAGTTTAACCCCCTCTTCCCACCAGTGCGGTAGGGCATTCGGGTGTCGGCCTGGTTGGAACAGAGGGTTATCAAATAACGGAACTAAGGGGCTAGGGGGTGGTGCCAAGTGGAATTTACGGTTAGCCAAGTCCCAAATGTCTAAGGAGTGTGAGATTACTGGATGGGATTTAACGGAACGGGGGCGTGTCAAACAGGGGAGCCATAGTAAAGAAGAGATATAGTTCAGCTTAATAGAGTCGGTTTCTATTGAGACCCAAACTCTCTCAGTTTTTGGCGTGTTCCATTGAATACATTGTGCCAGTTTGGTCGCTATGTAGTAGGCTTTGAAATCTGGGACCCCCAGACCGCCCTCCGAAGTGTGTTTCTGTAACGTTACACGCTTCACTCTAGGTTTCTTTTTGGACCAGATAAAATGGGACGTGGCGTGTTGAAGGTTTTTGAAGACGTAAGACGGCACCCGAACCGGGAGGGTTTGGAACAAATAGAGGAGTCTGGGCAATAGGTTCATTTTTACGGCGTTGATACGGCCGTTCCAAGAGATATAATGGGTTCCCCAGTTTTCAAGATCTCTTTGGAGTTGGGAGAGAAGCTTGGGGAAATTTGCCTGAAAAAGTTGAGAATAATTTTTGGTTATAACAACTCCCAAGTACGTAAGTTGCTTTGTGTTCCAACGAAAATTGAATCTATTAGCCAACATATTTTTCGTGGTTTGCGGGATATAAAAGTCTAAGACCTCAGTCTTATCTGTGTTAATTTTATAGCCAGAATGTGTACCAAACTCCTCTATTTCCCGAAAGAGATGGGGCAATGAGTGTACCGGGTCGGTTATTGTAAGCAACACGTCATCTGCATATAACGCAATTTTGTGCTCAGTAGCACCCACTTTCACTCCTTTAATTAATGGGTTGGCTCGTATCCTAGCAGCTAGGGGTTCTATAGAGAGGGCAAATATTAATGGGGAGAGCGGACAGCCCTGACGCGTGCCATTAGCAATTTGGAAAGACGGGGACATCACCCCATTGGCAAGTACAGCTGCTTTAGGATTACCATATAGAGCAGAGACTCCTTGAAAGAATTGTCCTATAATCCCTGCTTGTTGAAGCGTGTGGAACATGAAAGGCCATTTAATCCGGTCGAATGCCTTTTCAGCGTCCAGCCCTAAAACCAGCGCCGGCATCTTTTGTCTATTTATTTCGTGTATCAGGTCAATCGTTCTGCGCGTGTTATCTAAAGCTTGACGGCCAGGAATGAAACCGACCTGGTCTGGATGGACCAATTGGGGGAGAAGAGGCCCCAGTCTGTTGGCCAACAATTTTGCGTATATTTTGATATCGACATTTAAGAGCGATATGGGTCTATAGTTAGTAACCAGCTCTGGGTCCCGACCGGGTTTTGGGATTACAACTATACTTGCCAGGGAGGTCAAAGCGTCAAAAGATGCACCGTGCAGTATATCGTTAAAAAAACTTGTAAGAAAAGGAGTGAGCACCCCCGCACACTTTTTATAATATTGGGGGGGAAAAACCGTCCGGGCCCGGAGCAGCTGACGCCTTGAGATTTTTAATGGCATTAAGAATTTCTATATCCGTGAAATCGGTATTTAAATCCAACAGCTGTTGGTCCGAGATACGGGGGAGTAAAATGTCAGTGAAAAAAGAGGGTAGGGAGGGAATGTCCCGTGGTTCATGTTGGGGAGGGGTAGTAGGTAGATTATAAAGTGTTTCATAGTAGGTTTGAAATTCCCGAACAATTGCCTCTGGGTCATACGTGACGGTCCCCGTGGTGGGAGACCGTACTTTGTTAATCAAGTTCGAGGCCTTTTTTTCCCGAAGTTTATTGGCTAGGACAGAATCGGCTTTGTCAGCCTTATCGTAATATTTCTGTTGGAGCCGTCGTAAAATAAAGGCCGACCTACGTGACAATATAGTGTTGAGCCTGCCTCTAAGCGTATTAATTTATGAGAGCAAGGCAGGGGTGGAGCGCAATTGATGTTCAGTTAATAGCGACGCTATTTCAGTTTCTAGGGACGAGATTTCACATTGAGTTTGCTTCCGACGGTGCGACGCCACACTAATGAGCTTACCTCTAATCGTGGCTTCATGAGCCTCCCAGATAATATTACTAGCGATCTCATCAGACACGTTGATCTCAAAGTATTCCGAAATAGCCGACCGAACGTCCCGGAGAGTGGAGGGATCCAAAAGGAGGCTATCGTCCAATCTCCAGGACCCGGACCTACCACTGGAACCCCCGAGGTCAAACAAGAGGACAGTACCCGAGTGGTCAGTCCACGAAATTGGTTTTATACCCGCATAGGTGACTTTCGACGCCAGGGAGCGAGAGACGAGTATCATATCAATTCTAGCATATACTTGGTAGGGAGCGGAATAGTGGGTATATTCTTGAGCCGAAGAATTTTTAAGGCGCCAGGAATCCAACAGCATCAGCCTATTCATACCCTCACCCAGGATCTGCGAAGTTCGCAGTATCTCAGGGGAATGTTTGATCCGTGTGGCAGCTTTTTTATCAAGAGTCGGGTCTAAAACCGCATTAAAATCTCCACCAATCAATACATGACCCCGAGAGAACCTTTCAATTTGTCTGAATATACTGCGAAAGAAACATCCCTGGCCAGTATTCGGAGCATATAGGTTAACCAGGGTTATTGTCTCCGCTCCAATGGTGCCCAGTAACATAAGAAATCTACCCTCCGGATCCGCTAAGGATGTACTCAGAGTAAAGGGAACCCTATTAGATATCAGGATTGCAACACCTCTTTTTTTGCAGGGGGCAGAAGCGAAATAGGATTGGGGAAAGCGCTTACCTCGTAATTGCGAATGGGAACCAGTCATGTGAGTCTCCTGTAGCATCACGATGTCAGTTTTCTCACGTCTACAAGCATCTGGGACCAACGTACGTCGTCTGGGGGAGTTGAGACCATTAACGTTCAAGGAGAAGACCTACAGACCCATAGGGGAGGCCAGACATGAGAAGCTCTCGAGTTCCGCTGAAAAAGCCTAGGAAAGTTGAACAGGGCCGGTCGAGCCAGGGAAAGAGAAGAGGAGGGGGGGAGAGGGGAAGGAAAGAAATGGAAATAAGAGGGATAGAAAAGAAGAACAAGAAGAAAAGTAGAGGGCCTCAATAGGCCAGAACCCCTTGCATAGTGGACCCCAATAATGGGGCTAAGCATGATGATAGTTAGGATTGCACTTGAATTAAAAGGGGAAAAAACATGGTAAACATGAATTACAAAACTGACCTCCGTTAGAGGAGGAGAGAAAGTTTAGGGCCGGTGAGACACCACGGGCCCCCAAACCATTTAGAGGGCCTCCCCGGGGGGGAGGGGTCAGAGTGGTGGATCTGTAATATACAGACCGAGACTTACAGTAGTCAATAACATCTAGAATAGGTATAATGGGTTATCAAAGAAGAGAGACAGAATACAGAAAATTGTAACCAACGGTGTAGATAGTTAACGAAAGGTGATACGTTGGCCAAGACCAAGGTCATAATGGTGGGCAGCTATAACAACATTCAACTAAAAGAACGTAATGTTAAACAATCCTCATTACCACTCAGCACTAAGGAGGCTGAGCATAAGGAGGTAAACCATTAAGAACGAACACATGGGAGTAATTAACCCTTCCGTCTCCAGGCGGAATATTAGACTAAACGCTTGAAAGTTCCAAGTCAAGGAGGGGCAGAGTCATTTTTCGGACCACGGCGCGCCTGTTGCCATGTCGCTTGAGGAGGTCGGGTACGTTGTGGTCTAGGAGAGCCCGATGGAACAGCACCGGAATTAGCTTCAGGCAGGATATCTAAGTCCTCCAGTAATTTTTGACCTTGTTCCACTGTCTTGGCTGTGCGAACAGTGTTGTCCGCTAGAACTTGGAGTTGGAAGGGAAAGTTCCATCTTTATTTAATGTTATGCTGGCGCAGAATTCTGGTAATGGGTTGAAGATCCCTCCTTTTCTGTATGGTAGAAGGTGCTAGATCTTGGTATAATTGGACTTGTGTGTCCCTAAATGTGATGGACGGTGTATCTCTGGTCGCGACAACGATCTTCTCTTTTGTCTGATAATAGTGCAGGCAGGTGATAATATCCCGGGGCTGTTGGTCCGGTGGAGGCCTGGCTCTGAGTGCACGGTGCGCCCTATCGAGAAGAAGTTAGTTATCTTGGAGGCCGGGAAGAATATGCCGGAAAAGATCTTTAAGAAATGCGGGTATAGATGGAGCCGAGATAGTCTCAGAAACACCCCGGATCCGCAGGTTATTCCTGCGCGACCTGTTCTCCATATCCTCTTGTTTTTCCTTAAGGTCGGCAATTTCAGATCTGAGGAGGGAGAGCTCCTTTTCCACCGAGCCTTGATATCGGCATATGTCGTCCGTTTTGGACTCCAGGGCGTCTGTTCTCGTACCAAGAGAAGTCAGATCAAATTTAAAGTCGTCCACTGCCCGCTTGAGCTCTTGTTGAAAGGTCAGCTTTATTCCGTCTACCAGAGTAGTAAGGACAGAGTGTATGGACGGGTCTATGTCCAGTTCTAGCGGGGAGTCGGGGGAAGATGATCCCGCACGATATGTATTCTGCGGCGGTGCTTTAAATTTGGGTGTGAATATAGAAGGAGTAGTCGCAGCCGACGCTTTCCTGTTCTTGTTAGACATATTAACAGCTGGCACGAGTTAACTTGGAAACACAAAATATATACGGATCCACAGAAAGAATTAAAAAAAACACTGGGTAAGGGGGCCGCACGGGGGCAGCATCAGTCCATCACTTGTGAAGCCAGAATGCAGGGCAGTTTCATGCGCTATAACAGTGCTCCCAATCCGTGGGGGCTGTGTATCCCAGTTCGGGGACGGAGGGGATATGATAAGGGCTTAGGAGCTCACAGCCAGGTTCGTAGGGAAGATGTCGAATCTCTGTATGTCAGGATGTGACCGTTCAGGGCAATGCGTCCGCACAGTGGCAGGTATATATGTAGGCCTGGAGGGTAGTTAGGATAGGGCCATAGATTAGCCCAAAAATCCCTTTTGTAGCTGCATAGACTTGCAGTGATCAGTGATAAGGGTGTAGTAATAAAGATGGCCGCCGCAGCAGCTGTGCTGAAGCTCTCAGGGGAGCAATGTAAATAGGGTGCTTACCCCTCCAGGTGACCTCAGCTGCAGGTTTCTGTAACAGTGCCCCCACCACGATCAGCAGCAGGCTCCCACAGATGGGGGATGTGTTGGACGCTCGCGGGTCCGGCGGCCCGGCAGCGGGGGCGTCACGGTTCTAAGTTCCAGCCGGAGATACAGGCGCCGCACGTCGGGGCTAGTGTGCTCGCCTCCGGTCCTCCTTCCCTCTGACCCGGGCACCGCACCGCCACGATCCCCGGCGTCCAGCTCGATCGGGGGCCTCCGCTGCAACTTCCGGTCCGGCTCCCGGGGAAATCGAGGTCCCGGCATCTGTCCCGGCGCAGGCCGCAACCCGCACGGGCACCTAAAGTGTCCGCCGGCTCCGCAGCGAGCACCAGGCAGCTGCTGTCAGGCACGGGCAGCACAGGGGTGGCCTCTAAAGATGTGTGGGGTGGCTCAGCCAGGGCAAAATCAGGGCTGATATTGAGAGCTGTGATGCCACACGTCCGTCTTGCTGTACAGCTAGCCACGCCCCCCCCACCCCGTTACTGATTTTACTTGTGGAATCTCAGGCTGTCCTCTACTGTTCCTTGAGACAGGTAGAAAAGATTTAAAAAAAAACATTGGAATATACTCACTAATGACCCCCTATTGGAGGATATCACTAAGAGACCCTAATTTGTATATCATAAAGCTAAAAACTTAAAAGACAGTCTAGTCAAGAGTGCCTTTTCTATACCCAAACCACTTACATGAATAAAATCCAAAGTTTTCTATTGTTGTGGCACCTTTAATGGGGTGTGGTATTAGTTGCCGGCGGCCAGTATACTGGCGCCGGGATCCCGACCGCCGGCTTGCCGACAGCGTGGCGAGCACAAATGAGCCCCTTGCAGGCTCACTGCGCTCGCCACGCTGCAGGCACGCTACGTGCGCCACGCTATCTATTCTCCCTCCAGGGGGGTCATGGACCCCGAAGAGGAAGAAAAGGTGTCGGTATGCCGGGTGTCAGGATTCCGGCGCCGGTATACTGTGCATCGGGATCCCAATAACCGGTATACTGAATACCACCCCTTCAATGTGTGTAAAGTGTGTAAAGGCAGTAATAAGGACATCACTAAGGAGGCCAATCCCGGCCATTTTTTCAATCCCGGGTATCATTAAAAAAAAAAGTACAAACCTGCACAGCCGGGTAGCTGGTGAGGAGGAGGCGGCGGGGGAGTGCAGGGGAGCCGGTGGAGGAGTGCAGGGAAGCCGGGAGGAGGCGGTGGGTAAGTGCAGGAGGAGCCGGTAGGAGGCGGCGGGTAAGTGTAGGGGGAGCAGGGAGGAGGCGGCGGGTGAATACCGCCGTAACTTCCTGCTCTGCGGCTGCTGACAGCGCAGGGTGACCTCACAGGCACAGGTCATGCTGCGCAGGGGGAGCTGGAAGGAGGGAGCTGGGCAGCGTTGAGCGTCCTGAGGACGCTCAACGCTGATCCCTCAATCCCCGGGTTTGGACCTTCCAATCCCGGGATTGAATCCCGGCCGTTTTTGGGCCTTAATCCCGGGATCCCGCCGATCCCGATCCCGGGATTGGCCTCCCTAGACATCACACTATATAGGTCCAATCAAAGTATCAAACTAACATTATTTACGAGATAAGAAAGTTTATTACATATCATAGCAAGAACTTTATCTGTTACAGTGTGCATGTGGTAGGCAATACATAGGTAAGACCAAACGCCAAGAAAGACTGTAAGAACATGTTAGAAATATTCATAAAGGTTTGAGTACACGTAATGTATCTTCACATTTTAAAGAGGTCCATCAGTGTGACCAGAAACATCTGTGCTCTTTTTGTGGAATAAACTGTGTTAATCCTAAATGGAGAACAAATACAACTGAGGAGGATTTGGCTAAATTAGAGATGCAGAGCATTTATGTGCTCCAAATTTTAAACCCCTGAGATCTCAATGTAGATTTTGTGGTTAAATGTTTTTAATAATTCTCATTGTGTTTATTATGTTTTTATTTTAAGTATATGTAATGCGTTATGTATACTATGTATTACGTCCTTTCTTGAATCATTAATGCTTTTTCATTTATTTTTTTATGTGCTGTATAATTGGGATGGACTATCCTACTTTTGCTATTTTGCGACTGCTTGCTTAATAGATACTATGGGAAAGAACCAGAATGATGTCTATAGTCTTCCAATTTGCGGGTCAAACACCGGAAATACAGTATGTACTATATACTATAGTAACCTCTGCTGTCCTGATAAATGCTGCTTATGGATGTCTGAAGTATGGCTGACACCTGGCATGCACAGAGAAAAAAACTAAGTTGTTAAAGATGCTTCCAGAAGTGACAAATGCGGTTCATTGTGCACTTCCGCTATGTGTTGTAAGGGTCGGTTGTTGTCTGCGATGCCCGTTTTTGGAGAGTAATAGGCAGTGCCGTAACTAGAGCTGTGTACAAGAAATGGCATCGGCGCCATCCCCCCTTATCTAAACCAGGGCCAGTGTGCGCCGGAGGCGCGTGCCAAAAATATAGGGGCATGGCCGGAGGCACGCGCCAAAAATATAGGGGCATGGCTTCAATGGGTAGGGGTGTGGCCACAAAATAATACCAATTCACAGTAAATAATACCAATGCATAGTAATACCAATGCACAGTAGTCTCCATTATTCAAATTATGCCACACAGTAGCGCCACTATACCAGGTAGAGCCCATTTTACACATTACAGCAGGTAGAGTCTCCTTTTACACATTATGGCAAATGCGTTGTGTGCAGTTCCAGATACATATGCCCCAGCGCCAAGTACACATATATCCCCAGTGCCAGATACACATATGCCCCAAAAGCCAGGTACACATATATCCCCAGTGCCAGGTACACATATGCCCCCAGCAGTGGCGGAACTTGCGGGTGTTGGGCCCAGGTGCAAAAATATGCTCTGGGCCCCCCTCCTCTATCCAATGGCAGTGGGTGACTGGAAGATATAGAGGGAGACAGCAAGAGGCAGAGGGAGACAGTAAGAGGCAGTGGGTAACAGCGGAAGGCAGAGGGTGACGGGGAGGCTGAGGGTGAATGGAAGGTAGAGATTGACAGGGAGAGGCAGACAAGGAGATTGTGAGTGATGGGAGGGGGCAGTGTGTGACAGGGGAAGACTGAAGGCGATATCTGTGAGGTGGCTGGAGGCAGACACTGCAATATTGTGCATTTTTGGAACCATTGTGAATGAGGACCACTGTAACATCCATTCCGTGCAGTCGGAGCCAATTGTGTAAACCAATTGTTGCTGGCTCAGGTACTGCACAAAGCAATAGTCCAATAATGTTTATATGGGAAGTGGTAAATTTGCCAGCTGTCGGGATCCCGGCGGTCAGGATACTGATGCTGTCATCCCGACAGCTGACAATGCTGACAGCCAGAATAAGGGCGCAACAGGGCTATTCCCACTCGTGGGTGTCCATGACGCCCATAGAGTGAGAATAGATCATGTAGGTCCTGTGGCAAGCGTAGTGAGCCACTTAGCCCGCAAGTGACTCTTATCGCTTGCCCCGCTGCTGTTATTCTGGCAGGCAGGATGCCACTGTCGAAACACTCACAGCCGGCATCCCGTCCGCCAGCAAATCATATGTAAACCGTTTTTATGCCCTACTTTTGCCGACTCATAACTGGCTCAGTCTGTGAGATGTGCGCAGGCAGGGTCAGCACTACGGAAGCTGGGACGGGCAGAGAGGGGATCATGTGAGGCACAGCGGCTCCTCATATATACGCTCGGCCAAGATTGACACTTCTTCCTGGCGGCACCAGGGCAGAAACAGGCAGTGCATGTCTCCGCTGCTGTAGAACAACAAGCATCACACTAGTACAGGCCTACAGCATGATTACAGAGGGGACATCACAGCTCCTACACCTTCCTGATCCACTCTAATCTCCTGATTCCCCCCCCCCCCCCTCTTACTTTTTCAGATCAATGCAGGGCAGCCTGTGTGGAGCTGAAACCTGCTGGTGTGGCCTCCTGTGTAAGCTCTGTAGACTCTCTGCTGCTGTCACTCTCAGCACTACGGAGGCGGGGCGAGCAAAAATGGGATCACTTGAGGCAGGGGCAGAGCGGCTTCTCATATCCGCCAGCCCGACATTCATCCCGGCGGGACCGCAGTCAGTCCCCAGCAAATCACTTGGGAGGAGGCAGGCCATAGAGGTGGACCAGGAATAGACGAGAGAGGGGGAGGAGGGTCCTTCCTCCTCCTGCCGAATGCTTTGATAGTGTGTGTGCTGCCGCTGGACTCCAGAGAGGAGAGGAGCAGCTCCGGGGGCAGGGGATGAGAAGGAGGGAGGGGGACTCGGGAGCCACAGCAGCGCAATGTCATTGGTGGCGGCGCCACTGCAGCTGTTCCTTTCTTTCACATTGGCTGGCCGCGATCGCTCCCTCCCTGCTCTGGGAGGGAGCGCTCGCGTCCAGGCTCTGGTAATAGGACCCGTCTAGAGGACTTTTTAGCTATGTGCTGGTATGGGAGCAAGAGCGGTACCGCTCAGCTCATTATACCTGACAAGCAGTGCCAGATTAAGGTCCTGGTGGGCCTGGAGCTGAAATTTATAAAGGGCCTATTGGGGGCTGCCGCAGGGGGTGTGACTACTGATATGGGGGTGTGGTCTGTGCCGTGAGGTGTGACTAGCACCAAGGAGGGCATAGCTACCCACCTTCTTTTACCCACTGCAATCTCCCTCTCCTCTTTGCTTATATGAAACATATACCTGTCTAAACAAAAACACAAAAAACACAACCTATGGTTTATGGTTTATTAATAAAATAAAATTAATGTTATTGAGGTTAGTAATACTCTGGAAACAAAACAAGGCCCAAACTATGTGATTCATTTCTAGCTTTTTTGTCAATTTTTGGAAGAATTACAAAACCAAAACCAGTAACAGCGTTTTCGACACACCTCAATATTTGACCAACATGCTCTGGTGCTCATCCAATGCATCAAACAGCATATGGAAGTGGTGGTGTCACTCAGGGGGTAATTCAGATCTGATCGCAGCAGCACATTTGGGCAAAACCATGTGCACTGCAGGGGGGGGGGGTCAGATGTAACATGTGCAGAGATATTTAGGTTTGGGTGGGTTATATTGTTTCTGTGCAGAGTAAATACTGGCTGCTTTATTTTTACACTGCAATTTAGATTTCAGTTTGAACACACCCCACCCAAATCTATCTCTCTCTGCACATGTTACATCTGCCCCACCTGCACTGCACATGGTTTTGTCCATTAGCTAACAAATTTGCTGCTGCGATCAGATCTAAATTAGGCCCTCAGTCTTTCAATCAGGCAGAAGTAAAAACAGACACAGGGCCTGATTCAGAGTTGCAAGCAAAGCCAAAAAGAACACAACTGGGCAAAACCATGTGGGGCTAATATAACATGTGCAGAGAGATTTAGATTTGAGTGGGTTGTATCCCACAAATACTGGACAGCTTCATTTTTACACTGCAATTTAGATTATAGGAGTAAATGTATTACCCTGCGTTATAGGGGAGCAGTATCAGTGCACTGATACTGCTTCTCCCCCATCTATTACTGTTGCGGTGCTGGCTCAGATAGCGCCCCTGTCCATATCGGCGCTGCTATCTAATGTAGCCCATACACTTGTGAGATATCAGGTACAATCCTTCAATTTCGACCGCATCTGTGAGAGAAATCGAAGGATTGTATGCACATTTTAGGTACCTTACAACGCGATGCGCAGGGGGATCCGGTCTTTAGGTTGACAGTAACTAGGTCGACAGGGTCTCTAGGTCGACATGAGTTTTTCACGATTTTTTTCTTTTTTTTAACCTTTTTATACTTAATGCTCCACGTGGACTACGATTTTAACGGTAACCTGTGCCGAGCGAAGCGCTAGCGGAGCAAGGCACCTTGCCCGAAGCATGGCGAGCTTCGCGAGGGGACACGGTGCACTAATTGGGGTTCCCGGTCACTCTACGAAGAAAACGACACCAAAACCCCCCATAAAAAACTCATGTCCACCATTTGACCTGTCGACCTAGAGACCCTGTCGACCTAGATACTGTCGACCAATAGTAGTTACTATCTACCTTCCATACCACACCCATGCGTGGGCACGCTGGTCGAATATCGCTTCTCATGATAGTATGTGCTGCACTTAATATTTATCGAATCACAGTGCGATCGCATGTGTTTTTAAAAACACATGAGATATATCGCATCGCGATGCGTGATTGGCACACGCCGGGGGGGTGACATGCCCATCACGTGATTACCATGCGATCTATCGCATGATCGCATGGTAATCACTTTGGCA
The DNA here is from genome assembly GCF_028390025.1 of Pseudophryne corroboree. Classification (NCBI taxonomy): domain Eukaryota; kingdom Metazoa; phylum Chordata; class Amphibia; order Anura; family Myobatrachidae; genus Pseudophryne; species Pseudophryne corroboree. Next base: position 491,723,360 of record NC_086445.1, on the reverse strand, counting down.
GTTCAGGTGCGATTTCATTGCACCTGAACTGCCGGTACGATGCCCCGCGATGTCACGTCGCGAGGCATCGCACAAGTGTATGGGCACCATTACAGATAGCACACCGATATGAGGGGGCAATGTTTGAACAGTCAGCATTGCTGACCGTTCTGACACCTGCAGCTGTCAGTTTCGACAGCTGCAGGTGGCGATGCCCATACACCACAGCAGGGACAGAGCTATCCCTGGCTGTGGCGGGCGCCGGCTCCGGACTGCGTACGGGATCTCGCGTGAGTATGACATCCCGCACATGCACAGTGGAGCCGGCCGGACAGGGGGAGACAGTGCATCAGCACTGAGCTGACGCGCTGTAAGCTCAGGAGGGCATCGCCTGAGGGGGGAGCGCTTCGACAGACAAGATGTTAATACATCTTGCTGATGTCCCTTCCTGCTTCACCTCGATAATAAGGCAAAGCAGGAAGTGTTATGGCGTGTACACCCGGTGAGATTTTTTCTTATGATTTTGACTATAAAGTCAAAATCGTAAGAAAAGTTAGTGCAGATCGCAAGGTGAAAGTCACCTTGCGATGCCGATGCGCGGTCCCGCGTGGTCGGCATCACAAGAATAGATAGACTGTGCAGGCAAGTCAATTTTGACTATCTCTATAGAAGAGATAGTTAAAATTGACACTTAGCCAAAATCGCACATAGTCAGTATTGCAAGCACATAGGGGGTCATTCCGAATTGATCGATTTTCGCAGCGCAGCGATCAGGTGAAAAAACGGCATTTCTGCGCAGCGTATGGGCTGCAATGCACACGCGCGACGTACGGGTACAAAGCCCGTTGTGGCTGTGCTCAGGTTCTAGCAAAGTTTTTCTTCGCACTGACGGCCGCAAGAAGATTGACAGGAAGGGGGCGTTACTGGGTGTCAACTGACCATTTTCAGGGAGTGTTTGCAAAAACGCAGGCGTGTCTGAAAAAACGCAGGCGTGGCTGGGCGTTCGCTGGGCGGGTGTATGACGTCAAATCCGGACACAAATAGGCTGAAGTGATCGCAAGCGCTGAGTAGGTTCAGAGCTACTCAGAAACTGCACAAACTGTTTTTGCAGAGCTCGGCTGCACATGCGTACACACTTCTGCTAAGCTAATATACACTCCCCAGTGGGCGGCGGCATAGTGTTTGCACAGCTGCTAAAACTAGCCAGCGAGCGATCAACTCGGAATGACCACCAACATCCGTTATTCACATTACACCGCCCAGCGGCATCCGATCATCACATTACAATGCACAGCGGCGTCCATTATTCACATTAAACTGCACTGACACATCCGTTATTCACATTACAGCGCACGGCAGCATCCGTTACTCACATTACACCGCATAGCGGCGGCACATTATTCACATTACAGCGTACAGCAGCGTCACCTTACACCGCCCAGTAGCATCCAGTACTCACATTACTCCGCACAGCAGCATCACATTACTCACATTACAGCACACGGCAGCGTCCGTTACTCACATTACACCGCACAGCGTCGTCACATTATTCACATTATAGCGCACAGTGGTGTCACACTAAAGCACACAGCGACTTTCGTTACTCACATTACACCGCACAGAGGCTTCCGTTATTCACATTACAGCGCACAGCGACTTCCGTTACTCACATCACCCAGCACAGCGACTTCCGTTACTCACATTACAGCGCACAGCGACTTCCGTTATTCACATTACAGCGCACAGCGACTTCCGCTACTCACATCACTCAGCACAGCGACTTCCGTTACTCACATTACACCGCACAGCGACTTCCGTTATTCACATTACACCGCACAGCGACTTCCGTTACTCACATTACAGCGCACAGTGACTTCCGTTATTCACATTATAGCGCACAGCGACTTCCGTTATTCACATTACACCGCACAGCGACTTCCGTTACTCACATTACACCGCACAGCGACTTCCGTTACTCACATTACACCGCACATCGACTTCCGTTACTCACATTACAGCGCACAGCGACTTCCGTTACTCACATTACAGCGCACAGCGACTTCCGTTACTCACATTACAGCGCACAGTGACTTCCGTTACTCACATTACAGCGCACAGCGACTTGCGTTATTCACATTACAGTGCACAGCGACTTCCGTTACTCACATTACAGCGCACAGCGACTTCCGTTACTCACATTACACCGCACAGCGGCAACTATCATTCACATTACAACACCCAGCAGCGTCTGTTACTCACATTACACTGGACAGCGGCGTCACATTATTCACATTACAGAGTGCAGCGGTGTCACATTATTCATATTACAGCATACACCGGCGTCACATTACAACGCACAGAGGCGTCCATTATTCACATTACACCACCCAGCGGCGTCTGTCTCCTGCTGGATCCACCGCGGCCGCACTGTCTCTTCCTCTGAGGTCTGCGCAATAACGTCAACTGAGTTTGGCGCGCAGATCTCCTTCTCTTCCTGACAGCCGGGTGGTGTGGGGACGGGACCTCTTCTACTGTTAGTGACCGGTGGCCGCAGCGCACAAGGCAAAGTACATTAATTTAGTGATGCGTGGGAGGGCGGGCCACAGTTGATAGGCGGGACCACACCCCAATCAGCCCACTGGGCCTCTGCTTGGTAGAACTAATGACCAATCCGGCCCTGGTCACTAGAGTTCTGACTTGCCCACTGTGCTTGCAGTAAATGAGGAGGGTGAAAGTACAGAGCTACAATTCGTTTGCACTACTGCTGAATAGAGCTTCTGGGCTATTGCTGGGAAGTCTGCTGATGAAGCTCCTTCAGTTATGTCTCCTTCTCCGTTCCTGCCATTGGGGACCTGCCAGCAGCTGGATTCCACCACCCACAGGCAAGCAAATCGCGGGCATAATGCCACGAGGGGGCGTGGCCTAATGCAGCGAGGGGGCGGAGCTACGATCCCGGGCCTTGAACATGAAAAAAACTTTGTCTATCAGGTTCCCCGCATGTGACACTGACCGGCGCTGCCGTTGGGGGGGGAGGAGGAGAGGAGAGGAGGCTGGTGTTGTTGCTGCCGGAGGGGGCGGGCCCTAGGGGGTGCTGCAGTAGCAGGAAAAAAAGCCTGTTTACACTACAGCAGCATAGACATTTGCAGATCCCGTGGGCCTATTTTGGAGGGTGGGCCTGGAGCTGCAGCTCCATTAGCCCCATTGTTAATCCGGCCCTGCTGACAAGTGCAAAGCAGCACAATGGAATAAAGGTTTGGTTTAACAATCAAACTGTAAACTCCGTCCCCGATGACGTGATCAATATGCACCTGGAAGTCTTCTTTTTGTTTTTAAAATGCTCTTTTTTTTCTTTGTATTAATAATGTATAATTGTATTATTTTTGTTCGGTTCATTTGGAATGTATTTAGAAAAGGATTTTACTTATGTATTAGGTAGGTATTCCTCATTTTGCAATATAGTAACTTGTCATGTGACCAGGGCCTTAGAGGTATAAATATGGCCTCTAGCACCCATATGTCTTTAGATTTGGAAAAAGGATCATTCATCTGATAATGCGTCAGTGCTGCTGTTGTTTATACATACATGACCCCCTATTATGCAGCAGGACGACCATTGCCATCATATTGTGGACTGTGTGCTTCTTCCATATTCAGGACTTGGCTTTGAAGGATGATTTGCAAGCACTTATGTATAACCTTTATGTCCTGTAAGCTGGTATAGGTGTGATACCTTATAGCAAAGAACATTTTTTTATATATAATTTTCTTTTTAGTGTTTTTATATATGGGGTATAGACACAATAATTTTTTTATACTGGATTATGGCGTAACTACCTAATTTACTTTACTGGAATATCTATTTGCTGAGGCAATTAAACCTATAAAGGGTCTTTTGAGTATCACCTGATATATAAAAAAATAGACCATCAAGTTGGTGGCCAGAGTGTACGAGTAGACTACCCCAACGTCGACAGATACCTTTATGTGAATGTTGTTCCCTTACCTTTGGTAAATTTGTTTGAGGAATCCCATCTCTGAACCTTAATTACCAGTTGTGAAGCCTCACATTTTGTTGTCTTTATTTTCTTTTTCTCTCTGTCTTGAGTGTGACAGAAAACTGCGTGTCACGGCTAGGGTTGTTTGTGAATCTGGACTAGGTTGAGCTGCTGGGTTTTGGCTTGAGATCGTAGGAAGGAATTGGCTTAATATAGGATCTACTCAGTCACAGACGTGGCAGTTTGGCAAAGCAGGAACACCTCACTGGATACTGTATCAGGTGAATTGAGTTAGTGATGTGGTACCAGCTATATGGGAAACTGGAACACTGGGGTGATGAGTTACCAGAGCAATAGAACAGAATAGAACAGAACACTGAGGGTGCACTATCACTGGGATGAGATTAACCAGTGATTCTGGAAATGCTGCAACAGATTTGCAGGAGCAGCTTTTCAGGAACGCTAGGATAGCCGGTAATGGAGACACAGCGCAGCGGCGGACAGCGCAGGACTTCAGATGGACAAGCAGATGATGGACAGCACCGCAGAGTGCTTCACAGGTAAGAGAGAGCGCAGCTGGCGAGCGCTAAATATCTCCGTTTTGTGACACAGCGAGTCCTAGTGCAGTACAAACCAATTCCCAGTGAATTTCTTAATGTGAATAAAAGATGTACACATACCCTTTGTAGGAGGCAAAAGGTTTTAATTTTAATTTTTGCACAAAATAGCTTTTAGGAGTGGTTTTCACCAACAATGCTGGTGTTTGGTCTCCAAATCCAGATATCAGCAATGTACCATATACAGAAAAAGCAACTTGTTAGATAAATTTTCAATCATAAAGTGCAAAATGCATACATACATATAAGTTTAGAAAAGACAGCTTCTCTTCCTGATGAAGTCCTAAAACATTTGTGTGGATGTTGAGGGAATCTTACAGTTGGTTGTTCCAGGGATTCTTTTCTCTTTCTCTCTCTCTCTCTCTCTCTCTCTCTCTCTCTCTCTATATATATATATATATCCTATGTATATTGAAAGCAACCCCCTGCTTTAAAAGGGCAAGGGGGATTCCAGGTGACCCAGAATATCAGTGTACTGGGCACCAACATTTCTATTGCCAACCTTGACCCTAACCCAGATGCCTAAACTAACCCTAATGCCAGGGCAGACTGGGTGGGCCATCTGGTTCTTTTCTTCTGTAACATTCTTTGTTTCTATGTATATGGCGTACTGCAAGAACATATCTGCGTATCCTACGGTACTGTAAGTGCGACCTGCACTGGCTCCGAGGGCAAAATCATCTCCCCTAATGGAATTCAGCTTCATGAATAGAGGCATAGTTACCTACTTCTAATTTCTCCTCTCCGGGAAGGAGACGCTGCAGGGAACTCCAGGGGGTGGGGCTGTGTTGCGACATCATCAAGCCCCGACCCTACATTGGCGAAAATTACACGATTTACATAATTTTAGCCCCTCCCCCACCCATGAATACCGATGAGTATTTCTTCAACCTGCACGAATCACTAGGGTGCAGGAAATCTGCCTGCTCTTCCAGGGGTGCAGGGGGCTACCCCAAAAATCGGGAGACTGCCACAACTTCCGGGAGAGTAGGCAAGTATGACAGATGTTGTGTGATCCCTGCACAGCAGTCACAGAAAGGGTTAATCTCTGCAGCTTGTCCCTTAGAGTTACATTGTTGCAGAACCAGCTGCACTTTGCTAGTAATTACTCTTATACATAACACATCACTTCTGTGTTCCTGTATTCTGGATGTAATTCTCAGCAAATTTCACTGTGCTGCACCACTTCAGTGATACGGTATTCTGGATGTAATTATCAGTATGTCACAGATGTACAGCATCATTTCTTTAATCATATATAGTGGATTTAATTAATAGTAGTATATGCCCCTGACAACTGGACAATGCATGTAATTCTCAGTATATGTCACTGATAGCTGCACAGAACTACTTCGGCGTGAAACCCCTGACAACAAACCGGTAGTGGGGTAGGCATTATTATGTGAGTCTGGCAATGGTGCAAGGGGCATTTACTGTGTCGGACATGGTGCAAGGTGTATTATTTATATACTGTATAATAAATGATTTTCTAAATATATGTGCAAGGCAGTAGAGAGAATGCATGGGCCCCGGTACAGCAGAGAATGTGGCCTACTCATGGAGTTGTGAGTCGTGACCACATCCCTTTTCTAATCAACCATGAAAAAGCTACTGTTTATGCACCATGGACACAGGGGCTGATCCAGAGGAGGCGAATCCATGCATTCCCTAATTCCTCTCCAGAGGCAGAAGAGACTGCTGCACTTACAGGAGCAGCCTCCCTGAACCCACCTGGCGAGGTCCCGTGAGGTCTGGCGGCGGTGCCCCATCCTCCTGCTACGCTGCTGTAGCCCCTGGGTTCCTGATCTCCCCGCTGCTCTCCCCTGTCTCCCTGTGGCTCTCCCCCGTCTCCTCCTCTCAGCTCCCTCACCTCCTCAATTCGACTTTTTTTAAAGTCGGATTGAGATTGTTGGAAAGGGTGCCAAAACCTGTTGGATTTGGCCCCGTTTCCGACCGAAACACATGGATCGGTGGCTATACCGCCAATCCACGTGCTTTCCGACAGGTCGGAATTCCCGACTTCTCTGAAAATTCAGGAGTCTATTGAATAGGTCTGAACTCCTTCCGACCTAAAAAAGTAAAAAACTGCCGTCTTTCCAACAGATGCAGCTTTCGACTGCAATTGAATACACCCCATATAGTAGTGTCCCACATTACAATAGAAATATATAGTAATGCCCCATAATAATAGAAATATATAGTAATGCCCTCCATAGGTGTGCGCAGGGGGGGTGCCTGGTGCGCACAGGCACCCCCTAATGTCTGGCACCCTGATCTCACATGCCTGATGTAGCGATCGCTGAGCAAGCTGATTACTGTCCCCTCTGCGCTGCACCCTGTCAGGACTGTATTACTGACCGGACGCCTGGGTTAATCAAGGGTGCCATTGCCACCGGCTTTCAAACTCCCAGCTCCACCTCCATGTACAAAAACAGTATGATGTGACGTGATTATGCCATGCTGCTCGCACACCCACCCGTCACATCCACCACACACCCACCTCTCTCCTTCTATGCTATGCCAACGCCAGCCACTGATGAGGATCAGCATGCAGCCAGTGTTCCTCTTAGGAAGACAAATTCAATACTGGCAGACGGTCGGCAGCAACATTGACACGTCACTCGTTTTTCCAGAAGCAGCAGTACTAGTCTGCGACTGTCAGTGTCAGTGAGTGACTGACTTGTAAGTAAGCTGCTGCAGCTTGCAGGGGAAAGAGAGGGGGAGCCAGACCAGGCTGAGGAGGAGCAGTGTAATTGCAGTGAGTGCCATCAGGGGTGTTTGTTTGGTGCACACCACAACATCTGACAATGTATCTGCTTTATTAGGATTGGTACAAGGGTGGATATTTTATATTGCGTTAGCCATCAATAGATGGTTCTAGACACGCCCAAAAGGCGGTGCTAGACACACCCCTCCGACGGTGCACCCTCTAATAAAATGTGCTGCGCACGCCTATGATGCCCTCATAATAATAGAAATATATAGTAGTGTCCACATTATATTAGAAATGAATCACCCCACACAGTGAAGCCAGAGACATGCCTAGCAGCCCGGTATCCGGACTCCAGGTCGACAACAAAAAGGTCGACACACCTTAGGTCGCAGCCAATTGGTCGACACAGATTAGGTTGACATGGACAAAAGGTCGACATGGACAAAAGGTCGACATGAGTTTTTCACGATTTTTTTCTGTTTTGGAACCTTTTCATACTTAACGATGCACGTGGACTACAATTGGAACGGTAATATGTGCCGAGCGAAGCGGTAGCGGAGCGAAGGCACGATGCCCGAAGCATGGCGAGCGAAGCGGTGCACTAATTGGGGTTCCCGGTCACTCTACAAAGAAAACGACACCAAAAAAACATAAAAAACTCATGTCGACCTTTTTCCATGTCGACCTTGTTCCTGTCCAACTTTTCTCCATGTCGACCTTTTGTCCATGTCGACCTAAGGTGTGTCGACCAATTGGCGGCGACATAAGGTGTGTCGACCTTTTTGTTGTCGACCCTGAGTCCCAGACCCTAGCAGCCCAGCCTGTGAAGAACAAAAGCAGCTCGGTGCCGATGCGTAATTCGAGCTGTGTGCAGGAAAACAGCTGGACACTGCGGGAAAAGGCACCCAGCCCAGTCCCCAGGCTCCTCTCTCCGCGCCAGCTGCGGCCACCAGGAGAGGAAGCGTAATGTGATCTCATAACGTTACCGTCACGCTCCCTGTAGCCCTGACAAAGTGGGAGCCGCCGTCATGCTGCAAACACCATGGTCTTGTTGCTCGGCAGCGCATTATAATTGGGGTAATGGCAGTGTGTGGTACTGTGATTCGAACTGAGGAAGCCGCTGAGGTACTAGAAGGCGGAGAAACGCGTTTTCGAGTTGACTGAGTCAGGCTGCATCACCTCCATCTAATTCGATTTGGAATCCAGTCTAAGATCCACGGCATAATCGTCAGTGTACCTGCAATTGCGGCTAACTACCAGCAGAGGGAGCCGGAGCACTGTGGATGCCTGTGAATAGAATTCATACTCCAGATAGTCTGCAACAAAACGGAATAAGTACCAGCAGAGGGAGTTGAATCATGGATCAATACAAAAGCTGAAATCGTCTGGAGGTGATATAAATATGCATATTAACATCTAACTATATAAAGCAGTGTGTGCACACATCTCTAGGAGAGATCCCACGCAATTCTGGGGACATATGAACACCTAGTGTTTGAAGATCAGCCCATACCACTTCAGTTATATAACCCAGTGGACACTAGTAGAAAATATCTACACATCAAGTTTCAATTAATTGATTAGGACCCTTAGTAATGATGGTCTGTAGATTGGGGGGAATATATAAGTTCATGAATTGATCTGTTGTTCATCTAATCATGGTTGTTTAATTGAATATTTTAATTTTTTGTTCTGTGCTGCAGCATATATATGTAAGAATTGAGCTTTTTTTTAAAAATAAATCATATGTAATTTTTATTGATATATTGATGTGGTCTCCATTGATTGGTGCAGACAGCGCCCCTCTTTATTTGCAAGGGGTTTTCTCCTATGCAGATTAGTGTTTTTTTTTGTGGAATATAAGGAATACAATTATCCTTATAATTGGGGCGGCAGCCTGCACCATCATTTAACCTCCATTTCTCGGTCAGTACCAGCGCTTGGGAGTGTACACCCTTGTTCACACAGTAGGTGGGACAGGACTGTATACATTTGGTGTTCGATTTGTACTGTGTAACTGCTGCCCAATTCTTAAGGGTATTCCGTACCCGAGCGTACCTGCATACTTGGACCACTGGTGTTAACCAACCAGGGCCAAACTGTGAAAAGCTACGTTTTTTGGAGTGCCATACAGTATCCGGTCTCCAGGTCAACCACACTTAGGTCGACATGCATTATGTCGACATGGTTTCTAGGTCAACACGGTTACTAGGTCGACGAGACAAAAGGTCGACATGAGTTCTTCACAATTTTTTCATTTTTTAAACTTTTTCATACTTTACGATCCACGTGGACTACAATTGGGAATGGTAACCTTCCCTGAAGCATGGCGAGCGAAGCACAGTGCACTAATTGAGGTTCCCGGTAACTCTACGAAGAAAACGACACCATTTAAACCCCCCCAAAAAACTCATGTCGACCTTTTGTCATGTCGGCTTTGCTCATGTCGACCTAATGCTTGTGTTGACCTATTTTAGGTGTCGACTTAGTTACTGTCGACCAATAGTGGTCGACCAAGACATTGTCAACCTAATAGGCCCTACACACTACGCGATATTACTGAAAGATATGAACGATCTCGTTCATTAATGAACGAGATATCGTTCATATCTTTCAGTGTGTAGGCACCAAGGATGAACGATGCGTGGCCCCGCGCTCATTCAGCGTTTGTGCCGGATCGCTTATACACGTATGCCAATATGGACAATCTTGTCCATATTAGCATGCATTGCTATGGGGCCGGGTGAAGGGGGGGAGTGAAGAAACTTCAGTCCCCCCGTCACTCCCCCTTGCCGCCAGGTCACCCGTCGGCCTTCGGGTACCTCGGCGGCACATCGTGTGTAGGGCCCATAAGTGTGGTTGAACCACACACCTCCATACATAGGGGTCAGACAGCAGACCCCATTGACAATAATGGGGACTGCTACCAGGGCCGGCGCTACCACTAGGCAGCTTTAGGCAGCTGCCTATGGGCGCCGGCACTTGAAGGGCAGTGCTGAGTAAAACAACATTAAAAAAAATAAGAATTTACTCACCGGTAATTCTATTTCTCGTAGTCCGTAGTGGATGCTGGGGACTCCGTCAGGACCATGGGGAATAGCGGCTCCGCAGGAGACAGGGCACAAAATTTAAAAGTTTGACCACTAGGTGGTGTGTACTGGCTCCTCCCCCTATGACCCTCCTCCAAGCCTCAGTTAGGATACTGTGCCCGGACGAGCGTACACAATAAGGAAGGATTTTGAATCCCGGGTAAGACTCATACCAGCCACACCAATCACACCGTACAACTTGTGATCTGAACCCAGTTAACAGTATGATAACGTAGGAGCCTCTGAAAAGATGGCTCAACAATAAACAACCCGATTTTTTTGTAACAATAACTATGTACAAGTATTGCAGACAATCCGCACTTGGGATGGGCGCCCAGCATCCACTACGGACTACGAGAAATAGAATTACCGGTGAGTAAATTCTTATTTTCTCTGACGTCCTAGTGGATGCTGGGGACTCCGTCAGGACCATGGGGATTATACCAAAGCTCCCAAACGGGTGGGAGAGTGCGGATGACTCTGCAGCACCGAATGAGAGAACTCCAGGTCCTCCTTAGCCAGGGTATCAAATTTGTAGAATTTTACAAACGTGTTCTCCCCTGACCACGTAGCTGCTCGGCAGAGTTGTAATGCCGAGACCCCTCGGGCAGCCGCCCAAGATGAGCCCACCTTCCTTGTGGAGTGGGCATTGACAGATTTAGGCTGTGGCAGGCCTGCCACAGAATGTGCCAGTTGAATTGTGCTACAAATCCAACGAGCAATCGTCTGCTTAGAAGCAGGAGCACCCAGCTTGTTGGGTGCATACAGTATAAACAGCGAGTCAGATTTTCTGACTCCAGCCGTCCTTGAAATATATATTTTCAATGCTCTGACAACGTCCAGCAACTTGGAATCCTCCAAATCGCTAGTAGCCGCAGGCACCACAATAGGCTGGTTCAGGTGAAACGCTGATACCACCTTAGGCAGAAAATGAGGACGCGTCCTCAATTCTGCCCTGTCCGAATGGAAAATCAGATATGGGCTTTTATACGATAAAGCCCCCAATTCCGACACTCTCCTGGCTGAAGCCAGGGCCAGTAGCATGGTTACTTTCCATGTAAGATATTTCAAATCTACCGATTTGAGTGGCTCAAACCAATGGGATTTGAGAAAATCCAAAACTACATTGAGATCCCACGGTGCCACTGGGGGCACAACCGGGGGCTGTATATGTAGTACTCCTTTTACAAAAGTCTGGACTTCAGGAACTGAAGCCAATTCTTTCTGGAAGAAAATCGACAGGGCCGAAATTTGAACCTTAATGGACCCTAATTTGAGGCCCATAGATAATCCTGTTTGCAGGAAATGTAGGAATCGACCCAGTTGAAATTCCTCTGTCGGGGCCTTCCTGGCCTCACACCATGCAACATATTTTCTCCAAATGCGGTGATAATGTTGTGCAGTCACCTCCTTCCTGGCTTTGACCAGGGTAGGGATGACCTCTTCCGGAATGCCTTTTTCCCTTAGGATCCGGCGTTCAACCGCCATGCCGTCAAACGCAGCCGCGGTAAGTCTTGGAATAGACACGGTCTCTGCTGAAGCAGATCCCTTCTTAGAGGTAGAGGCCACGGATCTTCCGTGAGCATCTCCTGAAGTTCCGGGTACCAAGTCCTTCTTGGCCAGTCCGGAGCCACTAGTATCGTTCTTACTCCCCTTTGCCGTATAATTCTCAGTACCTTGGGTATGAGAGGCAGAGGAGGGAACACATACACTGACTGGTACACCCATGGTGTTACCAGAGCGTCCACAGCTATTGCCTGAGGGTCTCTTGACCTGGCGCAATACCTGTCCAGTTTTTTGTTGAGGCGGGACGCCATTTTACGTGGGCGACTGCCGTGATGTTGTCCGACTGGATCAACACCGGCTGACCCTGAAGCAGAGGTTTTGCCAGGCTTAGAGCATTGTAGATTGCTCTTAGTTCCAGTATATTTATGTGAAGAGACGTTTCCAGGCTTGACCACACGCCCTGGAAGTTTCTTCCTTGTGTGACCGCTCCCCAGCCTCTCAGGCTGGCATCCGTGGTCACTAGGACCCAGTTCTGTATGCCGAATCTGCGGCCCTCTAACAGATGAGCACTCTGCAACCACCATAGCAGAGAGACCCTTGTCCTTGTCGACAATTTTATCCGCTGATGCATCTGCAGATGCGATCCGGACCATTTGTCTAGCAGATCCCACTGAAAAATTTGTGCATGGAATCTGCCGAATGGAATCGCTTCGTAAGAAGCCACCATTTTTCCCAGGACTCTTGTACATTGATGCACAGACACTGTCCCTGGTTTTAGGAGGTGCCTGACGAGTTTGGATAACTCCCTGGCTTTCTCCTCCGGAAGAAATACCTTTTTCTGAACAGTGTCCAGAATCATCCCTAGGAACAGCAGACGTGTCGTCGGGATCAGTTGGGATTTTGGAAAATTCAGAATCCACCCGTGCTGTTGGAGCACTACTTGAGTTAGTGCTACTCCGACCTCCAGCTGTTCTCTGGATCTTGCCCTTATCAGGAGATCGTCCAAGTAAGGGATAATTAATACGCCTTCTCTTCGAAGAAGGATCATCATTTCGGCCATTACCTTGGTAAAGACCCTGGGTGCCGTGGACAATCCAAACGGCAGCGTCTGAAACTGATAATGACAGTTTTGTACCACGAACCTGAGGTACCCTTGGTGTGAAGGGCAAATTGGGACATCAAGGTAAGCATCCTTGATGTCCAAGGACACCATAAAATCCCCTTCTTCCAGATTCGCTATCACTGCTCTGAGTGACTCCATCTTGAACTTGAATCTTTGTATGTACAGGTTCAGAGATTTCAGATTTAGAATAGGTCTTACCGAGCCGTCCGGCTTCGGTACCACAAATAGCGTGGAGTAATACCCCTTTCCCTGTTGTAGAAGGGGTACCTTGATTATCACCTGCTGAGAATACAGCTTGTGAATGGCTTCCAATACCGTCGCCCTGTCTGAGGGAGACGTTGGCAAAGCAGATTTTAGGAACCGGCGAGGGGGAGACTTCTCGAATTCCAACCTGTAACCCTGAGATACTACCTGCAGGATCCAGGGGTCCACCTGCGAGTGAGCCCACTGTGCGCTGAAATTCTTGAGGCGACCCCCCACCGCCCCTGAGTCCGCTTGTAAGGTCCCAGCGTCATGCTGAGGCCTTTGCAGAAGCCGGGGAGGACTTCTGCTCCTGGGAAGGGGCTGCTTGCTGCAGTCTCTTACCCTTTCCTTTGCCTCGGGGCAAATATGAATGTCCTTTTGCTCGCTTGTTCTTATAGGAACGAAAGGACTGCGGCTGAAAAGACTGCGTCTTTTTCTGCTGGGAGGGGACTTGAGGTAAAAAGGTGGACTTCCCGACTGTTGCCGTGGCTACCAAATCCGATAGACCGACCCCAAATAATTCCTCCCCTTTATACGGCAATACTTCCATATGCCGTTTGGAATCCGCATCGCCTGACCACTGTCGTGTCCATAGACTTCTTCTGGCAGATATGGACATCGCACTTACTCTTGATGCCAGAGTGCAGATATCCCTCTGTGCATCTCGCATATAAAGGAATGCATCCTTTAATTGCTCTATAGTCAATAAAATACTGTCCCTATCCAGGGTATCAATATTTTCAGTCAGGGAATCCGACCAAGCCACCCCAGCACTGCACATCCAGGCTGAGGCGATTGCTGGTCGCAGTATAACACCAGTATGTGTGTATATACTTTTTAGAGTATTTTCTAGCCTCCTATCAGCTGGATCCTTGAGGGCGGCCGTATCAGGAGACGGTAACGCCACTTGTTTGGATAAACGTGTGAGCGCCTTGTCCACCCTAGGGGGTGTTTCCCAGCGCGCCCTAACCTCTGGCGGGAAAGGGTATAACGCCAATAACTTCTTTGAAATTAGCAGTTTTTTATCAGGGGTAACCCACGCTTCATCACACACGTCATTCAATTCCTCTGATTCAGGAAAAACTACAGGTAGTTTTTTCAGACCCCACATAATACCCCTTTTTGTGGTACTTGCAGTATCAGAGATATGCAAAGCCTCCTTCATTGCCGTGATCATATAACGTGTGGCCCTACTGGAAAATACGTTTGTTTCTTCACCGTCGACACTAGATTCGGTGTCCGTGTCTGGGTCTGTGTCGACCGACTGAGGCAAAGGGCGTTTTACAGCCCCTGACGGTGTTTGAGACGCCTGTACAGGTACTAACTGGTTTGCCGGTCGTCTCATGTCGTCAACCGACTTTTGCAGCGTGCTGACATTATCACGTAATTCCATAAACAAAGCCATCCATTCCGGTGTCGACTCCCTAGGGGGTGACATCACCATTACCGGCAATTGCTCCGCCTCCACACCAACATCGTCCTCATACATGTCGACACACACGTACCGACACACAGCAGACACACAGGGAATGCTCTGATAGAAGACAGGACCCCACTAGCCCTTTGGGGAGACAGAGGGAGAGTTTGCCAGCATACACCAAAGCGCTATAATTATATAGGAACAACCTTATATAAGTGTTGTTTCCTTATAGCTGCTTAAATATATATAATATCGCCAAAAAATGCCCCCCCTCTCTGTTTTTTTACCCTGTTTCTGTAGTGCAGTGCAGGGGAGAGCCTGGGAGCCTTCCTAGCAGCGGAGCGGTGTAGGAAAATGGCGCTGTGTGCTGAGGAGATAGGCCCCGCCCCCTATTCCGGCGGGCTCTTCTCCCGGTTTTTCTGAGACCTGGCAGGGGTGAAATACATCCATATAGCCTCATGGACTATATGTGATGTATTCTTTTTAGCCAGAAAGGTATTAACATTGCTGCCCAGGGCGCCCCCCCCAGAGCCCTGCACCCTCAGTGACCGCCGGTGTGAAGTGTGCCTGAGCGCAATGGCGCACAGCTGCAGTGCTGTGCGCTACCTCATGAAGACTGAAGAAGCCTTCAGCCGCCGGTTTCTGGACCTCTTCTTACTTCGGCATCTGCAAGGGGGTCGGCGGCGCGGCTACGGTGACCCATCCAGGCTGTACCTGTGATCGTCCCTCTGGAGCTAGTGTCCAGTAGCCTAAGAAGCAAATCCATCCTGCACGCAGGTGAGTTCACTTCTTCTCCCCTAGGTCCCTCGTTGCAGTGAGCCTGTTGCCAGCAGGACTCACTGAAAATAATAAAACTATCAAAACTTTTACTCTAAGCAGCTCTTTATGAGAGCCACCTAGATTGCACCCTGCTCGGACGGGCACAAAAACCTAACTGAGGCTTGGAGGAGGGTCATAGGGGGAGGAGCCAGTACACACCACCTAGTGGTCAAACTTTTAAATTTTGTGCCCTGTCTCCTGCGGAGCCGCTATTCCCCATGGTCCTGACGGAGTCCCCAGCATCCACAAGGACGTCAGAGAAATATATATGTATATATATATTGGTAGATGCTCAATTAGCTTAGTGATATCATTCAGGTGCTCGAAAGGGAGGGGTATTTCTAAGCAAGAAAAAAAGCCATTTGTTTCCCCCAGCACCCTGAATGATAACCGTAACCAGATTTAAATTCCACATAATAATAGAATTCAGAGATCTTCGTTACACATATTTGCGCAAATGTGTGAATAAGCCCCAAAGCCGCATCAAGGCGTCTCTGTATATTTGGGGTCCCTAGCGCTATATCTAGGTGCAGGGTGTGGCACCCCAAAACACCAGCATAAGCCAGAAAGCCCAGCGTAGCATACCAGTGAAAAAACTATAGTGTTAATAAATTAGTATTTAGGAAGCCGAAGCTATAGAGAAAGTGATACAAAAATGAAATGCAATTAAAATAGAGAAATAGTGTTAAAAAATTAATAAGTGAAAAGTGTTAATAGAATGTAAGGGTATGCCACACTAAGGCCATCCAGCTCAGCCAGTCCAGAGGCACCACACCTCACACCTCCATTACCCTAATCTGGGTCTAAGATTAACCAGCATGGAGCCACATGATAATGGCTCCTTACTACAATATGTCTAAGCTAAGAGCTACCTACCTTGGAGCAACCCCATAATGCTCCATGTGGCGTGTCAGGGCCTGCACCTCCTCCTAATGCAGGAACCTCTCTGCCTCTCACAACAAACATATATATTGGTAGATGCTCAATTAGCTTAGTGATATCATTCAGGTGCTCGAAAGGGAGGGGTATTTCTAAGCAAGAAAAAAAGCCATTTGTTTCCCCCAGCACCCTGAATGATAACCGTAACCAGATTTAAATTCCACATAATAATAGAATTCAGAGATCTTCGTTACACATATTTGCGCAAATGTGTGAATAAGCCCCAAAGCCGCATCAAGGCGTCTCTGTATATTTGGGGTCCCTAGCGCTATATCTAGGTGCAGGGTGTGGCACCCCAAAACACCAGCATAAGCCAGAAAGCCCAGCGTAGCATACCAGTGAAAAAACTATAGTGTTAATAAATTAGTATTTAGGAAGCCGAAGCTATAGAGAAAGTGATACAAAAATGAAATGCAATTAAAATAGAGAAATAGTGTTAAAAAATTAATAAGTGAAAAGTGTTAATAGAATGTAAGGGTATGCCACACTAAGGCCGGCACTTGAAGGGCGGTGCTGAGTAAAACAACATTAAAAAAATATATATGTAAGGCCACCGCTCTCTGCTCACAACTCCTTCACTGCTGCGTCGTTCACTCCTCCTCCCTTCTGTTACCCGCCCCGATGACCGGGGGCGGCACCTTCACCCAGGGAGGAAAGGACTTCTTCCACTAACGGCAGATCCGTCACCCCTTGCAGAGGGTGGGCGGGTCCCTGGGACGCGCTCCACAGCAGCCCGGCTGGATTGGACTGGATGGAGGGACTGGATGTTTCCGCAGCGATGGGGGAGTGGTTCCCAGTGTTCCCGTGGCTGGTGCGCAGGGGGGTTTGGAGAGGACGCGAGGCCGGGTGCTCGGCTCCTGCGGGGGTAAATGGCATCCTGCTCAGTGTCCCCGTGTCTGGTAGGCAGCCGGGGGAACGTGGGTCCTGATGCTCAGTGCTCGGCTTCGGCGGGGGAGAGTTGCAGCTGGCTGTGTGCTCAGTGTCCCTGTGGCTGGGGGGGAGGGAGAGGAGACGCTCATCGCTCTGGTGGGTGTAAGTGGCAGATGTGCTTATTGTTCCCGTGGTGGTGATGGCGGGTATCTGTGTGCTCTGTGTCCCAGTACTGCCCAATCTGCCATCTACCCTTACCCCCTCCCTACTCTCCAGCACTGCGTGCCCCTAACCCTCTCCTTACCCTAACTGCCATCTACCCCAACTCCCCAGCACTGCCCATAGTACTAGCTGTCTTTAACCCCCTCTTTTCCCAAGTACTGCCCCAGTTATATACCCCTACCCCCCAGGCACTTTCCATAGTACTGCCTATCTCCCCTTGCCCCAGCTATCTAATACCCTTCCTACTCCCCCAGTACTGCCTCTCCCAATAAACCTCCTTGCCCCCAATAGTGCCTAACTACTAGCCACCCTTACCATCTCCCTACCACTCAGTGTTACCTGCCTCTAACCCCCTCCTTGCCCTCCAGTACTGCCCCAGCCGCTATCTACCCTTACCTCCACCCTATCCTAAGCACTGCCCCAACATCTGCATGACCCCCTCCCCCACACACACACAAACACGCCAATAATATGTTATGGGACCCAGAAATGGTGAAGTGTGACCCCAATTTTCTATAGTGAGGGGTCCCAGGGACCCACAATTTTTTTTGCTCCGTGCGATCACTGATGTTGCTCCCGTCCCTGCTCGGCTGCCGGCGGCTGTGTAGAGCGCTGTACTAGCTCACAGCCATACGCCGCTCACCACCGCCAGCCACTCACTGCTCACCGCTCACCATCTGCCAGCCACCAGCCGCAACAAATGAGTCAGGTAATGTTCCCCTGCTGTCACCCTCTCTCCCTGTCGTTACTGTCCCTGTCCCTACTGTCACTCTCTCTCTCCCTGTCATCACTCTCTCTCTCCCTGTCGTCACTCTCTCTCTCTGCTGTCCCAATTTCGGCTCATTCAGTGTGCTATAATGTGTTATTTCGGCTCATTCAGTGTGCTACAATGTGAATTTGGGCTCATTCAGTGTGCTACAATGTGAATTTCGGCTCATTCAGTGTGCTACAAGGTGAATTTCGACTCATACAGTGTGCTACAATGTGAATTTCGACTCATTCAGTGTGCTATAATGTGAATTTTGGCTCATTCAGTGTGCTATAATGTGAATTTTGGCTCATTCAGTGTGCTATAATGTGAATTTTTGCTCATTCAGTGTGCTACAATGTGAATTTCGGCTCATTCAGTGTGCTACAATGTGAATTTCGGCTCATACCGTGTGCTACAATGTGAATTTCGGCTCATTCAGTGTGCTATACTGTAATATGAATTTCGGCTCGTACCATGTGTTATAATGTGAATTTCGGCTTGTACCGTGTGCTATAATGTGAAAGGGGCACCAGTACTAGATAGTATAAGGGGTTCTACTACACTGGATATGCCCCCTTTTGGATGACCACACCCCCTTTTCTGGAGCGCGCGCGCATAATTGGGTCCTTGATTCTTGCATATCCCGACTTAAAAATTTCCACTTCGACCACTATATATATATATATATATATATAATATACATGCATACATACAAAAGTCCCGGCACTCCTCTTAAGGTAAATACATGCTGCGGAGCTCTCCCAGGGGAATGAATCCTCTATGCATAAACGTGGAAGAAAGGCGGCACTCGGACAGTATATATATATATATATATATATATATATATATACATACATACAAAAGTCCCGGCACTCCTCTTAAGGTAAATACGTGCTGCGGTGCCCTCCCAGGGGAATGAATCCTCTATGCATAAACGTGGAAGAAAGGCGGCACTCGGACAGTATATATATATATATATATATATATATATATATACATACATACAAAAGTCCCGGCACTCCTCTTAAGGTAAATACGTGCTGCGGTGCCCTCCCAGGGGAATGAATCCTCTATGCATAAACGTGGAAGAAAGACGGCACTCGGACAGTATATATATATATATATATATATATATAATTTTTTTTTGACATTTGGTTTGAGGGGGGGATTTGCCGAAGATTTGCCTAGGGTGCTGGGAAACCTTGCACCGGCCCTGACTGCTACTAATTAGTATGGTCTCCTGCATTAGGCTATTAGTACATAGTAGTGTTATAAAGAATAAATTACATAAACTGAGGGTTCTGCTCAGCATAATATGATCAAAAATTGGCTTGATAAATATCCCCATTTGTGTTTGCTGTGCATTGAAGTTCTTCCATGGATTTTTGACCTATTAGCAGCAGGGGGCAGCAGAATACCAAGCCGTGCGCACAGTATAGCAGCAATGCAGAGAGAGGATGTATCACCAGCTGCAGTAACACCTCCTCCTATTTTCAGCTTTTTATCTCTAGTAGAGAAAGCACAGGAAGAGAGTGACAAACGTACAAAGTAAAGGAAAGGCAGTGCTCCCCGCCTTGTGTTTTATTAGCTTGGGTTCATTACGCTGTTATTCCCAGGCAGGAGCAGACCTATGGACTCAGCACCTTCAGTGGTGCCTGCTGGCCAAGCAGCTGCGGGACCGTATCTACCTCTTACTGACAATGAACAGAAACGTTACTCAGAGCTTTTCTCCTTGTGCCAGGTTGAAGGATCTGCAAGACTGGCAGCTGATAGCAGCAAAGTGGGTGAGCTGTTCAGAGGATCTCAGCTACCTGCTGAAACTTTACACCAGGTGGGTTATTATCACTGATGTTTCAGGCTGTGTGACCCATTCACAGCTGAAAAGGGGATGGTGCATTATATCTGTGGCTTGTGTCTGCAGCTGATAGAAATGGAAGTACCATCTATTATATCATTGCCCTATGACTATACCAAGCAAGTAGTGTGAGTGTTGATGTCAGATTAGACTTTCCAGACTTACAGGACCAGTTAGGCCTCTTCTTAATGCACTGGAATTACCAGTCAGCTGAGGTTGTGCAAATGCCTTCACTGCTGATCAGCATATAATGGAATAAGCGTGTCTCCTGGGACCAAGTACTCTGCTTAGTTTTGTAAAGCAAACCACAGCAACAATGACAGTGTTAAATAATGGTGTTTGTCGAGGAATAAAATATTTTGTTAAGAGCAGCACAATACTGTTATCACATATGTCATATTTACCTCTCTCTCTCTCTCTCTCTCACTCACACTCACACTCACACTCACACACACACACACACACACACACATTAAAGTGCCTATAAATTGTTTTATTATTATTGTGCTGTGTTAGTGCTCTGTCTACTGCAGGAGAGTGCTACATACCTTCCTAAACAACAATAGCACTTTAAGAACCTGTTTTATTTTATGGATTTTACCTTTTAGCAGTGAAGCAAATGGAAAAAGCTGGCAATACCAGTTAATAATTCACACAGCGCCAGACATTATTTACCATAGTCTAAGCAGAATTTGCTAATCAAGATTGCCTTCCTATTGGCGCCATTTTTTAATATAGTGATCGGTCTGTTAAATAACACCTAATATTATATTTGCATGTATTTATTCAATTGAAATCATTACAACGTTCGATGAAGAATATGTGGAAAATCCGAAAAATACACCAGTGTGGTAAAAGTTCGGAACATGCGGTACACTAACCATATGTAAATTTTTACCATATCTATCTCTCTGTCTAGAGCTGTCTATAGTAAAAGGTTAGTGTAGCCTATTTTCTGAACTTTAGCCCACCAGTGTGCTTACTTCATTGTGGTGAAAACCCCTCTTATTCTTTGCTATGTGTCAGGAACTAAGGCCCTCATTCCGAGTTGATCGCACCAAGCAACTTTTTGCTGCTGTTACGATCATCTAATCTCCGCCTATGGGGGGTCATTCCGACCCGATTGCTCGCTGTAGTTTATCGCAGCAATCTGGTCGGAACTGCGCATGCGCCGGCTCTGCAGTGCGCCGGCTGTCGTTGTTGCCTAGCGTCGTTGTTTAGGGGGAGCAGTCCGGCCAACGCAGGTCTGGCCGGACCGTTGGGGGGGCGGGCGGGCAGCGGCAGCGATGAACAGAAATACAAAAGCATCGCAGCTGTGCGATGCTTTTGCATTTGTGCGGGGGGGGAGGGCCGGACTGACATGCGGGGCGGACTAGCCCTGTGCTGGGCGTCCCCCCGTATGTCAGGGAAGATGATCGTAGCTGTGCTAAATTTAGGACAGCTACGATCAACTCGGAATGACCCCCAAGGGGGAGTGTATTTTAGCATAGCAGGGCTGCGAATGCTTGTGCAGCCCTGCTATGCTAAAAAAGTTTCCTGCACGAAGAGAATCTAGAGGCTACCCTATTGATATAGCACCTATAAATTATGAAGCACTTTACACAGAAAATGTATCATTTACATCAGTTTCTGCCTCAGCAGAGTTTACAAACTACATTTCCTACTTTACAGACACACACATTAGGGCTAATTTATCAAATTTCAATTGACCACTCAGTATGTTTTTTACATGTAGAAGAAACACATGGAAACATACAAACTCCACACAAATTTGGTCAGGGTTGAAATTTAATTCATGATTCTAATACTGTGAGACATCAATACTAACCATTGGGCAACCCCATTGTGGAATTGTATATCTATAGATGGACTTTGCCCAATATAAAAAAACACAGATGTAGCTCATGCAGTATGTGTTCCAATACCCCTTTTCCACTAGCTCAAAAAACACGGGTAAATGCACGGGGGCGCGCATTTACCCGTGTTTTTTGCAAGTGGAAAAGGGTAAACCCGGATCAAGTGATCCGGGAATCCTACCCTGGTAGCTAGCCGGGTTGAACACGTGTTCAACCCGGCTAGCTGTCTAGTGTGAAGGGGAGCCGTGTCGAGGTGACACGGCTCCCGTTCACAGTGCATAGGGAAGGCGGCGCTGGGAGATCATGTGATCTCCCTGCGCCGCCCCTGCTGTGTCACTAGAAGCGTCACCAACCCGGCATTTGCCGGGTTGTGACTGCTAATGGGAAAGGGACCGAGCACGGGTCGCAGCAGGGGGCAGCTCCCGTGTCAGGCTCCCGGCTGCGACCCGTGCTCGTTAGTGGAAAAGGGGTATAACTCTTCTGCTTAAATTAAAAAGTCTTAAATGATGATAAACTGAGAAGGATTGTTAAAAAAAAAGGGAACAATTTGTATTGACATTAATGGTTCGAAAGTGTTAGCAGGGTTACACTGTTGCACACTTTGGGCAAGATTCAGAGTTAGGCGTAAAAGAAAAAAAAAAAAAGCAATTTGCACCTTGGGAAAACCAGTTGCACTTTTAAAGTGGGGCAGAGTTGGAAAGGGGTTTAATTCTAAATTTTAGTCTAAAAACAAAGCTGGAACAAGAGGTTTGGTTGATCTTCTGCACTAGTTATCTATTCAGCATTCTAAATGACCTCTTACTTTACTTTATTTCATATACAAGTGGAAAAAAGTTGCAGGTGCACTATCTCACACCAGCTCAACCTGTAACAACCAAAGGCATTTAGTATAATCCTGGCCAGGGCTATGAGTTTACCCACCTCGCCAAGGTAGCCTCTCATTGGGTAAGTCCCTAACACTAACTATAGGGGTTCAGGTCCGGGGGGCAGGACACCCCAGAGCCACCCAGCCAGACAACCCCAGGGCACCGCAAGAGTGATACAAATAAAGGGTTAAAGAGGTAGGAGCTGCTGCATGTGTGAGTGATGTGAGGAGTGAAAAAAAATTATGTGAAAATGTTACATATATATAAAACAAACTATAAGTGCCAGAGTGTATTGAAATAGTGTTAGATTGCAATGCCCTGCGGACGTCCAGCCACGGCAGGTACAGGGAGCCCGCACCCCAGAGAACCCCCCCCAATACTGACTATCATAGTAAACAAATGTAGGAGTCTTACTAAAGTGTGCTCACTCCACATATGTAAGTCAGAGTGCTGGGCTATCTATTTAAAATCAGTAAGGGGTGAGTGGGGCAGGGTGCTAAACTAGGCTGAAGGTGTCTAATGCCTTCAGATATATGTATAAATACATAGAATCAGTTACGAAAGGAGGGGGGCCCTAGTTTGCACACTATAATTAAGTAATGAGGTGCTACTCTGCTTGAGACTTGATACAGTATACAAGGAGAAAAAAGTTGCAGGTGCACTATCTCACACCAGCTCAACCTGTAATTTCTCAAAGTATGTTTATTTCTCTGGGAGTGTTGCCCTTGACAACCATATAAATTTCATAGCTGCCTAGTATTTGGGGGGTAATTGCTGGAACATCCAGTATTTTCCCTGCATGCAAAAACTATAAATGCATTTGCACCCTTCCTTTGCAATATGGATTGTTCCAGGAGCATGTTAGTTGAATTTTGGTCCTTTTTTAAAATTTAAACCTTATGGGCCCTACACACTTAAAGGTTTCATTGAAAGATATGAACGATCTCGTTCATTAATGAACGAGATATCATTCATATCTTTGTGTTTAGGCACCAACGATGAATGATGCGTGGCTCCACGTTCGTTCATAGTTTGGTGCCGACTCGTTCATACCTGCAGGCCAATATGGACAATCCTATCCAAATTAGCATGCAGGGCTATGGAGCCGGGTGACAGGGGGAGTGAAGAAACTTCACTCCCCCTGTTAACCCCCCCCCCCCCCCTGCCCCCCCCATGCGCATCGGCCGTCGGGCCAGCTCAGCAGCCAGTCACAGAGTGTGTAGGACCCTAATCTCTTAAAAAGGCCCTGTGCTTACGGTAGAATCTATATCCCTTTCGCAGAAAGGACTCCGATGTGACATAAAGTGGGGGCGGAAGTTGTCTTTTGCTCTCACAGCATTTTTATTTCTCTCTCCAGTCTGGGTTATTTTCTTGTATAACCTGGATTGGGCTTCGGCTCAATATCTTGCAGAAAACACTTTTGTGCGAGATCGGTCTGCTATAGCCTTGCTGATTCGGCCGGGTGAAAGAATTCCCCACTTAATGCACAGCTGGAGATATTTAAATTCTCCATGGTCTGTCATTTAATACATTTTGGAGAAGGAGTAATAACCACTTTTTCCGTTGAAAATGCATAAAAAAGGCATTATCATCTTTTCATACATTTGCCCCTAATACCCCTTTTCCACTGACTTGATAATCCCAGGTTATTGCACATGAGCATGCATGAACCCAGGATTTTTGTCAGTGGAAAAAGCTCCACTCGGGTTCAGTCTTCCTGGAATCCTTCCCGGGTACCAAGCAGGGTTTTACACAGGTGAGCTGCAGTGGAAACGGGTTACCCAGGTCGTCCGACCCAGTATCCATTCACAGCATGGGGAGAGCTGCTTTCCATGCGCAAGGAGATGATGTCATCTCCAAGTACCAGCACTGCACCGGTGTGCAGTATGATCGGTGCCAATACAGGAATAATCCGGATCAGCACAGAGGTGGAAAGGGGTCTGTCCTGAGTCTTATCTGGTTTAAACCATCTTCCAAATCCTGGGTCAGACCCAGAACTTTAGTGGAAAATTGGTATTAGTTACTAATAGAAGCCTGGGTCAAGGAGCAGAGGGAGCAGCATAGTCAAAATGTAAAGCCAGAACAGTGTACACGGCATAGGAGATGCTGGCTGAGTGCTCAGAGGCCGAAACTAATTTCTCCTGAGAGAAATGTCCTTAAAACAACTCTGATAATGTTTTCTTTATCCACATACAGTAGCTGTGATGGTAGAGTAGTCACACAGAAATTCTGCGACCATTGTACCTCCTCGTATAACCTTGATTTGCAGATATGGCGTAGCAAATGTCTGATGAATTTCCAATTTTTTAAAAAGTAGCATATACTTGTAGCCAATAACAGCTACTGTAATTATAATTTTATGGTTTCACAAGTCCCTCTCTTGTCTTTGGACGGACTAAAAACAGTTTAGTCATTTATAAATAATACATAAAGTGGATAAAATGGCTAATAGATATAGGCTAGCCATATAATTCCACAACAGACCCAAACTCCATTTTCAAGCCAGATCCTCAGACAGAGGAATAAATGTAACCACAGATTAGTTGTAGCTGTGGGTATGGAGAGATGCACCAAGCATCCTACAGAGGAGTAGGTAGTGGGCATGCTCTGGGACCTACAACTGCCTGGGTCATCACTGCAGGTTCTTCTGCTTACAGTGTTGTTGCCAAACTTTTGTGCCATCTTTTCTTATATCTTACTATATAGGTGGATATGTCCACCTGTGACTTGACTTATACCTCACAAGAACTATTGGGGATACATTATTTAAATGAATTGGTTCTATGCAGATTTCTGTTCATCTTGACCTTACTAATTGTGACAGCAGTCTGTTTTAAGGGCCCTACACACTGCGCAACCCTCCGCTGACTTGCCCGACCGCCGATACGGGAGATGGGCGACCCGGCAGCGGGGGGGAGGTGACGGGGGGAGTGAAGATTCTTCAGTCTCCCCGTCACCCGGCTCCATAGCAGTGCATGCAAATATAGACTAAATCGTCCATATTGGCCTGCATGCACAAGCGACGGGGCACAAACGATGAATGAGTGCGGGGCCGTGCATCGTTCATCGTTGCTGCCTCCACACTGAAAGATATGAACGGTATCTCGTTCATTAATGAACAAGATTGTTCATATCTTTCAGTAATATCGCCCAGTGTGTAGGGCCCATAATTCATATTCATTTTTTTATTACTATGTGTGTGGATTTGATTATTATTTTGTATATTCTATGAGGATCCATATGTATTTATCGATTTTTAAAGTTTCAGATTTTTCTTTGGTACCTGGGTATTATTACCGCAGCACTGTATAACTTTATATTTTTGTGTTTTTGTACAGAGGTTGGTGAGTTTAGTGGTCTGTTTTTACAGTTTCACTAGTTTTTACAGTTTACTAGGTTTACTTTTTCACATTCATTATAGGACATATTTTTGTTTTGTGCCTGTAATTTCTTAAACTTGTCTTCTACAAAGTGGACAACATTATTGTTACTTATTTTTTTTACTCTAGTGTGTTTCACATTTATGTGTCATCACTACTGTTGCTGTAGCTTTGGGGGAAAAAGACATTGCAGTAAAGGTAATGCAATTCTGCTGTAAAAGTGGATTCAGTATGATATCCCGCCTGTCGGGACCTTGGCGGTCAGGAGACTGACGCCGGGATTCCGACAGACAGCCAACCGGTGTGGGGATTCTGGCGTCTGTATCCTGACCGCCAGGATCTTGGTAGTCGGCAACTTGATTGCCTCCCGTAAAAGTACTTATGATATTTAAGATGGTCAAGATTGACTTATATAAAGGAGGTTACATTTAATGTGGATTATTTTATTTCATGTTATTACATTGAAATACTTGTATTTTATTTTTCTTCATTTCATTATTACGGCTCTGAAATCAAGCATTTAGAACCACCCCTCGCTGTAGAAATCCTGCATTTGCCTCTGCATATTTCTATTTGGGTTATTGGATTTTATAAATTAAATTATAGGTGAAGGACCCCATCCCTACTAAGGCTCTATTCAGAAGAGCCTTTTGTAAGCACTCACTCATGAGAAACCCTGCAGGCACTATGATATCAATCCTGATGTTTCCTCTTCTCATGCATGACAAACCAGAAACTGCACATTTTTTATTTTCTGTTGTTTTCGCTGTCACCCACCTTTTACATTGCCATACCTTCCAACATTTAAATTGCAAGATCTGGACAAAAGATCTGCACTGTTCTGCATTCACCCACCCTTATCTGCAAAAAGACACTCACAATTGCCTGAACTTATAGTTATATCCCCCGTCCTGTTTGGCGTTTGCTTATTTTAAGAACCCTGCCATAATCGGGACTAATGGGAGGTGCACTATACACAAAATAATCCTGGTGTCCGCAGTATTTTTAAGTCAAATTTCTCTTAAATTAGTGTATCCGTTGCCTGAATGATGACAAAATAAGCTTTTTGAATCACTGATTACTAGTGGGGTAAAGAGGCAACTGGGAATACTGATACATGCCGGAACCCTATGTATCACTGTAGTAATGAACAGCTATGCATTTATTTAAGCATCTTAAGCCTATACTGTATACTAACAAAATAGAACAGTATTCAACAAAAGCTCAAAAAGCAGCCCTAACTTGACATGACCAGGAATTGTTTCACCACATTTTTATATCCAAGAATCTAAATACAAATGGGCAAGTATAAAGTCTGGGTGCTAGTATAAAATGTAATAAAACATCACAACAACATCCTTTGTGTCAAATGATCTCCTTATTCAAGTATACGTGTATAAGCCTAGATACCATCCACAGAAATGGTCTCCGTAACGGCCCATATGTGCCTATGAATTTAGATTTTTTTTTTTTTTTTTAATCTCCATTCAAGCACATAGATACAATATATGCATAGGTGTCAGAACGGAAAGGGAGGGGGTGGCTCCATGCACTATTTAATCATTTGAGGTGATTCCAGTCAAAGTATTGGGTTGTGGGAACACAGGCCGTGTGTCTTTGGTCTCTGGACGGAAATAACCCCTTTCTGGTTGCTCCACTTCCTCCCTCCCTGCAGCCCTTCTCCACCTGCCTCCTGGGCCCTCCTCCCCCCACACCTAGCTCCGACCCTTACAGTGTGTGGCTAGTTACTCTGGGCAGGCACCTCCTGTGGTACCAGACCTATGCCCTTCTTACCTCTTAATTCATCTGTTCCTTCCTCCCCTCTTTCCTGTGAGCTCCCCCTTGGTCCCTTCTCTCGTCCTAACTTGGACCCAAATACCCCCCAACTGCCCAACCCACCCATTTCCCACTGGGTTCAGCTGAAAATATACACTGTAAGATGGAAGAGCCAAGTCTCCTTACCCTCCATGCACATCCTCGGACAGGATGGGAGCTATGAGTAGAGCCTCTGGATCCCTCCTGATAACAGCCACTCGCACACATTGTGTCTAATGACTGTGCATGCACAGTAGATCCAGAGCATAAAGTAAAGCGATCGTTGATGCAATCACTTTATACATCACAGGGACGGGCTCCTCTTGACGAAGGAGCTTAGGCTTTGAAATGTTGATACCTGACTACACTATGCCTTTTCGGCAACAAAATCGTGCCTCCTTTGTGCCATTGTTCTATTGGAATTGGATACATACACTTCTCAGGCACCGGGCCAGCTTTTTAGAAAGTAAATTGCTGGCAGTCTTGGATAAATATAATATTTATATTTTTATACATACACAACTTTTGTGTCGAAACACAATCAAATACTGCATGGATGCATTGATTTCTAGTTATACAATTTTTTTTTCATCCTAACACGGCAAATAGATAACATAGTTGGGTTAGTATGCTTGATAATATTATAAACCCAGCTTTCCCAAAGGAATTATGAAAGGCCCCAGGTTAATTTGAGCATTGATAACTTTTTCTCCTGTTGATCTGCATGTTGAGTAAAGCAGGAATTTAAATCTCTTTTTGGCCTAATTTCTGCGCTTAATCTGTTCACGGTGCTTGGAGAGAATTAATTTTCTTTAAATCTGGCCTAAAATGTTTTGAGGTGAAGTTCTAATGCCAAGTTGGTGCTCACTCCAGACGGCATACCTGTAGTCACTGCCACCCTTCATCATCATCAATTTGTCAGTATCCTTCCTGGGCTGCTTATATTTATAATTTTCTCTATAATATAGTAATCTTTAGGGTCATTGTACTTTCTCTTACGTCCTAGATAATGCTGGGGACTCCAAAAGGACCATGGGGTATAGACGGGATCCGCAGGAGACATGGGCACACTATAAGACTTTGAATGGGTGTGAACTGGCTCCTCCCTCTATGCCCCTCCTCCAGACCTCTGTTAGATTATGTGCCCAGGAGAGACTGGACACACACTAGGGGAGCTCTACTGAGTTTCTCTGAAAAGACTTTGTTAGGCTTTTTTATTTTCAGAGAGACCTGCTGGCTAAAGGCTCTCTGCTTCGTGGGAGTGAGGGGAGAGAAGTCAGACCTACTTCTTCTGAGTTAAGGGCTCTGCTTCTTAGGCTACTGGACACCATTAGCTCCAGAGGGTTCGATCACTTGGTGCGCCTAGCTGCTTGTTCCCGGAGCCGCGCCGTCAACCCCCTCACAGAAGCCAGAAGAAAGAAGCCGGGTGAGTATGCAGAAGGCAGAAGACTTCAGTGACGGCAGAAGACTTCAGTAACGAAGGCAGGGGCGGAAGTCCCGGAGGCAGCGGAGTCGGCTGCCGCCGGGCTCCTAGCCTGAAGAGGGCGCCTCGCAGCCCCCACTGACTTTACACAGATTGACATGCGGACGAGCGTCCGCATGTCAATCTGCGGTCTCCCTCCCTGCTGTGTTGGAGGGACACGGAGCGCATAGAGCGTCTCTCCTGTGTCCCTCCTTGGCTCTCTCCCCCGGCTGTCTAATACAGGAAGTGCCGTTCGTGAGCTCTGATTGGCTCACGAACCGGCACTTCCTGTATTAGACTAGCCGGGGGAGAGAGCCAGGGAGGGACACAGGAGAGACGCTCTATGCGCTCCGTGTCCCTCCAACACAAGGAGGGGGGCAGGCACTGGGGGCATATACCTGGCACTGGGGGGCATATACCTGGCACGAGGGGGAGGGGAGACCTGGCACTGGGGGGCATATACCTGGCACTGGGGGGCATATACCTGGCACTGTGGGGGAAGACCTGGCACTGGGGGGCATATACCTGGCACTGGGGGGCATATACCTGGCACTGGGGGGCATATACCTGGCACTGGGGGTGAAGAACTGGCACTGGGGGGCATACACCTGGCACTGGGGGGCATATACCTGG
The DNA here is from genome assembly GCF_028390025.1 of Pseudophryne corroboree. Lineage (NCBI taxonomy): Eukaryota > Metazoa > Chordata > Amphibia > Anura > Myobatrachidae > Pseudophryne > Pseudophryne corroboree. The sequence goes on along the minus strand of NC_086445.1, from coordinate 491,693,207 downwards.
CACTGTGGGGGAAGACCTGGCACTGGGGGGCATATACCTGGCACTGGGGCGGGGAGCATATGTGGCACTGGGGAGAGGGATATATTTGGCACTGGGGGCATATACCTGGCACTGTGGGGGAAGATCTGGCACTGGGGGCATATACCTGGCCCTGTGGGGGAATATCTGGCACTGGGGGCATATACCTGGCACTGGGTGCATATACCTGGCCCTGTGGGGGAATATCTGGCACTGGGGGCATATACCTGGCACTGTGGGGGGAAGATCTGGCACTGGGGGCATATACCTGGCCCTGTGGGGGAATATCTGGCACTGGGGGCATACACCTGGCACTGTGGGGGAAGATCTGGCACTGGGGGCATATACCTGGCCCTGTGGGGGGAATATCTGGCACTGGGGGCATATACCTGGCACTGTGGGGGGAAGATCTGGCACTGGGGGCATATACCTGGCCCTGTGGGGGAATATCTGGCACTGGGGGCATACACCTGGCACTGTGGGGGAAGATCTGGCACTGGGGGCATATACCTGGCCCTGTGGGGGGAATATCTGGCACTGGGGGCATATGCCTGGCACTGTGGAGGAATATCAGGCACTGGGGGCATATAGCTGGCACTGTGGGGGAGTAGGCACTGAGGGGGCATATGTGGCACTGTGGTGGAATATTTGGCACTGGGGGGAGCAGGCACTGAGGGGGCATATGTGGCACTGGGGGGGGGGGTATATTTGGCACTGGGGGCATGTACCTGGCACTGGAGGCATATACCTGACACTGTGGGGGAATATCTGGCACTGGGGGCATATGTGGCACTGGGAGCACGGCCCTAGCAACAAGCACTACCCCCTAGCAACGAGCATGACACCCAGTGCATGAACCCCCTGGCAACGAGCATGACACCCTGAGCATGAAATCCCCTGGCACCGTGCATGGAACCGCTGGCAACGAGCATGACACCCAGTGCATGAAACCCCTGGCAACGAGCATGACACCTTGAGCATGAAAACCCCTGGCACCGTGCATAGAACCAAGAGCATGAAACCCCTGGCAACGAGCAGGTAATTTAAAAGTAATTAGAAGCCTTACTGTAGAACTTAATGTGTAATGGGCATTACGGTGTGTGGCATAATGTATCACGGACATTGCGGTGTGTGTCATAATGTGTCGGGCATTACGGTGTATGGTATACTATATCGCGGGCATTGTGATATGTGGTATAATGTCTCAGGCTCATTGTGGTGTGTGTTATACTGTGTCAAAGACATTGTATGTGCTATAATGTATCAAGGGCATTGCAGTGTGTAGCATAATGTATAACGGGCATTGCGATTCCTGTCATAGTGTGTCGGGGGCATTACGGTGTGTGGCATAATTTGTTGTGGGCATTATAGTGTGTGCATATTGTGTCATGTGCATTATTGTGTGTGGCATAATGTCTAAGGGCCACTGCAGTATGTGGCATAATGTATACTGGGCATTACTATAAGGAGGAAAAATTACAAATAATGTAAGGGGCATGAATCAGGATTATTTTTTTTTCCCGTCTGGGCGTGCAGGTTGGAAAACTGGGGTATAACGCAGTCTTTTCCTGCAATGTCACGCCCCTTTATGGTAAGCCACGCCCATCCCAGCGAAGCCACACACTCTATACTGCCAATTATGGAGGGGGGGGGGGGGGGGGGGGGCAAATAATGTTTTGGCTTGGGGGAGAACAATTTCTAGTTACGTCACTGAACTGACTCATTCCTGTAAGCCGCCACCACAGCGCAAACCCCAGGAGAGTACGCTGGTGCGCGCCTGCTGTGGGAGGTAGGAGAGGAGCTGCTGCTACCGTTGCCCCGCTGCTGTGGGGAAGGGGGGGACGGGATGGATGGACACACGTGCGAGGCGGAGTTTAAGAGCTGGTACCACGCTTGCCTTGTATTCCACTTCCTAATTGCGCTCTGCCTCTGGTAATTGGGGAGGAGAGTAGAGCCTTCTTTCACTACACAAGGTATCCATCTATGCTCCCTTTCTCCCTGCATAAGTGCACTGCCAGTATACTGTATGTATGTTTGTATATATAGATAGAGGTAGGGGTCTGGCACAGCCACATAATAGACTAATACATTGGGTGCCCTCACAGCAAAGTAGTTTAGCAAAATAGAGGTGGTGCGGCACTCCAATGATTTGCACACTGACACCAATTGAAGTAGTGCAACGTTTCAATGCCCGTTTAATAAATCTGCATTTTTGTCATATATACAATGACCCCCATTCTGCCTCATCCCGTCCTCCAGACCTCTGTTACTCCATCTGACCCCCCCCCCCCATTTGCCAAGTCCTTCTGCCCGCCCGCGACCATCCCTCCCCATCTTCCTCCCATAATTAATTGTCCTCCCGCAGGGAATACATATGTTTTACCGACAGACAGGCAAAGAATAGCTCTCACCGCAAGAGCTGTCCTTTGGAAATTTCTTCATGCATACGCCATTATGCTTGCAAAGAATGGCAGGATATATATATATATATATATATATATATATATATATATATATATATATATATATATATATATATATATATATATATATATATATATATATATATAAATATATATATATATATATATATAGCCTGCAGGATCAATATTGGTGTGGTGTGTGTGTATGTATGTGTATGTGTGTATATATATATATATATATATATATATATATATATATATAATTTTATTTTTTTGCCTCTATATAGGGGGGCACCTGTATTTATATTGCCTCCGGGCGTCTAGGACGAACTTACGCAACTGAACGAAGGTACAGCGCAGCGGTCGCGCTGTGCTCCATGCTCCCACACACACACCAATGGCACTCACAGGGTGCAGGGCGGAGCGCCCTGGGCAGCAGGTTACTGGAGTTTTCACTGGCAAAAAAGCATATTAGAGGTGCCTGGGCACTATATATGAGACCCCCACCAGTATAATAATTTGAATTTGAGCGGGACTACATCGCACCGGGTGGGGGCGTGGCTTAGCCGCACAGCTTACCAGTGCCATTTTCTCTCTTCACAGAGCATGCAGAGACGCTGGCCCGGACCTCCACTCTCCTTTACAAGTACAGGGAGCAAAATGGGGGGGGGGGGGGGGGGCACAGTCAATTGGTGCTATATATATATATATATATATATATATATATATATATATATATATATAACAGCGCATTGATCATATATCATTTGTTAGTAGTATATGTGCGCTGGGGTGTGAGCTGGTATACTCCCTCTGTGTTCTCTCTAACAGGCTTCCCTGTGGGTCTGTCCCCTATTGCCAGTGTGTGTGTGTGTGTCGGTACAGTGTGTCGACATGTCTGAGGCTGAGTGCTCCTCCCCGGAGGAAGTTTCTAGGGGCGCAGAGAAGGATTTGGGAGTGACTCTGTCGGCACAGCCGACTGCTGATTGGGTGAATATGCTGAGTACATTGAATGTAAATGTGGCGTTATTGTCTAAGAGGCTGGATAAATCTGATTCTCAGACACAAACGTGGAGAAAATCCATGGAGGACGCCTTGTCTCAGGTACAGGCCCCCTCAGGGTCACAGATTCGTTCCTTTACCCAGATGGCAGATACGGATACCGACACGGACTCTGATTCCAGTGTCGACTTTAGTGAAGCCAGTTTAAAATTGGTAAAGAGTATTCAGTATATGATTGTGGCTATTAAAGATGTTTTACATATTTCTGAGGAACCTCCTGTTCCAGATACGAGGGTTTGTTTATTTAAAGGGAAAAAGCCTGAGGTGACGTTTCCCCCTTCTCATGAACTGAACGCTCTTTGTGAAAAGGCTTGGGAGTCGCCTGACAAAAGGTGGCAGATTCCCAAGAGAATTTTTATGGCATATCCTTTTCCCTCTGACGACAGGGAAAAGTGGGAGCCATTTCCCAATGTGGACTAGGCTCTGTCCCGACTGTCCAAAAAAGTGGCGCTTCTGTCTCCTGACATGGCTGCCCTCAAGGATCCTGCGGATCGCAAGCAGGAAACGACATTAAGGCCATTTATGTCACTACGGGTGCACTCCTCAGACCTGCCGTGGCGTCGGCATGGGTGAGTAGTGCTATTGCGAAGTGGGCTGATAATTTGGCATCTGACATGGATACCCTTGATAAGGATAACATTCTTTTGACTCTCGGTTATATCAGGGACGCTGCAACTTACATAAAGGATGCGGCGAGAGATATTGGCCTCTTGGGATCAAGGGCCAATGCCATGGCAGTCTCGGCCAGGAGGGCGCTGTGGATTCATCAATGGAATGCTGATGCCGATTCCAAGAAAGCTATGAAACCCTTTTAAAGGTAGTGTCTTGTTTGGCGACGGCCTCGCTGACCTGGTGTCTACCGCTACTGCGGGTAAGTCATCTTTTATTCCGTATGTTCCCGCACAACAAAAAAAAGCGCCCCATTATCAGATGCAGTCCTTTCGGCCTAATAAATACAAAAAAGGAAGGGGCTCGTCCTTCCTCGCTTCAAAAGGTAGAGGAAGGGGAAAAAGGTCGCCTGCTGTGTCTGGCGCCCAGGACCAAAAGTCCTCCCCCGCCCTACGAGTCCGTGCCGGTGGGGGCCTGTCTCCGAATCTTCAGTCAGGTCTGGTTTCAATTGGGCCTAGATCCTTGGGTCTTAGACATAGTGTCCCAAGGGTACAAACTGGAGTTTCAGGAGATGCCCCCCCCCCCCCCCCCGCCGATTTTTCAAATCGGCCTTGCCAGTTTCTATCCCACCTAAATATCAAACCAATAATTATGACGACTCCCAGGATACAAAGGAGAAACTTCCCTACACTCATAATAACATTTTGAGCCCACTCTCCTAAACCTGAGAACCAATTTCGTGGGTTCAACCATGAGACCCAGCCGGTCAGTTCATTACTCACAGTCGCCAAGGTAAGGTTGTGTTTTCCTCCTGAACTCCCACTTCAACTGCAAGATATCGTCCATCTTTTGATCGATGATCTCCGTTGGGTCGTCAGTACTGTTCGTAATATACGTACAGCACTTCACCCCATATTGAGTTGCCAGAGTAACACAGTACCCACCTGTCACGGTTGTGATATAATTTAGGACCATCTTGTGCTGAATCAGTTCCTTCTTGTAAGCTTGTAACTCCCTTACCGTATACCTGAAGGTGTCGTCATACATCTCAGTGATATTATCTATCAAGTTCGCTAGTGCATGGATATACCTATAATTTATAATTCCTCTGGCAGTACGGGTGATGTCTAATGCGAGAAGGAGTTGAATCCCGGTGGATTCGTGGATCAAATCCGAGGCTGCGTGCTCTGTCCTATCTATGAGGTGTCTCTTGATGATGTGTTCATAGTGAGTATGAGTATAAGGAGCCTGAGCACTCCGGTGAACGTCTTTCTTCTTATCATGGGTTATGGTCATGACCTCTGGCAGTACTCTCCCAATATAACACAATCCCTCTGAGCTCGGGGCAAGCCACTTGTACGCCTTCCTCCCACATATGAAATAGGCATCATCTGGGAGAACATAGGGGACAAAATATGACATCACCATATTACAAACTTTCCAAGTAAAGAAACCCATCCCTAGTTCTCCCATCTGCTCAGTACAAGTATCGGGCTGGATGATATGGGCACAATACCCTGGCGATACTTTTCCAACACACATGGTCTTGCTTCCACGAGTATACCTATACCGAAAATACCTCCCACTGTTGGCTATTTGGCGTACAAGTTCAGAGTCTATGGGTATCCTATCAGCTCTGTGTGAAAAGGTCATTGTCTGGTTATCATCAGACAATAACCCCTCACAGTGCCTCCGAGCTCCCTGACTACCAGAGCGCTTACTGATGCCAGCCTTTACCAAAATGATGCGCTGATCCTGAGATCCTACAAATTCATACTTGCCATCAGAACCCATTCCAGATCCCTGCTCGACCTGTCTGGGACCCTCACAAAAACAAACTGTCCTTATCAAAACCAGAATTACTAATAGAACCCGAAACGCAGTCTCTTGTGATCGATCCATTTCGTTAGGGGAAAGGAGGAAAATAAGAAGGAGAAAAGTAAGGAAAACTGCAGGGGGAGGTGAAAAAAAAGAAAGTGGTACGACAACCGTTCTAGCTCTTGTTACTCTCTGTGCTCAGATGCCCTTCAACAGTCCTGCCTCTCAACTTTCCCGGAACAGACACTCCAGTGATACGAGATTCTCTACACTCTGCTCTTTGTCACGAGTTCTCTCCGGGTCAGCGACCTTCTTGCAGTGGGACGAGTGGATCCAAGTCTCTCTTTCGGCGACCTTCAATGCTGTTGTGCTGGTTAACAAGACTTGATATGGTCCTTCCCACCTGTCTATGAGGCAACCTGAGCGTAAGAAATTTCGAATCATCACATAATCCCCAGGTTCAATGTCATGACAATTACTGTTCGGCAGGTCAGGAATCGCCAGCTTTAAATTTCTTTGTTGATTTCTCAGCTGCTGGCTCATCCCAACCAAATATTTCACAGTCACTTCATTATTACATTTCAAATCATCCTGGGGGTCTATCATTACATGAGGTTGTCGACCAAAAAGAATTTCAAAAGGTGATAGGTTAAGGGGAGACCTGGGAGTGGTTCTGATGCTGTACAACACTAGTGGCAAAGCTGCTGGCCACGACAATCCAGTTTCAGCCATTAATTTGCTCAGCTTGTTCTTAATAGTGCTATTCACTCTCTCCACCTTTGCACTCGCCTGTGGACGGTACGGAGTATGCAGCTTGCTATTAATTCCCATCAGTTTGCACATGACCTGAAAGACTTCACCTGTAAAATGGGTACCCCTATCACTTTCAATTATTCTAGGGATACCATATCTACACACAAATTCCTGCACAATTTTCTTTGCAGTGAACGTAGCAGTATTTGTGGCAGCAGGGAACGCTTCTACCCAGTTAGAAAATACATCAGTACAAACTAACACATATATTTTAAATTCCTACAGGGTGGTAACTGTATGAAATCGATTTGTATTACCTGAAAAGGTCCGTCTGTCGGAGGGATATGGGATGGCTCTGTTGGTATTGACTTTCCAATATTCTTCCTCAAGCAAGTAAAACATGTCATTGCTCTCTTACCTGCATGAGAAGAGAATCCTGGCGCACACCAGTAGGCTCTCACTAGCTTACACATACCCTCTTTACCCAGATGAGTCAGACCGTGTGCCGCCTCAGCTAAGCTTGGAAGATATGTTCTGGGGGCCACTGGCTTACCTTGTCCACCTGTCCACAGTCCCGACGATTCCTGGCCATATCCCTTTGACCTCCAGACTGCCTTTTCCTGTAATGAACACAAATCTTGCATTTCAATTGTGTTTAACTGTTGTGTATTATCAGTTGTGTGAAGTAAACCGTCTGTGGAAAATGAAAAGAGAGGGGAAATAATAAAAAAAGAAAATTTATCAGATTTGCGTTCATCATCAGGCTGTCACACCATCATGCATATCGGTGTCTATGCACAGTCTCCCTTCACCAGTATTCTCATTCTCCACACTTTGTGCATGACCAGGCACACTGCGTTAATACTGGTGTCCCTATGCTGGTGAGATATACTGGATTTGGGCAGAGCTCTGAAAGACCGAGTAGGCATGTGGCGTTTGAACTGTAATCCTGTCGGTGAACATAAGAGATGAAGAGGAAACTTTGAAGACAAATCACATAGAGTTTAGTAACAGATAATTTTGTAGAGGCAAAGAATATTTTACAAAATTTGACATCTGGATTGGGCACTACGGGGGAATGATTCTCTACTCGGTCTGCTCCCCTAAAAGAAATTCTATGTGTGTTATATCTCTACTGGGACTATCCCAGCCATCAATCCAGTGTCTTGTCCATTCTAAGTTCATAGGGAACCCGGTATCTTCGAGATAATTTCCTCTACCTGTGATGGACATGCATCTAGAACAGTGAAATGCAACGTTAGTCTTCGTGGGTATCCCACATACTTTGTGCTTCCTGTGTGGGAGCACTCTATATGTATATAATCTCTAACAAAACTCCTGTTAAGTTAATTAGAGGTCACTTCTGCTAGAGAGAGAAGCAGACGTTTAGAGACCTCCTCCTAACCCCAGTAAGTTCTGTCAAAAGGGTAAAGTTGCATTTATTCTGTTCTTCCCATTATCCGAATCTGTGTTTTCTATATGGCTCGTGATTCCTTACTATATGTCCCTTGATCCCGTCTATGTGTTTAATAACGTGGCTTGTTTTCTCTGTCTAGGGGGCTATATTGACTATGTGTTCTACTATACCTACAATCTCTGGCAAAATGCCCTTCCTTTTTACAACTGTAACATATTCTCAGTCTTTTCCAAACAGCAGGGGTCTGGGGTTTAGGCTGATGAGACTTTGGTGTATGAGCCCGTATACTTTCAATCCTCAGCCTCTCCTCCTGTTGTTTTCTACGCCTAACAATATTCTTGTGGTGTACAATTGTGCACTCTCTAAGACAAGCTACTGTGGCCCCTTTCCAATTAGGCAAAGATGTTTGTACCCTGTCCTTTACTGTCTTATTGAGTCCGTCCATTAGCACAGAGACAGCCACTTCCCTATAATTGGCATCGTTCCCTGTATCTGATACCCCAATGTATCTATCCATTATTTGCAGGGCCCGATGGAAATATTCAGATGTCATTTCATTTTCCCTCTGTTTTATGGAGAAAATTCTTCTCCACTTAACATTAATGGGGAAACACAACTCTAGTTGTCTATTAATTTGTTCTAAGTTCTCCTGATTGTGTTTGTCAGTCATAAGACTATCCGACTCTAACCTACAATCAGTGATACATTTTTGGGTGTCAATATTAGGAGGTAGGCACGCTTTCAGAAATATCCGCCAGTGTTTGTTTGTCGGTTCATACGCATTACCCAGATCTCTGATAAATTTCTGACATCTGGCTAAATGCTTCCGAGGGTTGGGGAATTCTGAAATGATTGATCGCAGCTCATCTCTGGGCCATGGGCAATACATTGCATTATTCCTGGTGAAGATTATTCCCTGACTATCGGTTCCCCCATTGGGAGTTACTATTTCCAAGACGGGGTGTAATCCTACCATTCCGTTCCTAAGCTGTTTACTGTGAGGTGTTGTTGTCTCTGTGCAATGAACTGTCTCACACTTACCGGTAGCTGTGACCTCACCAGTTCTTTCATTGGGGAATATTGTTACTGCTCTACCTGGTTGGACAGGCCCCACCTGAGTTTCCTGCAAAGTGACTGCTTGGAGGAGAGCTGCGATTTGGCTGGATCCTTCATCTTCCTGTGACCTATAACCTTGAAAAGACTTCAAAACAGGATACATCTTGCAAAAATTAGGGTTAATACATTGTTTTTGCATACTACTATCATTTACGGATATACCATTGATTGTAGCCATCTCTTCCCCTTCGACTTGTGTCGACAATGGTGTGTTTGTGTTCTCATTCCCGCTAGGTTTTGAACCTGTTTTGCGAATTTGTTCTCTTTGCATATCCCCCTCTTGCTGCCATAATTTTAAACAATCATTATGTCTAATCCTTTGTTTTCTGGATTTAAGAAGACCTATTTTACTGCTTACATTCTGCAGTACCTCTGGTTCAAAGCTGCCCACCCTAGGGAATGGTTCCCTATCATTGTTAGTCATACGTACCATTTCAGACAAAAAGCCTTCCGTGTGTGGACCAGATTTCCCACACATAACAAACCTCGCTGACCCCATGGGCCGCGGCTCTTCAACCTGAACCCTGGTTACAAAACGTCCATCGCTTGTGCAATTGGATCCCATCACAGACTTTTTCCTTTTACGCAATCCCCAATGCACAATACGAATAGACGGTGAAAGTTCTTAGAGCGCTTTCACCCACTCACCGCCCACGTTGGCCAGTACTACCATACACTGTTGATAGCGAAGGCAATGTACCCAACCTAGGGCCCTATCTGACCTATATTTACTGGAAGTTTTTAGGAATAACTTACCCTTTCCAGTAAAGTATCGGCCGTTGGAGATTTTCCTGAGAGAGACCAGCTAAAACTCCCTATGCACTTTGTTATACACAAATCACGCTTGCGTATGCTCTATGCAGCGCTAATGATACCGCGATTTTACGCAAAAGCTCGTAAAAAGGATATCAAGTTGCGCTATCTATCGCACCCACAAACGCGCGGTCCAATCGCACAGCATATAGGTACTTGTTACTTATCTGCCGTACGACCACGGGTCGTTGTACAAACGGGGACCCTCGGTCCGGAGCGTAATACCAAAAAAACCTTTTAACTTCAATACTTCGCAATACAATGCACTATCACGCTCCTCTACAAATCACCTCACGATTTGCGTATTAAACCTTATACTAACGTGAGTCAGTCTTCTCACGCCACCAAGCCTCCACTCACTTGATGTACCGAACGACGGGATCCCGAATTACTGGGTTCGAATTTCACTCACTCCTACGTTCGCTCACTCAGGTATACTTTGTTTTTTTCTGTACAGAAAATTAGGATTCATTCAAGTTGGCAGCTTTATCCCCAGAGGCAATTAAAAAAAATTATTTATACAAAATTTTGTTTTTATATTAAATTTCTTTAGAAACCGGGTAGTTTGGTGCTATTGTAGCGTGGCTACTGTCCCGCCTTTTAAACTAAACAAACTATTGTGTAATTTGTACTTAGCGACCGTACTTCTTACGCAATTTGTGTAAACACGCTACCGTGCGTGTCTCTTACCCCGCGTGTTCAGTTCCGTACTTTGTCCACGACATGTGTACAAAACCGTACGTCCGCAATAGCACAAATCATACAATTCTATAAATGTGAGCAATAAAACGACTATTGCCCACTAAACACAATCCACACTTGTTCCGTTTTAACCCTCTTACTACTGGGCCAGAAATGCGTTTTGTGATTTTACTCTTACTTCCTTAAATACTTATTTTATTTTTAACTATATAGCAACAAATATCTCCGGTTTCACACAGGTCTAAATGAATCTAGCAATTTGAATGTTATGGCAACAATGTGAGAGAGTATGCAAAGTATGGGTGCCGTGTACGCTTTTGGCGGCAAAAAAAATTCACAGATTTTAAATAGCTTTTTTCCTGTTTACCTTACAAGTTCTGCCAGCATCTCTACAAACCATACAGAGCATTAGGAATGCAAGCCATACCTTAAACACACCTTAAATACACTTTACCATGGAGCCGCTGCGGCCGCTGTACTTAATACACACTCTACGTACTTTGTATGCTATTAGTGTACAAAGTCCCGTACTGTGCACGGACTTAGCGTACAAACGCCACGCTGACGGTACAAAGTACTCACAGCGCGTACACACCCAGAGATACACTTTAAACCTTTTACAGCAATGCAATGCAATGATAATACACTTTAAACCTTAGCAGGGCAATGAAGACACGACACCAGATTGTAATTAAACCGTTGGGTTCCGAAACCACAGCGTATTATTGCTGAAAGGGGGTTACAATACAAATAATACACTACAATATAACAGAGTAAATGGCTACATTCAATGGTACATACGTGAGTGGATTCGCTTGCGCTACCCGGTCCGGTCCTCCGTCATCTGATAGATAACGTTGTGAGTCTTGTGTCTGACCAGGCCTGCAGCAGGCTCTCTTTATACAATTCTTCCAAAAAGCAATACAATAGATACTGTAATCTCTTTGTCCATTGGACACAGGGATGCACATTTACAGTACAGGAGAGGTCATAGGTCGGTTTTAATAGGTAGGCGATGTCTCTTCCAACTGCTCTTGTGGGTGGTCTCCTCTGGATTCCCGCTGCATACATAATGTACAGTAAATACAGTTTATATCTATATTCTGCTCCTGCACATAACTATCCGCAGGAACATGCGATCTTTCTCAAACCAACACCGGAATGTTACCCTTAAAATACCCTTCAGCTGGATACCAAACACCACCTTATAACCTTGTTCTGTCCCCTCCAATTCTGTAAAGGTGAATCCCTTTGTTCTGAAACCATTTAAACTGCTGTTACTTTCTGATGTGGTGCAGGGAGGCTATGTGTACATTGTGCACTATTTGGATTAAATATGTAATGTGTTTTGATAGCTTTCCATGCTTTCACAAACTGTACCGTAAATACCCATACCACGCGCTAATGCGCAGGACCGCGGGAGCGACCATACGCAAATTGCGAATATGTGCACGCACGACAGAACAAGTACACGCGCTGAGGCCATCTGTGTGTAGTTTGTACGTGATGTGTGTACTGCAATATTTTTCGACTTTGACACACCCATTCAAAGTCTTATAGTGTGCCCATGTCTCCTGCGGATCCCATCTATACCCCATGGTCCTTTTGGAGTCCTCAGCATCCTCTACGGACTAGGAGAAAAGGATTTATCGGTAGGTATTAAAATCCTATTTTTATTATTGATTTTTGTACATGTAAACCGACTTACCAACACCTGTCGCTGTGACCTGCAAAGAATTATTCAGCCACAGGTCTCCCCACAAGCTGGGGACTGCTCATCTGAAAACCAAGGAGATGAAAACGTGCAAGAAAAAGGAGCTGGTATAAGGCAGTGCTGCTTTGCTGTGGTTCTTTTGTTTGTTCTGGACATTGACAGGGGACTACCGGTGTTCATAGAAGAGAAGAGTTTTCCCATCTTTATGGCTCAGGTGTGTGGCCCAGGAAAATTAAGCAAATGAACAACCGACTACAGTAGTTATACTCACCGAAAATACATATTGCATCTTCTTATTACGGTACTCTGCTGTGCTGCACATCACACCGGCAAGACACACTCGGCCTAATTCTGACCTGGAGAAAGTATGATTTTTAAATTCTATCAATATACCAATTAGAAAAGTATATATAAATCACCATATATCCCCCGTTTCATTTTGCTTGTCATTCTTGCAGTCCCTTTAGGTACCAAGGGTGAAGTTACAGGTCTGGATATATATATATATATATATATATATATATATATATATATATATATATATATATATATATATATATAATCACTATACTGTTGGAGAAAGCAAGAAGAGCATTGTCTCACTAAACAACTCTGGGGTATATTTACTAATGTTAGATTTTGGGGTTTTGGTGATTTTGTATTTAATATGCATTCGATTTTCATTACTAACTGCAAAATCAAATGTAAAATTGCTAATAAAACCAAATTCCACTCAAAATCGAATATCGTAAAATCATTGGCACTTTAACCTTGACGAAAATTGGATCCCCTGACTTACTAACGTTTGAATTTAAGATCGAATACAAATCGAACATTAAATCGACGTACAAATCTCCAAAATAATAGACTAATAGCAGACAGGCGATTTTTATATTCTAGACAACATTTTATTCCCTAAATCTTCATTAGGATATCTATAAAAGTAGAGATGATGGACGCTATGCTGATGTTTTTGCAATTAAGTGCATGCTCCAAAGTATGATAGCGAAGCCACTTCAGTAGCGCATGCTGTGGTATTTTCCGAATACCTGGAACCCCCCCCCCAATGAGCCAAATGTTTAATTTTTGAGACGGAGGAGCTGCTGCAGCCGCACCAGCTCCCTCCCTCCTCACAGAACCGTCAGTCTGCTCCCACCTCTCAGCCCCTGGTGGCATGTATACCACCATATGGAGAGAGAATTGACAGCATTGGAAAGGAATGAGTTAAACATCTTGTGAGGGGTGGACCTAGCTGGAAGGAAAGTACAGCCCTTGGAAAAATGGGAGGGTTAGTATATATAGGGAAGGATAGGCCATTTTGTTTCTCTCTGATTGGTGAAATTGCCTGTTTGTGTGGGTGAGTGCTGCAGTGCAGAACTTCCCATTTTCAGCTCAGTTTCCCTGGTTGCATTTAGGTTTTTTCTAAATTGGGGTATATATCTTTAAGCCCTGCATCCCGGCATTTACTGTACTTTACAGTGCTCCCCTGCATTTCTGTTGGAACATGGCTTCCCGCCCTCGTCGTTTCGCCGGGCCACCAGCCCGGTACCGCGCTTATGGCGGTGGGGCTGGCCCGGGGGAAGGGGTGGCAGGCCTGGGGGACGGGGCTCCGTCCCCCGGGGCCTCCACGGGCTCGGGCGGGAGCGCGGTATGGCGGACCAGGTCGGCCTCGCCGCTGGGGTCCGGGCCGGCTTTGCCGGGCGGGCGTACGCGGCGGGGGTCCGGTCCGGCCGCCCGGAGGTAGACGGGCATCGGCCCTCGCCTCCGGGAGCGGCTGAAGGAGCGGCGGTGTCCGGCGCCCGCGGGCGTGCGCATGGCGGAGGAGCCACGAGCGCCCTCTATCATTCCCCCCCTGCCACGGCCGAGTGTAAGTGCCGGGCGGGGGTCGGCTGCTCGCCGCGCGGGGCTGGGTATGGAGCCTCGCGCGGCGGGTACTTCAATGGCGGCAGGCGGGAGCTTGGTGCCTGAGAGCGGTGGGACGCGCGCACGTCCACGCTCGCCTCCGGCGGCGCCGCCAGCCCTGCTGTCTCCCTCTATATCGCCCCGACAGCCGGAGTCCGGCAGGGGCCGGGGGGGGAGGAGAGGCAAGACAAATGTTTATACAGGAGACGGGCAGGGGCGTGCGGGGGTGGCACAACGGGGTGCAACAGGAGGTCATGGGGCGCGCGAGCCCGCCGCGCTTTTCTCTGTCTCCCCAATTCACTCCCCTGGAGCCGGAATACAGCGGCCTGCGGGGGAGGTTGGGGGACAGGGAGTGGGTTACTGGCAGCAGGGCTGCTGCACGCGCAGCATGGGCTCGCGGCGGCCCCCCCTCAGCGGCGACGGATAGTTCCGATCCGCAAGAGGGGGGGGTGTATTCGGAAGGGGAGAGCGAGGGCAGTGGGGGCACCGACAGGGGTGCCTCCGCTTTCCCGCCGGGGCGGCGGGCGCCCGGTTCACGCCGGTCGGGCGGCGAGCGCGTGGTCCCCGGCTGAAGGGCCATTGGGGCCGGGGGCCGCGTTTTGGGGCGGTCACGACCCCTCCGGAACGCTGGCGTCGGCCCTGGCCACGGTGGTGGAGGCATTAGGGCCGCTAGCCGCGGCTGCCTCCCCGAGGGCGGCGGTAAGTTCCGGCGCGCCTGCGGTAGACGGGTGGCGGGCTTCGGTGGCGCAGCGTGTGGCATGCGCTTGCCGGGAGCTCGGGGCGGCCGCTGCGGAATTGGAACAGGGTCCGGGGCAGGACACGCAGGGGCGCGCCGCGGCAACGCCCCCCTCACGGAGGGCGCGGCATGCGCCGCGAGTGCTGGATGGGTCCTCCGCTTCTTTCTCTGTTACAGGGGAGCTCGGGGAAGAGGAGATGGCAGAGTTCGAGGAGGATGACGTCGGTTTGGCCACGCCGGAGGATTCCATGTCGGGGCAGTCAGCGGCATCAGGTGAGGTGGTGCAGTCGGTATCGGGTTCCTCCACGAGCTCTAGTCCTCGTAGTTCTTCCTCTTCATCGTCTCTGTCGTCGCAGGCGTCCGACGTCAGTAGCACGACTAGGGCGAGGAAGCGGGCGACGAAATTCGCCAAGAGGGCAGCGGGCCAGCAGAAGAGGCGTAAGAGATGCAAGCGGCTGGGCGAGGAAGCTCGTAGGGCCAAGAAGCGCCGCAATTTGCCCGGGGACGTGCGCTCCGAATATACTGCTGTAATGCGGGGGCTGCGAGATAGTTGCTGCAGGAAGATTCGTAGAGGGGACTTTCGTGGA
Source organism: Pseudophryne corroboree (assembly GCF_028390025.1). NCBI lineage: Eukaryota > Metazoa > Chordata > Amphibia > Anura > Myobatrachidae > Pseudophryne > Pseudophryne corroboree. The sequence continues at coordinate 491,677,537 of NC_086445.1, read as the reverse complement.
CGTGTTCGTCTTGACGAAGGACGCGAAGAGGGAGTATAAGGCGGCGGTCGCAAAGAAGGGCATCGGGGCTGAGGCATTCCGTACCTTCGATAATTGGCTGGCCGGGTTTTGGGTCTTCGCGGCATGTTACCTGGAGGACAGGCCGAACGAGCACATTAACGTAATTCGGTACCTGCATCTCATGCATGACATGCAGCGCACGTCTTCGGGTTCGGAGTGGCGTAAGTACGACCAGGAATTCAGGGAAAAGCAGGACGGTTTGCAGGTCATGGATTTTGGGTTCAAGGACGTCGAGGTCTGGCTCAAGGTCACGCGGGCTTCGCAACAGGCTGAGGAGCCCCGGAAGCCGGGGACGGACGGGCACCGCGCAGGGTCGTCCGCCCAGGGGCCCGGCGCGGATTGGCCAAGCCAGGTAGGTCGGGCGTCCGCGCAGGGGGGCGAGCCGCCACAAAAGGAAAATGTTTCGCGTTTAACAACGCGGCGTGTTCCTTCGGCAAACAGTGTCGTTTTCGACACTCATGCCTGCAGTGTGGCGGATCCCACCCAGCCTCCTCCTGCTTCAAAGGCAGTCGGCAGGGTGCCCGGGGTAAGCCAACTTACCCCAGGCAAGCCGCGGGCGGGAGCGCTCCGCAGAGCGCCAACACCAATTAAATTGGAAACTATGGGCCGGTGGTTGGACTGGTATCCGAATAGGGAGGATGCACAATTTTTGTTTTCCGGTTTTCAGTTTGGGTTTCGCTTGCCTGTTGCGAGCGAGGTGTCCGTGCGGGCCCATCGGAACCTCCAGTCTGCCCGAACCTTGCCGTTAGTGCTGAGGGAGAAAGTGGATAAAGAGGTCAGGTTGGGCAGGATGGAGGGACCGTTCCTATCACCCCCGATGGATGGCTTGGTCATATCGCCAGTGGGGGTGGTTCCCAAGAAGGCTCCAGGCGCTTTCCGGCTCATTCAGCATCTTTCTTACCCGTCGGGGGCGTCGGTCAACGACGCAATACCGCCGGCTCATTGCTCGGTGGTGTATCAGTCGTTTGACGAAGCGTTGGAAATGGTCCGCAGTTACGGGACTGGGGCCCTCATGGCTAAGATCGATGTTGAGTCCGCTTTTAGGTTGCTGCCATTACATCCGGACTCGTTCCGTTTTATGGGTTTCCGGATCGGAGCGGAGTATTTCATCGACAAATGTTTGCCGATGGGATGTTCCGTTTCATGCTCATTTTTCGAGCGTTTCAGCACGTTTCTACATTGGTGCGTGGAGTCTTCGTCAGGGGGTCACGGGGTAGCACATTACCTCGATGACTTCCTGTGCGCGGGTCCGGCAAATTCGCCACGGTGCGGCAACTTGCTTTTCAGCATCAGAGCGCTGTTTTTCCACTTCGGCGTTCCGGTGGCCGAGGATAAAACAGAGGGCCCGTCCTCCGGTTTGTCTTTTTTGGGGATTGAGATTGACACGGTGGCAGGATCGTGTCGGCGGCCTCGGGACAAGGTGGTGAAGCTCCGCGATGCTATTTGCCGGTTTGAGGGGTCGCGTAAGGTCACGCTACGGCAGGCGCAGTCATTGCTGGGCATGTTGAACTTTGCTTGTCGGGTAATCCCGATGGGCAGGGTTTTCTGCCGGAAGCTAGAAAGGGCGACTGCGGGGTGTGTCAGACCACACCATTTCGTGCGTTTGTCCTCAGAGATCAAGAGGGATTTGGCCGTATGGGCCTCGTTCCTAGAGGACTTCAACGGGGTGTGTATATGGCAGGCTCCAATGGTGGACAGCGCTCGGTTGCAGCTGTTCACCAATGCAGCGGGTGCCTCTGGATTCGGTTGCTATCTGGAGGGATCTTGGTGCGCGGCCTCGTGGCCGGCGGAATGGCATCGCGAAGGTTTAACTAAGGACCTTTTGCTTCTGGAGCTTTTCCCCATTATGGTAGCACTGGAGGTATGGGGCGAGCGGCTGACTCATCGCAGCATCTTGTTTAGATGTGACAATCTGGGCGTGGTGCATGCGATAAATAACAAGAGGGCGAAGTCGCTTGTCGTTCTGCGGGTGCTGGGGCAGTTGTTGTTGACATGCCTACGTCGAAACGTGTGGTTCCGCGCGCAGCACGTGCCGGGGCTGGAGAACGGAATTGCTGACGCGTTATCACGAGGGCAGTGGGACAGATTTTGTTTGTTGGTGCCCGAGGCCGACGAGCATGGTTTTCATTGTCCCGGTTATGTTTGGCAGGTGATCGGGCCGGACTGGAGGGTCTAGCGTTGCGGTCAGTCGCGCCAACTACGCTTACGGCTTACAGGCAAGCCTGGAGCGAGTGGGAGGAGTTTGTTCAAGGACGGAATTCACAAGGTAAGAGCGGGCATCGGATGATGCTTTCTTTTATTTGGCAGCTGTATGTTTCGGGTAGGTCCAGAGCGGTGGTTGCCCGGTACTTGGCTGGGATTTCGTTTTTCAGCAAAATAAATGGCGTCCCCGACGTGACAAAAGTGGGTTTCTGCTGAAGGCGATGAAAGGATGGGCGCGAGTCGCGCCGACGCTGCCTGACAGGAGGCCGCCCATTGACGCGGCCTTGTTGCCGGCTGTCATCAGGGCGGTGGGAGGTGTCGCATCGTCCATGTTTGAGTAGCTGTTGTTCAGTTTGGCGTTCTCAATGGCTTACCACGGGGCCTTTAGGGTTTCGGAATTGGTAGCGCCTTCTAAGCGAGCAGATTCGCGCATGCTTGTCGGGGACGTGGTAGTGGGTGAGAGGTCCTTGCTTTGCAGATTGCGTCGCTCTAAGACGGACCAAGTGGGAAGAGGACGATGGGTCACCTTGGTTCCGGCTCTTGATGAGAGCATTTGCCCAGTAAGGTTGGCAGTACAATATGAGGCAGTACGGCCCGACGGTCGGGGGTCCTGGCTGCTGCATTATGATGGGCTGCCGGTGACGAAGTATCAATTTCGTTGGATGCTGGGTCGCTGTCTTGCGAGCTTGGGCCTTCCACCCGCTGCGTTCGGAACGCATTCCTTCCGCATAGGGGCTGCGACGGCGGGTTTTTCCATGGCCGAGATCCAGGCGGTGGGGCGATGGAAGTCGTCAAGTTACAGACTGTATATTCGCCCCGTTGCATGAGATGTTGGCTCGCGCGTACGCTTTGTTTAATTGCAGTTGTTTATCGTGTTGTTTACAGTTCAGTACGTTGTGGTGTTGTGCGTTGGTTTGTCTTCCCGTTTTATCCTACTCAGGGATTAGCTACTCGCCGTTGCGGGCATGAGCCGGCAGCGGGGGTCTGGAGTTATTTTGCGATTTTTTTGCCTGACTTGACGGACTGAATTCTAATCCACAATTCGGCTAATCTGTTCTAATCAGAGTCCCTCAGCACGTCTTTAAGCTTTCACCTCCAGCTGAGTTCTTACATGTTTTACCCCTTTTTTTACCCCCCCCCCCCTTTTATTTTCTTAATTTTGTTTTCAATTTCCCCATTTGTGTCTTCATGTTCGGCTTCAAATTGGCTGGAAGCACGTGCAGATCGGCTAGGCCGAGATTTCTGCAATATTCGGAAACAAAATTTTTCTTTTTGGCAGATCCTTCAGGTTAACGCACTTACTGAATTATGGTATAGATTTTAGTAACCAATTTTACCCCCTTTTCCTCCTCTTCAGGTTGGTTTGCTGATGATTTGACCGTTTGGGTGGTGGGCCACTCGTATGTGTTTTGGGTCGCAAGGTTTTTAGCCTCGGCGGGGGCTCAGCGGTTTCCTAGGGCTCAAGGAGTTAGGTGGCTTGGTTGGCGAGGAATGATGTGGAAAGATCTGAGGAGTAGGCTAGTTAGTCAGGCCAGCAAGCATGGAGTTCCTAGAGTATTGGTGGTCCATCTAGGTGGCAACGACTTGGGGAAGAGGACATCTTTGGAGTTGCGGTGGGCTATGATACAGGATCTGGCAAGTGTGGCCGCAGTATGGACCAATTGCATATTGGTGTTCTCCTTGATGGTGCCAAGATTGAGTTGGCGAGGTGTGGCGGACGGACGCGTAATTGATGAGGCCAGAAAGAAGGTGAATGGGGCGGTGGCGAAGTGGGTGCTGTCCCACGGAGGCAAGGTAGTTCGCCACCCTAGGATTCGGTTCCGAGACAGTCACCTTTTTCGGCCTGATGGTGTGCATCTATCCAATGAGGGGATGATGTTTTTCCTGGAGGATCTGTTCCTAGTGTTGCAGGAGTTAGGGTGAGGTTATTGTGGCGGTGCGAAGACTCTGGGGAGGAGTCTTTCGCTGTTGGCGGAAAAGAACGGCAGTTTGTAGTTGTATGGTAAGCTGTAGTGATTGACAGTTTGATTTGGTTTAGGTGCACTCACCTCCATCGACTTATTGGCCGCTCGACCACCCGACCGGGAGACAGCGGAATGGGCACCCCTCCGGGTGGGAAGTCATTGTGGGGGTGGAGCTAGCACCTATTACCGTTTTGATAGTTTGTAGTTAAATTAAGATGGTTTTGATTTTAGCATCTTTAAGGTTAGCGTCAGTTTAATAGAGCCGTTCTTTTTTCTGCCACCATATGCCGGCTGATTCGGTATCTTAATAAAAGTTTTTCATTTACAGGTTTGCTATGGTTAGGGTCAAATAAATAGCTAGCAATTTTTCTGCCAAATTCAAGTCTCCGTGTCTTTATTTCTTGGTATGAGAGGTAACGAATGCTTACTTAGAACAAAGGGGTCCACCAAATGTCACTAAGATGTTTAGGAGAGAGAATTGACAGCATTGGAAAGGAATGAGTTAAACATCTTGTGAGGGGTGGACCTAGCTGGAAGGAAAGTACAGCCCTTGGAAAAATGGGAGGGTTAGTATATATATAGGGAAGGATAGGCCATTTTGTTTCTCTCTGGTTGGTGAAATTGCCTTCCCGCCCTCCCACCCTGTTTGGTAGAGGTTCTGGCACGGAGTGCATTGGCTTTGAATTGTTGGCTGGTTTTATCGTTGGCTATTTATCGGCGGAAAAGAACGGCAGTTTGTAGTTGTATGGTAAGCTGTAGTGATTGACAGTTTGATTTGGTTTAGGTGCACTCACCTCCATCGACTTATTGGCCGCTCGACCACCCGACCGGGAGGCAGCGGAATGGGCACCCCTCCGGGTGGGAAGTCATTGTGGGGGTGGAGCTAGCACCTATTACCGTTTTGATAGTTTGTAGTTAAATTAAGATGGTTTTGATTTTAGCATCTTTAAGGTTAGCGTCAGTTTAATAGAGCCGTTCTTTTTTCTGCCACCATATGCCGGCTGATTCGGCATCTTAATAAAAGTTTTTCATTTACAGGTTTGCTATGGTTAGGGTCAAATAAATAGCTAGCAATTTTTCTGCCAAATTCAAGTCTCCGTGTCTTTATTTCTTGGTATGAGAGGTAACGAATGCTTACTTAGAACAAAGGGGTCCACCAAATGTCACTAGGATGTTTAACAGTATGTATACTGTATGTACTGTATGTATTTGTAGGTATGTATGTGTGCTTATGTACGTACATGTGTTTGCATATGTATATATGTATGTATGAATGTGTGTGTGTGTGTGTGTGTGTGTGTGAATGTGTGTGTGTGCTGTATATGCCAATCCGAGATAGGAGAATTTCCATCTCAACTGTATTACGATATTGATGTATTGTCATCAATATTTCATTGTCACAAATGTTTTAAACATTTTAATAAATTGTTGTATGTCACATAGTAGGTGAGGTTGAAAAAAGACTAGTAGTCCATCGAGTTCAACCTGAATTATATTGCATTCCCTAATCTGTTTAGGTTAAAGTCTATGGGGGATATCCAATTAGCCCCGTTTTTTTACCGGGGCTAATTGTCCCGCCGGGGGCTATCTAATTAGCCCCGATAAGACGCGGCACGCGCCGGCTTATCGGGGATTTTGTTTCACCTGCCTCCGGCAGGCGAAACAGAATCCACAGAAAAAGCCCCATTTTCGGCCGAAAACAGATCTGTTTCACCCGAAAACACACAGGTTTCACTGAACCTGTGTGTTTTCGGGAGAAAATATTTTTTTTTACAACCGATTTAATAGGATAGGCTGTAAAAAAAAATCGGTGAAACATCGGAAATAAAGTCCGATAAACGTCCGAAAATGGCCATTTTTCGGACCTGATGTTTTAACGGGGATAATTGGATATCCCCCTATATCCTCGTATATCTTTTTTCTGTTACAAATTTGTCTAACCCATTTTTAAATGCATTGACTTAGTCCGCCATTACAACCTTCTCTGGCAGTGTATTCCATATTCGAATTGCCCTTTACAGTGAAGAATCCCTTCCTGCGCTGAGTACGAAATTTCCTCTCCTCAAGCCGTAGTGGGTGTCTGTTCGTTTTATGTAGAGGTCTCTTAGTAAACAACTCACATGATAGCTCTGCATATTGCCCCTTTATATATTTGTAAATATTAATCATATCTCCTCTTAGTCGTCTCATTTCTAGTATAAACATATCTAACCTAGAAAGCCTCTCATAGTCCAGTGTCTCCAACCCCTTGATCAATTTGGTAGCTCGCCGCTGAATCTTTTCAAGTTCTACTATGTCTCTGTCTACTCAAGATGTGGCCGTACCAATGATTTGTACAGTGGCAGGATTACGTTCTCTTCCCTTGTCTCAATTCCCCTCTTAATGCATGCTAACACCTTATTTGCCTTTGTTGCTGCACTTTGAGGTTGTGTGCTGCTGCTAAATCTACTATCAATGAACACCCCCAAATCCTTTTCTAATACAGTTTCCCCTATTTTTTCCCCCATTTAATTGGTAGCAGTGCCGTTTCTTGCGGCGGGCGAGCCGTGCAACCGCACGGGGCGCCCGCCGCGGCACTTCCTGAGCACTTTCAAACCTCCCTCCCCTCTCCTCCCGAGTGCCCAGCTCGGGGGGCGGGATTTTGCGGAATGACGCGTTTGCGTCGTGACGTCACGACGCAATCGCGTCCTTCCGCAAAACCCCGCCCCCCGAGCTGGGCACTCGGGAGAAGGGGGAGCCAAGACGGCCAGCGCTGCGCAGACGAGGGAGAGGCGGCTGAAGAGAGGGAAGAACCGCTTCAAATGTAAGTCAGCCCCTCTCCCTCTCCCTCCCCCCCACCACCACCTGCCGTACTGTGTAAAATGGGGACACTTGTCTGCCGGAATGTATAAAATAGGGACACTTGTCTGCCGGAATGTGTAAAATGGGGACACCGGTCTGCCGGAATGTGTAAAATGGGGACACTTGTCTGCCGGAATGTGTAAAATGGGGACACTTGTCTGCCGGAATGTGTAAAATGGGGACACTTGCCTACCGTGCTGTGTAAAATGGGGACACTTGCCTGCCGTGCTGTGTAAAATGGGGTCGCGTGCCTGCTGTAATGTGTAAAATGAGGACTTTTTTTTTTTATCGTGTGGTGGCCGTGATGATGAGATCAGATGAGGCCACACCCATCGTAACAAAGTCACGCCCATTTTAACAAAATCACGCCCCCTTGCCGGGAGCGCGCGCGCCTCAGGCGCGCGCATACTTTTCCTCTTTATATCTATGGGGGGGGGGGCGCATTTTTTCTTATGTGAATGGAGGGGGGGCGCATTTTTAAATCTCGCACTGGGAGCCAAATTGGCTAGAAACGGCCCTGATTGGTAAATAGCCTGTTTATTCTTAGTCCCAAAGTGCATAACTTTACATTTTTCCACATTAACCCTCTTACGCCATTTCATTGCCCAAACTTCCAGTTTAAATAAATCGCTCTGAAGAGACTCCACATCTTTCTTGATTACTCTACATATTTTAGTATCGTCTGCAAAAATTGACACTGTGCTTTGTAGTCCTTCTCCTAAATTATCAATAAATATATTAAACAATAGTGGCCTCAGCACAGAACCCTGCGGTATTCCACTAAGTACTTTAGCCCATGTAGCAAACATCCCATTAATCACCACTCGCTGTTCCCTGTTATCAAGCCATTACTTTCCCATGTACAAATAGTGCCACCTATACCGAGCTCCATTAATTTGAAAGTCAGCCTCCTGTGAGGCTGCGTTACCCTGGTCAAGATTGTCGCTTGCTATCTCATAGAAGCTAACCAAATTAGTTTGGCATGACCTATTTCTCACAAAACTATGCTGGTTCTTATTAATAGCATAGGAGTTCTCCAAGTAATCCTGTATGCTGTCCCTTAGTATAATTTCCAATAGTTTTCCCACTATTGATGTCAGACTAACCAGTCTATAGTTACCAGGATGAAGTGTAATACCCTTTTTCTCTGACGTCCTAGTGGATGCTGGGAACGCCGTAAGGACCATGGGGAATAGCGGGCTCCGAAGGAGGCTGGGCACTCTAGAAAGATCTTAGACTACCTGGTGTGCACTGGCTCCTCCCACTATGACCCTCCTCCAAGCCTCAGTTAGATTTCGTGCCCGGCCGAGGTTGGATGCACACTAGGGGCTCTCCTGAGCTCTTAGAAAGAAATAGACTTAGGTTTTTTTTTATTTTCAGTGAGACCTGCTGGCAACAGGCTCACTGCAGCGAGGGACTAAGGGGAGAAGAAGCGAACTCGCCTGCTTGCAGCCGGATTGGGCTTCTTAGGCTACTGGACACCATTAGCTCCAGAGGGATCGACCGCAGGCCCAGTCCTTGGTGTTCGGTCCCGGAGCCGCGCCGCCGTCCCCCTTACAGAGCCAGAAGCAAGAAGATGGTCCGGAAAATCGGCGGCATGAAGACTCAGTCTTCACCAAGGTAGCGCACAGCACTGCAGCTGTGCGCCATTGCTCCTCTCACACACTTCACACTCCGGTCACTGAGGGTGCAGGGCGCTGGGGGGGGCGCCCTGAGGCAGCAATAAAAACACCTTGGCTGGCAAAAATACCTCAATATATAGCCCCAGGGGCTATATATGAGGTAAATACCCCTGCCAGATTCCATAAAAAAGCGGGAGAATAGGCCGCGGAAAAGGGGCGGAGCTATCTCCCTCAAGCACACTGGCGCCATTTTCCCTCACAGCTCCGTTGGAGGGAAGCTCCCTAGCTCTCCCCTGCAGTTTACAACACAGAAAAGGGTTAAAAAAGAGAGGGGGGGCATTTAATTTAGGCGCAGTATACATTATATAAAAAAAGCAGCTATAGGGGACATAACTCAGTTAGTCCCTGCATTATATAGCGCTCTGGTGTGTGCTGGCATACTCTCACTCTGTCCCCCCAAAGGGCTTTTGTGGGTCCTGTCCTCGTTTAGAGCATTCCCTGTGTGTCTGCGGTGTGTCGGTACGGCTGTGTCGACATGTTGAATGAGGAGGCTTATATGGTGACGGAGCAGAGGCCGATATATGTGATGTAGCCCCCTGTGGGGCCGACACCAGAGTGGATGGATAGGTAAAAGGTATTAACCGACAGTGTCAACTCCTTACATAAAAGGATGGATGACGTAACAGCTGTGGGACAGCCGGCTTCTCAGCCCGCGCCTGCCCAGGCGTCTCAAAGGCCATCAGGGGTTCAAAAACGCCCGCTCTCTCAGATGGCAGACACAGATGTCGACACGGAGTCTGACTCCAGTGTCGACAAGGTTGAGACATATACACAATCCACTAGGAACATCCGTGACTTGATCCCGGCAATAAAAAATGTGTTACACATTTCTGACATTAACCCAAGCACCTCTATAAATGGGTTTTTAGGTTTGGGGAGAAAAAACAGGCAGTGTTTTGTTCCCCCATCAGATGAATAAATGAAGTGTGTGAAAAGCGTGGGTTCCCCCGTTTAGAAACTGGTAATTTCTAAAAAGTTACTGATGGCGTACCCTTTCCCGCCAGGAGGATAAGTTACGCTGGGAGATATCCCCTAGGGTGGATAAGGCGCTCACACGGTTGTCAAAAAAGGTGGCACTGCCGTTTTAGGAACGGCCACTTTGAAGGTACCTGTTGATAAAAGACAGGAGGATATCCTGAAGTCTGTATTTACACACTCAGGTACTAGACGGAGACCTGCAGATCGTGCTGCTGCAGCGTGGTCGGTGACCTTGTCAAACATGAGAACATATTAAAGACGTCGTCTTATATATGAGGGATGCATAAAGGGATATTTTGCCGGCTGGCATCCAAAATGAATGTAATGTCCATTCTGTCAGGAGGGTATTAGAGACCTGTCACGGGACAGGTGATACTGACTTTAAAAGGATTCTTTATAAGGGTGAGGAATTATTTGGGGATGGTCTCTGGGACCTCGTATCCACAGCCACAGCTGGGAAGAAATATTTTTACCTCAGGTTTCCTCACAGACTAAGAAAGCACTGTATCAGGTACAGTCCTTTCGGCTTCAGAAAAGCAAGCGGGTCAAAGGCGTTTCCCTTCTGTACAGAGACAAGGGAAGAGGGAAAAAGCTGCACCAGTCAGCCTGCTCCCAGATTCAAAATTCTTCTCTCGCTTCCTCTGAGCCCACAGCATGACGCGGGGGCTCCACAGGTGTAGCCAGGTACGGTGGGGGGCCGTCTAAAAAATTTCAGAGATAAGTGGGCTCGCTCACAGGTGGATCCCTGTTTCTTTCAAGAAGTATGTCAGGGGTACAAGCTGGAATTCGAGATATCTCCCCCCAGCCGTTTCCTAGATTATGGCTTGCCGACAACTCCCTCAGGCAGGGAGGCTGTACTAAAGGCAATTAATAAGCAGTATTCCCAACAGGTAATACTCAAGTGCCCCTACTTCAACAAGGACGGGGTAACTATTTTACACGGGTTGGGGTACCGAAACCGCATGGTTCGGTGTGACCCATTTATATTAAAATCCTTGAACACATACATAAAAAAATTCAAGTTCAAGATGGAATCGCTCGGGGCGGTTATTGCAAGCCTGGACGAGGGGAATTACATGGTATCCCAGGACATCAAGGATGCTTACCTGCATGTCCCCATTTACCATCCTCGCCAGAAGTACCTCAGATTTGTGGTACAGGATTACCATTACCAAGTCCAGACAGGACTGTACAAGGCACCGAGGGTGTTTACCGGGGTAATGGCCGAAATGATGATACTCCTTCGAAAAGGGAGTTTTTAATTATCCCGTACTTGGACAATCTCCTTATAAGGGCGAGGTCCAAGGAGCAGTTGCTAGTCGGGGTAGCACTATTTTGGTAAGTGCTACAACAGCAGAGTTGGATTCTAAACAGTCCAAAGTCACAGCTGGTTCCTATGACACGTCTACTGTTCCTGGGGATGGTTCTGGACACAGACCAGAAATAAGTGTTTCTCCGGGAGGAGAAAGCCAAGGAGCTGTCATCTCTAGTCAGAGACCTCCTGAAGCCAAAACAGGTATCGGTGCATCATTGCACGCGAATCCTGGGAATAAGGGTAGCTTCCTACGAAGCAATCCCATTCGGCAGGTTCCATGCAAGAATTTTTCAGTGGGACCTGTTGGACAAGTAGTCCGGATCGCATCTTCAAATGCATCGGCTGATAACCCTGTCTCCAAGGACCAGGGTATCTCTAAAATGGTGGCTGCAGAGTGCCCATCTTAAGGAGGGCCGCAGGTTCGACATACTGGACTAGGTCCTAGTGACCATGGAGGCCAGCCTTTGAGGCTGGGGGCAGTAACACAGGGAAGAAAATTCCAAGGACTTTGGTCAAGTCAGGTGACTTCTCTACACAGGCAAGACCTCTGCTTCAAAACCAGCCGGTACTGATCCAATCAGACAACATCACGGCGGTCGCCCATGTAAACCAACAGGGCGACACAAGAAGCAGGATGGCGATGGCAAAAAGCCACAAGGATTCTCCGATGGGCGGAAAATCATGTGTTAGCACTGTCAACAGTGTTCATTCCCGGAGTGGACAACTGGGAAGCTGATCTTCTCAGCAGACACGACCTCCACCGGGAGAGTGGGGACTTCATCCAGAAGTCTTCCAAAGGATTGTACACCTTTGGGAAAGGCCACAGGTGGACATGATGGCATCCCGCCTCAACAAAAAGCTATAAAAGATATTGCGCCAGGTCAAGGGACCCTCAGGCGATAGTTGTGGACGCTCTGGTAACACCGTGGGTGTACCAGTCGTTTTAGGTGTTCCCTCCTCTGCCCCTCATACCAAAGGTATTGAGAATAATAATAAGAAGGCGAGGAGTAAGAACGATACTCGTGGTTCCGGATTGGCCAAGAAGAGCTTGGTACCCAGAACTTCAAAAAATTATATCAGAGGACCCATGGCCTCTGCCGCTCAGACAGGACCTGCGGCAGCAGGGGCCCTGTCTGTTCCAAAACTTACCGCGGCTGCGTTTGACGGCATGGCGGTTGAACGCCGGATCCTGAAGGAGAAGGGCAGTCCGGAGGAAGTCATTCCTACGCTTATTAAAGCTAGGAAAGAGGTTACAGCAAATCATTATCACCGCATATGGCGGAAGTATGTTGCATGGTGTGAGGCCAAAAAGGCCCCAACAGCGGAATTTCAACTAGGTCGATTTCTGCATTTCCTGCAAGCAGGAGTGAATATGGGCCTAAAACTGGGCTCCATTAAGGTACAGATCTCGGCTCTGTCGATTTTCTTTCAAAAAGAACTAGCTTCAGTACCTGAAGTTCAGACTTTTGTAAAGGGAGTGCTGCATATTCAGCCCCCGTTTGTGCCCCCTGTGGCACCTTGGGATCTCAACGTGGTGTTGAGTTTCTTAAAATCACTTTGGTTTGAACCACTAAAAACCGTGGATCTAAATATCTCACGTGGAAGGTGGTCATTGGCGGCTTTGTCCTGTAAAAGCCCTTATCTGATTTTCCATATGGATAGGGCAGAATTGAGGACTCGTCCCCAGTTTCTCCATAAGGTGGTGTCAGCGTTTCACCTGAACCAGCCTATTGTGGTGCCTGCGGCTACTAGGGACTTGGAGGGCTCCAAGTTGTTAGACGTGGTCAGGGCCCTGAAAATATATGTTTCCAGGACGGCTGGAGTCAGAAAATCTGACTCGCTGTTTATCCTGTATGCACCCAACAAGCTGGGTGCTCCTGCTTCTACGCAGACTATTGCTCGTTGGATTTGTAGTACAATTCAGCTTGCACATTCTGTGGCAGGCCTGCCACAGCCAAAATCTGTCAATGCCCATTCCACAAGGAAGGTGGGCTCATCTTGGGCGGCTGCCCGAGGGGTCTCGGCTTTACAACTTTGCCGAGCTGCTATTTGGTCAGGGGCAAACACGTTTGCAAAATTCTATAAATTTGATACCCTGGCTGAGGAGGACCTGGAGTTCTCTCATTCGGTGTTGCAGAGTCATCCACACACTCCCGCCCATTTGGGAGCTTTGGTATAATCCCCATGGTCCTTACGGAGTTCCCAGCATCCACTAGGACGTCAGAGAAAATAAGAATTTACTCACCGGTAATTCTATTTCTCGTAGTCCGTAGTGGATGCTGGGCGCCCGTCCCAAGTGCGGTGTATCTGCAATACTTGTACGTAGTTATTGTTAACTAAATCGGGTTATTGTTGAGCCATCTGTTGAGAGGCTCGGTTGTTTCATACTGTTAACTGGGTTTCATATCACGAGTTATACGGTGTGATTGGTGTGGCTGGTATGAGTCTTACCCGGGATTCAAAATCCTTCCTTATTGTGTACTCTCATCCGGGCACAGTGTCTTAACTGAGGCTTGGAGGAGGGTCATAGTGGGAGGAGCCAGTGCACACCAGGTAGTCTAAGATCTTTCTAGAGTGCCCAGCCTCCTTCGGAGCCCGCTATTCCCCATGGTCCTTACGGAGTTCCCAGCATCCACTACGGACTACGAGAAATAGAATTACCGGTGAGTAAATTCTTATTTTAAATATTGGGACTACATCCGCTATATGCCAGTCCTTTGGTACCATGACTGATCTAAATGACTCAGTGAAAATCTGATACAGTGGCCTTGCTATTTCAGCATTTAGCTCCATCAGAACCCTAGGATGTAGGCCATCTGGACCAGGAGATTTATTAGTCTTAATTTAAAAAAAAAAAAGATTGTTGTACTAAAAAATCAAGATATAGGGGGTCATTCCGAGTTGATCGCTAGCTGCCGTTGTTAGCTGCTAAGCGATAAATGGAAAAAATGGCTAATTTGCACATGCGTATGCTCCGCAAGGCGCAAGCGCATCGTACGGGCACAAAGTCCATTGTGGTTTTGCACTGGTTCTAGCGACGATTCCAATCGCACAGCTGGCCGCAAGGAGATTGACAGAAAGAGGGCGTTTTTGGGTGTCAACTGACCGTTTTCAGGGAGTGCTTAGAGAAACGCAGGCGTGGCAGAAAAAACGCAGGCATGGCTGGGCGTTCGCTGGGTGGGTGTGTGACATCAAAAGCCGTCCCTCCGTCGTTAGAATCCATGCACACGAAGAGTAACTACAGGGCTACTCTTGTTTTGCACAAAACGATTTTGTAGGCGCTCTGCTGCACAAGCGTTCACACTTCTGCATAGCTAAAATACACTCCCCAGTGGACGGTGACAATGCGTTTGCACGGCTGCTAAAAACTGGTAGCGAGCGATCAACTCGGAATGACCCCCATAGTGCAGAACTGCTATCTCTATCTCTATTACCACTATAAGGGTTTAATATCCCAATAATAAAGATTTAAAACCACTAACTACAAGAATAGGCACCCCCTGAGAAACTTTTTGTGTGTGCATGTATGTATGTGTATGTTGGAAGCGAGTCCCCTTGCGGGCTCCCTGCGCTCACCATGCTTGACGCAGATGTCAGATTTCCGTTAGTTGGTATTTCACTGGCTGTCGGTCTCCAGTTGCCGGGATCCCGACAGCTGGCACTTTAACTGCATTATATAATATATATATAAAAAAAAAATTGTAATTGTTTTTTTTTCCACACATACAGAAACCCCCCTGAATAAATCCTGCGTTTGCCCCTGCAGTTGGTTTAACTTTTACGCAGAGTGATTGACAGTCAGGAGCAGTTTGTGGGTGTTGATGGAGGAGTGGTGTCATAGGGCGGTATCCTATTAACAGCGGTACTTTACCACTGCTAATAGGATCACCAGGAGCTATCCTATTATCCCCGATGCCAACACTGTTTTCCCCTGATGCCGGAATTTATCAGGGATTATGCTCTCATAATCCGCGATAATGCCCCGCCGGAGCCGCGATAACACATTGGATTGGGGATTTATCCCCGATCACGTGTGTTTTCGTGCAATCACGGGTCCAATTCCGGACAATCAAAATGGCCTCTAATTGAATACCACGATAATGACCATCATTTGCAATATCAAAATGTCCGAAATTGCATCGGGGCTAATAGGATAGTGCCCAAATACGCAGACCTGTCACTGGGTGTGCCTGCAAATCTGTACTCAAGCAGCGTGCGTCTGGCATTTCTGTACAGGATGCCATGCTGTGTGGCCGTTCACTTAATTGAGCTGCCAATTATGGAAGGATGTGGCTGTGTGCTGGGAATGTGTACACAGTTGCTGTGTCTGTGCGATTGCTCTGTTGGGCGTCTCTGTACTTTTCAGGACTGCTGGTTTTTAAAATAATTTTGCACAAATGCAGTTGCCATAGGGTCTGTCAATGAATCGGGCCAGATGTTGATAATACTGTAAAGGCTCTAAGCGACAGGAACAAATGACATGATTTTAGATGTTTTTATCAACTAAAAGAAAATAAGATTTTACTCACCGGTAAATCTATTTCTCGTAGTCCGTAGTGGATGCTGGGAACTCCGAAAGGACCATGGGGAATAGCGGCTCCGCAGGAGACTGGGCACAACTAAAGAAAGCTTTTAGGTCACCTGGTGTGCACTGGCTCCTCCCACTATGACCCTCCTCCAAGCCTCAGTTAGGACACTGTGCCCGGACGAGCTGACATAATAAGGAAGGATTTTGAATCCCGGGTAAGACTCATACCAGCCACACCAATCACACCGTATAACTCGTGATACTATACCCAGTTTAACAGTATGAAAACAACTGAGCCTCTCAACAGATGGCTCAACAATAACCCTTTAGTTAACAATAACTATGTACAAGTATTGCAGACAATCCGCACTTGGGATGGGCGCCCAGCATCCACTACGGACTACGAGAAATAGATTTACCGGTGAGTAAAATCTTATTTTCTCTGACGTCCTAGTGGATGCTGGGAACTCCGAAAGGACCATGGGGATTATACCAAAGCTCCCAAACGGGCGGGAGAGTGCGGATGACTCTGCAGCACCGAATGAGAGAACTCAAGGTCCTCCTCAGCCAGGGTATCAAATTTGTAGAATTTTGCAAACGTGTTTGCCCCTGACCAAGTAGCAGCTCGGCAAAGTTGTAAAGCCGAGACGCCTCGGGCAGCCGCCCAAGATGAGCCCACCTTCCTTGTGGAATGGGCTTTTACTGATTTAGGATGCGGCAGTCCAGCCGCAGAATGCGCCAGCTGAATTGTGCTACAAATCCAGCGAGCAATAGTCTGCTTAGAAGCAGGAGCACCCAGTTTGTTGGGTGCATACAGGATAAATAGCGAGTCAGTTTTTCTGACTCTAGCCGTCCTGGAAACATAAATTTTCAAGGCCCTGACTACGTCCAGTAACTTGGAATCCTCCAAGTCCCTAGTAGCCGCAGGCACCACAATAGGTTGGTTCAAGTGAAAAACTGATACCACCTTAGGGAGAAACTGGGGACGAGTCCTCAATTCCGCCCTATCCATATGGAAAATCAGATAAGGGCTTTTACATGACAAAGCTGCCAATTCTGACACACGCCTGGCTGAAGCCAAGGCCAATAACATGACCACTTTCCACGTGAGATATTTTAGATCCACGGTTTTAAGTGGCTCAAACCAATGTTATTTTAAGAAACTCAACACCACGTTGAGATCCCAAGGTGCCACTGGAGGCACAAACGGGGGCTGAATATGCAGCACTCCTTTCACAAACGTCTGAACTTCAGGTAGTGAAGCTAGTTCTTTCTGGAAGAAAATCGACAGAGCCGAGATCTGTACCTTAATGGAGCCTAATTTCAGGCCCATAGTCACTCCTGCTTGTAGGAAATGCAGAAATCGACCTAGTTGAAATTCCTCTGTTGGGGCCTTTTTGGCCTCACACCAAGCAACATATTTCCGCCATATGCGGTGATAATGCTTTGCAGTTACATCTTTCCTGGCTTTAATCAGCGTAGGAATGACTTCCTCCGGAATGCCCTTTTCCTTCAGGATCCGGCGTTCAACCGCCATGCCGTCAAACGCAGCCGCGGTAAGTCTTGGAACAGACAGGGCCCCTGCTGCAGCAGGTCCTGTCTGAGCGGCAGAGGCCATGGGTCCTCTGAGATCATCTCTTGAAGTTCCGGGTACCACGCTCGTCTTGGCCAATCCGGAACCACGAGTATTGTTCTTACTCCTCGTTTTCTTATTATTCTCAGTACCCTTGGTATGAGAGGCAGAGGAGGGAACACATAAACTGACTGGTACACCCACGGTGTCACTAGAGCGTCCACAGCTATCGCCTGAGGGTCCCTTGACCTGGCGCAATATCTCTCTAGTTTTTTGTTTAGGCGGGACGCCATCATGTCCACCTGTGGCCGTTCCCATCGATTTACAATCAGCGTGAAGACTTCTGGATGAAGTCCCCACTCTCCCGGGTGGAGGTCGTGCCTGCTGAGAAAATCTGCTTCCCAGTTGTCCACTCCCGGAATGAACACTGCTGACAGTGCTAGTACGTGATTTTCCGCCCATCGGAGAATCCTTGTGGCTTCTGCCATTGCCATCCTGCTTCTTGTGCCGCCCTGTCGATTTACATGGGCGACTGCCGTGATGTTGTCTGACTGGATCAGAACCGGCTGGTGTAGAAGCAGGGATTTTGCCTGACTTAGGGCATTGTAAATGGCCCTTAGTTCCAGAATATTTATGTGTAGGGAAGTCTCCTGACTCGACCATAGTCCTTGGAAGTTTCTTCCCTGTGTGACTGCCCCCCAGCCTCGAAGGCTGGCATCCGTGGTCACCAGGACCCAGTCCTGTATGCCGAATCTGCGGCCCTCTAGAAGATGAGCACTCTGCAGCCACCACAGCAGAGACACCCTGGTTCTTGGAGACAGGGTTATTAGGCGATGCATCTGAAGATGCGATCCGGACCATTGGTCCAACAGGTCCCACTGAAAGATTCTGGCATGGAACCTGCCGAAAGAAATTGCTTCGTAAGAAGCCACCATCTTTCCCAGGACCCGCGTGCAGTGATGCACCGATACCTGTTTTGGTTTCAGGAGGTCTCTGACTAGAGATGACAGCTCCTTGGCTTTCTCCTCCGGGAGAAACACTTTTTTCTGGACTGTATCCAGAATCATACCCAGGAACAGTAGACGTGTCGTCGGAACCAGCTGTGATTTTGGAATATTCAGAATCCAACCGTGCTGGTGTAGCACCTCCTGAGATAGTGCTACTCCCACCAACAACTGCTCCTTGGACATCGCCTTTATTAGGAGATCGTCCAAGTACGGGATAATTAAAACTACCTTTTTTCGAAGGAGTATCATCATTTCCGCCATTACCTTGGTAAACACCCTCGGTGCCGTGGAGAGTCCAAACGGCAGCGTCTGGAATTGGTAATGGCAATCCTGTACCACAAATCTGAGGTACTCCTGGTGAGGATAGTAAATGGGGACATGCAGGTAAGCATCCTTGATGTCCAGGGATACCATGTAATCCCCCTCGTCCAGGCTTGCAATAACCGCCCTGAGCGATTCCATCTTGAACTTGAATTTTTTTATGTATGTGTTCAAGGATTTCAAATTTAAAATGGGTCTCACCGAACCGTCCGGTTTCGGTACCACAAACAGTGTGGAATAGTAACCCCGTCCTTGTTGAAGTAGGGGCACCTTGATTATCACCTGCTGGGAATACAGCTTGTGAATTGCCGCTAGCACAGCCTCCCTGTCTGAAGGAGTAATCGGCAAGGCAGATTTTAGGAACCGGTGGGGTGGAGACGCCTCGAATTCCAGTTTGTACCCTTGAGATACTATTTGCAGGATCCAGGGATCCACCTGTGAGCGAGCCCACTGATCCCTGAAATTTTTGAGGCGGCCCCCCACCGTACCTGGCTCCGCCTGTGGAGCCCCACCGTCATGCGGCGGACTTGGAAGAAGCGGGGGAGGACTTTTGCTCCTGGGAACCTGCTGTTTGTTGCAGCCTTTTCCCCCTACCTCTGCCTCTGGACAGAAAGGACCCGCCTTTTCCACGCCTGTTTTTCTGAGTCCGAAAGGACTGTACCTGATAAAACGGCGCCTTTTTAGGCTGTGAGGGAACACGGGGTAAAAATGCTGACTTCCCAGCAGTTGCTGTGGAAACTAGGTCCGAGAGACCATCCCCAAATAACTCCTCACCCTTATAAGGCAAAACTTCCATGTGCCTTTTTGAATCTGCATCCCCTGTCCACTGGCGAGTCCATAAGCCTCTCCTAGCAGAAATGGACAATGCACTTATTTTAGATGCCAGCCGGCAGATCTCCCTCTGTGCATCTCTCATGTATAAGACTGAGTCTTTTATATGCTCTATGGTTAGCAGAATAGTGTCCCTGTCTAGGGTGTCAATATTTTCTGACAGGGAATCTGACCACGCAGCGGCAGCACTGCACATCCATGCTGACGCAATAGCTGGTCTAAGTATAATGCCTGAGTGTGTATATACAGACTTCAGGATCGCCTCCTGCTTTCTATCAGCAGGTTCCTTGAGGGCGGCCGTATCCGGAGACGGTAGTGCCACCTTTTTAGACAAACGTGTGAGCGCTTTATCCACCCTAGGGGGTGTCTCCCAACGTGACCTATCCTCTGGCGGGAAAGGGAACGCCATTAGTAACTACTTAGAGATTACCAATCTTTTATCAGGGAAAGCCCACGCTTCTTCACACACTTCATTTAATTCTTCTGATGGGGGAAAAACTACGGGTAGTTTTTTCTCCCCAAACATAATACCCTTTTTAGTGGTACCTGGGTTTATATCAGAAATTTGTAACACCTCTTTCATTGCTTCAATCATGCAACGAATGGCCTTAGTGGACATTAGACTAGACTCATCGTCGTCGACACTGGTGTCAGTATCCGTGTCGACATCCGCATCTGCCATCTGAGGTAGCGGGCGTTTTAGAGCCCCCGATGGCCTTTGAGACGCCTGGACAGGCACGAGCTGAGAAGCCGGCTGTCCCGCATTTGGCATGTCGTCAAATTTTTTGTGTAAGGAGTCGACACGTGCACGCAATTCCTTCCATAAGTCCATCCACTCAGGTGTCTGCCCCGCAGGGGGTGACATCCCTTCTATAGGCATCTGCTCCGCCTCCACATCATTATCCTCATCAAACATGTCGACACAGCCGTACCGACACACCGCACACACACAGGGAATGCTCTAACAGAGGACAGGACCCACAAAAGCCCTTTGGGGAGACAGAGTGAGAGTATGCCAGCACACACCAGAGCGCTATATAATGCAGGGACTAACTGAATTATGTCCCCTATAGCTGCTGTTATATATACTGCGCCTAAATTTAGTGCCCCCCCTCTCTTTTTTACCCTTTTCTGTAGTGTAGACTGCAGGGGAGAGCCAGGGAGCTTCCTTCCAGCGGAGCTGTGAGGGAGAAATGGCGCCAGTGTGCTGAAGGAGATTGCTCCGCCCCTTTTTCGCGGACTTTTCTCCCGCTTTTTTATGAATTCTGGCAGGGGTAATTATCACATATATAGCCTCTGGGGCTATATATTGTGGTACTTTTGCCAGCCAAGGTGTTTTTTTTTAAATTCAATGTTTTTTATTGAAGTTTTTCAATTTTGCTTTAACACTTCACACAAACAGCACACATAAAACTACCACACACAATATGTGCAGAGACAAGGGTACATGTATACATCATATAATATGTCTAATAGGTATTACTTCTCATACCTCTTATAATCGCAGAGCAACGGTGTCCTGGGTCAACACATCCTAAACAAAACACTTCCATTATATTCATATGCATAACAGAATTGGCACATTATGTTACATATATCATAGCAGAGCAAGACCGGCCGCGGGGGTGTCCCCCTCCCACAGAGCCCTATACCGATACACGGGAAGGAATCCAGATCTACTCATTCCCTATCCTTGTAGTATTTAGAGTCCAACCACCTGCCCCATATTGTGGACCATTTCCTCTCCACTTTCCTAGCCAGAAACACAAATTTTTCGTGTGCTATTGTTTCGTTGACCAGGGATATCCACGTCCTAGATGCCGGGGCCTCACCAGCCAGCCATAGACGGGCAATACAAACCCTAGCTAAGGCGCATAAATTAATAACATATCTCCTACTAGGCGGATCCAAAGCTTCCTCATCCACAATCAGCAGTGTACAGAGCGCAGGAGTACATACGAAGGATGGAATACCTGTATCACACAGGATACGTATAACAGCCGTCCAAAACAAAGACACACCAGGGCATAACCACAGTAGATGCCAAAAATCTGCATCCACAGCTCCACACCTAGGGCATTGCGAGCTGTGGGAACCCCCAATATGCGCTAATCTCACCGGGGTCATATACACCCTGTGCAGAATGTAAAGTTGTATTTGCTGGTATCTAACAGAGGAAGTGGAGATCCGATGGGCTCCCATAGCAGTATTCCATGCATCGTCCGATAGCATACCCACATCTGTCTCCCATTTACCCCGAAGAGCCGTAAGGGGGTCATTGTGATGCATTTGCAGGATACGACCATATATTCTAGAGACTAAATGTCCCGAATCTAGCGTTTGCAGCATTAATTTAACCGGGGAGTCAGCCAGGACTGGAGGGCCATTTGGGAACTGGGCCGCCAGCGCGTGTCTTAACTGTAGGAAATGAAAGAAGAACCTTGAAGGGATGTTGTGTGCGTGCTGCAGTTGTTGGAATGAGTTAAGAATCCCATCACTGTATAAATGGCCCAAGGATGATACTCCCCATTTTCCCCAAATTTTCCGGACCTGAAGATGACACAGTTCTGGCAACCCATATATGTTATCCAGTGGGGTATCAGGATCAATGCCATGACCCCGCATCACAGAGTGCACCATTTTCCATATTAGTAGGGATTGCTTAATAAGTGGCAATGTGGACATTTTAATGTTACCACAAAGAAGTAGTTGCAGTGGGGAGCCCCCCGGGTAATCATGGTGCAACATCAGCGAGTGCAGAGCCATGGCATCGAGGTCACCAACCCACTCCCAGACATGCGCCAGTTGCGCCGCATAATAGTAGAAACGGAAGTTGGGGAGGGCCAGACCCCCCATTTCTCGTGATCTGGTCATGGTATCTAGTCGTAAACGTGCTCGTTTACTGGCCCATACCAGGGAGGAAAGCAACCCATCTATTTGTTTGAAAATCTTCTGTGGAATATAGACAGGAGATTGCTGCAAGACATAGAGAAGTTTGGGCTGGAAGACCATTTTAACCATATTAACCCTCCCCGTGACCGTCAAAGGCAACTTACCCCATGTCTGCACTCGGTCGCGGAGATACGTTATTTGAGGGGTAATATTAAGAGAAGAAAATTTTTGAGGGTCATTAGACACCCAGATACCCAAATATTTGAAGGATTCCACCCACCTTAATGGAAGAGCCACCAACGGGGAGACAGGGACTTCGCCTCTAAGTGGGATAATAAAGGATTTCTCCCAGTTAATCAGGAGACCAGAGTATCGCCCGAACTCAACAATAATTTCCAAGATCCTAGGCATAGACTCAGCATAGCGATCCACAAACATCAGAACGTCATCAGCATATAGGGCCACCCTGTCCTCCCGAGCGCCCACTTTAAGTCCATAGATCCCTGCATCTGCCCTCAGAAGACGCGCAAGGGGCTCGATGGCCATAGCAAACAGGGTAGGGGACAAGGGACAACCCTGTCGCGTGCCTCTAGATAAGGGAAAAGAGTGAGATACGAAACCATTAACCGCCACCCTTGCCGAGGGAGACGAATACATCAGCCGAACATATTTAATAAAATTCGGGCCAATACCAAATCTACGCATAACTTCCCATAAATATTCCCACTCCACAGAGTCAAAAGCCTTAGCGGCATCCAATGACACGATTATGGAGGAGGAAGGGTCCACCCGTGGGATTTGTAGGTGGGTAAACAGACGTCTGAGATTAATAGAGGTCGATTTATTGGGCATAAATCCCGTCTGATCCGGGTGTATAATATGAGAAATAACTGTATTTAATCTGCTAGCCAGCACCTTAGCCAAAATTTTAATGTCAGTAGGTAGGAGGGATATAGGGCGGTAGGACTCCACTTTCCTGAGATCCTTATCAGGCTTAGGGAGAACCACAATCACTGCCTCCGCCATAGATGGGGGAAGAGACTCCTGTGTAAAAATCTGGCCATATAACTCAAGTAGGCGCGGGACAAAAAAAATCCAGGTTATGCTTATAGACCTCAGAGGGTATTCCATCTAAGCCCGGGGCTTTACCACTAGGGGAGGCCTCAATCGCTGCCCTAACTTCATCGGGGGAAATAGGTGCCTCTAGAAGGTCACAAGCCTCACTGGATAGGGTGGGGAAGCAAACCCCGTCTAAATAATCGTTCAATTGTGTTGAGGTACAATCCATTTTAGATTTATACAGGTGGCTATAGAAGGATACAAATTCAGCCGTCATTTGTGAAGTCTGGGTCAGGTGAACACCTTCAGCGCTCACAATCTCCACCACTACACTAGTAGGTCTGTCCCCCCGAGCCAAAGAGGCCAGATATGTCCCCGGCCTGTCCCCAGTAGCGTAAAAGGAATGGGATGAGAAGAGGAGTCTATGCTGAGTCTTTTCCATTAGGTAATCTCTCCATTCCTTCTGAGCCGACAGCCAGGCTGCCTTGGAGCTGTCCAAAGAATCCTGCAAGTATTGCAACTCCGCTGCGACACTCCGGACCTCCAACTCAGCCTCCCTTCTCTTATAGAAGGATTTCAAATCAGACACCCGTTTAATCAAACTCCCCCGTAAAAAGGCCTTAAATGTGTCCCATAAATTAGAGAGAGCCTGGTCGGCACTATTCAGCTCAAAGAATTCCCGCCATGCGGCCACCAGATCAGAGCCGTCCCCCATGTGAACAAGCCAAAATGGGTTAAATTTCCACACAGTTTGGCCCCTATCGCAATTAAAGTCTAAATTAAAGGTTAAAGGGGAGTGGTCTGATATACCCCTAGTCTCATATCTAATATTACCAACGCGGGGAACCATGTCGCTCGAGAGGAGGGCCAGGTCAATCCTAGAGAACGAGGAGTGAGAGTGTGAAAAACACGAGTATTGTTTGAGAAAAGGATATCTCAGTCTCCACGGATCAACCAGGCCCAGCCCCGACACCACATTTGCAAAACCGGATCTCCCAGGACATGCAGCAGACGGAGACATAGAGAGCCTATCCTTTACCACATCTAGCACATTATTGAAATCCCCGAGGCAGATGACAGACATCCCAGGGGATGATGCCATGAACCCAGCAACCTTCTTAAGAACATCGGGGGAGTATGGAGGGGGCACATAAACAGCTAGCAGGAGGACAGGGACGTAAAACAATCTACATTTCAAAAACACATATCTCCCCCAGGGGTCCGTTTGTATAGATTCCATTACAAAGGGGACGGTCCGCTTAATAAGGACCGAAACCCCGCGTGAGGCAGACGTGTGCATAGAGTGGTATGCCCATCCCACCCAGGGTCTCTTCAATGAAAGAATCTTACTCCCCACCAAGTGTGTTTCCATAAGGCAGACAATATCAGCGGCATAGTGTTTGATCTGTCGGAGTACGAGAGACCTCTTAATTTTATCATTGAGCCCTCTCACATTCCACGATAACACCTTAAGTCCTGCCATAGTACACCAAAAGTATAATAGGTGCATCACCCCGCGGCCAGCCAGCCCCGCCACGTACAGATTCAGTAACCAGACACCGTTGCTTATATTGCACAGTAACAATCCATGTACTTTTACAACATACATTTCCCCTTAAAAACCAAATATAACCTAACATCCTCCCCCGCCCCCCTCCCCGTATACCACCCCCAACATGCAGCATACTTGGATCCCAAAACTGAGTGAGCATACCTAAAAAAAAACTAAACCAAACTTTGTCGCACCATCGACCAGTGCAACTACTCCTTAATGGGGGCCAAGAATGTAATGACTCTTGGGAATGGAGAACAACTAGAAAAAGGGAAAATTAGGAGGTAGCTCTCAGCCACCAACCATTCCCCCCTCTAAAACAAAAACAGATGAGGGGGGATCATAAAGACCCGCCCCCAAGGTCCATCTAGCATCCAAATAAAACCTACTCGGATATCATAAAACCACCCAAATCAGGCCAAATATATAGCATTCCCCTCCCCCCCCTGCTCACATCCCGCAACCTATCACCTCACAGTAAATAGCACACATAAGTAACCCAAACAGGATGAGTAAAAACAAAAAATACAAAAAAAAGGACCGGAGAAAGTCAGCCTCCAAAGACAGCCGGAGATTCACGGATCTGCAAGGGCACGCCTCGCCGGGAATCGTCTGTCCAGCCACACCATGGCCTCACGAGGAGTTGTGAAAAACTTTGTTTCCCCATCAGCCACCACCCGCAGCCTAGACGGGAAGAGCATGGCATATGGCAGGTCAAGTTCACGGAGCCTCCTTTTGACAGGCAGAAACTGAGCCCTTTCTTTTTGTACATCCACCGCAAAATCCGGAAATACTGATATAGGCAAACCATTCCATTTCAAAGGGCCCTTGGTACGAGCCAGCCTCAACACTGTGTCCCGGTCTCGGAAGTGGAGGAACTTAGCAATGAAGGTGCGGGGTGGAGTCCCCGGAGGCAGCGGGCGCATTGGAACTCTATGGGCCCGTTCAACAGTAAAGTAAGGCGAAAAATCCTCAGATCCAAAGGCATCCCGGAGCCATTTTACAAGAAACTCTTCGGGAGCGGAGCCTTCTTCCTTCTCGGGCAGGCCAATGAAACGGACGTTATTGCGCCGCAAACGCCCCTCCATATCCGTGAGCTTTTTTCGCACGTCAGTCATCTGAGATTCCAGAGCATCAGTACGACGACCCAGCGGGCCGACAGAATCTTCAACATTGGATATACGGGTCTCCGTTTCTCCCACTCTCTCTCTCACCCGCTGGAGGTCCTGATGAATAATAGAGAGATCAGACTGCACTTGCCCGATTTTATCAGCCAGACGCACCTCGCTGGCAGTCACCGCATCCAAAACTCTCTGTAGTGCGGCATCCGGAGGGTCAGAAGAGGCAGAACTGTATGCAGGAGAAGGGGGCGATGCCTCAGATCTTGCAGTCTCCCCCCTCCGTTGCTGAGGGCCCTGGTCTCGAACAAACTTATCCATCGCTCCCGCCGCCGCGCCAGTCTGGCGACCCTTCACCATTTTGGACAGCACGGTGTCGTTCCCTCCGGTTAGCAGGATATATCAAAGCAAATACAGGCAGAGGGGGGCGCTCACCCCAACACCCCACGGGCCCGGCAACGGGTGCAAGCCAATATATAGATATGTATAAATAGCCGGCAGGACCAAGGTCTCCAGGTATAATGCAAAGTGTCCGCCTAATACAGCAGGGATGCAGGGACTGTCACCCCCAAACAGAGCCGCGGGACGCAGAGGATCAGCACCCCAGCAGCAGCCTCCAGATTTGGCAGGGAGGCTCGCACCACCGATAATACAAGC